>NW_028249459.1:0-600000 GCF_964263255.1 Lissotriton vulgaris
AGGGGTTAATAGGATGTTCACCTGGTTGAGAAAGAGAGAAAGGAGCTGCAGTATCATTCTGCATTGCACCAAACATAACAATGAAATGCTTAAGAATGAAATATGCAAGATTTCACATATATGACACTAAGTGGCACAAATTAAGTAAATATGCGACAAATATACATCAAACAGCGTATAAATCACTATTGTAAAATCATCTAAAGTATGAGAATAAGATACAAATAAATTAGAATGTAAGTCACAGTTGAAAGTAGTTAAAATACATACATGGATGAAAATGTATGTGGCAGGAAATGTACCGCAGACAATGTCACTATTTGGTATGCAGATGTAGATATAAACACTCATCAAACTGTTATATAACTATATGGTGTAGATATAGTTAAAACATTAGTCATGATGCAAACATGAAGACTCTTCAAGAGGTTCACAAACCTTGAAATAGGAGCGTATGTATCGCTGTTGAAATCATCACCGAAATTACTTGACTAATATCAGCATGTGTATAGCTGTTTAGGAAGCATTCACAAACCTTGAAGTAGGAGCATGTGTATCGCTGTTGAAATTGTTGCCGAAATTACGTGACGCAATATAAAGATACACTAATATCAGCGTGTATATCGCTGTTGAGGATGTGTCTGCATACAACGTACTTCGAAATCAAATGAAACGCAAAGTAGAGAAGTATTGCTGAGGCTCCCAACGTGCGCCGAAATCAAGTGAAGCGCAACGTAGAGAAATATTGCAGAAGCTACTGCAACGCATAAGTGGCTGGCAGTGAATCGTTGCTAGGTAGCAGTAGAAACACAAAATGGCTTCCAACATGCGTCTTGATCAAGTGAAACGTGATGACGATGATACACAACGTAAGGAAGTATCACCGAAGACGACGATCAAAGCTGAAGTGTACTGTGAATCGTTGCTAGGTAGCAGTAGAAACACAAAATGACTTCCAACGTGCGTCGTGATCAAGTGAATCGTGATTCTATTACAGGACCGGAGGCTTCAGATTATGCTTCTCATTCTTTTACTGAAAACTCACCGTAGCCAATGAAAATACGTATTTTTCATTCAATAACATTAAACAAACTACATATCCCATCATGACATGTACTTAGGCACGCCCCCATAGTCCATAAGAACCCCTTGCGTGCAGCCATCTTCCTCTTTCTTTGCTGCTCACATCAAGAGATAAGTGCACTTTGTTTCCTCCCTTTGCTGTTTGGCATGGGGTATTGTGTTTATAGCTGATGTACTATATATTTGAATTACTTTAATGTTTGTTGGGCATTAATATGCTCTAGACTTGCCTTATTGTCGATTGTTTGCAGTTTGACAGGGATTAGTGCACTGGTGGGTGTGCGCGTTATAGGAGCACTTTGTCACCCGTTTTCCGACATTCCTCTGTGGCTCGTGTGCGCACCTCTGGGCGTGTAAATAGTGACGTCGTTGACCGGGAGCAGAACGACACCGACTCCTCTTCACGGAGCCTGTTATTTCCCCGGTGTATTTTTCCCCTTATTGTCTGTAGGCACAAGCGCAGGGCTTCCCTAATCGCCCAATGACGCTGTAAGGACCGGGTGGCTCTCGGCCTCAGTGCGCTCCCCAAAGCGCTGAATTTGGGCTATCTTTTGGTAGGTTTTCAGTCGCGTTTGGGCAGCTCGCTACGGTGCGAATTTCCTTTTGCCATTACACGAGTGTACTCAGTAGTTCTTGCATCGGTGGTCGCTCTGCTTCAAAAATCGCCGGCAAAAGGTTGGAAAATAGTGGCCTGTTGATAGAGTGAGCACACACTCTTTGTACTTTTACCTTGGCCTGGGTCTCTGGCCCTTGTGATTACAGCTTTGCTGAGGCGGTCCAACTTTAAATCTTAGTGTGCAGAGTGGGCTGACCCCCCCTTTACCCTCCTTGTGGCTTGAGAAGGTCTTCACACATCACGGAGTGCTACAGTTCCCTTGAGTGGAAGTAGTAAAGCCACCAATGATAATGTCTGAGTGGGAGCAATACCCAGAGGAGTATGCTGAGGAGGAGACATATGACGGACAGCAGGAGGCTGTCTTAGAGGACAATTTGGTCAATGCTTTGGACGCTTCAGTCCAGTCCTCGGTGAATAGGGCTATGGAGACCACGGCCCCAAAAACTGTTCAACAAGCCCTAGCTGCAGCCCTAGGCCTTATCAGGAGGTTGTATGATTAAATAACTACTTCCTGAACCACGACTGCCTGAACCACGACCTCCTAAACCACTAAAGTTTAAACAACGATCTTTTCTTTACAACGACTTCTTTTTCAACGACTTCCTGTACAATTAGTCTTTATTTTTTGGGGGGAAACCCCCCCACACACCCCAATAATCTCTTGTTAGCATGTTTATATGTTAAAGTGTTTTTACTTCAAATCCAATACCAATGTTAAACATCTCTTTTTTTTGAATAATACTCTTAAACTTAATTATAAGTATTTTAGAAATCATTTATTCAAACAAATTACCTACCTCTTAATGTTAGAGAATTCCATGCTTGCTTTTCCTTGATGTCATTTCAAATGTGTCAGCCATAGCGTTTTTACTCGCGTCGAGAAGAGAAAGGCTTTACCATAGTGAAATGCTAACCAACAGTGCCATCTACTGGCTTTAAAAGGTAAATTCATTCTGAACATTTTAAATGTTTTAAGTCGTTGTTCCGCAAAGTCGTGGTTCTAGACTT
Organism: Lissotriton vulgaris; assembly: GCF_964263255.1. Taxonomy (NCBI): domain Eukaryota; kingdom Metazoa; phylum Chordata; class Amphibia; order Caudata; family Salamandridae; genus Lissotriton; species Lissotriton vulgaris. Next base: position 2,708 of record NW_028249459.1, read on the forward strand.
CGTGGTATGTGATTCTTTGTTGTTCAGACTGCGTTGTTCAGGTAAGTCGTTTTTTAATCTTCGTTGTTTAGGATGTTTCCCCTATCAGGAAGCAACTGGAGGGCTTCGCTAAGAGACACGGCTATGACAAGCCGCAAAAGAAGAAGGAAGAGGCATCTGTATCAGGTCAGCCAGCAGCTGATTCTGCTAAGTGGCCACATGCGCAAGCCTTATCCACATTGCCCGCAGGCAAGGCACTTGATCACTCTTATTCCGGGGGCAAGGCCAAGTCCAAGCGCAGAACCTATCCATACACGGATACCGACACAAACACCACTAACAAGGACACAGACACAGACACCTCGGAGGAGCCTCCTCCAAAGAAAGCGAAGACGTCGCAACCAGCTGGGGTGACACCTACAAATACCCCATTTACTTTCGACCCTTCAGACATCATGCACCCCAGGTCCTCAGACTGGGTGCCCCCCGGCCGCGGTCACGGCTTATCTGCATGAGAATCTTAGGAGAAGTTTCCAGAGAGAGGTGCGTAATCTCCTCAAGTCTGAGTGTACTCGGCCAGATCTCCCAGACAAAGTGGTGGAAACGCCGGAGATAGACGCTAGTCTTTTGACCTTTCTGAAAAAGTTTTCGAAGGACCCCAAGCGTGGTCTGGACCGGGTATGGAGGGGTTGCCAGGACAAAATGTTGGATGCGGTAGGCCCTTTGGCCAAGATCCTGGAAATGGCCCTAGCGGCCAAGGAATCCTCTACACTAGTTGACCCAGATATACTGGCAGGATGGACCCAGCGGGCCATAAGCCTTATTGGCAATGCGAATTGCGCCATATCTTCTGAGCGGCGCAAGTCCCTCTTTATTAAAATGGACGGCAACCTGACTGAGTTGGCAAATGCGGAACCGGGACCTCTAGCAGTGGGTCAGCTCTTCGGGGATAAATTTGTAAAGGACGTATCAAAATACGTCGGGACTTTCACGGTGCTGGATAAAGCGCAGTCAGGCATCAAGAGAGCGCTAAGCCAGGGTGTTTTTAACAGGGCCGGACGAGGTGGGGGTCGCTCGTCGGGCCGTGGAGGTCCCCAAGGCTCCCAGAGAGGTGACTTTGGTCGTGGCAGGAACGACTAAGATTCGACCAGAGGAGGGACCTTCTATCCCTCACACAGGTTGTTCAACAGGAATCGTTTCCAGTGGAACAACAATAGAGGAAATTTAAAAAATCAGCAGAACACAGGTGAGAGTTGCAGATCTTTCTCTTCTTCCTTTGGGGGGTCAGACGCAACACTGCCTCCGACAGTGGCAGGAGCTTACACAGGATGCCTGGGTGTTACAGACAGTGCAGGGCTTTCACTTGGAGGTTTATTCCCATCCTGTTCAATCAGGTACCCCTGCAAATCTCCATTTTTCCCAACAAGATCTCAGTTTTATAGAAGAAGAGATCGCTGGGTTGCTGCAAAAACGCGTGATAGCACCGGCCGACCAGGGGCCTCACGGCTTTTGCAGCAATATTTTCATTGTTCAGAAGAAGGGAGGTGGAAACAGGTTGGTTCTGAATCTCAGGGATTTCAATCAGTTTATCGGTGCACAGACATAATATCGACTCCAAAATATCAATTGGACATAATATCGAGTAGTAAATATAGACTGGACAAAATATCGACAGGACAGAATATAGATAACCAAAATATCGTATTTAAGGTAAGTGATTTAATATCGACTGTTAAAAATATAGAAAGTTAAAATATGGAAGTATATAATATAGATAGTTAAAAATATCGATTTTTTAATCATATCTAAATTTTATAGTGTATTTTTATGTTATATTATGTGTGAAAAGTGTGTATTTATGTTATAATTAATTTTAATTAATGAATTTTTGTTTTTATAATTATTGCGTAATTTAATTCTGTAGCGGGTTGTGGGTTTATAGGGGAATAGGGTGGGAAGTAATTTAATTATAATTCATTAAATATGTAAATGTATTTATTGATAGTCTTTTTTAATTAATTGTTAATTAATTTATATTTGTTAATTAATTACATTTGTATTGGTAATTAATTTTATTTAATTGATTAATTGGTAATTATGTAAATTTTACTAATTTATTTTCTGTAGCGCGTTGTGAGTTTATAGGGGAATAGGGTGGGAAGTAATTTAATAATAATTAATTAAATAATTAAATGTATTTACATTTATTTAATTGGAAATAATTGTTAAATAATTTTTTATTATTAAATAATTAATTGTTAATTTTTAATTAATTTGTATTAATAGGTGATCAATTGAAACAATTATTGTTCATTAGTAATTGTAATATATTAATTATTATATTATATACATTTTATAGTTATTTTTAATTAATTATTAATAGACATTCATTTTTAAATTTTTAAATAATATATGAAGTATTTATTTTCCCTAATTTTGTATTCTCTGGAGTGGGAATAGTAATTTTAACCCCTACGCTATCCAACGCTTTCCCTACTGTTGAACTCTTTGGAGTGGGAATAGTAATTTTAACCCCTACGCTATCCAACACTTTCCCTACCGTTGCACTCTTTCGAGTGGGAATAGTAATTTTAACCCCTATGCTATCCAACGCTTTCCCTACTGTTGCACTCTTTGGAGTGGGAATAGTAATTTTAACTCCTACGCTATCCAATGCTTTCCCTACTGTTGCACTCTTTGGCGTGGGAAAAGTAATTTTAACCCCTAAGCTATCCAACGCTTTCCCTACTGTTGCACCCACTGGAGTGGGAATAGTAATTTTAACCCCTACGCTATCCAAAGCTTTCCCTACTGTTGAACTCTTTGGAGTGGGCATAGTAATTTTAACCCCTACGCTATCCAACACTTTCCCTACCGTTGCACTCTTTGGAGTGGGAATAGTAATTTTAACCCCTATGCTATCCAACGCTTTCCCTACTGTTGCACCCACTGGAGTGGGAATAGTATTTTTAACCCCTAGGCTATCCTATGCTTTCCCTACTGTTGCACTCTTTGGAGTGGGAATAGTAATTTTAACCCCTACGCTATCCAACGCTTTCCCTACTTTTGCACCCACAGGAGTGGGACTAGTAATTTTAACCCCTACGCTATCCAACGCTTTCCCTACTGTTGCACCCACTGGAGTGGCAATAGTAATTTTAACCCCTACGCTATCCAACGCTTTCCCTACTGTTGCACTCTTTGGAGTGGGAATAGTAAATTTTAACCCCTACACTATCCAACGCTTTCCCTACTGTTGCACCCATTGGAGTGGGAATAGTAATTTTTACCCCTACGCTATCCAATGCTTTCCCTACTGTTGCACTCTTTGGAGTGGGAATAGTAATTTTAACCCCTACGCTATCCAACGCTTTCCCTACTGTTGCACTCTTTGGAGTGGGAATAGTAATTTTAACCCCTACGCTATCCAACGCTTTCCCTACTGTTGCACCCACTGGAGTGGGAATAGTAATTTTCACCCCTACGCTATCCAACACTTTCCCTACTGTTGCACCCACTGGAGTGGGAATATCAATTTTTACCAATACGCTATCCAACGCTTTCCCTACTGTTGCACCCACTGGAGTGGGATTAGTAATTTTAACCCCTAAACTATCCAACGCTTTCCCTACGCTTGCACTCTTTGGAGTGGGAATAGTAATTTTTACACTTTTGTTATTGTACGTTAATAATATTGGCTATTATTTAATTATATTTTGTTACTATATATATATGTTTTAACAAATATGAATTAAACATTTTTTTAACTTTCATTAATTATTTAATTATTATAAGTTAATTTAAGTATTTTTAAGTATATTTGAGTAATTCGTTTTTAACATTAATTGAATTTAACATTGTTTTTAGCAAAGTCGATATTTTTTAAAACTATATTTTAGTAAACAATATTTTTAACTCGATATTTTTGTACTTACCTTTTTGTAGATAGAAACTCGATATTTTGACTGTCGATATTTTTTCAACGATATTCTTGATGGTCGATATTCTGTCCCTCGATATTATGTCAGTGATCCCAGTTTATCACTTACAATCACTTCAAGATGGATGGCATCCATCTCTTGACAGACTTGCTGCAGGAAAGGGACTGGATGGTCTGATTGGACCTCAAAGACGCCTACCTCTCCTTCCCAATCTTTCCACCACATCGCAGGTACCTCCAGTTTAGGTGGAAGGGCCAATGGTACAAATATATATATTTTTATTTTTTTATTTTTTTGTAAGACCTTTATTGTGACAAAAGATGTTTACACAGCCAGGAGCTTACAACCCGAGGGGCCGGCTGCGTTGATTCAAGTAATACAGTACAGGAGTGATTGTACACAGCCCTGTAAATGACAACACAAGGTCCGGCGACGTTATGCATATAAATTAGGTCTTGTTTTTCAGTTTTTGTTGAAGTACAATAAGAAACATAAATTAACAATTAACAAACCAGTGAATAAGACCATCACTTACTATCAGTCAATTTCATAAATACTGAATGCATCTTAATATGTTTGTGCAGACAGCGTCCCCCGACACTCAATCACAGTGACACACACCTTAATGGTACAAATATTTGGCTCTGTCTTTCGGGCTCTCCTCAGCTCCTTGGTGTTTCACCAAGATAATGAAGCCAGTCGTGGCTTATCTCAGAGACAGGGGGATATGCCTCATAATCTATCTGGACGACATCCTGATCATGGCGCAGGATCAGCGGATCCTTCAGCAGCATCTCGCTCTTACGACGACGCTGCTTCAAAACTTGGGGTTTGTCATCAATTCAAAGAAATCTGTGATGGTCCCCACTCAAGTAATAGATTTCCTGGGATTCACAATAGATTCAATGGCAGCACAACTGTGTCTTCCAAAGGAGAAACTGAGGGATCTCAAAAAGGAGATCCGGAAGTAGCTGAGCAATCAGACAGCCACCCTCAGAGCAATCGCCAGAGTGGTGGGAATATTGGCCTCATCTGTCCAAGCGATATTCCCGGGCCCTCTTCACTACAGGGCCCTGCAACAGCTAAAGATCAGGCACCTGCAGAAAGGACTGTCCTATTCGGACGTTGTTCCTCTCTCCCAGGAAGTACGAACCGAACTGCAATGGTGGCTAGGCCATGTAGACGCCTGTAACGGCCGAGCAATATTCGGCTCCCAGCCGGAGGTCATAATCGAGTCCGACGCAAGCCGCTGGGGCTGGGGGGCGCGCTGCTGAGACATTTCTACAGGCGGCAGATGGTCTCCACAGGAGCTTTCGCTACATATAAATTGCTTGGAGCTGCTCGCATGGTCGTTCGCCGTCCGGACGTTATCCCCGAGGCAGACCTCTTGTTGTAACCTCCTTCGCATGGACAACTTGTCAGCGGTGAGGTACATCAACAAGTTGGGCGGCACGAGGTCGTCGCTGCTTGTACAGATAGCCAAAGATTTTTGGCATTATTGCCTTGGGAATCAAATATCGATAATAGCGGAATATCTGCCGGGCCAGTCCAATCTGGTGGCAGATTGGAACTCAAGATACCTCAGGGACTACAGCGACTGGAAGTTGCTTCCGGAGGTCTTTCAATGGATACAGACTATTTGGGGTCCATTCCAGACGGATCTCTTTACCGCCAGACTGACATACCAAATACCTCAGTTCTTCAGTTGGAGACCGGACCCATTAGCAAAGGCGACCGATGCCTTTCTCCAGGACTGGTCGAAGGAAATTTAATATGCCTTTCCCCCTTCATGTTGATCCCCAGAGTAATGTCACAGGTGATCAGACAACGGGCGGAGATAGTCATGGTGACGCCGTGGTGGACGTCCCAGTCGTGGTCCCCCAAGTTATTACAGTGGAGTTGTGATCTCCCCAGACTACTTCCGGAGCCGGAACTGCTATTGCTGGGCCCTCATCAGGAGTGGTATCCATTGATAATGGAGGGCAGACTTCAGCTGATGGCTTGGAGGCTTTCAGGGAACAGTGGCAGTTGCCAGGCGTTTCAAGCAGGACTTCCGATTTTATCAGGCAGGCCTGGGCACCATCCACAAGGAAACGGTATTCCTCAGCCTGGAAAAACTGGGTGGATTGGTGCGTGGAACGACACTTGGATCCCGTGGGGGCAGAGCTTCCCCACGTGTTAAACTTTTTATCGGATAAGGCAGTGGGCGGATTGGCTTACAGATCGGTGAATAACTTCCGGTCCGCCATCTCAGCGGGGCATGTACAAATAGACGGGAAACCTGTAGGCATGCACCCAGTAGTTTGCAAGTTGCTTAAGGGTATTAGGGTGGCCAATCCCCCAAAACCCAAATACACAGGTTTGTGGGACGTGTCTTTAGTTCTAGCATTATTTAACACATGGCCTGTCAATTCACTATTAACTAGGAAGCAACTATCGGCCAAATTAGCCATGTTACTTTGCCTTTCAGCATGTAGGCGTTCGTCGGACGTGCGAGCTCTCGACGTTACAGGTAGAGTATTTACTCCGGAAGGAGTTTCCTTTACCATTACAGGAAGCACAAAGACATTGTCACGTCATATTAATTACAATGCATTTCATGATAATGAGAAGTTATGTGTAGTTCAATGTTTAAAAACGTATGAGGAATGCACAAAGGCCATTAGGCCTCAGGGCTGTTCACAATTGTTAATTGCTTTGCAAAAACCTTTTAAAGCTGTGGCGGCTGCCACCATTGCCAGATGGCTTCGTTATATCATGAAAGAAGCTGGCATTGACATTACCATATTTGGTGCTCATTCTGTGAGAGGCGCTATGGCCTCAAAATCATTCCTGTTGGGTTCCAGCATCCAGGACATTATGCGTAGTGCAGATTGGTCCTCTTAGTCCACTTTTAAGACATATTACTATAAGCCGGTGGGGGATATTACCTCTGTTGTTTTCAATAAGCGTTAAACTAGCATAATCTGAAGCCTCCGGTCCTGTAATAGAATCAAAAATTTGCTAACATTCGTGCCAAGAATTTTCAATTCTATTAAGGACACGGAGGCGAAGATTATCCCACCCGGCATGGTTATGTATACCTGCTTGCCCACCCAGTTGTTTCGGTGGTTACGGTTTCATCTCCTTTATTTCAGGTTCAGACAAGAAAGCAGACTGAACGTAGAAGATTGCCAGGATATTCAACCTGAGATGTTTGTTATTTCTTCCATGTTCGAGGAGTTATGAAGTTATTTTGGACTTGTTCGCCTCAAAGAAAGAGGAAGATGGCTGCACGCAAGGGCTCCTATGGACTATGGGGGCATGCCTAAGTATATGTCAAGATGGGATATGTAGTTTGTTTAATGCTATTGAATGAAAAATACATATTTTAATTGGCTGCTGTGAGTTTTCAGTAAAAGAATGAGAAGCATAATCCTCGCCTCCGTGTCCTTAATAGAATTGAAAATTCTTGGCACGAATGTTAGCAAATTTATGATTACGATGTTGCACAACGTGGGGAAGAATCACAGATGCCGCCGATCGAAGATGGAGCGTACAGAAGGTAAGGCCACTCTTGTGCGCAAGAATTGTTTGGAAACGTTGTCGGTATGCTTTTCTAATGATCCATACAGGTGCACAAGAGTATTTTAAAAGTAAGCAGCGCCAAAGTCAACCTATCTCTAAACCACCATTAAAATGATACTTGTTGAAGTGTGATTTTCAAAATTAAAGTCTGTAATTGAAAACAATTCTTTTACGACTTGAAAATAGTGCGCTTATCATTTTCTTGTTAAGATGAAGCAACAACTGTGGTTTTATGCTACTATTCAAGCACTTCCAAAGTGTAAAACGAATCTTCCAATAAAGCTTTATTTTAAATCCAAGTGGAATTTGGTTAGGATAAAACAGTGTCAAAAACGGATTTTTTTTCTTTTAGGACAGGTTCCTGAAAAAGACTTGAACTTAAACTAAGCTCATATGTGGCGAAAAGCTTCCAACCCAAAGTTCAAGAACGACAATTCAGTGATAAATTAAAAATGTTGTTGCCTTGCTAACAGGAACCTCAGTATAATGAATAGAATCTATTCCTCTATATAGACATAGAAAAGAGTGAGCCCACATCCAAATAATCCCATCTATTTATACTGGGAATGTGGCGAGATGCTCCTAACCCTTAAGACAATAGTATAAGAAAGAGGAAACAGCTGAAATGTCTGTCTCACCAAAATGATGAACTCCTTGGTGTGAAGGTGTTAAAGTCCTTGTTATAAACATCTTCTCAAAGACTGCCGACTACGCCAGTGTGACATTTGAAGTAAAATGATTTTCAGACTTCAAATGATTTCAAAGAGGTTTAATCTTCAAGAAAGATCCCATCCATACAGGTTACACCATACCAAGCTGTCCAGCTCCAACTCTACTTTTCTCCTATGACCTATGTACATTCTACTAGATTGAACAGGACAAAAGATACAGGGAATGCTAGAGAATACCAACCATAGAGTTGAAGATACATATATCAAGATAGTAATAATATTGATAATAAGATACTACACTCCGGTTGTGGTTTATTCCTGGCACAGACTGGTATCGCTACTCTAAGGTTGTACTCCTGTAGGTTGACTATCCATGTACCTAGATGGGCCTGGCATTGCCATTCTATTTTTTGGTGAAAAAGGTTACTAATGGCTAATGGTGTGCTCTGTTGATGACTGGGATGCCCCACACAGAGGACACAAAATACTTTTCTGCCCATCATCTCTTTCTCAATTACAAATTAATTGTAGTGAAGCCCAGAACTGCACACCTGAGAGGGAGGAGGGACTGTTGATACTCCTTGCATTGTGCGCATTAAAACATCTTTAATCTCTCATGGCGTGGGACTCCCGTACGGAGATACTGCTGCTGCTGGCAAGGGGCTTGCTGTCCCAGAGAGCTCAGAACTGCACACCTGAGAAAGAGGAGGGGCTGCTGTTACTCCCCATGCCGGGTGCATTAAAGCACCTCCATCTAATGCTTCGTAGGAAGTGCTGGGTGCGTGCCTGGGCCAGGAGCATGCCTATCTTCACCCACCTGCGATCGGGCAAGGATGGGCTGGGCCCAATCTCTTGGCTCTGGGCCCTTGGACATTTGTTACAGCCCCTAAGGTCAGCATTGAGTTACCGCTTAACCGCAGCGTGAATTCCGCCGCGGTGAGGTGGTTTAAAGTAGTGGGCGGTCCGCATTGGCCAACGGACGTGTGCAGCCGTTAGCCGACGCGCACAGTGAAGGGGTTAAGTTAGGCCCTATCTTTCTGTTACTCTATTGAAACTTGGAGACAAGGGGACTCATCACCCCACCAAATACCCCCTACCTGTCTTCAGCTATGGGAGTAATCTCCACGGAGTTAAAGATAGTTGTTGTGTTTATGTCAGCTCTGCTGGCATGGGATATCACAGGGTTCCAGTTCCTATGTTCTCGAGGTGCGTCCAGCCTGTCCTCCTCAATTTTGCTGGGTTAAAGAATAAACCTTACACTAGGAAAACCTTCACAAAGACAAGGTAGATTCGGAGCCAATACTTAGCTGATGTGTTTGGACGAGAAGGTTTACCCAACGACATTATTTTTGATAATGGTGGGCAATTTATTTGTCAGTGATATCTTCAAGAAATGTATTAACGAATCTGGCTTTACCCATAGGACCACCTTTTTGTACCACCCGGAGGGAAATGGTATCGTAGAATGCTTTAACAGAGTAATCAAAGGTATTATTGAAGTTTCCTTTAGCAAACATTTAGATTGGGAGGATGAGTTAAGGAAAACCATTTGTGCATACAGAGTTACACGCTGTGAGTCCTCTGGGCACTCTCCTTTTGAGTTAATTAGGGCAGATCTTCTCACACCAAAGACAATGTGGGATGGTTAAAGTGTACCAGTTCTTTTTCGTGGTCTGCCAAGGAAGTTAGGAATTCCTTGGAGGCTCTTCAATTGAAGTAAAAGGACAATTTTGACCAATCTCATGGTACAAAAAAAGTACATCTTTGTGTAGGTGATACAGTTAAGGTTAAGAAAGGTACAATAACGCGCAAAATGGAATATACGTTTTCTGCTCCTCTCAAAGTTGTCAAAGTTATGTGTATTCTGCCTTCCTTAGTGATGGAAAGGTGTGGCTTGCCAATAGAATTTCTAAGTTTAGAAGCAAAATTTTACCTGATTGTGCGAAGAATTTTCAACATGATTCTTGTGCGATTATGCAAATGCAGGGGGGTACCACAGGTACCCCCCGTGTGCCACCCCCCTTTGGCCGTCACTCTGGGGGCCCACAGGGGCCCCCCAGAGTTAAAACCGCATGCCTTTCCGTGGCGGCATTGCCGCCACGGAAAGGCATTGAAAAATGCCTATTCTAATATGGCTGGCGGTGTCTGATAGACACCGCCAACATGTTATTCCTTTTCCGCCCCGGCCGCAAGGCGACCGGGGCGGAAAACAGGCGGGCGGTGTTTCCCACCGCTGCGGTTCCCTCGGCTATCGTAATATGGCAGGGGGGAATGCAGGGAAGGATGTCGGGCGGATTGCCTCCGCCAGGGTAGGGTGGCCACCGCTACCCTGGCGGATGCAATCCGGCCAACATCCTAATGGAGCCCTAAGTAACAAATAAAAACACTACAAATACAAATTGACCAATAGCAAACTAATTTCTAATTCCAAACCACTATGAAATGAAATGAAATATGATTTGTAAACGCGCTACTATGCCCAGTGGGCGTCAAGGCGCCTAACTCAAAATTAGCTGCGGGCAGACAGAGACAGGAGCTCACTGATAGGCTTTGGTAAATAAAACCATTATATAAACAATTAAACACAAAACACAAACCACCTGGAGAAAAAAAACAACATGAGAAAATACTGTGGATTAATTTGACAACAAGATTCAACCTACAATTCAGAAGATAAAAAGTAAGTAACTTAAAAAAACTAAATGAAGCTAATTGCTAAAATGTTAAATAAAAAAACATGATCCAATAACTAAAACATATCTATTTGTTATTTTTTCCTACTACTACAGAATACACTACAGACAAAGAACATAGAACAGAACTCAGAAAACCAAGATACAACTAACAAAGTAAGTATGTCCAAAGCTTTTTATAACAACATAATATAAGTTTAAACTAAAAGATATAGGAACAAAAAGTAACTGCAATCTAAAACATTATTTCCAAACAGTTAAAAAAAATAAATGCATTATTTTTACAGATAAACAAAATTCAGAAAATAAAGGGAAAAACTAAACATTGGATACATTCAACTACACCTACAAGAACATCAAAACCCAACCTAAAACTCAGTGATTTAAAAGTAAGTAACTAAGTAAATAAAATGAAGTAAATAAAACGAAGTGCTAAATTGTAAAAAATAACAAACATGATCAAATTACTAATGCATATCTACTTTTTTATTTTCTAGCACCAGAACAGAATACTCTACTAACAAACAACATAAAACAGAACTCTGAAAACCAAGATACAACTAACATAGTAAGTATGTCCAAATACTTTTATTAAAACATAAAATAAGTGTAAGCTAAAACTTATAGCAAAAACTGTAACTGCAACTTAAAAAATGTATCAGAACAATTAACACAAATAAATGCTTTTATTTTTCAGGTAAAGAAAACACAAAAAAAACAGACCACAACTAAACAGTAAACAACATCAAAATCAACGACTGAATTTCCAAAAAGGTAAGCATGCACAATAGAATTGTTAATAATTTTAAGTTAATTAACATACATCTTTATTTTAAATAACTATAAAATATATTTCTTATAGATTAACAAACAACAAAATGACAGAAGGAGCTGAATTTGTTACCAGCCAGAAAGGAAAACTATGACTCTGCTAAATGGGTTACACTTATACCCAAGAGAAACAATTTGGGAGGAAAGTTAATTGGAAATGTTGCAAATATTACTCCAACAAATGTTATGGAAGGGCAACAACTAGGGAAGCAACAGTCCTTTATACCAGGGAACACAACCACCCACCAAATATAACCGAAATAGAAGTTAGAACAGCATTAGAAAACATTAAAGAAGCAAGTACAGGTTCCCAAAAACCAACAAGCGTAATCTTAAAAGAACAGATACCCCAAATACCTAAAACAGTCACTACCCAAATGCCAAATATAGTTTCCCTCAAAAGAACAATATCACGTACCAAAAGAACAACTACCACTACCACTCTAACTCCTAGAACATATAGCGATATACATTTAAATCCTGACCAAACTATAACTTTAAACAAACAACCTTTTGTCATTTATGACAACGAAAACAATGAAAAAAGACTAATAATTTTTGGCAAAGCTAATAACCTCATAAAACTCCAACAAAGCCAATATTGGATGACGGATGGGACTTTTAACATCTGTCCCAAACCTTTTTACCAATTATACACAATACATGGCCTATATCAAAACTGCAATATACCTCTACTTTATGCTCTGCTACCAAATAAAACTAATTCAACATATATGGAATTATTAAACACTATCAAACAGAAAACTAATAATACTTGATTTTGAACAAGCAATGCTTTCAAGTATTTTAAAAATACACCCCCATACCTGTACACAAGGCTGCTACTATCACTTTAATCAGTGTCTATGGAGACATTTACAAAAGACAACCCTAAGCATAGAATATGCAACCAATTCATCTTTTGCATATCAAATCAAAAAACTAACAGCACTGGCTTACGTTCCAGAAACAGATGTGGCCGAACACTACAACATTTTAATTGATAGCACATTTTACAAACAAAATGAAGCTAAATTAAGTGCACTGTTAGACTACTTTGAGGACACATGGGTAGGTAGGCTCCATAGATCTGGCCACAGAAGAAATCCAAAAATTCTTAATACCCTGGTGGAACTTTTACCGAAGCACCTTAAATGGGGAATCCAAAATAAAAAAGGCTGTTGAAGGCTGGCACAATGCCTTCCTCCAATCAACAGGCAGAACTAAACCAACTTTAGAAAAATGTATTAAATGCCTCCAAAAAGAGCAAAGTTATCAAGAATTCAGAATGGAACAATCCATTACTGAACTAACTCCAAAAACATCTAAACAAACCAAACAAATGCACAAAACCCTATAACAACAAGTAAAGCTGTACCCTAGCACAAAAGGCATTGAATACCTCAACATAATAGCCAAAACACTACTCTAAATTACTCTAACCAACAAAGCAGTCCTAAATAAAATACAAACAATACAATGTAAATCACAAGCATATATTGTATCTGGAAAATAATTATTGTGTGCAATATATATTATAATTTTTAAATATATATACACACATTAATAATATTTGAAATAAATAAAACATAACAATAATCATAATAACATTACCCACTCACAATAAATAAATTGTAAAACACTTACCAAACATATCCCAAAGGATGTACAAAACAATCCAGTTTATAAAAATTGTACCAAAAAAAATGAAAAAATACAACTGTTCCAAAACAGAATAGTCCATTCCACGAAGGTATTTCGAAAAACCATAGTTAATAAAACTAACAAACACTTCTTTAAAAAAAAAAAAAAACGACTCCTTCCGACATAACAAACTCCTGCAACAAAAATACATAAAACATACATTCCCACCCACACAAAACAACACATAAACTCCTACTAACAGTAATAGTAACATTAGATTTCACTTAATAAACTTTAAACATCGAAACACTAACTCCACAAACAAGCCTATACAACTCTAAAAATTACGTACATCTACCAAACGTAAATACAACATATCAAAATGCCTGATACAACTAACTTACTTCTAACCACGCTAAATAGTACCAAACTACTATCAAAAATAATTTAAAACACATTTAAAAGACATAAAACAAACCTTACCTTCAGCGACTAGAATTGTCTCCCAACCGCGAGCTAGTCTTCATCCAAATGACACAAAACGACGCAAAGCGGTTACAAAATACAAGACCCAAAACTAAATGAAAAGATTAACATAAAAAGATATTATTTAATGTTTGAAAATATTCGTTTACAGAGTAAAAAATGTATACTATTTATAAAAAAAAATGATTTTTTTACTTGTATGAAAATACTTAACAATATCTACATATTTTGTGAAATTGTAAAAATAAATATTATAAAATACATAATATTTATTATTATAATTATTAAAAACAGAAACATTTCTAAAAAATTCTTTCAAAATGTTTTTCAAAATGTATATAAATAAAGCTGTGTTAAAATATGTTTTTTATTTAAATATTTTGTTAAAAAATATATTAATATTTTAGTAATATTAATATAAAAATATTATGTACAACCAACATGTATGACAATAGAAAAATTGTATATAAATTGTGAAAATATTTTCCTTTTTTAAAAAATTTCAAACCATACTTACAAGTACATAAAATATGTTTTTTCAATAAAATGTACTATTTCAATAAAAATGTGAAATTAAAAATTAACCATCAAATGTTATAACAAATATATGATTAAATATATTTGCATTAAATAAGAATATAATACTAATGTTTTTGTTCATTTTTTGTCATGTTAATAAAAAAATAAAAACATCCAACTATAAACAATTAGTATGAAATGTATTTATTCTCATGAATAATGGACTATTCCAACTCCATTCTACATTCATTTCAGGTAAGTAATTAAATATAATTTAATATTCCCACTGCAGTCTACATAAATTTGGGGTAGGTGCTGGACACTAATTAAATATAATTTACTATTCCCACTCCAGTCTACATTAATTTGAGGTAGGTGCTGGACACTAATTAAATATAATTTACTATTCTCACTCCAGTCTAAATTAATTTGGGGTAGGTGCTGGACACTAATTAAATATAATTGACTATTCCCACTCCAATATACATTCATTTGAGGTAAGTACTGGACAGTAATGAAATATAATGTAATATTCCCACTGCAGTCCACATAAATTTGAGGTAGGTGCTGGACACTAATTAAAATAATTTACTATTCCCACTCCAGTCTACATTAATTTGAGGTAGGCGCTGGACACTAATTAAATATAATTTACTATTCTCACTCCAGTCTAAATTAATTTGGGGTAGGTGCTGGACACTAATTAAATATAATTGACTATTCCCACTCCAATATACATTATTTTGGGGTAGGTGCTGGACACTAATTACATATAATTTACTATTCCCAATCCAGTCTACATTAGTTTGGGGTAGGTGCTGGACACTAATTAAATATAATTTACTATTCCCACTCCAATCTACATTAAATTGGGGTAGGTGATGGACACTAATTACATATAATTTACTATTCCCACTCCAGTCTACATTAATTTGGGGTAGGTGCTGGACACTAATCTATACTACTATTATAAAGAGAGAACTTGCACCTTTTGGCAAGGTAAACTCGGGAACCACAGCGCCAATCCACACACCCAATACATTGTTGTAATCCTCAGGGTGTGTAGATGGACTTGGCTCCATAAAAAAAAATTAAAACGTAAATTAAAAAATTAAAATTGTAAAACAAAGTAGCCCCTTGCAACTAGCGCCGGCCGCGACGTCTGCGTGAGGGGAGGAGCGGCCGGCGTTCACCAGAACCAGGAAGAGCAGCGCGACGTCTGAGTGAGGGGAGGAGCGGCGAGAAGCAGAACCAGGAAGAGCCGGAGGACAACAGCGCCGGTATGAGAGAACCGGAGGAGCAGTGGCAGCGCGGGAAAGAGCCGGTGGGAAGCGGAGGAGCAGTGAGAGGTACGTTGCGGGGCGGGGGGAGGGAGTCGGCGGCTGCACCGCCATGTTGCTGAAGTCCAGGCGGGAGGTGGGAGGCGGAAGGCGGGAGGCGGGAAGGCGGGGGGTGGGAGGGAGTCGGCGGGTGCACCGCCGTGTTGCAGAAGTCCAAGGCGGGAGGCGGGGGTGGGGGGCGGGAGGGAGTTCTGCCCTGGGATAATGCAACCCGCAGCCCTCTTCTTCCCCAGGTAATGCTGGGGCGGGCTAGTTAAATATAATTTACTATTCCCACTCCAATCTACATTAATTTGGGGTAGATGCTGGACACTAATTAAATATAATTTACTATTCCCACTCCAATCTACATTAATTTGGGGTAGGTGCTGGACACTAATTACATATAATTTACTATTCCCACTCCAGTCTACATTAAATTGGGGTAGGTGCTGGACACTAATTACATATAATTTACTATTCCCACTCCAGTCTACATTAATTTGGGGTAGGTGCTGGACACTAATCTATACTACTATTATAAAGAGAGAACTTGCACCTTTTGGCACGGTAAACTCGGGAACCACAGCGCCAATCCACACACCCAATACATTGTTGTAATCCTCAGGGTGTGTAGATGGACTTGGCTCCATAAAAAAAAATTAAAACGTAAATTAAAAAATTAAAATTGTAAAACAAAGTAGCCCCTTGCAACTAGCGCCGGCCGCGACGTCTGCGTGAGGGGAGGAGCGGCCGGCGTTCACCAGAACCAGGAAGAGCAGCGCGACGTCTGAGTGAGAGGAGGAGCGGCGAGAAGCAGAACCAGGTAGAGCCGGAGGACAACAGCGCCGGTATGAGAGAACCGGAGGAGCAGTGGCAGCGCGGGAAAGAGCCGGTGGGAAGCGGAGGAGCAGTGAGAGGTACGTTGCGGGGCGGGGGGAGGGAGTCGGCGGCTGCACCGCCATGTTGCTGAAGTCCAGGCGGGAGGTGGGAGGCGGAAGGCGGGAGGCGGGAAGGCGGGGGGTGGGAGGGAGTCGGCGGGTGCACCGCCGTGTTGCTGAAGTCCAAGGCGGGAGGCGGGGGGTGGGGGGCGGGAGGGAGTTCTGCCCTGGGATAATGCAACCCGCAGCCCTCTTCTTCCCCAGGTAATGCTGGGGCGGGCTAGTTAAATATAATTTACTATTCCCACTCCAATCTACATTAATTTGGGGTAGATGCTGGACACTAATTAAATATAATTTACTATTCCCACTCCAATCTACATTAATTTGGGGTAGGTGCTGGACACTAATTACATATAATTTACTATTCCCACTCCAGTCTACATTAAATTGGGGTAGGTGCTGGACACTAATTACATATAATTTACTATTCCCACTCCAGTCTACATTAATTTGGGGTAGGTGCTGGACACTAATTATATATAATTTACTATTCTCACTCCAATCTACATTAAATTGGGATAAGTGCTGGACACTAATTAAATATAATTTACTATTCCCACTCCAATCTACATTAATTTGGGGTAGGTGCTGGACACGAATTACATATCATTTACTATTCCCACTCCATTCTACAATAATTTGGAGTAAATGCAGTGCAAAAATAAAAGAATAATAATACAAAAAAATCCTAATTATAAAATAATATAATAAAATAAAATATTCCTTTATTTTTAAAACATTTTTTATTTGTAAATTTAAAATTATTAATCAATTTTTTTAAATTTTTGAAAAACATTGACGTTTTCCTATAATATGAACTTTTTAATTACAAACACAAACCTTAACCACTATAAACAGCAACTCAATCCTAAATTTAAAATTTTTATTTCGAAATTTAAATATTTAATTTTTTTTATTATATTTATAAATTTCAAAAAAATTAAATTATTCCTATAGTATGTACTTTTTACAAACAAACACAACCCTTATACACTATAAACACTGCAACTCAATCCTAAATTTAAATAATGTATTTCAAATTTTGAAATTCAATTGGTTTTTATTAATGAATTGTTTAAAATTTAAAATTGTTCCTATAGTATGTACTTTTTACAAACAAACACAACCTTATACACTTTATACATGACAACTCAATCCTAAATGGAAAAAAAAATATTCTCAAAATTAAATTAAATTTTTTTTAAAAATATTATCCTAAATATTTAACTTTTGCTAAAAAACCTAACATTATCCACTATAAACACTACAACTCAGTCATATTTCTATTTACATTTTTTCTTTTTTATTTTTTATTTAATTTTCAAAATGTTTTATGAAATTATTAAAATTTAAATATACATTTTTAAAACACTCCCCACCCTTATCCCCTATAAACCCAACATCCCACTCTTAAAATATCTAGTAAATTAATACATAAAAAATATTGATTTTTTAGAAAAATGTATATATTAATTTTTTTTTAAATAAAATTTTTATTATACATTTTTAAAACACTCCCCACCCTTATCCCCTATAAATCCAACATCCCGCTCCTAAACTTATATATGATTTTTTTAAAACATAAAATTATTAAAATTAATTAACACTTTAAAATTCCTAATTTAAAATACAAACACAATTTTAAAACATAAATATACACATATTAGTAAAAACTACACAATATCGATATTTTAACACAATTATATTTTTTCATTCGATATTTTTACTTTCAATATTAAAACACACATACTACTAACAATATTTTTGTAATCGATATTAAATAGTTCGATATATATTACCATTGATATTAATACATCGATATTCTGTCACATCGATATTTTAATTTCGATCTAATGTCTACTTACCCCGGCCGCCATGTAAGGAGTGGAGGGAGGGAGGAGCAGCTGGGAGGCGGGAGCGGGCGACGAGGGTGCGTGGCCTCAGGGGTAGCGACAGCGAAGAAGGAGCGGGACGAGAGGGAGAAGTGGGTGGGGGGGACAAGAGAGAGAAAATGGGGCAAATATAGGGCACAAACATACAGAAGACAGAGAATCAGAAAGCGGAATCATGGAGTCGATGGGGCAAAAAGAGGCACAAACAATACTAAAGACAGAGAAACAGAAAGTTGGTCCCTAAGGAGTGCATTGGTTCTAAAAGTTCTGAATTCACCAAAGCTGGCAGAGCTTGTGTCAAACTCAAGCATATAAGGATTATGTCACACACATTTGTCTTTCTTACTTCTTAGCTGCACTAATGTTACTATTTTACTTTTATTTGATTTTCTTTCTTATTGTAATTTCAGTTTACGTTTTTGCTAATGTGTTCTTTTGTGGGAAAGGGGAAGTGTTGTGTTTATGTCAGCTGTGCTGGCGTTTGATCTGGCAGGGTTCCAGTGCTTGTGTTCTCGAGCTGTGGAATCCTGTGAGTCATATGTCGACCGAGCTTCACTGTAAGGGGAGCGTCCAGCCTGTCCTCTTCAATTTTGCCGGGTTCAAGAATAAACCTTATACTAAAGAAACATGCACATCTTCGTGTATCAATCCCAACAATATTACAAGTTGTATTGACTCTGTCCAAAAGTTAATTGAGACCAATGACTCTTGGGCATGCAAACACTCCACAGGTGAACACCCTGATTAATACCGTGGATAGCAATCCTGATCTCGACCAGCAAGACCCACAGGGCCTGCCTTCATCTTTTATCCATGCATTTTTCATGAATCATTGGTAAACTCCTCCATTGTTAATTTAAGCAGCCCTCCCCCAGCAGGACATAAGCCCCCACCCGCTAAGCGGAAAAGACGCAATGATAATGCCCAAAAGGTTGCTACAGGCGTGAAAAAGTTACGTACAAAACCCGAAGTTTCTGCTTCTATCAACGCCACCTTAACTAGGGACAGTATTACAGGACATGTGCAAACCTCTGTTTGTTAACTTGGACGTGCTTATGGATTTCTTTCACACCATTGATCACACTCGTGCAACTAACTTTCATCCTCAGGCTATACCAATCACGCCAGTAAATGGCTGGTTTTCTTTTGAACCCACCAATCCCCCTCTCTCTCTCACCGAGCAACCCATACCCAACCAGGTAACTCATTCACCGCCCCTGAATCCTGCCCGGTGGTAAAAATATTAGCTCTTAAAAGTATGCTGGTTTAAAGAGCAACACAATTAGGGGACAGGAGTGTGGGGACAGCCTGTAACTGCTGCCCAAATGCACACCATACGTCATCATACTTAAGGCGTCTCTCCTGTGGCCATAGGAGTGCACAAAGACTGGCATGGCTTAAAAAATAAAGTCACCCTTTGGTGTAAATCAAACTCAGACTGGATGTTTGATCTAGTGGATAAAATCCTCATGGTTAGGAGGGTTGGCTAGCTGGGTTATTCTCCCAAATCATCAAGGGGCGATTGGAATATGGTAAATTTCAGGAACCCACAACTGGTAAGCGAACTACTATGCAGATTGGATCATCGTGTGGATAGTATGTGTAAGATTTGTGCGCTCCCTTTGGGCTTCTTTTTTCGGCCCTCGACCCTGCCACCAATGGCTGGTAATATGCCAGGTCCAGGTCCCAACCCGGTTGCTCAGCCCATTATTCGCTTTGTTCATAAAAAACATTTTGCTGCCCTTTCATGCATGTTGGAGGTAGAATGACTGGCTGCATCTGTAGATAACGTTTTATTCTCCTCTTCCCTTCTTCTGATGCTGACCCCAAGATATGCAGGGGAGAGACTTCCACTAAATCCACTACCTTAGTTGTCACTTCCGAGTCAGATAGTCTTCCTTTTCTGTCTTGGAACACAGCTGGAATCAGAAAGAAGCTGGATAATAAGGACTGATTGGAACTAAGTAATAAGCATGACATAGTATGCTGCCAAGAGACCTGGGCCAGTGAGGAATTTCCTTTTGCGTAGCTGCCACGCCATCCACTTCAGGCAGGCCGAAGAGGCGACTAGAGGTACTAAATAATATTAGAATAGGCAATTTGCAAGTTGAAAAGTTGCTGCGTAACCACTGTTGTCAAGTTTTGTGAATGCTATTCCCTGGACTTTTGGATATTTTATTCATTAACTTTTTTTTTTTTAACACATCATCGACCTGATAAGTGATCTGGGCACATTTTCAAATAATTATTGCGAGAGATGCCCAGATTGGGGAGCCATTCTCTGGATGGGCGATTTTAATATTTCTATTTGGCCATATCATTTTATTGAGATTTTATATTGTTAATCTGTTTGCATGTACATATTTTTATCTTTTTATGGCTATCAGCCGAATAAAAGTGTTTGACTGACTGAATTGTGTTAGGATCCACTCGCAATGATGCATAAAAATTAAGTTATAGAACATTCCTCGCCACTTACTTGTTCGTTGAGTAATGTTCCCTTCTGTATAAACAGTCATTACTGATGGTGCGTTTCCTACCCAGGCTGTGTGTGTACCAAAAAGGGGTACTCGCAACGCCTGCTTGAAAATCTTCAAAACCAATTCACCTTTACCTCACTCATTCCACTTATATTTACAATTAGCAGTAAATAGATAATTTCTGGCTGCAACATCAGATGCGTATGTCAAATATTGTTTTTAAAAGACTGAAAAATGCTCTCATTAATGTTATCCTCAGGGAGAAACCCGAAACATTGTTTCCATTATCTGAGCTTGGTTCAAAACAAATTCCCTAATATTAAATCTCCTATATAGGTCAGAGCATGCTCCAAACAACATCCACGTTCCTTGATTGTAAGTCCTTCAACTTGAAGGACATTTAATACCTTTTTCAGGCTTCAGTTATGCTCTTTTACTGTCTTCCTATATACTACAATATAAAGCTGAAAACCTAATCCTCCTCTAAACCAATTAAAAATCTGGGCCATTGCTTACTGGATGAGGGCCAAAAGAAATCCAAGGCCATAAGATACTTTTTAGGTCTTGTGGCGTTGAACAGCGCGTAAGCGCTGTCTCGCCAGCATGCGCACACACAGAGTCACACATACACAAGCACACATACACGCAGGGAGAGACTTCCCCCCCCCCCGCTGTCGCACACAGAGACACACACACACGCACACATACAGACATCCCCACCTTCCCCGCTCACCGGCACTCCGGACTTGTGCAGCCTCCGCGGGGCTCTCCCTCGGGCATGGGAGCCTCGCGTCACCACTGCTCCTACAGGCACTCCGTGGGCACGGGCTTCACAAAACGGAAGTCCCGCCCCACGATAGGTTTCGTTTTGCGCACGCGCACTTGCACTGCCCAGAAACTGGAGCACGTTACTAATTAAAATATGCTATGGGTGAACGACGGCTCAGACACAGACGAGTTTATTTATGTTGTTTCTTACAGCAAATACATTTGTACAGTGGGAAAGACCTGCATGAGAAATGGAACACGATTGGGTGGGGGTGTAAAGGAACGGTCGCGAGCAGGACTTCGCAGCTCCACTTTATAAACAAAGCGCGCTCGGGACCCGCGAGTATTGAGTGCTTCAGATCAGGCACCGAGGGGTCTCTGTCTCTAAGGCCGGAGGTGTCCTGGTCCATCCACAATGGAGTCCAACGGCTTCCCGGACGTGAAGGCCAAGGTCACCTTCTGCATCTGCCTGGACTTTTTCCGCGACCCCGTGTCCGTGGACTGCGGGCACAACTTCTGCCGCTCCTGCGTGGAGGTCTGCGAGCAGGGCCCCGGCGGCTGCCTGCCCTGCCCCCGCTGCCGCCGGGCCTCCTACAAGAGGGACCTGCGGCCCAACTGGGAGCTCGGGAACATCGTGAACCTGGTGAAGCGGCCCTGCGTGTCCGAGGAGGCCCGCTGAAAGAAGCACGGGCAGCCGCTGCAGCTCTTCTGCGAGGAGGAACAAGCGCTGGTCTGCGCCGGGTGCGTGCGCTGCCGGGAGTACCGGTTCTACTGCGTGCGCCCTGTGGGCGAGGCGGCCAGGGTCTACAAGGTAACGAGGGTGGCAGTATAAGCCAGGGGGGTACAGTGCGGGCGTGAGAGGGCCGGGCTCCCCTAAGGAATGGCCTACCGCATTTTTTTCGATGTATCTTGTAAAGAGGTTATGAAAATATGGAGTATCCAAGCCTTTGCATGAACAACTGGCCTACGTACCACAATTCTGTGCATGATTGCTCTGCACTAGAGTAAAACGGCAGAATATTCGTATTCCTGGTTCAATCCCGCACGGACGCTCGTTAACTTGTGCTTGGATAGCCACAAGCTAGCACCAACAGATCCATGCCTTATACTTGTCTCCAACACTTGTAGGTATCCAGGTGACTGCAATACTTTCGGGGGAGCGACACGCATTGACTATACATGCAAACAATGCGAGATCATTTGGGAATAATTAACAGAAGTTTCAAACGAGACACCTGCGATTCTCGAATGGCTTAGTTAGTTCTCCAAACTTACAAATGGGGAGAAAGTAGTCTTTTCAACTACCATGGTGCTGAACATGTGTATTATAGAGAGTTTACACAGCAGCAATGTGCTGAATATACATGGAACCAGCCAAACTGCCCAAAAACGGGACAAGCACTGACAAACTCAATGGTCCTCGCCATTCTAACAGGTAGGCTATGGTGTGTAGCCGTTCAGATCAGCTTTGGCGATGCCCCTTACTTAAAGTTATATACATCCCCCCAGTTATTTCGTAGGCGCTCGCATCGCTCCTATAAACGAACACAACTACTTTTTATTTTTTTTACGTTGGCTACTCTGCACGCTAGCTTTTTTTGTTACCGAACCGAGTTTGTTCGGACACTAAAAGAAGAATTTTGCAAGAGAGAAGCGGATGAAATGGGGGGCTGGGTGTCACATTGGGTAACATGCTAAGACGGGTGGGGGCGAAGCAACAGGGGTTGGACCACCAAGTAACAGCAGGTGGGAAGGGGACAACACTACAGACAGAGCTGGAGATAACAGGGAGAAATACAGTGGAGTAGTGCACAGGCGAGCACAGAAGGGTGGGCTGCGGGAGGAGAGGCCTGCTTACTGGAAACGGCAAAAAACGTCCTCATGGAGTGCCTTGCACAAAGTTCAGCTTGAAAAGCAAGCAGGGAAAGCAGAAATGCCAGTCAAATTGATGGTAAAGAGGCAATGTTCCACGGGAGGGCCAGCCCAAAATTGAGGACCTAGGGCACTAAAGAAACGGGAAAATAAGTGACAAAGAAAGCCAACCAAAGGGGAGTAGTCGATGGGCTCCAATGCACTCTATGGTTTTGGTACGCCACAATACGTCCTGCTCAAACCCGTGTAGTAGACTCGACCTAAAAGAAGAGTTTAAAAGGGAACCATTGTCTGACTGGGAGCCGGTGCTAATCTTTCAGATTAGAGGCATAAGATCATGCAGGTGACATCACTCTGGGCCATCTGTAGCTGATTGACCTGGTAGGAGGGCAGTCCCGGATATACTTCCAGTAATCTATTCTTCTCTGTAATGACCCACTAACTATAGAATGATTCGACACGGTTACGAGAAAGCAGTTCATGAAGATGTTAGACTCAATTCGTGCACTTTAGGAGCCCCTTTTAACATAGCGAATGACACGACAAAGGAATTCACATGACTGCTTTTCTGTGCTTCAGTAAATATCTATGGAGCAAACGAAATACTTTTTTTATATAGTTGTTAATATCCATTATCACTTTACATCGTTTTAATTGTGATTCCACTTGATTTTCATTGAAGCGAAATGTTTCTTATCTATTAAAAGTGGAATATTTAAACTAAAGTGCTGCTATGGGACACAGACGAGGTGGTTTGTTTTTTCTTAGAACATTTTGGAAGGAAGGATGAATTCGGAGTAGTTTAGATTTACTTCTATCTCTGGTTGTAATTGTTTTAAAAGAAACATTAAAATGAATGCACTGGAGAGCCGTAACACTAACACTAAAAATATGAGTAGTGCATTCAGGATGAGCCAGCCAATAAAATTGAACTAGCTACCAGAAAAAGTATTTTCGGAACGTTGCGTCATTAAATGAAGTTGAGCGCATGCTTTACCTGGTTGACTTTTAGCGTCAGATTTCTCAGTAGGCATTGGGGTACATATATTGACTCGCTTGAAAGAAGTATAGGTCAGGAGCATTTTTTTCTTGAATTGTTACCATGTTCTTGACGACCATCTATTTTTCACACAGGGTACCCCCCTTTTTAGGTCGAGCGTAGACAGCACTAGCACTGTTTGGAAGATCTGTTGTAAAGTACATAAAGTGTCATCTGGAGATTATCCCTTGGACTGGTCTGCTTCCACTTTAGCTTTGGGATTTTTTTTCTGTTCAACTGCTTCTATTTAACTTTCTTGATAGACAACGACCAGTAAAGGTCGGTACAATACCAGGAACACTTTAGCATTCGCTAGATTCCAGGCCATATCAACTTGTATTCAATGAGCACCCATAGACAATACATTTTTTCCCCAAATCTTGTATTTTCAGTGATGTGACCAATGAAGGGGCTGCTTTTTATATTAAAAATAGAGCTTTGGACATTACAATTTCCTGCTGATAAGCAGTATTTCTCTCAGTGTTCCCATACCTAGGGCACTAAAGAAACGGGGAAATAAGTGACAAAGAAAGCCAACCAAAGGGGAGTAGTCGGTGGGCTCCAATGCACTCTATGGTTTTGGTACGCCACAATACGTCCTGCTCAAACCCGTGTAGTAGACTCGACTTAAAAGAAGAGTTTAAAAGGGAACCATTGTCTGACTGGGAGCCGGTGCTAATCTTTCAGATTAGAGGCATAAAATCATGCAGGTGACATCACTCTGGGCCATCTGTAGCTGATTGACCTGGTAGGAGGGCAATCCCGGATATAGTTCCAGTAATCTATTCTTCTCTGTAATGACCCACTAACTATAGAATGATTCAACACGGTTACGAGAAAGCAGATCATGAAGATGTTAGACTCAATTCGTGCACTTTAGGAGCCCCTTTTAACATAGCGAATGACACGACAAAGGAATTCACACGACTGCTTTTCTGTGCTTCAGTAAATATCTATGGAGCAAACGAAATACTTTTTTTATATAGTTGTTAATATCCATTATCACTTTACATCGTTTTAATTGTGATTCCACTTGATTTTCATTGAAGCGAAATGTTTCTTATCTATTAAAAGTGGAATATTTAAACTAAAGTGCTGCTGTGGGACACAGACGAGGTGGTTTGTTTTTTCTTAGAACATTTTGGAAGGAAAGATGAATTCAGAGTATTTTAGATTTACTTCTATCTCTGGTTGTAATTGTTTTAAAAGAAACATTAAAATGAATGCACTGGAGAGCCCTAGGACTGGTCTGCTTCCACTTTAGCTTAGGGATTTTTTTTTCTGTTCAACTGCTTCTATTTAACTTTCTTGATAGACAACGACCAGTAAAGGTCGGTACAATACCAGGAACACTTTAGCATTCCCTAGATTTCAGGCCATATCAACTTGTATTCAATGAGCACCCATAGACAATACATTTTTTCCCCAAATCTTGTATTTTAAGTGATGTGACCAATGAAGGGGCTTTTTTTTATATTAAAAATAGAGCTTTGGACATTACAATTTCCTGCTGATAAGCAGTATTTCTCTCAGTGTTCCCATACCTAGGGCACTAAAGAAACGGGGAAATACGTGACAAAGAAAGCCAACCAAAGGGGAGTAGTCGGTGGGCTCCAATGCACTCTATGGTTTTGGTACGCCACAATACGTCCTGCTCAAACCCGTGTAGTAGACTCGACCTAAAAGAAGAGTTTAAAAGGGAACCATTGTCTGACTGGGAGCCGGTGCTAATCTTTCAGATTAGAGGCATAAGATCATGCAGGTGACATCACTCTGGGCCATCTGTAGCTGATTGACCAGGTAGGAGGGCAGTCCCGGATATAGTTCCAGTAATCTATTCTTCTCTGTAATGACCCACTAACTATAGAATGTTTCGACACGGTTACGAGAAAGCAGTTCATGAAGATGTTAGACTCAATTCGTGCACTTTAGGAGCCCCTTTTAACATAGCGAATGACACGACAAAGGAATTCACATGACTGCTTTTCTGTGCTTCAGTAAATATCTATGGAGTAAACGAAATACTTTTTTTATATAGTTGTTAATATCCATTATCACTTTACATCGTTTTAATTGTGATTCCACTTGATTTTCATTGAAGCGAAATGTTTCTTATCTATTAAAAGTGGAATATTTAAACTAAAGTGCTGCTATGGGACACAGACGAGGTGGTTTGTTTTTTCTTGGAACATTTTGGAAGGAAGGATGAATTCGGAGTATTTTAGATTTACTTCTATCTCTGGTTGTAATTGTTTTAAAAGAAACATTAAAATGAATGCACTGGAGAGCCGTATCACTAACACTAAAAATATGAGCAATTAAAATGAATGCACTGGAGAGCCGTAACACTAACACTAAAAATATGAGTAGTGCATTCTGGATGAGCCAGCCAATAAAATTGAACGAGCTACCAGAAAAAGTATTTTCGGAACGTAGCGCCATTAAATGAAGTTGAGCGCATGCTTTACCTGGTTGACTTTTAGCGTCAGATTTCTCAGTAGGCATTGGAGTACATATATTGACTCGCTAGAAAGTATAGGTCAGGAGGATTTTTTCTTGAATTGTTACCATGTTCTTGACGACCATCTACTTTTCACACAGGGTACCCCCCTTTTTAAGTCGAGCGTAGACAGCACTAGCACTGTTTGGAAGATCTGTTGTAAAGTACATAAAGTGTCATCTGGAGATTATCCCTAGGACTGGTCTGCTTCCACTTTAGCTTAGGGATTTTTTTTTCTGTTCAACTGCTTCTATTTAACTTTCTTGATAGACAACGACCAGTAAAGGTCGGTACAATACCAGGAACACTTTAGCATTCCCTAGATTCCAGGCCATATCAACTTGTATTCAATGAGCACCCATAGACAATACATTTTTTCCCCAAATCTTGTATTTTCAGTGATGTGACCAATGAAGGGGCTGCTTTTTATATTAAAAATAGAGCTTTGGACATTACAATTTCCTGCTGATAAGCAGTATTTCTCTCAGTGTTCCCATACCTGGCGTGTTCTGCAGTTTGGTGCGTACTTTCCCTCCATTTTAAAGAGCAGTAGATATTTCAGCACCCAGGATAATGTGCTGCATAGCTTAATACATATACGGTCCCAAAGACTAGACTTATTGCATTGCTAATGCTTGTTCTGATATAGTTACCAGCTGTCATAGCCACTAGAATTAGACTGCACATTTGCAAAAGTTATAACTATTGACATTGTCATACACAATGCCAATAACTCAAACTTTAATGCTGCGAGACCTATTGCATTGTAAATGCTTGTTTGAATCTCTAAACATGCTCAGAGTGTAAAGCAAGTAGGATTCTTCATGAAACACTTGATGGTAGCATGCTGAAGCAAGGTCTAGCAACTTCCTTACTGACATTGCTATATATTGTAGCCTTTACATAGTGCTTCCTACTCCAGTGCAGGCCGCTGAACTACATACTCCGATGGGGAACTCGATACACCAAGTGGGGTTGGATGTCATGGTTGTAAGAATTTTGTTTTTGTTCTGAACCTACATGGGAAGCGATTTGGTGTTGTGAACAGAGAGGTGCTTTTGTCTTGTCTCGTGAGACATTATTTAATGGTGTGATGGACGAGAAAGTGTGAGACACGCAGATTATGACATTACTTAGAAGTTACTCTACATGTCCCTTAATATGCCTATGGCTTCCTTTGTAGTTTTGAATCTGCATCTTATTCTGGCTGCTGCAGTTAGCTTGACCGCAGTGTACATCTGATGAGTTTGGGTGGGAGCGACAATCAGCGAGGGGAGGAAAGAGCCGGACATCTACCTGATGATGTTGATTACAGGACTCCTCCTTTAGGTTAAAACTTTGAGCTGTCTAGGATTGGTTACAGACAATATGTCATGGGGGACCTGAAGGATGGACCAAATTATAGTTCACCAGGGTATCCGCTAGATGTGATAGATTTCCACGGCAATTAAATAGCTGTCCATTTTTTGCACAGAATTCCTAGTTAAGGTGGATTGATCATAGTGTTTTGTGGTGACACCCTGTTATATGGGTCCTTATTCAGGCCTTTTAGGGGATGTAATTAGTATGCCACCCCTTCTAATTACAGCTGGCTGTTATAACATCCAATTGTGGCGATAATAAAAGGCTTAGTTAAGCATTTAATGGACGGTTCCCCATCCATAATGGTGGTGGAAGGCTTTACTTCTGCCATCCTGATGGACTATATTCCATCAATTTTAACTGCCAGTCCAGCGGTCATCTCTGTA
The DNA here is from genome assembly GCF_964263255.1 of Lissotriton vulgaris. NCBI lineage: Eukaryota > Metazoa > Chordata > Amphibia > Caudata > Salamandridae > Lissotriton > Lissotriton vulgaris. The sequence continues at coordinate 31,601 of NW_028249459.1, forward strand.
TATTGAAAGGAACCACTACTACAGTGGTTCCTTTCAATGTTCAAAAACTTTGGTGTGCAGCCATAGTCTGTTTTAATGGCCATTCACCAAACTTTTCAAATGTTTTAGTTTTTTTTCAACAAAGACCCAAAAAGGAGTTTGTTTTCGAAAAATAGAAAACAAATCCTAATTTCTCCCACAACTTAGGATACCCATCCCTGGGTGTGGTGGTATTTCTTTTTATTTTCTGTCCCTCACCACCAGGTTTTTCCTAGCAGTAATGCACAAAAAAAGCATTATACCATTCACCCTATGTAGGGTTGGTAGTATAATGTCCTTCTTCGACAGGCCCTACTTCATCAGGCTGTCAATCAATCAATCAATCAATCATATTACTTGTATAGCGCGCTACTCACCCGGAAGGGTCTCAAGGGGCTTGGGGGAAGGGGGCCGCTACTGCTCGAACAGCCAGGTCTTGAGTTGTCTCCTGAAGCCGAGGTGGTCCTGGGTCAGCCGAAGATGAATGGGGAGTGAGTTCTATGTCTTGGCCGCCAGGTAGGAGAAGGATCTGCCTCCAGCGGTGGCTCTTCGGATGCGTGGTATGGCGGCGAGGGCGAGGCCAGCGGATCGTAGCTGGCGGGTGGGCATGTGGAAGGTCAGGCGGTCGTTGAGGTACTTGGGGCCCAGGTTGTGGAGAGACTTGTGTGCGTGGGTGAGGAGCCTGAACGTGATCCTCTTGTTGACGGGGAGCCAGTGCAGGTTCCTCAGGTGGCCGGAGATGTGGCTGCGTCGAGGGATGTCTAGGATGAGTCGGGCGGAGGCGTTCTGGATCCGTTGTAGTCTTTTCTGTAGCTTGGCTGTGGTTCCGGCGTAGAGGGTGTTTCCGTAGTCCAGCCGGCTGGTGACGAGGGCCTGGGTGACCGTCTTCCTGGTTTCGATCGGGATCCATCGGAAGATCTTGCGGAGCATGCGGAGGGTATGAAAGCATGAGGAGGAGACGGCGTTGACTTGTCTGGTCATGGAGAGGGAGGAGTCCAGGATGAAGCCCAGGTTGCGTGCGTGGTCTGTCGGCCTGGGGGCGGTGCCCAGGGCAGGGGGCCACCAGGAGTTGTCCCAGGCGGAGGGTGATGGTCCAAGGATGAGGACTTCCGTCTTGTCTGAGTTCAGTTTCAAGCGGCTGTTCTTCATCCACTCGGCGACGTCTTTCATCCCTTCGTGAAGGCTGGTTCTGGCGGTCTCGGGGTCTCTGTGAGGGAGAGGATCAGCTGGGTGTCGTCGGCGTAGGAGATGATGTTGAGGTTGTGTTGGCATGCGATGGCTGCGAGAGGTCTCATGTAGACGTTGAAGAGGGTGGGGCTGAGTGATGATCCTTGCGGGACGCCGCAGATGACTTTGGCGGCCTCGGAACGAAACTGGGGAGGCGGACTCTCTGTGTTCTTCCTGCTAGGAACGAGATGATCCACTTCAGTGCCTTCTCTTGGATGCCGGTGTTGCTGAGGCATTGGACTAGGGTGCGGTGGCAGACAGTGTCGAACGCGGTGGAGAGGTCCAGGAGGGTGAGTGCCGCTGTTTCCCCATTGTCAAGAAGGGCTCGGATGTCATCGGTGGCTGCGATGAGGGCGGTCTCGCTGCTGTGGTTGGCTCTGAAACCGGACTGCGAGGGGTCGAGGGATCCATTCGTCTCAAGGAAGGCGGCAAGCTGTCTGTTGGCGATCTTCTCGATGACTTTGGCAGGAAAAGGGAGGAGCGAGATGGGGCGGACGTTCTTGAGGTCGGTGGGGTCCGCTGTTGGTTTCTTCAGTAGGGCGCTGAGCTCGGAATGCTTCCAGCTCTCTGGGAGGTGGCGGTGTCGAAAGAGGAGTTGATGACGTCTCGGAGTTGGGGTGCGATGGTGGAGTCGGCCTTGTTGAAGATGTGGTGGGGGCAGGGGGCAGGGGTCAGTCGGAGATCCGGAGTGGATGGTGTTCATCGTGCGGGTTGTGTCTTCGGTGGTCACTGCGGTCCAGGTGCGGAGGGTGGCAGTGGGGTGCGGTTCGATGGTTGGGTGCGAGGATGGTGTGTTGAAGCTGTTGTGGATGTCGGCAATCTTGCGGTGGCAGAACGAGGCGAGGGAGTCGCAGAGATCTTGTGAAGGGGTGATGTCGTTGTTGCCGGTGCTGGGGTTGGAGAACTCCTTGACGATGCTGAAGAGTTCCTTGCTGTCGTGGGCGTTGTTGTCCAGTCGATCCTTCAGTGATTTCTTCTTGGTGGTGCGGATGAGCTGGTGGTGCTTGCGGGTCGCGCGTTTGAGGGCGGTCATGTTGTCAGTGGTCCGGTCGAGGAGCCAGGCTTTCTCGAGGGTGCAGCAGGTTTTCTTGGAGTCCTTGAGTTCGTCGGTGAACCAGGGGGCCTTCTTGCTTCTGGGTTTGCTGGGGGGGTTCTTCAGTGGTGCGAGGTCGTCGGCGCAGGCGGTCAGCCATTGCGTGAAGTTGCGGGCTGCTTCGTTGGGGTCCGGTGTGCTGGCAGGTGGGTTCAGGCTGAGGGAGGCGGTGAGCTGGTCGGCGGTGATCTTGCTCCAGCTCCTGTGAGGAACCTGTTCCGGGTGGTGGTGGTTTTTCTGAAGCTGAAGTGGACGCAGCTGTGGTCGGTCCAGTGAAGTCCGGTGGAGTGGCTGAAGGCGATGTGCTTTCTGGATGAGAAGACGGGGTCGAGCGTGTGGCTAGCGTAGTGGGTGGGGGTGTTGACCAGTTGCTTGAGTCCGAGGTTGGCGAGGTTGTCCAGCAGGGTGACGGTGTTGCGGTCCTTGTTGTTCTCCAGGTGGAAGTTGAGGTCCCCTCGGAGGATGTAGTCGGCGGAGGGGAGGTCGTGTGTGCTGATGAAGTCCGTGATGTCTTCGCTGAATTGTGTGCGTGGTCCCGGGGGTCTGTAGATGAGGGTGCCTCTGAGGGTTGTCTTTGGGTCGGTGTGAATCTGGAAGTGGAGGTGCTCGGCAGCGGCGAATGTGTCGGTGGAGTCGGTCGTGATGTGGATGGTGTTCTTGTGGACGATGGCGATGCCTCCTCCAGTCTGGTTGACGGGGTCCTTCCTGACGATCTTGTGTCCACCTGGGATGGCGATGTCGGGGACTGAGGAGGCGTTCATCCATCTTTCAGTGAGGAAGGCGACGTCTGGTGATGTTGTGTCGAGGAGGTTCCAGAGTTCGACGGCGTGTCTGTGGACGGAGCGGGTGATCGGGTGTTGAGCAGGATGCACTTGAGGTCGCTGCTGGGGTTTGGCTTGGCGGGCGCGGTGCATGTTCGGAGGCAGGTAAACTTGCAGGTTGTGCAGGTGAAGGGTCCGTGGAAGCGTATCGGGGCGGCCCGGCAGCAGGCACTGTTCCGGCCGGCATTGAGTGCGTTGAGGGCGGCGGCTTCGTAGGTCTGTCGGGTCGTCTTGCGTCGGTGGGGGCCGGGGGTCCTGGCACTGGGCGCGGTCCAGGCGTGGACGGGCGCAGACAGGCTTGCCTTTGGTGTGCCTTAGGCGCACAATTGGCGCGCCCGCTGCGCATGACCGCTGCGCATACGCGCGGTCGCCATTAATGGCGAAGTGGGAGGGAGGGAGGAGCAGCTGGGAGGCGGGAGCGGGGAGGGCACAAAACAAAGAGGGGGCGTGTCCTTTTGCACGGCGGCGGGAAGCGGGGAGTGGGGCGAGCAGACACATGGGGGCTGGGTGATGAAGCCTAACACAGCAACGTGCAGGGGGGCACCAGGGACAACAGTACAGGGCAATTAAACAAAGAGGAAAAAACGATTAAGCAGTCACACGAAGACACGCAATACGGCGGAGGGGTGAAACAGTCACAATGAGGCTTCAGGCAGCAGCGAGGCGGGGGCACACACACAGCTGGTGGCCGTGCGGCACGGGGGTGTCCTGCGAGCAGAGAAGGTTTTCTGCAAACTGAGCTAGTGGTAGCTCTGTAAGTGAGTACAGTGGCGTAGCCAGCAAACACCCAACCACTTCTACATGCGGCTGCTGCGGGGCGGCAAGCACACGGACCGCCACGGGCAGCCAAAGGTCTAGCTATGCCACTGCGTAAGTTCTGCCTGTCTCTAAATGAAGTGTGTTGCTGTGGTGATTAAATAATAGACAAGGCCACATAAGATGATGAATGATTTATTCTCAGCAGAAAAAGGAAAACACACAACGTCTACTAGTGACTGCCACAGGCTCCAACCAACCTCCAATGGATTCTTGGATGCTGCACAAGAGATGCCATCAGTGACATTCCAATATTAAAGGAAACACAACTCGAAAGGGAAACATCCCAAATCTAGTCCCTAACATACCTACCCCTTTATAGCACAAAAATATCTTGAGATCTACTTACAGAAAATGAAAAAGCTCTACAGATACACAAGCCACAAACTAAACGGTAAGAAGTTACAACCAAGACAAACATTGTCCCCAAGATTTTTGGAAACAAAGGTGTGCCTCCTAGTTCTGTGAGTCTCACAAGAAGAACTTGACTCCACAGAACCCTCAACAACTTGCAACAGAGGGGCATCATCATGACCTCCAGAACTGAGGGCACAAACAACTGGAGAATAGCTATCTTGACCATCAACATCAAAACACCAGCCATTTGAATCTGGGAAATTTGCTCCACCACTTACCATTCTCTACCATGATATCATGCTTGGAGACCAAAAACACATGTGCTCTGTGATCTTCAGGATAGTGATCTCTAAAAGCCCATGACAACAAGTATGGTTCTTTAAGAAGCTTACATCCTACGCACTTGGAGTGATAACCAACCAAGACTAACACAGACCCGAACATTTCCTGTAAGTTATACAATGGCCCAATAAAGTCCATCCTCAATTTCTTCCATGGCAACTTTGGAAATTCCACCAACAGAATATTGGAAGTGCGAAGAACCGTGTCTGCCTGCCTACACATAGTACAACGAGCATCAAACGTGTCAACCTCTTTGTCCATCACAATAATAATAACAATGAAGTCTATTTTTTATGCCAGTAGAACCCACATGTCCATTGTGTGAAGATCCTATCGGGAGAGCTCTTAACACCACTGGAGGGATCAACAGGCTTCCTCTCACAATTAATGTACCCTCAATAAATAGTTCATCCTTGACCTTGGAAAATACTTCACCCTCCCTATCCAAACTGTTTTCTTTAGACCAACCTCCAGCAATAAACTCTTAGCAATGTTTGACAACCATCACTCTCACCACTTTTCTGCCATTCCTGAATAGTCACAACTTTTCCTGAAACCTACACTCCATCAATCAATCCCACAACTCAATCCACATCATCCATATCCTGATCAGTGGGAGTGTTTACTAAAGGACACCATAACAAAAAGTACACTCTTTCCACAAGGAATCTGCCTTGCATTGAAATGAAATTCAGCCTTTTGGATAACAACGTGACAAGATTTGGACTAGATTTATTAAACTTATTTTCAGTTAACAGATGTACCAAAGACTTGTGGCCTGTAGGAAGAGGAATTTCCCTTCCTCACAAATATTTGGAAAAGTGATTGGAAGCCAACACACATGCCAACACATCTCTCGATGGTACTGTAATTGCGTTCTGATTAGGATAAACGTCTAGAGGTGAATGCATTGGTATCTCTTTACCTTCCACTGTTTGGCCCTAAACTGTTCCTGAACCTACCCCTCCCGGTAATCTATGGTTGGCTACTCTATTATGGCAGACAAGCGTTGCTGCACTAGGTGGCAGCAGATTTAAGCACATGAAAAATAAAATTGTAATAAACCAATTTGATCATCTTTTTATTTTTCTTCTTACTTGCAGGTTGCCAGTGAGACGCATCATAGGGCGGGGCAAAGCCATTCAATCTATGACCACAGTGGGGAGGAGGCGTGATGGGCACTACTAAGTGCTCATGGCGGTTTGGCCTTCCATCTTAGGCTGGCCAAACCATCATGAGCATTTCGAATGTCTTTACCCAGCTGTGTTGTACAGCTGGGTGGAGAAAAGCCACAGGCTCCCAGGCACTGTCTAAGTGGCAAACCGAGCTGCTCAGACCAATCCCAGCTCTTTTGTCATGCTGGAAATAGTATTCCTAGCATGAGGGCAGTGCCAGGATTAGCATCTGGGAGTCTGTGCAGTGTGCATCCGCCCTGGAGTCGAGGATAGGAAGAGGAGCAATGCAGTGACTGAAGCGCCAGATAAGTAAAGTTTTATATTTTTTATTTCTTTTTTTGGTTGTGTGTCTATGGTTATGTTTGTATTCTCCCCCTCCACTGCCCCACTACTTCGGACCGCGAATAACCGCCATTGCGGTAATCACCGTTATGATAGAATTAACATAATTTTTACAACCCTGTAAACAGAAGCATTAATAATTAAGGTTTTAAAGGACTTGAATGCAACCGATTTATCACTGCCCCACATACATTTTCCACCACTCCTTATCAGTTTCCTCAAGGGTTCAGTCTGAAAAGCAAATTGTTGACAAACATAAAACAATATTGAAAAAAAACGAGAAAAGACTTCAATTGGCCCTTATCAACTGGGGAGGGACTGTTTCTTATGGCCTCTATCAGGTTTGTCCTGACTTTCATACCCTCACCAGAAATACAATGTCATAAGTACTCAATTTATTTTACCATGAACTGGCACTTTTCTCTTTTTTTCTGTACTACCATGAACATGTAGGATCTTCAGCACTTCACTTAACTCGTGCAAATCGTTATGCGCAGTATCAGAAAATACCAGGATGTCATCCTGATATGCCAGCACACTTTTCATAGAACCAAACATTTCAAACATCAATTTCTGACCCATGTGCTGCAGAGGCTAATCCCAATTGCAGGCAGAGTAATCTAACTGTCCCAAAAGGAGTATTGAAGGGTCCTGACTGAGCTCCACTTGATGATAAGCAGCTCTCAAGTCTATGGTGGAAAACCCTTGCATGTCCAGTTTAGCCAAATGTCCTGGACTTTGGGCGAGGTAAAACAATCCACCAGAATATTCTTGTTCAATGACCTTAGGTTTACACTTTGACTCAAATCTCTTTTTTTGTTTTAGCCACAATGAAGGAAGAGGTCCATTGAAATGAGTCAACTGGTTCATGACCTTTTCAGAACAGGGTTTGTCCAAGTGATCTTTTAGTTGACTCCTTATGCTCAAGGGAACACTTCACATCTTGTGAACTATTGAGATGGCATCCTCTTTCAAAACCTCGATGGCACCCAGTCTATCCTCAAATAGTAATTGATATTTATTGACCCAAAGTTCAAGCGCGGTTATTTCAGTGTCAATCAGTGAGCTAGGATGATTAGTGCCTGGTCTTAATAACATTCCAAATGACTCTGGGTCTCTTCATCCATGAAATTGCAACCTTTTTTGCTATGTATAATTTTGTAAAAATCATTCTGTTTTTACAAGTGACATTTTCTCAAAATAAAGTAGCTCATCATGTTTAAGTTAAGACCTTCAAAAACTACGTGTGTATGTCAGGAGGAGTGAGCTCCACTTGTCTCCTTTCTTTGAAGTACAATGTGTTTGTCACAATGGTAATTGGTGAGCCAGACTCCACTGTGACTTCAAGATCCCCTTCAGTGACTCTGATTTTGCAAACAGGATCACCACCTTTGCCTAGATCCTGGGCAGACATGTATATAAATAACAGTTGATACAAAGCAGTATTAATTCTGAAGTCGACACCAGTGGTTATCTAAATGCTTGTTTATGTAGAAATGTTCATGAGAAAAAAAAATAGCGCCAGCCGACACGTGTTTCGTCAACAGGTAGCCACCTGTGACTCTTCAGGGCTTAAAGCACGTAGGAACAGGATCGAAAGACCAGTGATATTTTCAACCCGGTATCCAGGTGTAGAGAAAGCCGTGGATGTGGCAGTCGGGGATGATGGCGAGACGAACAACGACTGGATCCTGCATTTTCAGGCTCCTTTGGCATACGGTCGCACCCGCCCGTATTGGTCCATCATCCCCGACTGCCACATCCACAGCTTTCTCTAAACCTAAAACACGTGTCGGCTGGCGTTATTGTTTTTTCTCATGAACATTTCTACATAAACAAGCATTTAGATAACCACCGGTGTCGACTTCAGAATTAATACTGCTTTGTATCAACTGTTATTTATATACATGTGTGCCCAGGATCTATGCATGTTTGTTTGGTCATGACCCTTTGCTCATTCCATATTTAGAGGTTTTGGGTTTCCCTCTAACCTGACGGCACCATAAGCTTTTGTTCTTCTCTTGGTTTAGAACCCCAAACTGTTACCTGCTAGAGCGCCATTCACCTGTCACCCCAAAACCCTTGGCAGAAACTAGGATCACCACCTTTCTTAAGAGATCTAGACGTCTCCTCATCTTGATGAATAACAACACTCTGCTAGCAGCACTATTTAGTTCCTCTGCACTTTGAGAACAATCCCCTTGATCATTAACCAGTACAACCTTTTCGGCATTTCTACACATCCTGACAAAACTCCCAGTTTTCTTGTATTTAAGACAAGCAGAAAATGTCTTGCAATTGGCAAGATAAGACTTGTAACCGCATCTAAAGCACGTGTTTGTGGAAGCACAACTCGTTTTAGCTGACATGTTGTTTGTATCGTCTGACATTGGATCAACTGTTGGTTAGGAAAAGCTGACATTCACATTTTCAATTTCTCATAATTGTGTAAACCTCTCCAACTCTTGAGAAGCCCAGACAGCGCTTAATATTCCTTTGGCAATCTCCACCATCAACTGTAAAGTAGAATTCATACAGCAAAGCAATTTCTCCAGAGGTCGTCTATCAAAACAATTGACCACTATCTGATCTCTTATAGTTATCAAGATTCCCATCAAACTCAGAGTTAGATGGAAGAATTCAAATTTTGCCAAAAATCTGTCAATCAAAGCATGCTGTGGTTGACGACAAATAAACAATCTGTGCCTTTCAACAATTATGCTGGTGTCCTTGAAGTAGTTTTGCAGTCTAGTGACTGTTTTATCACTTAAATCCTATTTAGCTGAAGCGGAAGGCATTAACTTAGACAAATGGTTAAAAATATATTGCCCTGCTGATCCCCAAAAATTATATGACATAGCTTTTTCCTTATAGAATTGAATTTAGTATAATCAATTGCTGCCGAAAGTTTTAAACCATTTGAGTTTTTGTGCACCAGTTTCAAGTAAAAATGCTCCAGGAATGTTAAGCATTGAAGTAAGAGCAATGTGAGCCAGCATGCTTTGCCTGAGAGAACGCCCTAAAATGTTATGTATTAGTAGTAATATAGTCTATTACTACACAATAAACAAGTTAAAACAGCACCAGTAAAAGAATGCGAGTTAGTCCATCCATCAATGTGAAGCATGCAACCAACAATGAGGGGTAGTGAGTAATGAGCTAATGAGCTAATCAACGGGCACAGAGGGAATTGAAGCAGAACTGCAGCAGAGACAAGATTTTTTTTTCTTTTAAAACTTTCATGGAACGGGACACAAAGCCCCAAATATAGTGGAGTACTTGGAGAGCACCCAGCAGGGAGATTAAGTACTGCATATAATCTGCAACAGTAAGAGGATTTCATGCCTAGAGTTCCATAGCTCAAGGCATCCACCAGCCTGATCCATTTGCTGCAAGAGGCACATACAGAGGCCAGGAAGAGCAGTTTGTGCAACTGCAGTAAGAACGTAGTAAGGAGAGGTCTCCAGGTGCACTCGCCTTCGCATGAAGGGTGCCCGAACAGTCTTTGAAGATTGTGTGCCAATGCCAGTAGTTGTTACAGTGGAAAAAAACATTGTAAAGTGAAGCTGTTGTTCTAGGGTTCTTTAAGCCAATCATCGCCAAATCATGGTGCTGTGATAAGGAAACAGACGAGGCAGTAGAAGATGAAGAATAGTTTATTCTAAGCAGAAGAGGGAACAGCATACAACATCTCCCAGTGGCTGTCCCAGGCTCCAACTGATCTCCCATGGAGTCTGAAATGCTGCACAAGAGATGCCACCATTGACAGTTCAATATTTAAGTAAAACACAAAAGAAAAACGCTCCAAAATCAATCCAAAACAGGTGTGAACTGACTGTTTGGTGAAGAGGGCATTCCATAGTATTGCAAGTTTTTACTTCCTAAATTTCAGGTGTTATTATACATTTGCTATCTTGACTGACAAGGAGTTCCAAAGTTTTGCTGGCTGTATTTAGAAAAAGGATGGATCAATTGTTAGACCTGGCATCTTTTGACATGTTCGTTCTGTCTTTTTGCTTTCTGACCGCCCGGTTTTGACTCTGTTTTTGCTGGTTTAGTGTCTTCGCATACTTTCTCACTGCTGTTCAGTGTTAAAGTGCAAGTGCTCTCATTGTAAATTGGATTATGGATTGGTGTTTCCATGATTGGCATATTTAATTTACTGGTAAGTCCCTAGGAAAGTGCACTGAAAGTGCCAGGGCCTGTAAATCAAATGCTGCCAGAGGGTGTGCAGCACTGATTGTGCCACCCACACGAGCAGCCTTTCAAAGGGTTCTCAGACCTTCCACTGCAGTGTCTGCGCACAGTTTTTACTGCCATGTCGACATGGCAAGTGTGCCTACTTGCAGTGCAGTGTACAAAAGGTATTCTTGGTGTCTGTGGCATGTCCTGTTGGTGAACTACAGTGTAATCCGTTTTTCACTGTTGAAAGTCTATTTGTCCCATAGGATAGAATGGGGATACTCTGTAGCATTTTACAATGATATCTACCCATGGGGACAAGATGGAGAAATGGAGTTTAGTATGCCTGAACTCAGAATGTAGAAATGCATCTTTCAGTAAAGGTGATTTTTAGGTCTCGCCTGTCGATGCGCATGCGCATCGAGCAAGGCGAGAGTATTGCGAGTTATCCACTCTTTATCTGCACTGCAAGGAATCGTGGCGATTCCTTGCAGTGCCCGTGACTTTTAAGGTCAATGCGCATGCGCATTAAGCTTATGCGCATGCGCATTGACCTTAAAAGTCACGGGCGCGTGCATGTCCGTCTTTGTTTACCCGCTCCGCCCCCTCCCCTTCCCGCCGTGTCGCATTTCTCCTCCCCTCTCCCCTCCGTCTTGTTATTCTCTGTGATCTTTTGCAAACCACACATCTCCTTTTCAAGCACTTTATCGAGGGATTTCTCCACAAGACAACCTTCGGCCAGACGATTTTAGTGTGCAAAATTGGATTGCTGAACATTTTGCTTTTAGCTTCAGTGACTCTAGGCTTCCCCGGCTTCATGCATTGCCGCTGCAGCCTCTTCAGAGGAGCCGATTCTGCCGCCCTTTGTCTTATGCCATGATAATGAGGCGACGAGATGCACTACTCTGTGGAGAGGTGGCCGGTGTGGAAGGGGGGAGCGAGTGCGATAACTGAACTACCAACAATCTAAAGGACGGACATCGCTAACTCGTCTAGCAGCTTCTTCCTGCGGGAAGCAGTACAGTAACCCTGTCAAACAGGAAGCCTTCTCTGCACTGTCATGAAAACACGCACTCCACATTCGGCGTGCAGTACACAGGGTTCTGCAGACCCTGCCTCCTCCATTGCAGTCTACATACAACCCGGGATCTAAGTCAATTCACCCTGTAGCACACAGAGACAGCCTCTCCAAATTAAAATAATGAAACCCGCGTTGTTAATATGAAAGCGGGCTTGTAGTTCGCCAAGTTAAAATAATGAAACCTGCGATGTTAAAATGAAAGCAGGCTTGTAGTTCTCCAAGTTAAAATAATGAAACCCGCTATATTAAAATAAAAGCGGGCTTGAAGTTCTCCAAATTAAAATAACGAAACCCGCGATGTTAAAATGAAAGCTCAATACTATACATTCAGTTTATTCTGGACTGAAATTCAGAAAAAAAGGTCTTCCAGTGAAAGAATTTCATACCTATAGCTTTTGTGTGAACTTTGTGTTGCAGTGCTTTCCAAAGAGACTTCAAGGGGCTTTGTGGTGTGTAAATAGCCTTGGAATTATATATTTTCTCCTACTGAGTATTGCAGTAGGTAGCCTGTCTTTGCTGGTATGTATGTTGTACTCGGTACCCAACATGGTCGCGCTGATTTTAACAAGGTGATGCTCACAGATTAAAACATGGTTTTAAGGGGGACTTTGTAAAATATATATTGGCAGTAGCCTGTGCGAACAAGGGCTATGCTGAAAGCCTTGTAGAATACATGAGCTAAAAGAGGGGGTGGGGGATATTAACATTTTAATGCAACGGTCGTTCCTATCAATTTTAAGTTTATAAAGTGGAATGAAATTGTTCTTTCGTGAATGAATCACTCCTCTAAGCCTTGTAACACAGCCGCGGATACTTTCCATTGTATTAACCCGGCTCTCGTTGCACGACGCACGCTTAGTGGTGAACATAAGAGTGTGTGTCAAAGAACGAGTCCACTAGCCATACAGCCGCAATAAAGCAAATGCAATGCACACCTGAAAGTGGTGCCTCTAAGCGCTTGATTAACGGGTGCCATTTTTAAGTAATTCCGTTGCATTCATTGGCTTTGAAATGATGAAGGGCTGCGTGAGCTTTGCCCAGACTCGTTTCTGCGACCAGCATGTTTCTGTGGGGGCAGTGGCATAGCGAGGGGAGGCGGGGCAGGGGGTGGTCAGACCTCCCCAGGCGGCACGAGTTTTGGGGTCGGCGGCAAGCCCCCCTCCCCCTGCTCTAACCTGTGGCCGCAAGAATCAGCAGCACCATGCCCCCCAACCCTCCTGCTCTGATCTGCGGCCGCATTAATCGGCAATAAAACCCTCCCCCAAACCCCGCTCTTCAATCAGGCCACCACGGCCGGCAAATGCAGGGGCTGCCAAGGGTGGCCTAAAGCCTAGCTACGCCACTGTGTGTGGGCACTCAGCCCACTGAGTTATCTCCCCTTCCCGCCGTGTCGCATTTCTCCTCCCCCCTCCCCTCTCTTCCCTCCGTCTTGTTGTGTTTGCAGCAAGAAGCTTCTTCCTGAGCGTTCAAAGTAGCGGTTTGTCCGTGGGTGTCAGAGGTATATATTTTTTTTTTCCTCACTCCCTCTCACCCTTTCTGTCTCGCGGTTTTTTCTTCCCATTCCTTTGAAAGTATTGAAGATAAGTTCAATTAGCCGGCTCTCCCTTCCAGCGCAGGAAGTGAATTAAAATGACAGCCAACTACAGGAAGAGTAAGGCAAAAGGCAACTTTTAACGCTAATGTTGTGCCTCGCATGAGAAATATGCGTGTCTCTGTCCTTCGCAGCGCTTCCACCGGCAGAAAAGGCACATTTCGATACTGTCTTCAGTGAAATTAATTTTTCGCGTTGCTCGGCCATTTTATGTTGCGCTTTGTAACTATCTTGCATGGTCTTCTAGGCACGGTTATTGGCGTTCATTATCAGAGAAGAGACATTCTCTTGTGTCGTAGTCTGCAATGTATATTATTTACCTCCTGTTGGGTTCCTGCGGCTTTTCTTGCAGACTAGGATCGGTTTTGTCAAGGTTACATGTCTAGTGCTCAGTGGTTTAACTCTGAAACAAACCCCCTACTATTTTGGTTGAAACGTGGGTGCGGTTCTTAAATCCTTAGACACGGGGAAGAGATAATTATCCATGCTTCTCTTAGAATATTAATTAATATTCTAGTCACAACCCCCAATGCCGAACCCTAAGCTTTCAATCAGCTGACTTAGCAAACCTTTCAGTGGGTGGAGCCAGGGAGATGCAGGAAGGACCCATGCCCTGAACCCATTCACTTCATAAGGTGCGTTGTTCGCTTTTTTCTGTCATTTATTGACAGTCTTACCAGGCGGCAGCAGCAGCAACTGGGAATGAGAGGTCTCCTGCCCACATGTACTTGAACCCAAACAAGGATTTCAGCCAGATGGCACTTTGGATTTGTTTTTCCACTTGCATGTAAAAATACATCAAAGCCATTGCAGGCTTGCCAAAGTCAGACCTATTGTCTTTGGCCGTGCTGGTTTGTGGTGGTGTTTACCACAGCGGACATGCTTTATGCTTGCATTAAGGGTATCTTGTTCTCTTGAACCTTTCTTTCTGTTTCTGCACCTATGTTGGTATTACTCTTGTAGCAGTGAGGCTTTATTGTAACAAGACCCTTGCTTCCACCTAATGGCTGTGTTAGGTTTAAGTTTTTTCAAGACCGTGAGATCTTTTTGTGTCCTGCTGCTGGTGTGTGGCCAGCTATACAACAGCTTTTTATTCATTACTATTCCAAAAGCACTAAATTGGAAAGAGATTCATGATAACAGTCAAACGAACTGTTGAGCCCGCGCAAGAAGTGAGGCCTTAAAAGCGCTGAACTCGCACCATCTTTGGTAAGCATACTTACCCAGAAATGATTTTAAACTCGCAATGAACAAGCAAACAACGCTACTATCATGGGCGCAAGAAAAGGAACGCTGCCAAAAGCGTAAACGCTTGTGGTAATGCATCAACAAATACAAAGGTTTCTACAAATCCATATTTTCAGTGGTAAGATTTGGCCTCTCACCAACAAAGAATGTCCTGCTGCTGTGCGTCCCAGAACCTAGCTTGCCGTTTGGTTTGGGCCTGCCTCTCTCAAACATTAGCTTACTTGACTAACTATTTACAGCTGTTGGCTGGAGACTGTCATGTCTGGGTTCATTATGATATTCCGAGCGTTAAAACATACACTGCCAAACGCGCCTTCACATCCTCACCCCCTCATCCTCACACACCCTCACCCCCTCATCCTCACACACCCTCACTCACCCTCACTCACCCTCAACCCCTCACCCTCACTCACCCTCACTCACCCTCACCCTCACTCACCCTCACCCACACTCACCCTCACTCACCCTCAACCCCTCAACCCCTCACCCTCACTCACCCTCACCCACACTCACCCTCACCCTCACTCACCCTCAACCCCTCACCCTCACTCACCCTCACCCTCACTCACCCTCACTCACCCTCACCCTCACCCACACTCACCCTCACTCACCCTCAACCCCTCACCCTCACTCACCCTCACCCACACTCACCCTCACTCACCCTCAACGCCTCACCCTCACTCACCCTCAACCCCTCACCCTCACTCACCCTCAACCCCTCACCCTCACTCACCCTCACTTACCCTCAACCCCTCACTCACCCTCAACCCCTCACTCACCCTCAACCCCTCACTCACCTTCACTCTCACTCACCCTCACTCTCACTCACCCTCACTCTCACTCACCCTCACTCACCCTCAACCCCTCAGCATCACCCTCACTCACCCTCACCCTCACTCACCCTCAACCCCTCACCTACCCTCACCCTCAACCCCTCACCCTCACCCTCACTCACCCTCAACACCTCACCCTCAACCTCAACCCCTCACCCTCACTCACCCTCACCCTCACTCACCCTCAACCCCTCACCCTCACACAGTGCAATAGGTCTCAGACCATTTCAGTTAGAGCTTTTAGAAATGTTTATGGCTTTTTTTATTTGTAAGTCTTTAGCATTGGCTACAGGAAACAAAAATGCTAAACATTTACAAAAAAAACCCATAAACAATTCTAAAAGCACTAACTCTAATGGTGCGAGACCTATTGCATTTCCAATGCTTGTTTATGTTCTGGGTTTGAAAATGCCACTTTTAGAAAGTAGTTATTTTCTTGCTTAACCATCCTTTGTGCCTTTGCTGGGTAGTGGATTGACTGTCTGGCTTTGGAGTGACAAAGGCTCGGGATTTGCATTCTCTTCAGATAGCTGCTGGGGGAGGGGTCAATATGTGTCCTGCTTTTCCTGGATGAGTCAGGGCTCGGCTGAATGGACATGGGTGGCATTTAGAGTAGTGGGAGGAGATTTCCTTGCACCTGAATGGGCCTGTTCTGCCTTGAACAATGTTGTCACCACCTCCTTCCGAGAAGCTGGGCCAGAGAGGACCAAAGGTAATTTGCACTAAGCACAGACACTCTCTGCCCAAGAGAACAAAATCAAATGCAGTATACATATAAGGGCCCAGACTCCAGAACTTTAGAACTCGCTTGGATCAAGGAACCTGCTAAGAGTAAGAGCTGGAAGAACTGCCAGGAGTAGTACTGCCCCTATGCTGTGTTGGTGCTTTGCTGGGTTGGCCTGTAGTTGCTGCTTCCACCTTGGGCAGTGAAAGGACTGGACTGATCTTTCTTTACTTGTTTCTGAGTATTTCCAAGGGCTTGAAATAGAGCTTACCTCCTGTTCACGAAGTCTCAGGGACAGCAGAGACTTCCATTACCTCTGTGTACCACCACTGGAACCGTGGTTTCAATTGCCACAGAGGGGGAAAGCAGCAAACACTGTCACTGACACCGCTGCAGGCTCCGTGTCCTGAAAGCACTGGAGAGGGCACCACTACACTTCACACGGCAACCCTAGTTTCACCGACGATGACCACCTCCGTTGCCACTGAGCGGCTGCTTGCACAGTGACCTGTGGGTACCACACTCCGCATGCCCTTGCTTCACTCCACCGACATGGTCTTACCAATGATGTTGCTGTACGCTAATCGTGACGCCCATGACGGCACTGTGGTTTGGGGCACCACTCGTAAGTTACATGACACACTGCCCCGTCCCACACTGCAGCATGGGCCGACCGACGCCAGCTCCCATCAACCAGCACTGTCGCTTGCACCCTGACCTGTCAGCACTGCAACAAGCACCACCTCACTCTGGACCACAGCCCTGGTCTCACAGATGCCGATGGACGACTGTCACCGATCCGCTGCCTGCACTGCAACGTGAAGGCACCACAAGCACACCGCTACACTTCACATCGCATACACGTTGGTTGCCACACCAAAGCTGTCAGTTGGAACCAAAGGTACTGTTTATGAGTCTGCTGACACTAAAGCCGGTCCTCACCGGCGCAGTCGTCCGGAACTGTTGATTTCTGTTGTTTTCAGTACTGCGGTCACTCTGGACAGAACTACTGGCTTCAAGGAACTGCATTGCTAAGGCATACTTGCAAAGTGCCTATTTTTGATTACAGTATGTTGGTCTTTTATCATTTTGGTCTTCTTTGCAGAGATAAATATTGGTTCTTTTTCTAAAACTGGTGTGGTGTCCTTTTGTAGTATTTTTACTTTATTACTGTTGGTTATGTGCAAATGTTTTACACACTGCCTCTGAAATAAGTCTGACTGCTTGTGACAAGCTATCAAGAGGGTGGGCAGGGGTTATTTTAGGAGGGTATACCCCTTATCCTGACTAGAAGGAAGTACCCCAATTTAGACAAAGGTGCAAACCATTGCCAACTAGAGAACCCCATTTCTAACAATGTTTTTTCTTATATGAAGAAACAATATACCAAGGTGCTGCTCTCAGCATAATGTCCTGTTGTGGGACGAGCACTGGTATTTTAATTGTTGGTGCTATGAAACCCTTTCATTGGTTGCCTTTGTAGGCAACACACAATACCTTAAGTGCTGTATGTTAGCCAGTGTAATGTTTGAAGCAATGGCATCATGTGCTTCCTTGAAAGGAGGTGAAGTAATAATCTTGCTGGTTGTTTTGCAATTTACACATTACATACAGGAGCACCAAGGCCCCTCTGCTAGCCCATGCAGACCTTCACAGTTGAGCCATGCACAGAACCTTCGGGCCTATAAGCCCCTGGGTCCAGTGGGAAAGGTGCAAATGCCCAACAATAGAATCAATGCCTCCCAGGCTGATCAGTTACAGAGGACACGCCTCAATTCTTCATTTGTAAAATATCATGCGGAGCAAACTCTTTCCCATTCATATGCAGACACTCTCCTATCAAAAAACCCTGCAGAGGCTGCCCGCCCAGTCACTCAGCCAGCAACCATACAATCAACCCTGGTAGCGTTATTCATCACTCAGAAGAATTCAGGCATTCTAGTCGTCCTCTACAGGATCCTTCCCCATATCCGGCCAGGGTTGATGTGCCTAAAGAGCTTGCATTTGCTTCCTTCCCTGCCTGCCCAAGGCGCTGCAAAAAACACAGTTGATGGACAGAATGCAGAACAATGTCTTACATTCACCCCAGTACAAAGATCTGGGCCTAAATCCATCGTGTTTTTTGCACTCCACACCACCCTTGGTCAGACACTGGCTATATGCAAATCAGCCTTGACCCTGTGCCTCATGGGAACAGTCCAGCCCGAACTACCAAGCCATGTCTTTCCTAGACCGGAATCAAGCATCCAAGGACCGGGTTCTGGCTATCAGCCTTCTTCAGCCTGGATAGCTTGACTCCAGTGATGTGGAGAGCCTGGGACTCACGTCTGAGCATACCCAGCTCACTCGGGGTGAAAATTGCAAAAAACACAGTTGATGGACAGAATGCAGAACAATGTCTTACATTCACCCAGTACAAAGATCTGGGCCTAAATCCATCGTTTTTTTGCACTCCACACCACCCTAGGTCAGACACTGGCTATAGGCAAATCAGCCTTGACCCTGTGCCTCATGGGAACAGTCCAGCCCGAACTACCAAGCCATGTCTTTCCTAGACCGGAATCAAGCATCCAAGGACCGGTTTCTGGCTATCAGCCTTCTTCAGCCTGGATAGCTTGACTCCAGTGATGTGGAGAGCCTGGGACTCATGTCTGAGCATACCCAGCCCACTCGGGTGAAAATTGCAAAAAACACAGTTGATGGACAGAATGCAAAACAATGTCTTACATTCACCCCAGTACAAAGATCTGGGCCTAAATCCATCGTTTTTTTGCACTTTGCACTCCACACCACCCTAGGAAAGACACTGGCTATATGCAAATCAGCCTTGACCCTGTGCCTCATGGGAACAGTCCAGCCCGAACTACCAAGCCATGTCTTTCCTAGACCGGAATCAAGCATCCAAGGACTGGTTTCTGGCTATCAGCTTTTTTCAGCCTGGATTGCTAGACTCCAGTTATGTGGAGAGCCTGGGACTCACATCTGAGCATACCCAGCCCACTCGGGGTGAAAATTGCAAAAAACACAGTTGATGGACAGAATACGGAACAATGTCTTACATTCACCCCAGTACAAAGATCTGGGCCTAAATCCATCATTTTCTTTTGCACTCCACACCACCCTAGGTCAGACACTGGCTATATGCAAATCAGCCTTGACCCTGTGCCTCATGGGAACAGTCCAGCCCGAACTACCAAGCCATGTCTTTCCTAGACCGGAATCAAGCATCCAAGGACCGGTTTCTGGCTATCAGCCTTCTTCAGCCTGGATAGCTTGACTCCAGTGATGTGGAGAACCTGGGACTCACGTCTGAGCATACCCAGCCCACTCGGGGTGAAAATTGCAAAAAACCCAGTTGAAGGACAGAATGCAGAACAATGTCTTACATTCACCCCAGTACACAGATCTGGGCCTAAATCCATCGTTTTTTTGCCCTCCACACCACCCTAGGTCAGACACTGGCTATATGCAAATCAGCCATGACCCTGTGCCTCATGGGAACAGTCCAGCCCGTACTACCAAGCCATGTCTTTCCTAGACCCGAATCAAGCATCCAAGGACCGGTTTCTGGCTATCAGCCTTCTTCAGCCTGGATAGCTTGACTATAGTGATGTGGAGAGCCTGGGACTCACGTCTGAGCATACCCAGCCCACTCAGGGTGAAAATTGCAAAAAACACAGTTGATGGACAGAATGCAGAACAATGTCTTACATTCACCCCAGTACAAAGATCTGGGCCTAAATCCATCGTGTTTTTTGCACTCCACACCACCCTTGGTCAGACACTGGCTATATGCAAATCAGCCTTGACCCTGTGCCTCATGGGAACAGTCCAGCCCGAACTACCAAGCCATGTCTTTCCTAGACCGGAATCAAGCATCCAAGGACCGGGTTCTGGCTATCAGCCTTCTTCAGCCTGGATAGCTTGACTCCAGTGATGTGGAGAGCCTGGGACTCACGTCTGAGCATACCCAGCTCACTCGGGGTGAAAATTGCAAAAAACACAGTTGATGGACAGAATGCAGAACAATGTCTTACATTCACCCCAGTAAAAAGATCTGGGCCTAAATCCATCGTTTTTTTGCACTCCACACCACCCTAGGTCAGACACTGGCTATAGGCAAATCAGCCTTGACCCTGTGCCTCATGGGAACAGTCCAGCCCGAACTACCAAGCCATGTCTTTCCTAGACCGGAATCAAGCATCCAAGGACCGGTTTCTGGCTATCAGCCTTCTTCAGCCTGGATAGCTTGACTCCAGTGATGTGGAGAGCCTGGGACTCATGTCTGAGCATACCCAGCCCACTCGGGTGAAAATTGCAAAAAACACAGTTGATGGACAGAATGCAAAACAATGTCTTACATTCACCCCAGTACAAAGATCTGGGCCTAAATCCATCGTTTTTTTGCACTTTGCACTCCACACCACCCTAGGAAAGACACTGGCTATATGCAAATCAGCCTTGACCCTGTGCCTCATGGGAACAGTCCAGCCCGAACTACCAAGCCATGTCTTTCCTAGACCGGAATCAAGCATCCAAGGACTGGTTTCTGGCTATCAGCTTTTTTCAGCCTGGATTGCTAGACTCCAGTTATGTGGAGAGCCTGGGACTCACATCTGAGCATACCCAGCCCACTCGGGGTGAAAATTGCAAAAAACACAGTTGATGGACAGAATACGGAACAATGTCTTACATTCACCCCAGTACAAAGATCTGGGCCTAAATCCATCATTTTCTTTTGCACTCCACACCACCCTAGGTCAGACACTGGCTATATGCAAATCAGCCTTGACCCTGTGCCTCATGGGAACAGTCCAGCCCGAACTACCAAGCCATGTCTTTCCTAGACTGGAATCAAGCATCCAAGGACTGGTTTCTGGCTATCAGCCTTCTTCAGCCTGGATAGCTTGACTCCAGTGATGTGGAGAGCCTGGGACTCACATCTGAGCATACCCAGCCCACTCGGGGTGAAAATTGCAAAGAACACAGTTGATGGACAGAATACAGAACAATGTCTTACATTCACTCCAGTACAAAGATCTGGGCCTAAATCCATCGTTTTTTTGCACTCCACACCACCCTAGGTCAGACACTGGCTATATGCAAAACAGCCTAGACCCTGTGCCTCATGGGAACAGTCCAGCCCGAACTACCAAGCCATGTCTTTCCTAGACTGGAATTAAGCATCCAAGGACCGGTTTCTGGCTATCAGCCTTCTTCAGCCTGGATAGCTTGACTCCAGTGATGTGGAGAGCCTGTGACTCACGTCTGAGCATACCCAGCCTACTCGGGGTGAAAATTGCAAAAAAAACAGTTGATGGACAGCATGCAGAACAATGTCTTACATTCACCCCAGTACAAAGATCTGGGCCTAAATCCATCGTTTTTTTCTCTCCACACCACCCTAGGTCAGACACTGGCTATATGCAAAACAGCCTAGACCCTGTGCCTCATGGGAACAGTCCAGCCCGAACTACCAAGCCATGTCTTTCCTAGACTGGAATTAAGCATCCAAGGACCGGGTTCTGGCTATCAGCCTTCTTCAGCCTGGATAGCTTGACTCCAGTGATGTGGAGAGCCTGGGACTCACGTCTGAGCATACCCAGCTCACTCGGGGTGAAAATTGCAAAAAACACAGTTGATGGACAGAATGCAGAACAATGTCTTACATTCACCCCAGTACAAAGATCTGGGCCTAAATCCATCGTTTTTTTGCACTCCACACCACCCTAGGTCAGACACTGGCTATAGGCAAATCAGCCTTGACCCTGTGCCTCATGGGAACAGTCCAGCCCGAACTACCAAGCCATGTCTTTCCTAGACCGGAATCAAGCATCCAAGGACCGGTTTCTAGCTATCAGCCTTCTTCAGCCTGGATAGCTTGACTCCAGTGATGTGGAGAGCCTGGGACTCATGTCTGAGCATACCCAGCCCACTCGGGTGAAAATAGCAAAAAACACAGTTGATGGACAGAATGCAAAACAATGTCTTACATTCACCCCAGTACAAAGATCTGGGCCTAAATCCATCGTTTTTTTGCACTTTGCACTCCACACCACCCTAGGAAAGACACTGGCTATATGCAAATCAGCCTTGACCCTGTGCCTCATGGGAACAGTCCAGCCCGAACTACCAAGCCATGTCTTTCCTAGACCGGAATCAAGCATCCAAGGACTGGTTTCTGGCTATCAGCTTTTTTCAGCCTGGATTGCTAGACTCCAGTTATGTGGAGAGCCTGGGACTCACATCTGAGCATACCCAGCCCACTCGGGGTGAAAATTGCAAAAAACACAGTTGATGGACAGAATACGGAACAATGTCTTACATTCACCCCAGTACAAAGATCTGGGCCTAAATCCATCATTTTCTTTTGCACTCCACACCACCCTAGGTCAGACACTGGCTATATGCAAATCAGCCTTGACCCTGTGCCTCATGGGAACAGTCCAGCCCGAACTACCAAGCCATGTCTTTCCTAGACTGGAATCAAGCATCCAAGGACTGGTTTCTGGCTATCAGCCTTCTTCAGCCTGGATAGCTTGACTCCAGTGATGTGGAGAGCCTGGGACTCACATCTGAGCATACCCAGCCCACTCGGGGTGAAAATTGCAAAGAACACAGTTGATGGACAGAATACAGAACAATGTCTTACATTCACTCCAGTACAAAGATCTGGGCCTAAATCCATCGTTTTTTTCTCTCCACACCACCCTAGGTCAGACACTAGCTATATACAAATCAGCCTTGACCCTGTGCCTCATGGGAACAGTCCAGCCCGAACTACCAAGCCATGTCTTTCCTAGACCGGATCAAGCTTCCAAGGACCGGTTTCTGGCTATCAGCCTTCTTCAGCCTGGATAGCTTGACTCCAGTGATGTGGAGAGCCTGGGTCTCACGTCTGAGCATACCCATCCCACTCGGGGTGAAAAGTGCACAAAACACAGTTGATGGACAGAATGCAGAACAATGTCTTACATTCACCCCAGTACAAAGATCTGGACCTAAATCCATCGTTTCTTTGCACTCCACACCACCCTAGGTCAGACACTGGCTATATGCAAAACAGCCTTGACCCTGTGCCTCATGGGAACAGTCCAGCCCGAACTACCAAGCCTTGTCTTTCCTAGACAGGAATCAAGCACCCAAGGACCGTTTTCTGGCTATCAGCCTTCTTCAGCCTGGATAGCTTGACTCCAGTGATGTGGAGAGCCTGGGACTCATGTCTGAGCATACCCAGCCCACTTGGGGTGAAAATTGCAAAAAACACAGTTGATGGACAGAATGCAGAACAATGTCTTACATTAACCCCAGTACAAAGATCTGGGCCTAAATCCATCGGTTTTTTGCACTCCACACCACCCTAGGTCAGACAATGGCACTGGCCTGTAGTTTCCACTCCGACTGCTGCTAGTAAACACAGTCTCTTTCCCAGGTTCAGGAACCTCAATCTGGTATACTTTGGGTCTTGTCAGGTGAGGAGAGAACAGCTAGATGCACTAGCCAGCGCTAGGAGCTGTCCTCTATCCTACAGTGGCCATCTTGGCAGGCCCGTCTTGAGGCAGGGGAGGCCCCTTTGCGAGTCTCAATCCCAGCTTCTCAGTGGTCAAGAGAAATGTATGGGGGCACTCGCTGATACAGAATCGTCCTCCCCTTCCTCAGCTTGCAACTCAAGGATCTCTAATTATCATCTGGCCCACGTGCATGTCTCTTGGGGCCCTCCGGCGCTCAAAACTTGGGGAGAACACTGATACATGGGTTCTCATCATAGCCATTGCCCTAGTGTGCTCTTTTGAAAACCTGTTCTGATTTATATTTAGGGCCCAATTATGAGTTTTGTGGTCTGACCTCCGAAGGACCACAACCGCAAAAAGCAGGGTTGGATTAGGATTAAAAATCGGCCTGCCTTTACATATTGCCATTTCGCAAAACACTGCTTCGGCAAAATGTTTATAAAAAAGGGTGGATGGGGTAAAAATAAAAATGCATGGATTCGTTTACACTGGTGAAACACACCTGAAAACAAGTGAGGCCACTTCTGCTCATGCCCCCTGCCCGATCACTTTGCATACATTAATGGGCCGACCCAGTGAGGGAAAGGGAGTGACACCTTCGCCCATTGATAAAAGGGACGTAAATTATGCCCATCTGCCTCCATAAAGGCCACTCAGGCACCCACTGGGCCGCTGGCGCTATCTGACCAATGCAGAAACCACCCAAATTGGCCCTCCAGACTGCTCAGAAAGCAGCCAACAGCTGGAACTGGACACCGGCCCCCCGGGCTTTGCGCGAGTGCCCGCGTTACCAATTCAACCCTGGCGAAAAGATTGCTATATTACAAGTTGAACGCGATGTGGCTGCAGTGGTCTTGTGACACTGGTGAATGTATTTCCATATCTATCAATGCACATGTCTACATTTTGACTGCATATGTGGCAAATGCCCGGGTCAGGTGCGGGAAGCTTGGGGAATTAACGGACAGATTCCCCGTTGACAGGGGGGTTAGGCAGGGTTGTGCATTGGCACCGACCCTGTTCTGCCTCTTTGTCAATGGGGTAATCGCCCATCTCAATGGCATTGAATACACTGATGCTCCAAAGTTGAACGGCAGCAGGGTGCCTGCAATCATGTTTGCAGATGATACCCTGCTGCTGTCCAAAACCCCCATGGGGATACAGAGGATCCTTGATTCTTTTGTGGCTTTCTGCACAGAAAGGGGGTTAGAGATCAATGCTACAAAAACTAAGTTCATGGTCTTGAACCCAACCCAAAGATCACGCCCGAACCTCTTACTGGGATCATCACGTTTAGAGAGAGTCTCCACCTTTGAATACCTGGGTGTAACGTTGAATGAAACCATGTCCTGGGGAACACACCAGACTAGGGCTAACCTTAAACTAGTGCAGACCACTGGTGGCATCGCTCGGATGATGAAAAGTTCCACATATCGACCACTGGGGCCGGTCATCCAGATCTAAAAGGCACAGGCCAGGGGTGCTATTATGTATGGGGCGGAATTGTGGGGCCACACATCTTCCCACAGTTTGTCTATAACTGAGAACAATTTTATTAGACAAATAGTTGCACTCCCGTCTAGTACTCCGCTCCTCCCCTTGAGGATGGACCTGGGACTGAGACCAATAGCAGATGAATTGGGTCTCAGACCCATAGCCTTCTGGCGAAGGTTATGGAGCAGTGAAGAACTTTTTACCTACAGGGCGGAACTGAGGGAGTTTCTAACCCACCCCAAAGCCTTACAGATCCCCTGGATAAAATATATAAAAAAGTCCTGTGTGAGACTGGGGCTCCCCGACCTATGGTCCGATCCAGCTAATGCTTCACTAAGGATCCCACAAAGAGTCTTGGCCAATGCTTATCATGAGCAGAAACTAGCTATGGTCTTAGATTGCCAGGGTGAGGGGTCATTAACATCTGTATTCACGCAAAGCAAGGATTCATACAGGCTGGAGAGGGTTCTGGATGCTATGACTACCGTGCTGGCCAGGAAGCTATTCCTCCAATGGAGATATGGCACACTGCCTCTGCGGTTCTACACTAGCTCCTGGTCAACACCGCCCTCTACCACGCAATGCCCGGCATGCACTTGTGCTGAGGAAAGCGACCTACATGTGGTCTTGTTTTGTCCAACTTACAAGGCCGCCAGGAAATATTGGCTCTTACCACTCATCAGAAACTTTGGTTGTAGGGAGTACCTCCTGATGTACAGAATTTTAAAAACTGACGTCTCGGGACCAACGGTGTTTGCACTAGCTAAATTTCTTACAAATGTCTGGCATACTCGCACCAGTATTCTAAAGTCGCAGTTCTCCACCTAATTTTAAGATTAAGAATTTTAAATGTATGGTCTTTTATCTGTTTTCACTCTAGTAGTATTTATTTCTTAGGGTGGAATGATTTTACACTGTACAATATGTGCTTGCTCCCTATTTTCGATGGTTTTTTATTGTTCCATATGTGTTTTTTTGCATATCTTTGATGGCCAAATCGGCCGAAATAAAGATTGAAACAATTTATTACAAGTTGAACGCGATGTGGCTGCAGTGGTCTTGTGACACTGGTGAATGTATTTCCATATCTATCAATGCACATGTCTACATTTTGACTGCATATGTGGCAAATGCACACATATGCATGATATACATGGAAAAATACCACGTACCCCTGGCTGGAGTCTGACCCATATGTGGGCTGTCCTGGTAATGGGTTTATGGTACATAAGCACTTACCTGTATTTCACCACAGACGGAGTTGCATTCATCGAGGTGAATATGCTCCTATGTAGGGGGACTAGAGAGAGGGATCCACATCAACATCTTCTTGGAAGAACATGAAAGGGGTGAGTATGCACCCCAAATCCTTTGTTTCCACTGACCTGAAGAAGGTGGTCTAAACTGCTATGGTCGACTCGACGGAAAGCCAACTCATAATACAGACGGAAGTGTGGCTCCTCTATACCACCCTAGAGAGGCTGCTGTCCCCCAACTGTGTTCCCGGCAGTCGCCAGTGTTCTGGCAGTACAGGCCAAGTCTTTGCACAAGCAGCACTCCCAACTCGTAATTCGATAGACGGACCCAGAGCTCGCTGCGGTCGTCCTGCGGATACAACAGTCCACAAACCACCAAACTCGTAATAAGGCCCTAAGTGTATTTTCTAAGGGAGATTTTACCCATTTATTTTTGTACCCTATGAAAGTCAATAAAATGAGTAAATATTAGATTAGTTAATGTTTTATGCGCTGCACCAATGGATTAGCCCCTCGATCTATTATTTATAATGAAGACTTGGCTCAATGAGTTTGCAAACTCAGTCATGAAACTGGCCATTCCAGGGGGGGTACAAAATCTCCAGGGCAGATCGTAAGTTGGGAAGAGGCGGAGGATTAGCGGTGATGTTTAGAGACATGTTGACTTTCCTCTGCGGTGAGACCCTGGGAATTGGGGATGGGGAGGCGCTTGATTTTTCCATATTTATTTCACCTCATTTCAGGCAGGGTGGTACACTGGTCTATAGGCCCACCGGTCCTTCAGGAGTCTTCTTGAAAGCCCTTGATGAGTTCATTGTTCCCCACGCCCTGCGATTCTCTAATTCTTGGGGACTATAATATCCATTTGGACTGTGTGGAGGTGGGTGTAACAAGGGAGCTTTTCGACTCACTGAACCTCGTCCAGCTCACATAATGGATTAGCTCCCCTACGCACCACGGAGGGCACATCTTAGACCTGGTTTGCTCTAATTTCCTTATATGTGTCAAAGAGCCCCTTCAAGTCACCTGGTTGGACCATTTTTTATCCATTTTTCATCGACCATTCAGAAATCCCGCCCCACATAGCTGGCATCTCCAAGGCAGACCCTCTCACAGAATTGATCCTTCTGCCTTTAGCCTGGTTTTGGTAAACACTTGGCCTACCTTCTCCACGAATCTGAGAGGAGCCTTGGAGAGCTTCACTAGTTGGATCGTGCATGTGGTGGAATATCTATTCCCGCTTTCTTCCAACAAATGAGCTAGAGACTCCCCCTTTCCAGAGTGCTAAAAGAGCAAAAACAGCACTGTAAAAAATTTGAACAATGCTGAAGACTGGCCTACTGCCCTCTCGCCAAAATGGCATTAAGGAAGGCTCAGAAAGCATATTACACTTCCATTAGTCAGGCTAAAAGCAGTTACTATGCGAAGCACATATCCCTGTCTAAAAACAATGCAAAATAAATATTTTCAGTTGTGCAGGGCTTTTTAGCCCCCAGCGCAGAGCTTATCACATTACCTACTTCAGACACCTAGTGGATAAACTATCTAGTTTCTTTATTGACAAGATTCAGACGATCAAGGCCAATTTCGAGACTAGTACCTCTGGTCAGGTAGGGTTTCCCCTCCTGAATATGTTTACATCCAGCTCACTGTTATCCCCTTCTCTGACGGCATTCTCTCCTAAGGCTCCACAAGACTCATTGACTATCCTTAAATCGCTGAAATCTGGCTCCCCGTCTGACCATTGTTTGGCCAGGCTGTTAGCCGCTGCAGCCGAGGTTGTTAATCCAGAGGTTAACACCCTCATTAATATGTCCCTTCAGACCCCCACTGTTCCCCTAGATTGGAAGCAGGCCAAACTTCTACCTTTGTTGAAAAAGCCAACCATTGACCCTTTCACTCCTGGTAGCTACCGCCCTATCTCCCTTCTCCCAGCCATGGCGAAAAAGTGTGAGAAAGCGGTTAACAAACAGCTCTTTAATTTTGCTGAAACATCTGGCTTGCTCCATCCAGTTCAGGGCCACATATAGTACAGAGACAGCTCTTGTTGAAATCTCAGAAGCAATTAGAGAGTGGTTGGACGCTGGTGGCAGAGCGGCTCTGATTTTATTAGACCTCTCTGCCGCCTTTGACATGGTGCCATACTCCCAACTACTGGCCCATCTCTCAAACATTAGTGTCTCTGGACTAGCATTGAATTGGCTTAAATCATTCCTAGAAGATAGATCACAGCAAGTGTGGCTACCTCTGTCCTCTTCGGCCCCTAAAAAGGTGACTACTGGAGTGCAGCTGGGCTCTACCCTGAGTCCTCTTCTATTTAACATATATGTCACCACCTTGATCTATCTCGCGGAGAAGCTGGGTGCTAAGATCATTGCTTATGCGGACGATACCCAGCTCCTCTTCACTTGGAGGGAAAATGACATATCCCCAGCCCGGGCCAAAGCTTGTCTTACAGCTGTCTTTAAATTGCTCTCATCTGCTCAGCGTAAGTGTAAAATGGACACGTCGGAGGTTCTTCTGTATGGGTCTTTTCCTCCGCAGTTTAGGGAGTCACTTTGGCTAGCAGACTATCCTCTTCCTAATTCTGCGAGTCAACCAGTCAAAAACCTGGGGTCTGGTTTAACGAAGATCTCCAGTTTGCCACGCAGATAAAGAAACTAGCAGGACAGTGCTTTGGTAGATGGAAATCTCTTAGGAAGATTTTACCCTTGTTACCCAGGGCAGCCAAGGAAATGGTTTGCCGTTCCCTGATTCTCACACGCATTGATAATGCTAACGCACTGTACATTGACTTGCCAGGGTACCAGTTGAAGAAAGTGCAGGTAATACAAAATGCTGCAGCCAGGGCTTTGCGTAAGGTCCCGGGAAGATCAAGCATAAAACAACATTTGCATGACTTGCACTGGCTCCCGGTGGCTCAACAAGTCAAATTCAAAGCCCTTACTCTGGCCCATGCAGCCCTGCACGGATCTGGTCCTCTTTAGCTAAGGAAATGTTTTAGCTTTTTTTTTGCAGTGTCTGGCAGTGATCCCCCATTTCTGTCTTACAGGAAAGGGGGGCAGCTCCTTGACCTACAAGGTAGCAGAAGCTTGGAATTCCCTTCTCTATGAGTTGTGCAACACTCAGGATCCTAGGCTGTTCATGAAACAGCCAAAAACCCTGCTTTTCATCTAATTTGCAGTTGCTTTCAGCTCCTCACCGTTTTCATTTGGCTTCCGTGCCGGGACACTCTTGAGTAGCCGTGCGCGATATAAATGCCTATAACATAACATATACAAAGCAAGTTTTTGGTATCACAAAATAATAAGCCCTTTCCAGCGTGACAGTGTACGTATATTTGTATATCATTTATATATGTTATGTCATGTCATGTTATTGGCATGAACATATCGCTAATAATGTTATTTGTATGGCCTTGTTGCACTGCTGGTTCTTTGAGAATTCCTCAGCATGCAATGTTTGCATTTCCGCCACAGACCAATGTTTGTTTTGTCATGTAATGAATGACATGGTGTTCAGTTACTGTTTATTCTATGCTGCTTTGAGTAATGTTTCAGAAAAGGGGGTGGTGATGAACAGAGTGTCTGAATTAAGCAGACCACTCTTACCCAGTCCAAAGATCAGGGCTTGATCCATCACCGTTATTTATCTCACTGCACCATCCCAGCTCAGAACCTGGCTATATGCAAATCAGTCTGTCCCTGGCCCAGTGCATCATGGGAACAGGGCAGACTAAACTACCAAGCCAATTCTTCACCAGAAAGGAGACAAGCTACCGGGGACCGGTTTCTGGCATTTCAGCCTTCTTCGGCCCGGCTTGCTTGAATCCTGATGGTGCAGTGAGAAAGGGACTCATGTCTGAGTATACCCTGCCACACCTATAGTGGCCAAAAACGATTCAGAAAAGGGGGTGGTGATGAACAGAGTGTCTGAATTAAGCAGACCACTCTTACCCAGTCCAAAGATCAGGGCTTGATCCATCACCGTTATTTATCTCACTGCACTATCCCAGCTCAGAACCTGGCTATATGCAAATCAGTCTGTCCCTGGCCCAGTGCATCATGGGAACAGGGCAGACTAAACTACCAAGCCAATTCTTCACCAGAAAGGAGACAAGCTACCGGGGACCGGTTTCTGGCATTTCAGCCTTCTTCGGCCCGGCTTGCTTGAATCCTGATGGTGCAGTGAGAAAGGGACTCATGTCTGAGTATACCCTGCCACACCTATAGTGGCCAAAAACGATTCAGAAAAGGGGGTGGTGATGAACAGAGTGTCTGAATTAAGCAGACCACTCTTACCCAGTCCAAAGATCAGGGCTTGATCCATCACCGTTATTTATCTCACTGCACCATCCCAGCTCAGAACCTGGCTATATGCAAATCAGTCTGTCCCTGGCCCAGTGCATCATGGGAACAGGGCAGACTAAACTACCAAGCAAATTCTTCACCAGAAAGGAGACAAGCTACCGGGGACCGGTTTCTGGCATTTCAGCCTTCTTCGGCCCGGCTTGCTTGAATCCTGATGGTGCAGCGAGAAAGGGACTCATGTCTGAGTATACCCTGCCACACCTATAGTGGCCAAAAACGATTCAGAAAAGGGGGTGGTGATGAACAGAGTGTCTGAATTAAGCAGACCACTCTTACCCAGTCCAAAGATCAGGGCTTGATCCATCACCGTTATTTATCTCACTGCACCATCCCAGCTCAGAACCTGGCTATATGCAAATCAGTCTGTCCCTGGCCCAGTGCATCATGGGAACAGGGCAGACTAAACTACCAAGCCAATTTTTCACCAGAAAGGAGACAAGCTACCGGGGACCGGTTTCTGGCATTTCAGCCTTCTTCGGCCCGGCTTGCTTGAATCCTGATGGTGCAGTGAGAAAGGGACTCATGTCTGAGTATACCCTGCCACACCGATAGTGGCCAAAAACGATTCAGAAAAGGGGGTGGTGATGAACAGAGTGTCTGAATTAAGCAGACCACTCTTACCCAGTCCAAAGATCAGGGCTTGATCCATCACCGTTATTTATCTCACTGCACCATCCCAGCTCAGAACCTGGCTATATGCAAATCAGTCTGTCCCTGGCCCAGTGCATCATGGGAACAGGGCAGACTAAACTACCAAGCCAATTCTTCACCAGAAAGGAGACAAGCTACCGGGGACCGGTTTCTGGCATTTCAGCCTTCTTTGGCCCGGCTTGCTTGAATCCTGATGGTGCAGTGAGAAAGGGACTCATGTCTGAGTATACCCTGCCACACCTATAGTGGCCAAAAACGATTCAGAAAAGGGGGTGGTGATGAACAGAGTGTCTGAATTAAGCAGACCACTCTTACCCAGTCCAAAGATCAGGGCTTGATCCATCACCGTTATTTATCTCACTGCACCATACCAGCTCAGAACCTGGCTATATGCAAATCAGTCTGTCCCTGGCCCAGTGCATCATGGGAACAGGGCAGACTAAACTACCAAGCCAATTCTTCACCAGAAAGGAGACAAGCTACCGGGGACCGGTTTCTGGCATTTCAGCCTTCTTCGGCCCGGCTTGCTTTAATCCTGATGGTGCAGTGAGAAAGGGACTCATGTCTGAGTATACCCTGCCACACCTATAGTGGCCAAAAACGATTCAGAAAAGGGGGTGGTGATGAACAGAGTGTCTGAATTAAGCAGACCACTCTTACCCAGTCCAAAGATCAGGGCTTGATCCATCACCGTTATTTATCTCACTGCACCATCCCAGCTCAGAACCTGGCTATATGCAAATCAGTCTGTCCCTGGCCCAGTGCATCATGGGAACAGGGCAGACTAAACTACCAAGCCAATTCTTCACCAGAAAGGAGACAAGCTACCGGGGACCGGTTTCTGGCATTTCAGCCTTCTTCGGCCCGGCTTGCTTGAATCCTGATGGTGCAGTGAGAAAGGGACTCATGTCTGAGTATACCCTGCCACACCTATCGCTTTGAGTAATGTGGCATTTATTTTTTGTAAAACCTGTGGGAAAACCATAATAGCTCTGAGAATTCTCCATGAATATTCCAAAGCTTGGTAAAGCTCATCACAAATATGCAAATACGCAAGCAACTATTAAATTAAAACTATTTATTTGGAAACAATGTATCAACCTCTGTCTAATAAAGGTGCATGAGGCTAAAAGATGCTTACGTCTGGATCCCAAATACATGCCTAAATACTAAGTCGGGTGTTGATGCTTGTTCGAATCCTACATTATACAGTGCCTTTAATTCTGAATTTGTAAAAGAAAAAGTGCCAGAACCCAAAGTTTTGCTCAGTAGCCCTCGGTCTGCACCATTGAAGGTCTAGGTGCTGAATACCAATGCTGTATAATCTCAATTCCAGATTGTGTTTATTTCATCCCCCACCAAGCACTCTCTGTCCCATGTTTCACTGTTGCAGGTTATTTTTCATCCCACCTTTCCCGCTTTGGCACTGTTTTCCTGTCTTTCTCTTACTCCTTCTTTCCCTCTTTTATGTTTTCTGTCTCTTGCTTTGGATCAAATTGTTGTGCCAATGGCTTCTCCAGCAGCAAATCATAAGCAGATCTTGGGTGAGCAGGACATGCAGCTCTTAGAGTGAGAGATGGGCAGGATGGAGGCCAGCAGGCTGCGGTGCTCAGGTATTAAACTTACCTTGCAACAGCCACCCCGCCAGTACAACCTCACTCTTCTACGCAGGGGGGCAGATAGGGAGATGCCTTCAGCATCTCAATGTTGTTCAACTTCTTCCTCTCAGAATCAGCTAGCGAAGATTTCTCGGATATTTTTATACCCAATGCAAGATGACCACCATCTTTTTAGGGTACACTGGGTGTTCCCAATCCAGGATGGCGACTACTTTTGCTTTGAGGTAATTGCTGTACTAGGGTATAAAAGCCAGCTGCTCCTTTATTCCTTGTGTTGCAGCACTGTTTCCTCTTGGTGTGTTTCTTCACTCCTGATATCTCTAGATTTTTTCTAGGTGGCTCCAGTTGTTAGTTCTCCAGTATTTCGTTTTCTTCTGTTTTTTTGCAATTTGTCTTCCCTTAGGCAGCCCTTTGCCCTTTCAGAGCCTTGATGCCATGGAGAAGGTTTTTCGCCACGAGGCTTTTCCCTCCATTTGGGGCTCCTTCTGGGAGGCGCCACTTGCAAGTGTCAGCAGCATTGTGGCTACTGGAAGTGTCACCCTTACCTCTGACAGACCAAGATTGATAAAACCTGGGCTTCCTGATCTACCCGCTAAACCACATCCTTCCCCTGAAAGATCTGAAAATTGCGGCTGCTGAGGAAAATAAGTGCCAGTCCCCCAAAATGAGTGCCTGTTGGCCCGACATGCACCCACTGGCTCAAATTAAGCAATGGGTGGTTTGTGTAACTTTACAGTTGAATTTCTTTTTTTAACTGCTGACGTCATTGAATCTGCTTTACACTAGTAAAAAAATCTTTATTGTTGGGATTAAAATTGAATCAATACTCAGTGCTTAAACCGATGGTTTACGGTGCTCGGCACCAGCACTTAATTGCCAACTCCACCGTTTATAGCGCAAACTCGACCCAAAGGTATGAGAGTGCTTTTCATGAGCACCATTTGAGGACACGTTCATTTTTGGTAGGCATGGGGAGATTAAGTGATTTGCCCAGAATCACAAGAGGTGGGTTGAGCCTATTCCGAGACTCAAACCTGGTTCGACTGCTCCAAAGTCGGC
Source organism: Lissotriton vulgaris (assembly GCF_964263255.1). NCBI lineage: Eukaryota > Metazoa > Chordata > Amphibia > Caudata > Salamandridae > Lissotriton > Lissotriton vulgaris. The sequence continues at coordinate 65,411 of NW_028249459.1, forward strand.
AGCTCAGGCCATTAAGCCACACCCTCTCCCCACTTGTAAGGTTTCATTGTTAGTAAGTGGTTCTGTTACAGGCGGTGATAATAGGTGTAAGGGGCTGTTGCAAGCTGCCTCCAGACGAGAGCCCCGGCCCCCAGCACTTATTTTCTCACAAATTAACCACTGTACAATATTATAAATATGTTCAAAAGAAACTCGAGTGCGGGAGTACAAAAACTGAAACCATGTGAATCACATCTCAGACCCTCACACTATGATAAAATACACACACACACACTAATGTGAAAAATGAATCCGAGATAGGACAGGCAAGATACAATGCCACCATTGCTTACGTAACGTTTGTTCTTGTGCTTGAGTGTCTGCCATTTATTGCAGTATTGTACCTCTACTTGTACTTTGTACGCTTTTGTAACTTGCACACTGTTGGACTTGGCCCTTCTGACAGGTTCACCCCTAAACTTTTTGCTTTTTGAATGTGAATTGGTGGTGGTGATTTTTGGTTTCTGCGCACTTTCACTGTGTACCAGTGGAAAGTGCGTGCGCACTCTGAGTGTGTGGAGTAAGGTTGGCCTGCCCTCCCATAGGAATGCATGGGAATGTCTGTGTCCCTGGTAGTTCCTGATGCGTGAGGTGTGCAGGCTCGAGTTTGGTATGTGGGGACTCGTGAGATTGAATGCTGCGCAATGATATGTGCGGCGTGTATGTGTCTAGTGTGGAAGTGCCGCTTCTAGACATGGGTGTGCGTGTGTAGCGAGTGTGCTGGCACGTGATTGGGTGGAGCTGGCTGGTGAGCCTGGCTCCAGGAGTCTGGATGGGTCTGCCCGGTGGTGAGTGTGGAGATTAGCATGCTGATGGCTGGGGAGGAGTACACCTGGGTCCTGAATAGGGCTGGGCTTTCCCCACACAATGCTGGCTCCGCCCCCTGTGGTGCGTCTAATGTCCCTAGCCCTGCCAGTGAATAGAGTGAGGGGCTGAGCACATCAAGAGTGCTCACAAACCAGCTGCGACTGGTTTTTCCCCTCACCCTGAAGCCAGACAAAGGGAAAAGGTGTATAAAAGAGGGGCTGTGACCCCATGAAAATGTTCTTGCCTGATCCTACCTGAGGGGGGCTGCTGCCTGGTGCCAGGAGGAACCGCCACTTGGGACTGCCTTCCTGCCTGGAGGGCCCAGTGAGCTGGCCCCTGGCCCAGCCTTGCCCCCCCCTGCCTTGCTCTGCTGAGGGACCTTGGGGCTGACCTTTGTCCTGGACTTGTGTCTCTCTAAGTGCCTGGGAGCTCTGGATTTTGTCCCCTAAGCGCTCGTGAAGCGCCTGGGAGCGCTGTATTTTGTCCCCTAAGCCCCCGTGAGCGTTGTACTTTCCTCAAAGCGCCTGGGAGTGCTTTACTTTCCTTCTAAGCGCCTGGGAGCGCTTTCATGTCCTTTTAGTGTTGGGAGCGTTTTATTGTTTACTTAGCGCCGGGAGGGCTTTATTTTCCTCCAACTAGCGCGGGGAGCGCTTTATCTGTAAAGGCCAGTGCCCACCCGGCATTGTCCATGTCAGAGGGTGCCCACCCCTCGCTTTGTCTGGTAAATTGTCCCCGAGATTGTCCCCGTCGTCGCCCGGCCGAACCGGAAGTCAGGCAGGCCGAGGGCGGGACGACAGAGGCAGCAGGTAGGAAGGCGGGAACCCACCCCGCCTCCCTACAACGCGCTCCTGAGGCCAGGAGATTTCGGCTGCTTCCTGACTGGGTCTCCGAGGACGAGGGAGAGCCCCGGACCGCCTGCTGGAGAGAGGGAGCCTTGGAGGTTCCAAGGAGACTGCTGCAAGCCAGAGTGAAGCCGCTGCTGCAAGGAAGCCGGTGAGTGAGGGCTCGTGTTGGGTCTTGCGTGTCCTCTGAGCGTCCCCCCCCCACCGTGAATAGTGGGCCGCTCCCCCAGCAAGGCGGCACTTTGTGTTCAGAGTCCCCCGAGAGGGACTCCAACGGAGTTGAGCCACTTTGAGCGGCTCCAACGACCAGGGCATTTCAACATTTAGAGTCCCCCGAGCGGGACTCCAACGACACGGGCACATTTTGTTTTCCAGCCCCAGAGGGCTCCGGGGGCATATTTTGTGTGTTGAGCCACCGAGAGGCTCAAGCTGCGACAGTTGTTCACGGGTCCCCCGTGAGGGACCCCACCGCTCCCCTAGCGAGGTGGCATAATTGTAGTACGAGCCCAGAGAGGCTCAGGGGCATTGCATTGGTCAGAGCCTGCGAGGCTCCAACGTTGGCCCCATCATTATTTCCACAGCTGCCCAGCACTTAGTGGGCAGCTGCTCCGTTTAGGACCCTGACTTTGGGACACAGGGCGTCCTAGCCCTAGAGAGGCCAGTTGGCCTAGGGACTGCCACGGGTGGTGGCTCATGTGAGTTTTGCACAATTGTTTTCCTTCCCTACACCTCTGAATGTGTTGTGATGCATCATGTGTAATGTGCCTATACCCCTAAATGTATGGTGATACTTAGGTGGTTGTTTTTCTCCTACTACAGGTGTTGCTAGTGAGGTCCTGGTTCCCTGCGTGACCTTTTCCTAAAGTGGTTAGGGTTTCATAGGTGGTACTTACCTGTAACCAGTAGTTACTGGTTGTGTGCTCTATTTTTCTAATGTGTGCTACAGTGATTTTATACTCTATGTCCTAAGTGCTAGTTCTAAAAGTGCCTATTCCTGACAGTGGTCTGGGTGGCCCTGTCTTGTACATATCCCCTTTAAATTCTGCCTGTGCCTATTGGCACATTGTTAAGTGTGTGTTTTTGTCTAATGTGTTTTGGTATAAATATAAAGGCTATTTTTATATAACCTTGTGTGGAGTTTCCTTTGTGGTGTGCCTTGGTTGTTGTTGCTGGGTGCGCGCGCAAACACTTAACCTACATAGCCTCCAAGTTTAGCCTTGCTGCTCGCGTCACGTTACCTAGAGGGGAAGCAGGGGTTATCTTGGCGTGTAACTCCCTTGCCCTGACTTAGGAGTGGTGGTCTCTGACTGACTTTGGCGCAAGCCCTGGCCAGCCAGGGATCCCATTTCTAACACACACATGTCACTTTTTCCTCCTTTAATGTGCCATTGCTACCTCTTGTATTTTGTTTGCTCACAATTGTCACTATTTCCTCATGTAACTTAACGTTTGCTTTTGTAATTTGTTCAGTTGTAATTTCCTCCTCGTGTATCAGTACTGTTCCTATTGTGAAGCGCTCTGACACCTTCGGGTAAAGTCTGCGCTATACAAAAACGCATAAATAAATAAATCAATATACATACACCACATACATGTCCACGCTGAGGCAGCTCCACCCAGCTGTTCCTGCATTATCTAGTTCGCTGCCTCTATTCCTGAGTAGTTACTGAAACCTCTGTAGCACATTGTGTTCGGCTGCTTAATTTACATTTTAATTATTCGTGTATTTTTTTTTTTTTCTGCTGCAGACAAACGCCGTTCATCGCCCATCAGTTTTAATCCTAACACCATTTTGGTAAAACCCTTTACTGTCAAAATGCAGACAACAACAGCTAAATGGTGAATAATTAACTCTTGCAAACTGTCTGGGGCTGTATCTCTCCGTATGACTAGCATTTGTTTAACGTTTGATCTGTTATAGCTAGAAAATATATTTTGGTGAAGTCTTCGAATTACAAAGCAGATGGTGGTTTATGTGGTAAACGCAGCAGGCATGAAATTACTTATTTTGACTGGCCCTGGGTATAAGAGGGCTTTATTTCAGAATACGTGGAACGATAAAATTGTCCTGCAAGAATATCGTACTCAAAGGATCGGCTACTAAAAGTATTATCAAGGTAAGACTACGTATACTCATATTGTCGAGGTACAAATACAAGTTTTACTTGCAGGCATGTGCGGAATTAAGCATATTAAACCTATAATCACCAATGGATACTTATCTGATGATGTAGTCGACTTGGCTACTCTTTTTTTTTTTTTTTTTTTTTTTAATTTCTGTAATTTTTTATTGTATGTAAAAAAATATATATTTACATGGTTTCACAGAACGTTATTACAACGGCAATTTTCTGAAACCATGCAAACTTCTAAAGAAGCAGTTCCATGCCCTACCGGTAGGGGGTAGGAGGCCACTTGTGTAAGAAGCACCATCGCTTATTTGTTTTAACTAATTGACCTAGTAGTGTCCTGGTATTTCTCAGTGCGCGCTGTAAAGTGATGGGGTGAATGCAATGGCGTTGAACGTCTGAGTGAATGCATAGTATGTTGTAAGATGAACGAATGCATGCGCCACGAGCTATAAAATGCTCAAATAGATGCATGGTGTGGTGTATTCTAAAAAGAAAGTGATGCATGTGTGTTGAATGCAGAAAGGGATGCGCAGCACTTTGTAAGACGCAGCCAGAGTGGCACGCGCTGGGTTGTTAGATGCAGGACGAGGTACAGGGGATGTTGCAAGATGCAGGGAGGTGTATTACGGTGCTTGAAGGAACGCTCGGTGCATTTTAAGAGACAGGAAGCGTGCACTTTGTGTTATTAAATTGAAAGTGCCACTTGCATGTACTTTCCATTGAGATATGGAAGAGGGGGGCTATCTTTCCCCTAAGTTAATAGTCTCATGTCACCCTACAGCTAGAATAACTCTTCACCAGTGATTGTGTAATAACCGTCTAATGGGATGGGAAGCATTAGATTCCAGGGCGGGGGAGAAGATGGGAGCAGCGCGCGCAGCGCGGGATAACCAGCAATGGAGGAGATGTTTAAAACGCAATTCGTTTTAATGAAATCATCAAATTAATTCAAACTCATTTCACAAATGACATCTTTCCTTTGAGTAACGTGCCCAGGTCTGCATTCTAAAGAGGGGATGACTCACGCGCTGCAGACCGTGCCCTTGGGCGTTCCGTGGGCTGTTTTTCTGGGTGAAGCGGCGGCTGCATGGATGGCCTGGCACGGCCCGCGGATGGCCGGCTACGAGCACCTTCAGCCGTGGAGCCAAAGAGGACGACCGGGGAGGGGTCATATCTTCTGGAGACGGATACGGGGGAGCACATTTTTCGTAGTGGGGAGACATGTAGAGGTGGGGCCCTCTCACACAGGGGACACGAGCAGAGATGGGCCCCTGAAACTCTCACATAAGGGTGACGACCAGAGATGGGGGCCCCCCACCTTCTCATAAAGGTGTGATGAGCAGAGATGGGTCCCCGTCTCTCTCACACAAGGGTAATGAGCATAGAAGGGCCCGACCTCTCTTACAAGGGTGACCAGCAGAGATGGGGCCCGACCTCTCGCACAAGGGTAATGAGCGGAGATGGGGCCCGACCTCTCTTACAAGGGTGACGAGCGGAGATGGGGCCCGACCTCTCACACAAGGGTGACCAGCAGAGATGGGGCCCGACCTCTCACACAAGGGTGACCAGCAGAGATGGGGCCCGACCTCTCGCACAAGGGTAATGAGCGGAGATGGGGCCCGACCTCTCTTACAAGGGTGACGAGCGGAGATGGGGCCCGACCTCTCACACAAGGGTGACCAGCAGAGATGGGGCCCGACCTCTCACACAAGGGTGACCAGCAGAGATGGGGCCCGACCTCTCGCACAAGGGTGACCAGCAGAGATGGGCCCCGACCTCTCGCACAAGGGTGACCAGCAGAGATGGGGCCCGACCTCTCTTAGAAGGGTGACCAGCAGAGATGGGCCCCGACCTCTCGCACAAGGGTGACCAGCAGAGATGGGGCCCGACCTCTCTTACAAGGGTGACCAGCAGAGATGGGGCCCGACCTCTCGCACAAGGGTGACCAGCAGAGATGGGGCCCGACCTCTCTTACAAGGGTGACCAGCAGAGATGGGGCCCGACCTCTCGCACAAGGGTGACCAGCAGAGATGGGGCCCGACCTCTCTTACAAGGGTGACCAGCAGAGATGGGGCCCGACCTCTCGCACAAGGGTGACGAGCGGAGATGGGGCCCGACCTCTCGCACAAGGGTAATGAGCGGAGATGGGGCCCGACCTCTCTTACAAGGGTCACGAGCGGAGATGGGGCCCGACCTCTCACACAAGAGTGACCAGCAGAGATGGGGCCCGACCTCTCACACAAGGGTGACCAGCAGAGATGGGGCCCCCCACCTTCTCATAAAGGTGTGATGAGCAGAGATGGGTCCCCGTCTCTCTCACACAAGGGTAATGAGCATAGAAGGGCCCGACCTCTCTTACAAGGGTGACCAGCAGAGATGGGGCCCGACCTCTCGCACAAGGGTAATGAGCGGAGATGGGGCCCGACCTCTCTTACAAGGGTGACGAGCGGAGATGGGGCCCGACCTCTCACACAAGGGTGACCAGCAGAGATGGGGCCCGACCTCTCACACAAGGGTGACCAGCAGAGATGGGGCCCGACCTCTCGCACAAGGGTGACCAGCAGAGATGGGCCCCGACCTCTCGCACAAGGGTGACCAGCAGAGATGGGGCCCGACCTCTCTTAGAAGGGTGACCAGCAGAGATGGGCCCCGACCTCTCGCACAAGGGTGACCAGCAGAGATGGGGCCCGACCTCTCTTACAAGGGTGACCAGCAGAGATGGGGCCCGACCTCTCGCACAAGGGTGACCAGCAGAGATGGGGCCCGACCTCTCTTACAAGGGTGACCAGCAGAGATGGGGCCCGACCTCTCGCACAAGGGTGACCAGCAGAGATGGGGCCCGACCTCTCTTACAAGGGTGACCAGCAGAGATGGGGCCCGACCTCTCGCACAAGGGTGACGAGCGGAGATGGGGCCCGACCTCTCGCACAAGGGTAATGAGCGGAGATGGGGCCCGACCTCTCTTACAAGGGTCACGAGCGGAGATGGGGCCCGACCTCTCACACAAGAGTGACCAGCAGAGATGGGGCCCGACCTCTCACACAAGGGTGACCAGCAGAGATGGGGCCCGATCTCTCGCACAAGGGTGACCAGCAGAGATGGGCCCCGACCTCTCGCACAAGCGTGACCAGCAGAGATGGGTCCCGACCTCTCTTACAAGGGTGACCAGCAGAGATGGGCCCGACCTCTCGCACAAGGGTGACCAGCAGAGATGGGGCCCGACCTCTCGCACAAGGGTGACCAGCAGAGATGGGCCCGACCTCTCTTACAAGGGTGACCAGCAGAGATGGGGCCCGACCTCTCACACAAGGGTGACCAGCAGAGATGGGCCCCGACCTCTCTTACAAGGGTGACCAGCAGAGATGGGCCCGACCTCTCGCACAAGGGTGACCAGCAGAGATGGGCCCGGCCTCTCTTACAAGGGTGACCAGCAGAGATGGGGCCCGACCTCTCGCACAAGGGTGACCAGCAGAGATGGGCCCCGACCTCTCTTACAAGGGTGACCAGCAGAGATGGGGCCCGACCTCTCGCACAAGGGTGACCAGCAGAGATGGGGCCCGACCTCTCGCACAAGGGTGACCAGCAGAGATGGGACCCGACCTCTCTTACAAGGGTGACCAGCAGAGGGTGACCAGCAGAGATGGGCCCGACCTCTCTTACAAGGGTGACCAGCAGAGATGGGGCCCGACCTCTCGCACAAGGGTGACCAGCAGAGATGGGCCCGACCTCTCTTACAAGGGTGACCAGCAGAGATGGGGCCCGACCTCTCGCACAAGGGTGACCAGCAGAGATGGGGCCCGACCTCTCGCACAAGGGTGACCAGCAGAGATGGGCCCCGACCTCTCTTACAAGGGTGACCAGCAGAGATGGGGCCCGACCTCTCGCACAAGGGTGACCAGCAGAGATGGGCCCGACCTCTCTTACAAGGGTCACCAGCAGAGATGGGGCCCGACCTCTCGCACAAGGGTGACCAGCAGAGATGGGCCCGACCTCTCTTACAAGGGTGACCAGCAGAGATGGGGCCCGAATTCTCGCACAAGGGTGACCAGTAGAGATGGGGCCCGACCTCTCTTACAAGGGTGACCAGCAGAGATGGGTACAAGGGTGACCAGCAGAGATGGGGCCCGACCTCTCGCACAAGGGTGACCAGCAGAGATGGGCCCCGACCTCTCTTACAAGGGTGACCAGCAGAGATGGGGCCCGACCTCTCGCACAAGGGTGACCAGCAGAGATGGGCCCTGACCTCTCTTACAAGGGTGACCAGCAGAGTTGGGGCACGACCTCTCGCACAAGGGTAACCAGCAGAGATGGGCCCGACCTCTCTTACAAGGGTCACCAGCAGAGATGGGGCCCGACCTCTTGCACAAGGGTGACCAGCAGAGATGGGCCCCGACCTCTCTTACAAGGGTGACCAGCAGAGATGGGGCCCGACCTCTCGCACAAGGGTGACCAGCAGAGATGGGGCCCGACCTCTCTTACAAGGGTGACCAGCAGAGATGGGTACAAGGGTGACCAGCAGAGATGGGGCCCGACCTCTCGCACAAGGGTGACCAGCAGAGATGGGCCCCGACCTCTCTTACAAGGGTGACCAGCAGAGATGGGGCCCGACCTCTCGCACAAGGGTGACCAGCAGAGATGGGCCCTGACCTCTCTTACAAGGGTGACCAGCAGAGATGGGGCCCGACCTCTCGCACAAGGGTGACCAGCAGAGATGGGCCCGACCTCTCTTACAAGGGTCACCAGCAGAGATGGGGCCCGACCTCTCGCACAAGGGTGACCAGCAGAGATGGGCCCGACCTCTCTTACAAGGGTCACCAGCAGAGATGGGGCCCTACCTCTCGCACAAGGGTGACCAGCAGAGATGGGGCCCGACCTCTCGCACAAGGGTGACCAGCAGAGATGGGGCCCGACCTCTCACACAAGGGTGACCAGCAGAGATGGGGCCCCCCACCTTCTCATAAAGGTGTGATGAGCAGAGATGGGTCCCCGTCTCTCTCACACAAGGGTAATGAGCATAGAAGGGCCCGACCTCTCTTACAAGGGTGACCAGCAGAGATGGGGCCCGACCTCTCGCACAAGGGTAATGAGCGGAGATGGGGCCCGACCTCTCTTACAAGGGTGACGAGCGGAGATGGGGCCCGACCTCTCACACAAGGGTGACCAGCAGAGATGGGGCCCGACCTCTCACACAAGGGTGACCAGCAGAGATGGGGCCCGACCTCTCGCACAAGGGTGACCAGCAGAGATGGGCCCCGACCTCTCGCACAAGGGTGACCAGCAGAGATGGGGCCCGACCTCTCTTAGAAGGGTGACCAGCAGAGATGGGCCCCGACCTCTCGCACAAGGGTGACCAGCAGAGATGGGGCCCGACCTCTCTTACAAGGGTGACCAGCAGAGATGGGGCCCGACCTCTCGCACAAGGGTGACCAGCAGAGATGGGGCCCGACCTCTCTTACAAGGGTGACCAGCAGAGATGGGGCCCGACCTCTCGCACAAGGGTGACCAGCAGAGATGGGGCCCGACCTCTCTTACAAGGGTGACCAGCAGAGATGGGGCCCGACCTCTCGCACAAGGGTGACGAGCGGAGATGGGGCCCGACCTCTCGCACAAGGGTAATGAGCGGAGATGGGGCCCGACCTCTCTTACAAGGGTCACGAGCGGAGATGGGGCCCGACCTCTCACACAAGAGTGACCAGCAGAGATGGGGCCCGACCTCTCACACAAGGGTGACCAGCAGAGATGGGGCCCGATCTCTCGCACAAGGGTGACCAGCAGAGATGGGCCCCGACCTCTCGCACAAGCGTGACCAGCAGAGATGGGTCCCGACCTCTCTTACAAGGGTGACCAGCAGAGATGGGCCCGACCTCTCGCACAAGGGTGACCAGCAGAGATGGGGCCCGACCTCTCGCACAAGGGTGACCAGCAGAGATGGGCCCGACCTCTCTTACAAGGGTGACCAGCAGAGATGGGGCCCGACCTCTCACACAAGGGTGACCAGCAGAGATGGGCCCCGACCTCTCTTACAAGGGTGACCAGCAGAGATGGGCCCGACCTCTCGCACAAGGGTGACCAGCAGAGATGGGCCCGGCCTCTCTTACAAGGGTGACCAGCAGAGATGGGGCCCGACCTCTCGCACAAGGGTGACCAGCAGAGATGGGCCCCGACCTCTCTTACAAGGGTGACCAGCAGAGATGGGGCCCGACCTCTCGCACAAGGGTGACCAGCAGAGATGGGGCCCGACCTCTCGCACAAGGGTGACCAGCAGAGATGGGACCCGACCTCTCTTACAAGGGTGACCAGCAGAGGGTGACCAGCAGAGATGGGCCCGACCTCTCTTACAAGGGTGACCAGCAGAGATGGGGCCCGACCTCTCGCACAAGGGTGACCAGCAGAGATGGGCCCGACCTCTCTTACAAGGGTGACCAGCAGAGATGGGGCCCGACCTCTCGCACAAGGGTGACCAGCAGAGATGGGGCCCGACCTCTCGCACAAGGGTGACCAGCAGAGATGGGCCCCGACCTCTCTTACAAGGGTGACCAGCAGAGATGGGGCCCGACCTCTCGCACAAGGGTGACCAGCAGAGATGGGCCCGACCTCTCTTACAAGGGTCACCAGCAGAGATGGGGCCCGACCTCTCGCACAAGGGTGACCAGCAGAGATGGGCCCGACCTCTCTTACAAGGGTGACCAGCAGAGATGGGGCCCGAATTCTCGCACAAGGGTGACCAGTAGAGATGGGGCCCGACCTCTCTTACAAGGGTGACCAGCAGAGATGGGTACAAGGGTGACCAGCAGAGATGGGGCCCGACCTCTCGCACAAGGGTGACCAGCAGAGATGGGCCCCGACCTCTCTTACAAGGGTGACCAGCAGAGATGGGGCCCGACCTCTCGCACAAGGGTGACCAGCAGAGATGGGCCCTGACCTCTCTTACAAGGGTGACCAGCAGAGTTGGGGCACGACCTCTCGCACAAGGGTAACCAGCAGAGATGGGCCCGACCTCTCTTACAAGGGTCACCAGCAGAGATGGGGCCCGACCTCTTGCACAAGGGTGACCAGCAGAGATGGGCCCCGACCTCTCTTACAAGGGTGACCAGCAGAGATGGGGCCCGACCTCTCGCACAAGGGTGACCAGCAGAGATGGGGCCCGACCTCTCTTACAAGGGTGACCAGCAGAGATGGGTACAAGGGTGACCAGCAGAGATGGGGCCCGACCTCTCGCACAAGGGTGACCAGCAGAGATGGGCCCCGACCTCTCTTACAAGGGTGACCAGCAGAGATGGGGCCCGACCTCTCGCACAAGGGTGACCAGCAGAGATGGGCCCTGACCTCTCTTACAAGGGTGACCAGCAGAGATGGGGCCCGACCTCTCGCACAAGGGTGACCAGCAGAGATGGGCCCGACCTCTCTTACAAGGGTCACCAGCAGAGATGGGGCCCGACCTCTCGCACAAGGGTGACCAGCAGAGATGGGCCCGACCTCTCTTACAAGGGTCACCAGCAGAGATGGGGCCCTACCTCTCGCACAAGGGTGACCAGCAGAGATGGGGCCCGACCTCTCGCACAAGGGTGACCAGCAGAGATGGGTACAAGGGTGACCAGCAGAGATGGGGCCCGACCTCTCGCACAAGGGTGACCAGCAGAGATGGGCCCGACCTCTCTTACAAGGGTGACCAGCAGAGATGGGGCCCGACCTCTCGCACAAGGGTGACCAGCAGAGATGGGCCCCGACCTCTCTTACAAGAGTGACCAGCAGAGATGGGCCCTGACCTCTCTTACAAGGGTGACCAGCAGAGATGGGGCCCGATCATTCGCACAAGGGTGACCAGCAGAGATGGGGCCCGACCTCTAGCACAAGGGTGACAAGAGGAAATGGGACCCTTTCACACATGGACGAAGAGCGAAAAATGGGTGCTCTCACATAGGGGCAACACGGAGAGACAGTGCTCCTCCCACACTGGGGCAACAAGCAGAGATGAGGCCCTCTCTTACAGAAGCAGTGAGTAGAGATGGGTTCCTCTCATACAGGGGTGGCAAGCAGAGATGGGGCCCTCTCTTACAGAGGCGGTGAGCAGAGATGGGTTCCTCTCTTACAGAGGCGGTGAGCAGTGATGGGTTCCTCTCATACAGGGGTGGCAAGCAGAAATGGGGCCCTCTTAATCAGAGATGGTGAATGGAGAATAGATCCTCTCACACAGGGACAGGTGGTGAGCGGAGATGGAATCCTCTCACACAGGGGTGACGAGCGAATAGGGGTTCTTTCACTGGGGCAACGGGCAGAAACCTGGCCCTCTTACACAGGAGCAAAGAGCAGAGATGTGGCCCGATCCTCTCGCACAAGGGTGACGAGCGGAGATAGGACCCTCTTACACATGGACACCGAGCGAAGGTTGGTTCCACTCACATAGGGGTGGGAAGGGGAGATGGAGTCCTCTCTCACTGGGACGTCAAGCAGAGGCGGGGTTCGACTCGTGCTGGGGCAGTAAGAAGCGATGAGGGCCTTTCACACTGGGGCTACAAGCAGAGATGGGGCCTAGACCACCAGCGGTGAGTGGAGATGAGGTTCTCTCATACAGCGGCGATGAGGAGAAATGCGGCCCTCTCATGCAGAAATGAGGAATGGAGATTAGTTCTCTCTCACACAGGGTGGTGAGCCGATAGGGGGGCCTTTCACAGGGTAACAAGGAGAAACTGGGTCCTCTCACCAGAGGACAAGCATTGAAATGTTCCTCTCACATACTAGGGATCAGGCAATCTTGGCTTCTTTCTCACAGTGAATGAATTGAAATTGGGTATTCTCGCATAACAGGAAGAGATGGGAACACTGTGGGTATGACAAGCAAAAGAGCCCTCTCTCATTGGGGGAGTATGCAGCAGCAGAATACCCTCACGCATGGGAGACAAAAAGAGAATCAGCACAATCTCCAATGAGGAGTGTGGAAGTAGATATATTTCGTGAACAACTGTTCATCCGTTGTAAACCTTGTACATAATTTTGCAGTTCATGTATTACATTGCTCTTTTTCATTTGTCTGTGGCGAGACGAGGGTGTGTACCTGCTGTTGAGGGCGAGCAAACACCAGGTGCAGGATGTTTTAGAAAGTGAGTTTTCTCAAAATGTGCTTGCAGGCTCTTTGGGTGTACCCTGGGTGCACCTCTGGAATTAGCCTCCTGACGATCGCCTGACCGCAATGATTTATTGTTTGCCAACTGTCTCCTGTATAATGCTATCCTACGTGGCTCAAAATGTATAAAAGGCTGCTGATTGTAACCCCAATGGAACAGTGCAGTTGGTCGCTGGCTGTTCTCGCTTGAACTAAAGCAAATAAACTTTGCCACCTGACTGCTTACAACTGTGTTTGTTCTTGCTTTGTTTAGAGTGAGGAGTTGGCTTTAACAAGAGTTAGAATTCAGGCGCGGCTTGTGCCGGTAGAAGCAGTGGGGCCGGGTTGGGGGGATACAACAGACGACTACGAGGCACAATTAAATAAATAATTGATTTTCCCTTGTCGTCGTGTGTCAAAACCCCCCCACCGCTCTTACCTGCAAGGTCCAAGTCTGTTAGAATTCACAACTGGCTTTGACCTGGTGCTCAGAGAGAGAAACTGAGGAAGCTTGCAAACAGGGCAAAGGGAGAGGTCTTACAATCCTATAGAGAACACTTTCCAAGTGAGACTGAACCAGAAGGGTAACCGGAACAGACCTTTTAGGACGTGTCATGCAGTTAAACAAGGCTGCGTGCTGGCTTCTATTCTGTTTTCCCTGTTTACAACCAATCTGTACGTTGTTAAATACACTGGAGCACGTTCTCAGAATAGAGAGTTTCCAAGTATAATATTACATTCATGAATCTCTTGTACAGGGTAGGATTCCTGAAGGCTCAAGATGGGTCAAGTCACTCCCATCCCTAAAAAGCCAAATGCAGACTCAGCGGATCCTAACAATTTCTGTCCAAGTACCAATATCATGACTTTGGCCAAATTGCTTGAGAAATGCGTTCACACACCGCTCTGCAACCACATTGAGAAGTTTCAGCTCCTTGACTTATACTAGTAAGGTTTCAGAGCGGGTTACAGTACTGAAACTGCCTTTACACACATCGTTGATGATGCCTTGAGATCTCTTGACAAGAATGTTCCCTGTCTACTGATCCTTCTTGATCTGTCCTCAGCGTTTGACACAATCAAACATGAAAACCTGATTGATCTGCTTCAAAAAAAGGATGGGGCTATCAAGCCCTGTCTTACGAAACAGAACGCATAGAATCAAAATTAACCACTCCCTTGCAACCAGTACCTTGGTCTCTATTGGAATGCCTCAAGGCTCCACACTCTCCCCGACGCTTTTCAACCTTTTCATGGAACCATTCTCCGAAATTCTGAACTGGTCTAACATTCAATACCATATGTATGCCGATGACACTCAATTGTATTTGAAAATTTCCTCGCCAGATGACAAAAAACTTTAACCTCTGCGCTGCAAAAAACTCAACGATGGTTAACTCATAGTCATGGACGGAGCATCTGAATCAATCAAACACTCACACCCAGTCAAAAGATCTGGGTTTAATCCATCACCGTTCTTTAGCCCACTCTGCCACCCCAGTTCAGACATGGCTATATGCAAATCAGTCTGACCCTGTGCCTCATGGGAAAAGTCCTGCCCGAACTGCCAAGCCATGTCATCACTGGACCGGAAACAAGCTTCCGAGGACTGGTTTCTGGCATTCCAGCCGTCTTCAGCCCGGCTTGCTTGAATCCAGTGGCAAAGTGAGCAAGGGACTCACGTCTGAGCATACCCTGCCACACTTATGGCGGCCAAAAGCGGTACAAAAGGGGGTGGTGATGGACGGAGCATCTGAATCAATCAAACACTCACACCCAGTCAAAAGATCTGGGTTTAATCCATCACCGTTCTTTAGCTCACTCTGCCACCCCAGTTCAGACATGGCTATATGCAAATCAGTCTGACCCTGTGCCTCATGGGAACAGTCCAGCCCGAACTGCCAAGCCATGTCTTCCCTGGACCGGAAACAAGCTTCCGAGGACCGGTTTCTGGCATTCCAGCCGTCTTCAGCCCGGCTTGCTTGAATGCAGTGGTAAAGTGTACCACATCCCAGCAGGTGACCTTACTCCTCTGCCTCCCTGATTCCTGCCTTGTTTGTTCAGGTGGAGCACCTCTGCGCCGTATCCGGTGATTCCTCACTGTCCGCTGTAATTGACTGGTTGGAGTGGGCTGGTGCAGACTGCGATGGAGCGTGTCAAGACAACGGGACCCCGTGGACCTAAGACTACGCAGTCAAACAAACTGGACCACTATACTGTCCCTAAAGATGCGCAACAGGCCTGAGCACCAAGAATATGGAACGCTCTTCCTCCCAAGATTAGAACAAACCCCTCTACCTCCTCATTAAAAAAACAAATAAAATGGTTACTAATGAAAGACCATCCACAGAATAGTCCTGAAGCCATCTTCACAAACTTTTATTTTCTGTTGACACTCTTTTATACCTCTGTTTATAAGTTTTAATTTTGTCTTTCCATATGCCCTTTAAGATTTGCAACTCTTCTGGTTCTTCACATGTCCTGCAAGATGGGTTGTTACCTTTGTCCAATGTTGTAATTTGTGTTTTCAATGTGCCCCATAGGACTTGTTGCTTCTCCTCGTACTTCACATGCCCCACAAGATGGGTTGTTGCCTGTTCTTGTTTAAGGTTCCTTAGTGTTGTACTCATTCTTTTACCTTCCTTCGCTTCCGTTCCTTTGTATAGTGCTCTGATACTCGTAAGGGCCATGTTCCCTCTTTATAAAACATTTCAAATAAATAAATATATATGACAATCACTCCATTTTGATCTCCCACATATCAAAGGGTTTACAGACACATCTTTTTGCTGTAGGGAAGTGGTATACCCTCAGTGGCGTGAAAATAAATATGACAAAATCAAAACCCTGATTTTCAAGCAGCGTTGGACCAGGATGACATGATATTTCCGCCTAGAAGGTACCAAACTGTAGGTGGCTTATTTTTTCCATTTCCCGGGATAACTATGTCCAGCAGTTAAGGCTGGAAAAACCCATGTCAAAGAATCTGTACAGAAATGTAAAGCTGCACATAACTCTCAGTCCTCTGAATTGGAAGGAGTCCCGAAAATAAATGTTTAATGCATATTAATAGTTTGTCCAGGGTAAGGTTGGATTCAGTAAGTGTAAGGTGCAGGGATTCGGAGGATAGATAAATGCACAGAGATCACACATTCCCAGAAATACAAATTTGGAAGAAATTGCTGCCACTAGCCAAATGTTTTTCTAGGAGTACCCTGGGACCAGATTTCGGCAACAAACTCATACAAGAAAGATCAGAATGGCTTAAGAAAGATATGCTGTAAAATTGCCTTGGAGAGAATATGTGAGCACAGCCATTTAATCAACGTTGTTCATCAAAGTTGACATTTACATGGATAGCTAAGGCTCAAACACTGGGATTCAAATCTGGTTCTCATAGCCAAAATCCAGGGGATCCCCACCACAGTTACACTGACCTCTGTAAAAAAAGAACATTTGGCCCAGCACTAAGAAATGGAGATGTGCTCGTTGGCCAAACGTTGTGCATTGTGAATTAGTAGGTTTGTTTAATGACTTATCTAATCCACAACTCTATTTTATAAATCTAAAACACCAAGAGAGCATAGAGTTTTGCCACTGGTCAGGAGTCGGAGTCTAGTGGCTGATATGTCATGGCACAAAGGAAGGAGTCAAAGAAAGAGTCCTGCTTGTACAGATAGGGAAAACTCCTGGTCGTGTTGTGTTGTTCATTATTTATAAGGTTAAAAAACTCTTCTGCGCTTTGTATATGACACTTAGAAATTGGCACAGAGATACTACTATACCTATCAGTGATATCTGAGACAAAGCAACTACAGTTATTGCTCAATTCCTGATAAGAAGGTGGTCAGAAAGAGAGAAATAAAGTAGTGCATCAGTGAACTCCGTTTGCTGAGACCCTATAACTTCCTACATGAGGTACAAGATGCACAAGCACCTTCCTGCAGCGGTACGACTAATTGAAACCTTTTTTTCTTTCAATATCATTTTTATTGTTTTCAATAAACAAGAATATCAGTCGAAATAAAAAGAAAGAAAAAGTGGTGAATTCATTGTTGCTATATTTGTTTCATGTGTATAATATACATCGTAATAGTCATTTTTTGAAGAGCTATACTCCAATATTGATGTGCGTTAACAATATCTCCTATTTGCAAATGCTTGAGATAATAGGCATTGAGTCATTATATTGGGAGCGACATATATCATATACCCAAAAAAATAAAAGCTAATCAAGTAAACCAAATAATAAAAAGCTTAAAGAGGAGAAAAGAAATGTGACCATCGAGATGAAGTGACAATCAAATCAGATCAAATCAAACAAACTTGTAAAGCGCACTACATACCCGCGAGGGTGTCAAGGCACTGCGGGGGGGGGGGGGGGGGGGGAAATTGCTACGGCACAAAGAGCCTGGTCTTGAGGAGCCTTCTGAATGTGAGCAGGTCTTGGGTCTGCTGTAGATGTGTGGAGAGGGAGTTCCAGGTCTTAGCGGCGAGGAACGAGAAGGATCTGCCGCCGGAGGATGTTCGTTGGATGCGTGGGGCGGCGGCAAGGGCGAGGCTGGCGGAGCGGAGCTGGCGGGTGAGGGTGTAGAAGTTGAGTCTGTTGTTCAGGTAGGCTGGTCCGGTGTTGTGGAGAGCTTTGTGTGCGTAGGTGAGAAGCTTGAAGGTGATCCTCTTGTTGACAGGGAGCCAGTGCAGGTCTCTGAGGTGGGAGGTGATGTGGTTGCGGCAGGGGATGTTAAGGATCAGTCAGGCAGAGGCGTTTTGAATGCGTTGTAGTCGTTGTAGGTGTTTGGCCGGGATTCCTGCGTAGTGTGCGTTGCCATAGTCCAGCCTGCTGCCGATGAGAGCTTGGGTCACCGTTCTTTTAGTTTCGGTCGGGATCCACTTGTAGTTTTGGTGGTGTGAGGGTCCTTGGTGAGGGAGAGGATGAGCTGGGTGTCGTCAGCATAAGGGATGATGTTCAGGTCATGCTGGCGGACCACTTGTGCGAGGGGGGCCATGTAGACGTTGAACAGGGCCAGGCTGAGGGATGAGCCCTGGGGGACGCCGCAGATGATGTCGGTGGCTTCGGATCGGAAGGGTGGGAGGCGGACTCGCTGTGTTCTGCCGGAGAGGAAGGACGTGGTCCATTCCAGGGCCTTCTTCTGGATTCCGGCTTCTTGGAGGTGTGTTCTTAGTGTGCGGTGGCAGACCGTGTCGAAGGCTGCTGACAGGTCTAGGAGGATGAGGGCTGAGGTTTTGCCGTTGTCTGGTTGGCGCCTGATGTCGTCTGTGGCGGCGTTGAGGGCTGTCTCGGTTCTGTGGTTCCGTCTGAATCCGGACTGGGATGGGTCTAGGATGTTGTTGTCCTCGAGGTAGCGGGTCAGCTGTGTGTTGGCGATTTTCTCGATGACCTTCGCCGGGAAGGGGAGCAGGGAGATGTGCCGGAAGTTCTTGAGGTCTTTGGGGTCTGCCTTGGGCTTCTTGAGGAGGGCGTTGATTTCGGCATGCTTCCAACTTTCCGAGAATGTCATTGTGTCGAAGGAGATGTTGATGACCTTCAATAGTTAGGGTGCGATGGTTGCGTCTGCTTTGTTGAAAATGTGGTGCGGGCATGGGTCTGACGGAGATCCTGAGTGGATGGAGTTCATGACCTTACGTGTCTCGTCGTCGTTGACGTTGTACCAGGATGTCAGCTGGGAGATGCTGATGGAGTTTGGGGTGGGATCAGTGGCGGTCCGGGTTGATGGTGTGTTGAAGTTGTCGTGAATGTCGGTGATCTTACGGTGGAAGAAGGTGGCCAGTGAGTCACACAGATCTTGCGAGGGTGGGACGTCGTTGGTGTTGGCGGTGGGGTTGGAGAGTTCCTTCACTATGATGAAAAGTTCTTTGCTGTCGTGTGCGTTGTTGGCCAGGTGGGTTTTGAAGGAAGATCTCTTAGCTGTTCAGATGAGGTGGTGATGTCTGCGGATGGCGTCTTTGTGGGCTGCGTGGCTGTCGCAGGTGCGGTCGTGGAGCCATTTCTTCTCCAGCTTCCGGCATGTGCGTTTGGAGGACTGGAGATCTTCGGTGAACCAGGCAGCTTTCCTGCTGGAGTTGTTGGTGGAGGGTTTCTTGAGCGGTGCGAGGGTGTTGGCGCAGTTGTCGATCCACTGTCTGAAGTTTCGGGCTGCGGCGTCTGTGTCGGTAGGGTCGGTGGGTGGGTCCTGGGCGAGGGTGGAGGTCAGCTGGTCTTCTGTGGCTTTGCTCCAGCGGCGGCGGGGGAGCTGTTGGGTGTGATGGTGTGTGGTGGGTTCTTGAAGGTGAAGTGGATGCATCGGTGGGCGGTCCAGTGGAGTTTGGTGGTGTGGTTGAAGGCGATGTGGGTGCATGTGGAGAAGACGGGGTCGAGCATGTGGCCGGTGGCGTGGGTGGGTTCAGTGACGAGTTGTCGGAGGCCAAGGTTGGCGACGTTGTTGATCAGGGTGGCGGTGTTGGCGTTGTTGTTGTTCTTGAGGTGAAAGTTCATGTCTCCGAGGAGGATGTAGTCTGTGGAGGCGAGAGCGTGGGTGCCTGGCGAGGTCAGCGATGGAGTCGCTGAAGAGGGTCCGGGTTCCGGGAGGTCTGTAGACGAGAGTTCCTCTGAGGGTGGTGTTGGGGTCGGTGTGGATCCGGAAGTGAATGTGTTCGGCGGAGTTGAGGTGGTCGTCTGCGAGGGTGTGAACCTGGAGGGTGGACTTGTGGACGATGGCTACTCCTCCCCCGATCAGGTTATAGGCTGATTTGACACACTAAACAATTCGGTGAGATCATTTGAAGATTGGATTTTATGATTTTAGCTTGATTATCAGTGAGAAGAATCATTTAAATCTGTTTAGTGTGAGGCCACAGGGTGAGGGGGTTATACTTCTGTAGATATAGATCTAATTTACTCCATGCTTTGGGTTTACTTGAATTGGATCCAGTGTTTAAGATGGTGTTGTCCATGCATCTTATAGTACCAATCCAGGCCCACCATGTATGGTAGGATAGCTTTTTGAAGTTTTCCTATTCTCATATTATTGTTTGTAAGCAATAGATCTAAAAGAATAAGATGGCATCAGGAAAGAAATTAAGCGGCAGACTATGCTGTGGGTGTAGAATAATAGTAGAGACTGAGTGGAACATGGGTGTAGAATAATCCATCTATGGCTTTACTTCATTGCTCCCAAAAAGAGGGAATGTCAGGGCAAAAAATAGCACATGTTCAATATCAGCATTTTCTTTAACTGATAAACATTTATATTTGATAAATTGTGGGAATCTTTCAAGGAAGCGAATGACAGGGGTACCCATCAGAATGTGTTATATCTTGAATCATATGAATAGGCAGCTTTGCCCAATCGTCCTATAAGAGTTTTTCCCATTAATTTTAACCTTGGGGTTTAGCCCATTGTAATGCTGTTAAATAACTGAAAGACAATGGGTTGGGCAGGTTTTTTTCTCTCTTGCCCTTGATCGTAAGGGTGGTGTTGCCATTCTTTGTCATAAAGATTTGAGGATACAGGTTACCTCCACTGAATGTGGGACTGAGGACGATGGGTGCTGCTGGTAAATCCTGTTATCAATAACAAGCATATTACTCTGTTTAATGTTTATCGCCCCGTTAAATCTGACCCCAAGTTTTGTTTTGCTATTAAGGAAAAACTTGCCAATATTTGCAATTCCAAAATCATTTTGGCAGATAACTTTAACTGATTGTTGGATCCCTTTACAGATTGAAATTCTAAATGAAAATTGAAAGCTAACAAATCACATAAAGCATTCCAATTGACCATTGGATCTTGACCATTATTTGATATTTGGAAAAGCTGCAATCCTGATGTATTTGAATTTTCTTTTTATTCTACTGTACATCATACAATGTGCAGAATTAATTGTTGATTACTTTGCTTAGTTGTATTTGCCTACTAATCGCAGCATGCCTGTTTCATAATAGACTACAATAGTTTCAATAAATGTATTGTAAACTTCCATTGTGTCTTTCCTTTGTTTACTAAGGGCATGCATGAGTGAAATCCGCGAAAGGTGATAATCTGTTTCCACGGTTCCCCTGGGGACTAGAGGTTCATGTTCTAGGTTTGCCTAAATCACTTGCTACTTTAGTTCAGGTGATGCACTGTGAGGTAGCCTAGATTTGTGTTCCCAGGTACTGACGTGGTAGAGAGACACAGTCCCTACATTCTGACGTCCTGACATCTCAAGGTACAGTTCTGTTTACCAGCAGAATTACTGTGGCACTGTATTTCTGGGCCCAAAATTACCAGGTCCAAAAACACTAGATCCAGTTTTACCAGGTGCACTTTCTCACCCAGTAAAACCACAGCTAAAGATGGCCATTGGTTTTTGGTAGAGGTACCTCCTGGTCCACAGTTCCCCTCTCCAAAACCAACAGTGGGGTGCGCAGGTAATGCCCTCCCTGCCTCTGCAAACCACACCAGACTTTCCACTGACTTTACTACATGGTCAAAGCATGCTCTAAATGTCAGCGGAATAACTCCCAGAATTGTTAAAAGTATGCAGATTTTCACCTATTGTTCTTGGGTCCCTCTTACATTATTTCCAGTCTAGGGACTATGGGCCATATGTATCAAGCCTTTTTCCCGTTTGCAAATGGGAAGATTCTCAGAATCTGCCCGTTTGTGAATTGGAAAAAGCCTTTTGGGATGTATCATTCCAAAAGTCCACCGCAAAATAGAGAATTGCAAAATTTGCTATTCTCTATTTTGCGAATGAAATTAAGGAATTGCAAGTTGCGATTCCTTAAATGCAATTCTGGAAGCACCAGAAATTTGCTATTTGGCCTTAAGGAATTCCAAATTACCACCAACTTCAAGTTGGTGGTAAATTGCGATTTTCTTTAAAAAAGCACTTTTTGCTTTTGTAAAAGTGCCATGGGTCACACATACGTGCCCAAAGGGCATGTATGTGCGCAAAAAGTTGCACACATGCATATTTCAGGGGTGCAACAGGGTGTCCTTTTGGCACCGTAGCAACCTTGAAATTGCATTCTTAATTTGCGATTCTCAAATTGGTAATCACAAATTCAGAATGTCTTCCAATTCATTCCTACGGGCCTCCTAGCCCATAGGAATGAATGGGAAGGTATTCCTTAATTGCGAATCTTAATTTGCAATTCGCAAATAAGGAATATGTAGGATTTGCAACATTTTTTGCAAATCCTACATACATTGCATTTTGTGAATCTCTAATTACGATTTGCTAAAAATAGCAATTTGAGGATCGCAAAACCCTTTTTGATGCATATGGCCCTATAACTCTTACGGACGGAATTTAGATGCAGGGATCCTGGGCTGAATCAGAGATCATATCTACTACTGGGATGTTAAACTTTTAAGATCATGTGCCTTGTTCATGGGGCCCTGCTTGGAGTAAGCTCAGAAGGCATAATGTCACTGCTGGTTCCTTACACTCCCAGCAGAATCCTTCGCTCCTCCAGCAAGAACCTCCTGTCTGTCCCCCAGGTTTGTAGAGCCAGGTGGGGAGGGAGGGCTTTTTCGTCTTTGGCCCCGAAGTTGTGGAACACCCTCCCCCCGGAATTAAAAGCGCAACCATCTGTCATGCTCTTTAGGAAAGCATTAAAACCTTGGCTCTTCGCAGAGGCCTGTCTGTAATCTGGTACTCGGCTCATATGACATGTTATATCATTTGTTAGGCGCCTTGATGCCCTTTGGGCTAAGATGCACATTATAAGATTACCTTCATTCATTCATTCAAGGTTCTGGTACTGCTAGCTCCACTTACGACTACTGATCAGAAAGGTTTTGTCCTGCAATTCTAAATCTGCATCTTCATCCTGAAGATCAAACTACCTTGCAATTTAAGTCTAGAGTTTAGAAGCCATAAGAGCTTACAAAATGAAAAACGTTCAACCTTAGCTTTTCTGTTCATTTTAGTGTTTCTTCCTGATTCTGTTTGCACTACTATCCACTGAGCATTATTCAGTAACCTGTGCTACTGTCTGGATAGAAAGTATGTCTTCTATAAGAGGTGATTCATACTCCTTAAGGATTAAGCCCCAACTCCTAGACCTTTGAATCCTTCCAGGTAACTCTACAGCCGAATAAGGGAGGCTATTGCACATTGCTGGGAATCGTTAATTTACCCTGTGCAGAGAACGCAAGCAATTCTGGGGGTATTGCTTATCAAGGATGAAGGACAAGGTGCACATCAGGCCATTAATAGGTGGAAATTAGAGGATGAAGTAACTGCGAAGTAATAAGCATGGTTACTGGGTAATACAATTTGATAAGATAGGGAATGTATTTTTTTGTGTGTCCTCATTTGTTTCTAGCCCTTTTGTAATAGGAGATTTTTGAAGTAAAAACAATGCAAAGAAATTAGCAGTGGCCGGAGTTTTCTTATTGCCTGTACCCAGGCACTCCAGGGTAGAGACCCCCGAACACTCTGTTTACAGAGGAGATCCGAATTACCTTCACGCACCAGGGTCTCCTTTCCCCTAAGCCTTGCAAATCCGCATGCTCCCCTTCAAATGATCTCCACTCTTACAGGTCCTGCAGATATCTCTGCCCCAGGAATTTTGATCCAATCCACAATAAACTTTTCCTGGCCTGTTCGGCTACCAACATAATCATAGGACTCCAAACAAAAACAAAAAAAAAGGAAAAAAAAGATAAAAAAGAAAGAAAGAAAAAGGGGAGGCCCAGACCAAACTTAAAGGTATACTAACTCATGCTCTTGCTCTTATAAATATCTTTAAGCAATTATGTTATTATCTCTATTACACCATTCATCCCAAATCTTTCAAAATGCAGTTTTCTTTGTGTCTCTTATCGCTCTATCTAATTTTGCAAATCTATGTATTGAGTTAACCCATTCGCACTCTAGTGGGGAAACAGGGGAGATCCATTTGATACATAATTCCCTGTGCGCCAATAAAAAAAGCTAAAAACATTAAAGTTATGTGATTCTTAGATATCTGGATTGTAACTTCCTCATCCGGGGTCCTACAAAAAATTACTTGAGAAAGACTCACCTTAACTTCAAACCCCACAATGCTGGAAATCGTTACGCCTACTTTCTTCCAAAAGCCTTGTATTGATGTACATCTCCAGAACATGTGCACGTCATCCGCATCTGCTTCCCCACACTTTTGGCAGATCGCATTTTTAGAGCCCATCTCAGATAATCTTCTTCAAGTCCAATACGCTTTATGGAGAGTAAATAAATGATTTTTTTTTAACGAAGCAGCCTTAACATTCTGCCATAAAACCGCAAAAGATACTTGCCATATGGTTTCTCGATCGTAGTTTGGCAGCTCTCTCCTCCAAATCGCATCGAACCATTGCTGAGATTCTTCCAGAGGCTGAATCAGCATCCTGTACCATACGGCTATTTCTTTACCTCCAATGTTTGTGGTGGCTGCCTTCTTTTCAAAAAGTTTATTGCCCTTACCAAGATTTTTAAGAGAGTTGGCCCAACTTACTAACTGATAGTATTTGAACTTAGATACTGCCCCTCTTGTAATATCCTGAAGTTTCTGCCAAGAAATTATGTCCGATCCTTCCAACAGCTCTCCCCATCTTGTTACGCCGTTTGCTCGATTTGGAACCGCTAAAGAGTCTTGAAGACACTTTGGTGTGCCAGGTGAGCTCCATATAGGGGCAAGTGTACTGTAATAATGTATACGTTGTGATGTTCTTATTTGATACCATCCTTTGCATGCTGCTAATAAAATCTTTAGAATGTATTTTTATAAAGTGCAAACTACTCACCCTTACTGGTCTCAAGGCGCGGGGGGATAGTGGTCGTGGAAATTAAGTGAGCTATTGCCAGAGTCATTTGGTACTGAGCAGAGCTGCCACGGGAGCCGGGGATCGAACTGTGAATCCTGTGTTCCGAAGTCAGCTGCCCTGGCCACTGCACCACACCTCTTGCATAATAGCTGACATTTTCGAAGCTTAAGAAAGACCCTTTATAACGCCTGAACTTTCATTTCTTATTACCAGTTATGTGGGTTATCAAACTATAGCCCCTCTAAAATGGGTAAAGGAAATTGATTCTTCAAAGAATGCCCCATGGTTCACTGACACCTAATTTCTCTGCAAGGATGAAACTAGGCAAGCTGAAGGCAAATGGCGAATTAATTACAAAATCCGAACTAAAACAGATATATGAATCTAATTCATAGCTTACAAAAAAGCTGCTGTTATAGGTCTTACACTTAGTTAATCAAACAAAATCTTGAATTCAACCAATAAGCAGAAAGAAACTTTTAAAATTACTGAGTTATCTAAATGTTGTCGCAAACATTTTGTAATCAATTAGCATGTTTTTTTAGCAAAAGTTTGATCAAATCTGTTTGTCAGTTTCACAATTTGGACCCATCCCAATTACATGAGGACGACCTTCTTCAAATGAAGAAATATCCCCCCACCGTCCCTGCCCATGTCCTTTGGAGGTTTTCCAAAATAAGTGTTGGGCTGAAAATAGGTTTCTCCTTTGGACCCCATTACTATTGCTACATTTTACAAAAACATCCCAGAGCTAACTACAGTATTGTATAATATCATTAGTATTTCTCTTCATTCCAAATTTGCCCCCAATGATTTGAGGGAAGGTGTAGTTAGACCATTAGAAAAGAAACCAACTTTAGATTTACTGGTACAGTAAACTTTCAAAATGCTTAATGATATTGTAGCTATTCAGCTTTGCACTTAACTTGCAAGTATTCATATTTTGGGTGATACACAGGTGGGTTTTGCTCCCTCACAAGAGCACTGAGTCAGCATTAATTGTTGCCTATGCTGATCTAATGATGATGGCAGACCAGAATTTTATCAGTGTCTTGCATATATTAGACCTGTCAGCAGTCCCCCAGCGTTCAACCCTGTCACCCTAGTTAATTAACCCCTTCAGTGCTGATGACGAGCCCAGGCTCGTCATGCAGCACGGTGCTCGTGTGCTCATGACGAGCCTGGGCTCGTCATGAGCCGTGGAACGCTCACTCGCGGGGCTAATTCCCCCGCTGTGCTGAGCGTTCCATTGCGCGGGCGGGTTCATGATGAGCCCAGGCTCGTCATGAGAACACGAGCACCGTGCTGCATGACGAGCCTGGGCTCGTCATCAGCACAGCGGCGCCGTGCGCTGCTCCCCTCCCCCCGCACCGCGGGGGAATTAGCCCCGCGGCGAAGGGGTTAATATTTAGATGAGTCTTTTCCTTCATATTATCGTAAATTAAGGCTGCACCTTTTACTCTTACGTACACAACTTATTTATAAATTTACAGGTCATGCTTGCTCGATTAAAGCCCATCATACTGTCTCAACAATATAAAAAAATTGGATGGATACAGATTGGATACTAATTGGCTGAAAATTAACATGAGAAACCGAGATTCTGCAGATAAAAAAATTGGATGGATACAGATTGGATACTAATTGACTGAAACCGTGATTCTGCAGGTCAGTAAGGAACCTATGGCCTGGCATTTTGTTCCATGGCTATCCAACTTAGGTGGTCGTCATAAAACTCATTCCTTTGTGAAAAAGTTTGTTTTACATTGGATTCAAGACTGGGCCTTGATGCTCAAAGGCCCAGTTGTTTCTGCTTGCTCCCAATACTCTATTCTCTTTCTGCTGCTTTTATGTCAGAAAAACAAATGTTGCCGCCCCCGCTGGGCCCAGAATCGATCACTGTAACTTCTTATATCTGGGCCGATCCAAATGCCAACTTCACAGACTACAGATGGTGCAAAATCAGGTTGCACAAACTATTGTACAAATCTCCTGATCCCCTTTTGGTTCCTTGTTTAATGGAAGCCCTCACTAGTAGTATATCTTTTACTTTTCTTGCATCTAAAAACTGGAATTAGCTTCCATCTGAGTTAAAACACATTTAATCTTGCACTCTTTTTAAGAATAGTCTTAAAACGTTTCCTGTCTCCCGGTCCTGATTCTTGCTCTCTTCAGTTTGAGACTTTTAATGCCAGGAGACCTTCGGGTGGTAGTTGTGCTCAATAAATTTTCTGTAAAATAACATAACAGCAGTCATATACCTGAGTCATGGCCTGAGCATGCTTAAAGAGACTGCTGCACCTTCTGTAATGGAAGACCAAGACTAACAAGAATGATGAGACATGTAAAGCCTTTGCTAAATATCTACAAATTGTTTTCAAAATATTTATTGAAGCTACTTCATGCTTGCTTGTATAGCTTTTTAACCTTTTAACCTTTTAGATCAATTTGGTTTACTCAACCTCAATAGGTTGTACATGCATTTGCAAGACTTTTACTTGTTGTGTTTAATGATTTTCATGAATACGATGCACGTGCGCTTACAAGTCTTTTTACTCGTTTTGTAATGATTTTAATTAATCAAATACAATAAAGTCACTTACTTATTGTGAAACCAAAAATATCCTGGGTAGAACAAATGGAGCATTTCTCTTATTTGAATAAAACAGAGAGCAACCCAGGGATCCCACTGTAAAGGTAATAAGGCAATAGACAGTGGTCCAACTTAGAACTGGGATAGAGCACCAGAGTGGTGAATTCAGACGCAGAAAAGAAATGGAAATAGAGACCAAGCACATACATGGACATGGATAAAAGTTAGAAATCATGGGTAAGACTACAAAATAAAATTCTGAAAGAAAGAACAGAGCCCAACAGCAGACTTCAGCCAAAAGGCACTGACTCAGCTGGGGCATGGAAGCAGTATTAGGGACTTTAGGGTGTGCCTGATGTGTACTGGGAGAACTAGTCAGCGGTGAGGATTCTGCACTTGCATTTGTGACTCATATACAGTGATTGGTGTACACTACTAGTGAGTGCAGGCCAAACGCAACCACATACTTTTGGGTAGAATTTATTTTTCTCTTTCCTTGAACTGTTATGTTTTCTGAGAACTGCCATTTCTTACTGCAATGAGCAGACCAGCATCAGTTGCATCTATGGATCTAGATTTTGAGGAAGAGAGGTTGGAAACCTACAATGTGAAACAGTTAAAGCACTTCTGCAAAAAATTTAAAGTTGCTACCCAAGGCCTTGCCAAAAGGCGCTGAGGTCCTGGGTGGAAGCAAGAAATTCCCCTGATCTGGTGGTGGAGCCAGAAGGGGATGCATATGGGCAGCTGGATAGGCCATTGATTACAGCCAGAGAAGGGGTATTTTCCCCACCTGGCAGTAGCGTCTCTTCCAAGGACCTGTCCCCAAGAGAGCTGGAGGACAGGGAGAGAAATAGGTTGCACAAGCTGGAGATGGCTAGACTCAAGATGGAGGGTCAGAGGGACCTAGAAAGTAGCAGGTTGTCTTTGTAAAGAGAGAGAATGAGATTGGAACATGAGAGAATGTTGAGGGAGATAGAGCTCAAAGCAAAAGGCTTAGAAATCATTCCCTCTGGTGGCAGCGCACCATCTGTTGCTGCAGAAGGCAGAGTCTATATTCCCAAAGCTATCATCAGAGAATTCTATAGACAGGAAGATATTGGGTAGTGTTTTGCAGCCTATGACACAGCAATGTTTGCCCACTGGGTCCCTAAGAAGGATTGGGGAGCGGGGTTGTGGGGCCACTTTGTGAGTGATGGGAGGGATACATTGTTAGACCTACCCAGTGAGAATAGGATGTCTTATGCCCACATGAATAAAGCCCTGATGACAAGGTATGGGTTGACCCCAGAACTCTATAGACAGAAGTTCAGGAATTGCAAGAAACTGGAGCCAACTACCTGGGTAGAGTATGTGTCTCTCTTTTGCAGAGATATGGATTGTTGGGTGAAGGGTAGCAAAGTGGATACTTTTGAAGCGCTCTATGATTTGCTTGCATGGGAGCACTTGTCTGCTAATCATTTTCCAGAGCCCCGCCAGCACCTTATTGATAGCAAGTTAACTAACCCTTGGAAACTTGCTGAGGAGGCGGACCGCTGGGTCAGCACCCGGGTCCACAAGGGTGATGTGGGAGACTTTGCCAAAGGTGGGCAGGGTCCCCAGTAGAAGAGTGTGGGGACAAGGGTAAACAGAGGGAGTTCCAGAAAGGCCTCAAAGTTATTCCCAAGGGAACCAAGGGAAGGGTTCCCAGCCTCCCCCTGAGAAAAATCAAGAGCCCCAGATAGGTAAAGCTGTTCACAGGGGCCCCTCTAAGTGCTTTATGTGTGGTCAAGTGGGCCATTGTTGGTATGATGCACAGTGTACCATGAGAGATTCCAAAGCACCACCTCGTGCACCACCCCGTCAGATGGCGAGTCTAGCCCTGGGGGGGAGGAGATGGGTGTCCTAGGAGGGTGGGATCCTGCAGAAATGTCCCTTGTCTCTCTAGGAAACTTTGAGATGGTCCCTAAGACCCAGCTGCCTGATAACACTAAGAAATACAGGCAGTGGGTGACCATCAATGGCAATTGGGTGGAAGTTCTAAGAGACACCAGGGCTAGTGTGACAGCTGTCAGTTGCCGCTGGTGTCTAAAGAGCAGGTTATCCCCAGGCATTCTTCCTTGTAGTTGCAGCGGACAACTCAGAGAGCCCATGTGAGGTGGCTCAGGTTCCCTTTGAGCGGGGGGGGGTCTAATGTACTCTCCAAGTAGCTCTGAGGCCAGCCATGCCTGTGGATTGTCTGTTGGGCAATGATTTAGAAAGCTGCCCTTGGGCTAAGGTGGAGAAGAAGGCTCATTTGGAGATGTTGGGTCTGCCTGAGTGGGCGTGTGTGACCACTCGGTCTTTGGCAGCCAGTAAGGGTGTTCAAGAGGCCTTGGAGCCAGAAAGAGGTTGGGGCCATGGGAAACCAGCCCCCATTGTTCCCACAGTCCAGGAGGAGGCAGGCCTTGAGGGGATGCCCTGGAACCTACAGGGGAGCAGGTTGCTGAACTTGGGGACCTGCCTGAGCTGACCCATTGGCAGCAAGAAGGAGTAGCCTCCAGGGAGGAATTTGGTGCAGAGCAGAAGAAGTGCCCTTCTCTTGTGGGTTTGAAGCAACTGGCCACAAACCAGGTAGCAGGTGATCAATCA
Organism: Lissotriton vulgaris; assembly: GCF_964263255.1. Lineage (NCBI taxonomy): Eukaryota > Metazoa > Chordata > Amphibia > Caudata > Salamandridae > Lissotriton > Lissotriton vulgaris. The sequence continues at coordinate 95,311 of NW_028249459.1, forward strand.
CATTGGATCTACTGGGAGAACGGCCTCCTGTATTGCAAGCCTAAGGTTGCTGAGCCTGGGTTAGCCCAGCCCGTGTGCTGGTGGTACCCCAGCGCTTCAGAGCCTTCCTACTGGGTTTGGCTCATGATGTGCCGTTAGCTGGACATCTGGGGCAGGACAAGACCTTTGAAAGGTTTGTCACCCACTTTTATTGGCCCCAGATGTGGAAGAATTCAGACACTCATTGTAGGACTTGTCAAACTTGCCATGCAAGTGGGAAAAGTGGAGAGGCCCCACTCTAACCTTTCCCTGTAGTCTGTAGAAGTGTGGCTCAATGGTTAGAGCGGCAGACCCTGATGCAGAGGTCTAGCCTGGGACCAGGGTTCAATTCCACGCCTCGGCGGGTCTTGGACTCAAAAATTCCACGGACCTGATAATTCTCGCCTCGTGCCTATTTTAATAATGGAGTCCCACTCTGCAACTCTGGGCAATAGCTTGCTTAATCTCCACAACAGCCCCCACAACGCTAAGGATGCCTGGCCTCCACCTTGGGGGTGCCCAGGAGTGGACGCCTCACAGGGAAAGCCAGGATGGATTCCACAGCGGTATTCGTACAAGCGCCTTGAGACCCTTGCGGGTGAGTAGTGTGCTATACAAGTATCAATTTACATTTACATTTTTACCCCCTTTGAACAGGCGGGCATTGACATTGCAGGGCCACTGGACCCCAATACAGCCATGGGCAACAGGTTTATTCTGGTCTTGGTGGACCATGCTACCCGGTATCCGGAAGCCATTTCTCTCAGGACAGTGACGGTCCCCATGGTGGGGATTTTAACCCGTGTGGGGTTCCCCAGAGAGGGGGTGTCAGACTGTGATACAAACTTCATATCTAATTATATGAAGTCCCTGTGGCAGGAGTGTGGTGGTACATACAAGTTCACCACTCTCTTACCACCCCAAGGCAATGGGCTGGCTGAGAGATTCAACCAGACCCTTAAAGGCATGATTATGGGTCATGGGGAACCTATGAGGCGTAAGTGGGACGTCCTCTTGCCATGCCGTTTTTGCTTACCGTGAGGTGCCACAGAAGTCCTTAGGGTGCAGCTCCTTTGAACTGCTGTATGGTCACCCGGTAAGAGGACCTTTGAGTCTGGTCAAGGAAGGCTGGGAGCAATCTCCCAGGAAACCTCCCCAGGATGTATACAGGTACATGCTGGCCTTCAGGACACAAACTCGGCGATTCAGACAGCTCGCTCAGGCGAATCTGGAAGCCAGCCAGGAAGAGATGAAGCGGTGGTACGATCAGAATGCCACTCTGATTGAGCTTCAACCTGGTCAGAAGTTTGGCCCCTATAGAGCCCTGTGCGCTCCACTACAGGTGGACTGGACCATTTGAGGTGGTGGAGCGCAAGAGTGATGTCACCTACCTGGTGAACTTGCCATCTCCTAGGAACCCTCTGCGGCTCCTGCATGTTAACTGCCTGAAGCCCCACTTAGAAAGGTCTGAAGTGGGCATGCTCCCGCAACAGTTGATGGACTGGAGGAGGAGACAGAGCCTCTTCTTGACCTCCTGTCTGCAATAGATCAAGATGGGTCAGTGGATGGTGTCAGCCTCTCTGCCACACTGACCCCTTAACAGCAGCAAGATTGTCGCCGACTGTTGGGCCAATTCCCTGATTTGTTCTCCCTGATGCCTGGTGTCACAGAGAGGTGCGTCCATGATGTGGACACTTGGGACAGTCTTCCTGTTAGCACAAGGCTTACAGAGTGACTGACAGGGTCAGAGCTAACATTAAGGAGGAGGTCTCCAAGATGTTTGCCTTAGGGGTGATTGAGTCTTCTAACAGCCCTTGGGCCAGCCCAGTGATCTCGGTCCCAAAGCTGCCGTGCCTGGTGGCACACCCGAACTCTGGTTCTGTGTTGACACACCAGATGGGCACTACCAATTCCGGGTTATGCCATTTGGGATGACGAATGACCCTGCCACCTTTCAGAGGTTGGTCAACCAGGTGTTGGCTGGACTGGAGGATTTCAGTGCCGCCTACCTGGATGACATCGCAGTGTTCAGCGCCAGTTGGGAAGAACATCTGCGCCACCTCTGGGAAGTGTTGATAGCACTGCGGAAGGCAGGCCTCATGATCAAGGTGAGTAAGTGCCAGATCAGGCAGTGTTCCGTGGTGTACTTGGGGCACCAGGTAGGGAGCGGCAGGTGGTACCCCTACAATTAAGATTGATACCATCCTGGCATGGGAACCCCCCAAGACCCAGACACATGTGAGAGCCTTTTTAGGACTCACAGGGTACTACAGGAGGTTTGTTAAGGGGTATGGCAACATTGTTGCACCCTTGACTGAGCTGACTTCCAGGAAGCAGCCCAAGAAAGGGAACAGGACTGACACCTGTCAGAAGGCTTTTGATGCCCTGAAGACTGCGATGTGCACAGCACCCTTGCTGCAGGCGCCCAACTTCTCAAACTAATTTATTGTTTAAACAGATGCTTCAGAGCATGGTGTGGGGGCTGTTCTAATGATGAGGAGGGCCTAGACCAACCTGTAGCCTTCATCAGTAGGAGGTTACTTCCACGGAAACAGAGGTGGAGTGCAATTGAGCGTGAGGCATTTGCTGTGGTCTGGGCACTGAAGAAGTTGAGACCATACCTGTTTGGGACTCACTTCCGGGTTCAGAGAGACCACAGGCCCCTCAGATGGTTGATGCAAATGAGGGGTGAGAGTCAGAAGTTGTTGGGGTGGTCCATTTCCCTACAGGGGATGGACTTCACGGTGGAACACTACCCTGGTATAGAACACGTCAATGCTGATGGTCTGTCCAGATTTTTCGGCATTAGTGAAGAGAACTCCCAAGGTGAATGGTAGTTCTCCCCAAATTTCAGATGGAGGGGACACATGTTAAACCAGGTACCATTGGCGTGAGTCTCCCATTTTTCACTGATTGCCTCCTCTGTTTTTTTATATGTTTTGCTGGTTTAGATGCTTTGAGCACCGCACTACTGCTATTCAGTGCCACAGTGCAAGTGCTCCCTATGTTAAATTGATGTATTGATTAGTGACTCCATGATTGGCTTATTTGATTTACTTGTCAGACCTTAGTACAGTGCACCATGTGTGCTCAGGGTCTGTAAATCAAATGCTGCTAGTGGGCTTGCAGCACTGATTGTGCCACCCACAGAAGCAGCTTGTAAAGTGTAACTCAGACCTGCCATTGCAGAGCCTGTGTGCAGCCTGGGGTTGCCATGTCGACTTGGTAAGCGCGCCCACTTGCCAGTCCCTAAACCTTTCCTTTTCTACATTTTAGTCACCACTAAGGTAGGCCCAAGAGCATTGTATGTAAGAGGTATGACAAGCCCTATTGTGGTTGGCATGTCCTGATAGTGAAATACAGCGATTTTAATTTTTCACTATTGCAAGGCTACCTGTCCCCATAGGCCAGAATGGGCAGTTTGAGTATAACATCTTATAATCCTAACTGACCCATGGAACATGGTAAAAAGTTCAGTTTAGTATGCCTGAACTCAGAATGATAAAATACATCCTTTAGTAAAGTTGGTTTTAACATACTGTGCTTAAAAATACCACTTAGTGGGCATTTTCTTACCTAACCATCCAGCCTGCCTCTGCTAGCTTGTGTTTTGCATGTCTGGTTTGTGAGTGACAGGGGCTGGGGAGGCTCCAGGAGACAGGGTGAGTCAGCACAGGGCTAAATAGACCCATCTGCATGTAGAGTGGTGGGAGAAGTAGCACCTGGGCCTCAATAGGACTGTGCCTGCCTTCCAAAATGCTGACTCCACCTCCTGTGATGTGTCTGAGGACCCTGGCCCACCCTGACAAAGGAAGACGGTGTACACTGGCAGAATGCACCCAGAACTGTTTTGAACTATGTACAGGACCCTCTGCCTTCAGAGGACAACAGATTCTACAGTATAAATATTGGGGCCTAGACCCCAGGACTTTAGATCACTTATGAAACAACAAGACAAACCTTTGCCAAGGAGAAGAACAAAGGAAGCTGCAGGAGTTTGGACTGTCCCTCTGCCAGTGTGCTGTTTGCTTGGTTGGCCTGCAGTGTTATCTTTATTGCGAAGGAAAGGAGAAGGAACTTCTATCATCTTGCAGAACATTTCTCCAAGGGCTTGAACTTGTGCTTGCCTCCTGCCGAATTCTCAAGGCTACAAGACTTCACCACTAGGTCCCCTTTGAATTTCCTTGCTGGGAATTCTGTCTGCAGAAGCCTGCGTGTCGCTGGGAGCTAGAAGCGCGACTCAACGAGAAGACTCATGTCGCTGTCGCAGTTGTTGCTGTCACATCGCCGGAGAAGCGTGTCCCTGCTGCAGAGGCTGCCACCGCATCACCAGAGAAGCATGTCTTCGTCACAGATGTTTGCCGTCGCATCACCGGAGAAGCGTGTTGGCACCACAAGGGTTGCCGTTGCTTCACCGGAGAAGCATGTTGCAGGTCCTTTAGCGGCTCCAAAGTTACAGAGTTTGCAGCACTGCCATCGGGCGTACTCGCATCATCTTCACATCATTTCATCGCATCAAGGCACCATCTTATCGCATCACACCGGATTGTCGCATCGCATCGAGGCGCCATCTTGCCGCATTGCATCCGGAACATAGTACGAGAATCAAGGCCAGTGTTTTCTCGACGGCAGAGCTGACTGCAGCCTAGTTGTGCCTCTCCGCCTGACACGAAGACAGTAGTGCAGCCTTCGCTGCACACCGTTTGATCGGACAAGACATGGAGTGGGTTTCGGTGACCACATGCTGTGGGGCATTCTCTGGAGTCGTTTGGCATCAGTTGTGCGGATCTGTGGTCGAGTGGAACTTCCTTGAATTGCCTGAGTCAGAGGAGCTATCACAGAGCACAAGCTGGTGGAGTGCTCTTCGGCGGAGCTTGCTGCTGACCGAGGCTCCGGTTTCCCTCCTGAAGCGCAAATCTCGACCGGAGTTCAACGCGGGACTCAACAGGGCATGCGCCATACAAGGCACTCTGTATTTTTATTTCTGTGAACCCTGTTGTTTCAGAGGCTCGCTCCTGGTTTCAACTCAGCCTGACCCTAAAATGGCGACTGTTAAAAAACGCGATGGACTTAATTGTCTGACGAACAACAACAGTGCAGGCTGCATCGCCGTGGAAACAGATGGGGGCCTAATTTCCATTCTGAGTGCCTGTTGCGGGATGTTTATGGCGTCCTCACTTCTCTTCCCTAAGGTACCATTTTCTGCCGCTGTTATACAGTATGATCTTCACTCTAGTGAGCACCACTTGTATGACCTGACCCTAAGATGGCATCCTTTTGTGAAGTGCGGGGAGCACTTCTCCTTCCCATACTGGTCTACGTGCTGGAATCCTAGGGCCCTGGGAAACTGTCCCAGCTGTAGTGCCTGTTTTTGTAGGGTATGAACTATATATATTATATACAAGTATCTTTCTCATTCCGGCAAGCTTTGCCTGTACCACCCTTGGGTGCAACACCACCTGAAACACCTGGCTGAACGATGGAAAGAATTTCCTGCTCTGTAAATATGTAATTATAATTGTCCAAGCCTAATCGTTGTTAAAATGTAATCCTGAGTGAATTTGCAATTTGTATATATATTTGTCTCTAACCACAAGGTATATGTAGTAGACCTTTGTACTTACTACCATTCCTATGTGATTTTACAGTTTATCTGTGTGTATCTCTTCCTTGAGTGACTTTACAGTTTGTACATTTGCAATTTTTCCCTCCTTTCACTCCACTTGTATATATAACTCTAACCACTAGTATATGTAGTAGACCTTTGTACTTATTACCATTCCGATGTGAATTTGGAGTTTATCTGTTTGTATCTCTTTCTTGAGTGACTTTACAACTTGCACATTTGCAATTGTTCCCTCCTTTCACTCCACTTGTACATTTGCAATTCTTTTCCTGTTTATATCTCGTATGTAACTCATGTAATCCAAAGTCCTTATGTAGCGCAACTAGTTATTTTGTAAAGCGCTCTGACACCTTCGGGTAATGTTCGCGCTATATAAAAGCGCAACAAATAAAATAAATAACACTAATCCCATACTGGTACTTGCAAACATGTAAACAATCAATACATTAATAAACAATTGTAGAGCTCAGCATTGTCCCCCCTAACAGTATCTGGGCCTTGGGGTGCAGGGTCTCTGTCGAAAAGCCAGTTCTTGAGTTTCTTCCTGAAGTTCTCCAGGGAGGTTGTCCTGGGGGGGGGGGGGGGGAGGAGGGGAAGCAGGGTAGTTGGAGGAGGGAAACGGCTGGAAGAGGGCAAGAAATAAGTAGCAAAAAGAAAAACAGAGGGCAAGAAACAAGCAGACAACACAAAAAGAGGGCAAGAAGCAAGCAGATAAAAGCAAAACAGAGGGAAAGAAAAGAGCAGAAAAGGCAAAAGGAGGGCAAGAAACGAACATACAAGGCAAAAAGAGGGTAACACATGAGTAGAGAAGGCACAGAGTGCAAAACATGGGCATAAAAGGCAAAAAGAGGGAAAGAAATGAGCAGAGAAGGCAAAAGGAGGGTAAGAAACGAGCAGAGAAGGCACAGAGGTAAAAAAATTAGCAGAAAAGCAAAACAGATGGCAAGAAACAAGCAGAAAAGAGCAAACCAGAGGGTAAGAAATAGCCAGAAAAGGCAAAAAGAGGGCAAGAAATAAAACAGAAAGGGCAAAAAGAGGTCAATAAATGAGCAGTGAAGGCACACATAGCAGAAATTAGCAGAAAAAGCAAAACAGAGGGCAAGAAATAGGCTGAAAAGTCCAGTGTTCCATCCCTGTGCAGCTGTCTCTAAATCCCTCTTTTCTTAATGATCGGAGCAGCGTGACTTTTACAAAAGCTGTTATGGCTTACCTACAATTTATTTCTATCTTCCTCCTGAGAACCAAGGGTACTGATTGAGGGAACCAAGGCTAATGGAAAACAAAAGGGTCATTGCCATATAACAAATTCGTGGAAAACAAAGCATAGCATAACCAATAGAGGAATGTGTGTTAAAAGGCAGAAAAGAATGACAGAAATAGGCAGAAAAAATAGACTGGGAAGCAACCAGTGTTTCATATAAAGCAGCTCAGGGCAACCACAACAATGTAAAACACTGCATAGGCAGAAACAGGAATAGGGACTCTTTAGGCTCCTGGAAGGATTTACAGTACAGACATGTGGGGTGTAAAAAAGTAACTATGTATGAAGTTGATAGAACAAACTGCTGTTAGATTGCAGGAAGAAAGCATGTCACAGTCAGCCCTTCCAAGTGCTACCAACAATGTGCAGAACCATTGTGTTCTAACTATAACACCTATCAGATTACTGATCCTTCAGCTCACCTAGACATCAGGAAAAATCACCTGGACTGAACTAACCACCAGACTATAACAAGGAGTTAGTCTGGCCTGAGATATTTGCTTAAAGTCGTAGGCAAAATCACAAGGACATACCTCTGGATCTAACATAGAAATCAAACTCGAAGTTGGATCTGGAAGTTGCTCCACCAGTTCCCACAAAAGCCACAGAACTAGAACCAAAGCTCAGAACGGAATATGAAATTAGTTTGGTTTCAGATATTATCAGTAAGGAATATTAATGAAAAAGGAGCATAGGCGCATGTTGCTACACAAGAACATTTTAACAGGGAGAGCCGGAAAGTTTTGGCATGTAAAGCATGCAACATATTATGTGCGAATATGGCTGGGTGTGTACAAAATTCAAAAATCATATTTCTTTAATACACAGAAGCGTTTCACCTTAGTACGTCAGATTGTATTCCTGCAGTGAGAAGTATGTATTAAAAGTGATAGTTTTTTAACAGAAACGTGGAAACATTTCTGCCTCTTCAATGATGACAATGTGTGATCTAAGAGGCAGGTCAGTTGTCATGTGTGGCCTAAATTCTTATTATGCCCAGAGCAACGTTATGGTTTATTAAATAGTTTACCGTTTATGAGCTCAAACACAAGAGGTTTGTGTACTGTGCTTATCCTGACCTCACCCACTTAAAGAGGGTCTGATATGTGGTAATGAACAAAAATGATTCTCAGTGACTAAGTATTTGCACAGGATTATACAATTTGGTCAAACAGGAAGATCAGGATTGATACCACACCTTCCAGTTTCACTCACTTGAGCCACTACATGAGTCTCTCTTTCTGATATGCAAGGTCAATACTAAGGGGCATATTACCAAGGGCCATTATCTCCGCTTTAGCGCGACTTTTTCCTGCTAATGCGGCGATAATGTTATCGCCCTATTACCAAGCTGTTGCTAACACCAGTTAGCGACAGCTTGTAGGCGATAGCGGGCATTTAGGGGCCCACTTTGCATGTCAGCGATAATTATCGCTAATGACATGCAAAGTGGGCGTGCCAAAATGTCAGCGACTAAAAACAGTAGCTGCAATTGCTATCGCCTATGATCAACATGGGTGTAGTTTTGTAAATATTCGCTGTTGGACCCGGCCCTTTTGGCAGGTTCACCCCGAGACTTTTTGCGTTTCTGTGACCTGGTGTTGGTGATTTTAGGCCTCTGCTGACTTTTTCACTGTGGTACAGTGTAAAGTGCGTGAGCTCTCTGTGTGTGTGTGGTGAGTGACCTGCCCTCCCATAGGAATGCATTGGGAATATGTATGACCATGGTAGTTCCTGATGTGTGGGGAGTGCAGGGTCGAATTTGGTATGTGCGAACTCGTGAGATTGAATGCTGCGCAATGGTATATGCGGCATGATAGTCTCTAGTGTAGAAGTGCCACTTCTAGAAGTTGGCATATTTGTGTAAATTGTGTCTGGCATGTGATTGGCTGGAGCCTGGCTCCAGTAGTGAGCCTGGGCCTGCTTGTGGATTGACTGTCTGGTTTGAGGGTCCTGAATGGGGCTGGGTTTTCCCCACACAATGCTGGCTCCACCCCCTGGGGTGCGTCTGATGTCCCTAGCCTGGCCAGTGAAAGGAAGTCCCTATAACCAGTTCTAGCTGGTTCTCACATTGCCTGCACCGTGCTAGACAAAGTAATTCACTGTATAAATAGGGGCTGTGTCCGCTTCCAAAATGTTCTTGTTTCTGACTTGAATCCTGCCAGGGGTGTGCTGCTGCTTGGGCTCAGGGGAAGGCTTGCCTCCCTGAGCCCTGCCCAGCCCCTGATGCCCTACCCCAGGTCTGCTGATGTCCCGGACTGCTTGCAGACTTCTGGGACCTTTTTCTTGCCTTTACCCAGGCTTGTTGAAACCTAAGCGCCCTGGTAGCGCTTTTTAAGGAGAAGGCTCGCGACTCTGCCCTAGCGCTTAGAGAGCGCTTCCATTTTATGCCTTTGCAGCTCTGGGCTGCTGTTCAGGGATTCCCCCGTGATGTCAGCCCTGCGGGTACCACCCCGCATATTTAATTATTTTTTATTGATGGGTGCCACCCCATTTATTTAATTATCTAATGGGTGCTCCCCTCGTTTCTACTTTTATTTTTATCCTCGAGGGTGCCCACCCCTCATTCTGCCACTGTGAAAGCACCGCCGCAGCCCGGGGGAAAACACCGGAAGAAGATGTCCGGCCAGCCGCCTGGTTGTGGGCGGGGCCGGGAGGAAGTTATTTCCGCTTCTCCCTTGCCTGGGGGAAGCCTGTGAGCATGTTGCCGGTCTCCTGTGTGAAGGGGAGACCGGAGGTGCTGCACGCTGGGAGTGTGCGGCAAGGGATGGCCGCCAGCAGAGAGGAGCTGAGGCGATGCGGGGCTCCCGTGTCCTGGAGGGAGCCCCGACAGAAGAGTCCACCCGGAGCCTTGCAGGCTTCATTCTTAAGTCCCGGCCCGAGATGGGGGGCCAGGTGAAGTAGGGCATCAGCTGAAGCGGGGCTCCCGCGAGTCGGGGGAGCCCTGCGTGTTGCCTCAAAAGCAGAGAAGCCGCCGCCCAGAGGAGCCCCGCACAAGAGACAGCCCGGTGAGTCGGAAGGGCTGGGGTGGCTCCGTGTGGCTGCTGTTGGTGCCAGTTTGGAGGCACTGAGTCAGGGCGGCCCCGGATGGCAGTGGGCCGCCCCACCGCGTTTATGAGTCTCTGAGGCAGGTGGGGGCATTTGGCCAGGTTTAGCCCACGAAGGGCTCCGGAGGTACTTTCAGAGCCTCGAGGGCTCCATGGGGAGCCGTGCCAGTGCGAGGCCCAAGATGTTGGTGGGAGATAGGGCGGTCCCGGATGGCAGTGGGCCAACCCAATGTTGTACAGAGTCCGTGGTCTACGGGGGTACAGTGTCTTTAGAGCCTGTGGGGCTCCAGCATTTGGCCACAGTATTTGTTTTAGAGCCAGATGGCTCCAATGTGGCACAGTTTCAGAGCCTGTGTGGCTCCAACATTCTGCGTAGTGTTGTGTCCGAGCCTGTGTGGCTCCAACGATTGGGCACAGTTCTGTTCTAGGGTCAGTGAGAACAATGTCGCAGTTTTGATTCCCAGCTGCACCGTTTAGGTCTTGTGATTGTTCCCAGGTGCCCAGCAAGTAGTGGGCACCTGCAACGTTTAGGTTTTGCGCCAGTGGCGCATCCCTGACTGGCGCTGCATTGGCAGCGCGCCCTGACATTCTGGACACAGGGCTCTTTAGTCCCTTTATTAGATGGGGGCTGGTATGTGATTTTATTTAGGCACAATGTGATTATCTATGTGATGGTAATTGCCTAATGAGAGTTTTGCGCAATGTGATGTGGTGCTAGGAAATGTAATGCATTTAATATGATTACGCACCTTGATCTTACACCTCTGAATGTTTTAGGCATCATGTGTTTCTCCGGCACCTTTGAATGTGTTTTGATGCGTCATGTGCCTTGTTCCTTACACCGCTGAATGTATGTTTATACATCATGTGTCTTTCCTACACCTCTGAATGTTCTATGTATCAAGTGTGAAACTTTTGATTGTTATTTTGTGCTATACTTATTCTAAAGTTCTAGAAGTGCTATTTCTACTAAGTGCTGATTCTGACAGTGGCCCATGTGGCCCTGTCCTGGTGTAAATAATCCCTTGTGAATATTGCCCATGCCAGTTGGCACCATGTATATTGTGTGATACTATCTGATGTGTGTTTACAATACAAAAGTTATTTTTATATAACCTTGTGTGGAGTTCCTTTTGTGGTGTGCCTGGGATGTTGTTGCTGTTGTGTGCTGGCGCAAATGCTTTACACATTGCCTCTAGGATAAGCCTGTCTGCTCGTGCCAAGCTACCAAGGGGGTGAGCAGGGGTTATCTTGCCGTGTGACTCCCTTGCCCTGACTAGAATGGTGATTTCTGCCTGGCTTTGGCGTCAGCCTTAGCCAACCAGAAATAGCCAGTTCTAACATTTGCGTTAAGCGCGAATATCTCCAAAAGCTAACGCCTGCACTGACCAGTTCTTAGCCCTGCTATCCAATGAGAGGTGGATAACATGGCTAAGAGCATTGTCACGGTAATGCCAGAATATCGCTGTATTGACAGCGATATTCAAGCATTTCGTCTGTTTTTTATCGCTCCTGAGATAAACCTTGCTAATAGCAAGGTATCTCAGCGATAGAAACAGGTGAAGGGCAGCGATAGAAATATTCCCGCTAAGCAAACACAGCGATAATTATCGCTAGTTGTTGGTAATATGCCCCAGTGTCTTTAATTTTTGGAAGAGGAGGTAAGCGTGTGGGTGATACGCAGAAGCCACATTTTATTTTTAGCAGTCACATAGTGCAAACCTTTCCCATGGAAATACAGGTGCTTCACAACAGATAAAAACTAATTTACAGACTTTTTCATGAACTAGGAAGATTTGTCATACTTATAGTTTGTAAGCTCAGGCTGGCATTCAAAGCATGGTGCAAGGGTGCCTGCATTGGTGCAAAGGCAGCACATAGTGTGCCAGTGCTAGGAAACAGCAAGAATGTGTCATATCTTAGTAGATACGGGTAAATCCTGCTGTCTACCTTCTGCTGTCTCCCTATCATGCATTGCAGCACAGCAACTTTGCTTGCTGCCCTGCATTGCATACAAAATGAGTAAGTACCCCCTCTAGTCTACTGCATGGTCTCCCTGCAAACGTTCCCTACTTGCGTTCACCTTGTGCTCCACATTTAAGGTTAAGAAGCCCTGCTTGGGGCTTCATAATTGTTTGATTTCTGCACACCTTTTAGGGCTCGAATGCTGTGGATTCAGACTGATAGAGCATTCCCAGGGCAATCACACAGCCTGCTTTCCCCGAGGTGCCAATGCTCGCCTCCGAAGCATAGTCATTTCAAAGGTATTTGGATCAGTCAGCAGATCATTCCTCTGGCACTCTCACACTATTAAAGATTTCGGAGTATGTTTTTAGCACTTGGTCAGCTGCTTTTCGGAAGAGCCGGATTTCCCAGAATAGCTTTTATTGCCACACATTTCATCTTTCTTTTCACCTCGACCCCACCTCGGTCCCCATTAAAGCTTCCTATCTGCGGCGCCAGAAGGCGTGTGCATAATGCCTCTGCTTCCTCATTAGCACCTCTTATCATCTGGATAGACCGTCCTCCACCTCGCCGATTGGCTGGTTGTGTGGGTGTGTCTCCATTCCACTCAGTTGATCTTTTCATAGATCCTGGTTCGGGCGATTATGTGTTAATCCTTTCTGAACGTGTGATGAGGTTGCCATTTTGACAATTCATTGATTGTGGCTTTTGGCACCTCAGGTGTCATGACAGCGTTTTAATGTGTCTGTATGTGTGATGTTATTTTTAGGTATATGAGGGTAATTGAGGCAAATAACTGGTCTATTTATTTATAAAGTTTTATATAGAGCGAACTTGACACAAGAGTGTATCAGAGCGCTTTACATTTAGGATCTTTGCGTTAAAATTTACATCAGATACAAGAGCATAGTAAGATACAGTACACATAAACAATGTTTCAAGACTTTGTAGGAGGGAGGGGAGGAAGGAGTAATAGCGGGGAGACAAAGAGAAACTGTGCCCAAAGTCCGGCTGGGTAGGTGACAGTCAAGGGCGAAACCAAGGCAAATCTCCTCATTAGCTGTCTAGCAGCTCCACCGGTCATCAGCCATGTTGCTCAGGTCACAGCATTCAGAAAAAAATATTTTTAGTTTATTTGATTTGCGGAGGTTATATAGCGCTGTCTAGACCCGGAGGTATCATAGCGCTTAACCAGAGGATTGTTGCATTACAGGGTACATAAAAAAAGGATTATATAGCGCTGGCTAGACCCGGAGGTATCATAGCGCTATAACAGAGGAACATTGCGTTACCAATTACATCAGTTAAAATAGCGTAGTAAGGTACAGTAAATAAACAACGAGGTTGAGAGAATTTGTGAGAAAGGAGGGGAAGAAGGAGGACCACGCTTATGGTTTACTGAAAATGCTATTTTTTGTAATGCTGTTTATTACTATGTAAATACGCTTGGGAAAAGTGCTTTACTACCCTGGAATAATTCTGCCTGTGGCATCATGGTTTATTGCGGGCACCCACTGGAGCTCAGTGTCATACTGGATTATCGGGCAACCAGGCAGTGTCCAATGGGCTGGCCTGAAAGATCAGTGTGTTCCCGTTTTGTAGGTGTTTGTGGGCCTTTTTTATGGTCTGCTTGGCCTTTTTTTTTACTGTTGTTTTCCCGGGTATTAAAACAAACATTGTCTGAAGCAAGCACAAAGGCATCTACTTTGGATGAATAATTGGGTATGAACTTTGCATAAAACTCAATTAGACCCAGAAAAGCTGGCCCCTTGCCGCCACTATATTGTTCGCCGACTCATCCGTGATTCCCACGCATCATCCCTGTGCCGCAAGTTTTCCCCGACTCATCACCCGCAGATCGGAGTCATCTCAGAATCAACGCATCGATTTCCCCTTACAGACCGTACCCAACACATCTCTCCCCTGTTTACAGCGGAAGCGTCGCAGCACATCCACGAAGGTCTCCGGAATGATGCGTCTCTTTGTTTTTTGACGCTTTTCATGGCTGCAGCTGTTTAGCTTGGTGAATTTTGTCGCAACAATAGGTACTTTGCAAGAAATCACGCATTCATAGTTTTCTATAGACTAAGTTGCGAAAACCTTATGAACGTCATTCTTCTTAATTATTGTATGTTGGATTTTTGTGTTCATCTTGTTAAGTTTAGATAAAGATACTTTATTTTTCTAAACTGGCGTGGTGTCCATTTGTGGTTTTATCACTGTCTCACTGTGAGTGTTGGTACAAATACTTTACACATTGCCTTTGGGATAAGGCAGTCTGCTTGTGCCAAGCTATCAAGGGGTTACCTAAAGTGTGTATCCCCCTTACCCTGACTAGAAGCAAGGCTACCTATTTGGACAAATGTACCAACCTCTGAGACACCCATTTCTAACAATGATTTTCTTCCTTCTGCCTTCAAAGTAGATTTTCCTTCATATGATAGGGCTGAGAATCTATTTGGATCTGGTAGTATGGAAATTTCAACAGAAGTGGAAAGTATAAGTAAAAACGTGCTTTATAGGTATTGTAAAAAAATAGGAAATGGATATGGGCATTTCTAGATTTTATTCAGCGTCCTAAATAATACTTTGGCCATTTTTTTCCAAGAATCGTGACATTTTAATACCATGCTTTCAAAGGGTGCTTGTGGATGGAGGTAACCTAAAAGAACCTTCAAGTTGGTAAAGGTTGCATGTTAGACTATTATGAAATTGAAATATTTCGTGGGTGCTCCTTCAGAACTTGTGATGTTTTAGCCAATTTATGGGGAAAAAATGCACAATTTGCCCCCTTTTTCAGCCCTTGCCTAAGACAGCGCATGCACTGTCGCTTGTGAGATCTTTTGATTTAAATAAAATAAAATTTTACTTACCATTGGTTGGCTTCATTGCCATTCTCATTTCTTTGATTCTCACTGGTCAGCTTGCCACTTCCACTTTCTTCTTCATGCTTTTGTCCTTCGATGTAGCAAGTACTAATTCATTGTTTTATTAGTGTTCTTCCACTGCTTGCCTCGGATTCTGGTACTTTTCAGCTGCTGGCCTCAGATTCAGCTACTTTTTTTTATTTCTAGTTCTCCCATTGTTGTTGCTTCTTTGTCATAGTTGTTTGCCTGTTCTCGCTTGCTTGGCTGTTTTTGCTTGCTTGGCTGTTTCTGCTTGCTTGGCTGTTCTTGCTTGTCCGTTTTGCCCCGTTGTTATTTGTACCCTCTTCAGTCACTGTTTAAAACCCCTCCCTACCCCACATGCACTCCACCCTCTTCCACCTCCTGTTACTGTTTCCTGCCTCCCCTTCTCCACACCACACCATCCCGTCCTGTTACTTGCTCCTCCTCCCTCCGGTCCTTGTTGCTTGCCTCCTCCTCACCCTTCCCCCTCCTGTCATTGTTGCACTCTGGCACCCTGCCCCCTTTATTGCTAGCCATGTACTTCTGCCTCTTTCCACAACCCAGTCATTGCCCCAAACCCCTCCCTTTCCTCTCCCACCAGAAAAAAATACTATAACTGGCCACATCTTAGTGTTTTTCCTAAGCATTGCATTTTGGACAGCAGCGTGGCTCAAATAAAAAAAAAAAGAAGCGCTATGTGACACAGTCAATGCTGGCTGCGCCTTAGTGCTTTTGTTTTTTAAAATTTTCAGCCAATCTGCAACTTTAGTGGGTCCAACATTAGTAGGTCCATTGACCTTTTATTGAATCCAGGAACCAGGAGGAAGAAGGCTAACTTGTGGTTTCAGGAGAGCATCTATTTGACTTTCTTCTGGGTAGGTTCTGAACCAGAATAGGCAGCAACGAGAACAGAAATCTAAACTGAATTCAAACACAGGGTCATTAGCTGTTTTTTTCTGTGGTAAACAAGAGACAGGAACCTATACAAAACAAAACGTCATAGCAGATACATCAAACTTTGAAAGCTACTTTACAAATTAAAAGTTACCACATCTGACAATACAACAAAAAGCATGACACTGATGCTGCATTAGCTAAAGAGGAACTAGCAACCCCACTAAAACAAAAGATGAAGAGGAACCTCCAGACCTGGAAGGCATTTCATCAAAGTTGTACCACAGTACTCCTCAGAAGACGCAGTGGAAGGGTCATCTTAAGGAGTTTGGGGGACCTGGGCGAGACTTTTTTTTGGGCGCCTCTTCAGGGAACCCATTTTAACGTTATTGCCCATTTCCTGCTAATTCTAGCCTTCATAACGCCAAACAATATTAAATTATATGTTAAACTTTAACAGGATCCCAAAAATCCTCAAGATGACACTTGCTAGAGAGAGAGAGAGAAAGGGAAAAGACAGAAGTCAAATAAAAATAGTTACATTTCCCAGGGGACCCTTGGAATGTTGGGGCCCTGTGCAATTGCCCACTTTGCCCATGCTTTAAAACGTCTCTACACAGTGGGTGAATATGTAATAGATGCTCTAAATATAGAAAAGGTGTTTGACACAATAGACTGGGCATTCCTCTTCTGAGTATTGGAAAAATATTATTTTTACCCTATTTTATGCAATGGAAACCCAAATCTTATACAATAGATCCATTCTGGTATGAATAGTGGTAAATATATATCACAAGTTAAACACTGTAGTGGGGTACCCAACAGAGATGCCTGCCACCATTATTGTTCACTCTACTGATTGAGCCGTTATCCCAAACACCTCAACAGATTGCATTATGGACACAATTACTGCTATCTGTAATGGGTAGTGTGGCGCTAAAAAAAAAGATAATATTCCCATGATATCTTATATGTACTTCACAGTGGGTTTACACTTCTGCCCAAGCAAGTGTTTTGAGAAATAAGCAGCATATTATATTGCTGATATGGGTTGACGAAAGACCAGGTTTAAATTCAAAACACTGCAGTTAGCGTAGGATAAATTAGGAATGAGAATATCAGACATGGAGGCATACTACTTGCTCTCACAAATCCCACATTCACCATATGGGTGGGCCGAAACAAACAGTGGAGAATAAGAGCTGCTAGGAAGCTTCCACAGCCTGATGAGAGACATTTATGAAGTTGAAACCTGCTTATGTTTGAAGATACTAGAGAATATTATGATTTACAGAGTAAACAGTTTTTTCTCTATGCTAGAACGACCAGGGCAACATGTAATACATTGAGAAGGGATTCCCTTGCAGTTCTCCCCACTCATATGAACTAAAGCACTACTGGCTTTAACCCATAGGGGGCGACCGTTAGCAATATATTTATACGGTGCCGAAATCAAGAATAAGGATAAAAGAGGGGACAGAGAGTGGGACACTCCGCTGACAAATACAGTATGGAAAAATACTCTAGAATTCACTCATAAAGTACCCAGCAACCCCCGCTTTAAACTCATACATCTAAAAAAGGATATACTTAACTCCACAGATCCTCATAAAAATGTAGCAGTAAATGGACTTTAGATGACCGAGATGCACCGCTGAGAATAATAATTTTCTATGGGCATGTCTTAGGGTTGCCAAATAATGGACATGCATTGAGGACAAATGAATGAACATATGAGGACATATGATATCAACAGAACTTTAAAAATGCATACTGGGCCTACAACAGAGCCCAAAAGGGAAACAAATGGAATACAGGTTTGTCACACTACGACCGCTAATAGCACAAACCGCCGAAGAATACAGAATGAGAACAGTACATACAGACTGTAAACTTAAAATGATTTCATAACATGGAAATAGTTTATAGGTGTCAATGATAACAATGAAGAGGTAAATGGCTCAAATCAAGAATACTAGGAGCTCGCCTACTATGAGAAAGAGATCTATGCATGTAAAAAAGTGGGGAAAAAAGGCACAGTTCCAAAGACTGAGACTAAAAAGAAGAGTGTTGATGCTAAATATTACATATGAAATTACCCACGGAACTCTGGTGACTTACATTGAAACTATAACCGCCTAATGTGTAGGTAAATGTTTAATCTCATGAAGTGTGAACTAATACCTTGAAAAACATTTAAAGGATTAGGCCAGAAAGGTTAGAATCACAGTATACACACCCAGGACCAGTATCATCCAGCTTGTGGTGCTGTTTTCATTCCTCTAGTTCCCACTAGTGAAGTCACTAATAACACCAGCTGGTTAGCATTAAGGCCTGACTGGACATGTCCTTAGTACTAAATGGTCAACCCAGAGTGTGTGTTAGATTTGGGGGTCTCTAGTTGGCAGAGGTAGGCACCGTTGACCAAATAGGGACCCTTGCGTCTAGTCAGGTTAAGGGGGTACACTCGTAAAATAACCCCTGCTCACCCCCTAGGTAGCTAGGCACGAGCAGGCAGGCCTATCTCAGAGGCAGTTTGTAAAGCATTCGTGAACACAGACAGTACCTAGTGACAACATTAAAGATGGACACCACACAAGTTGTAGTATAAAACTACGTTTTTTTAGATAGACTTAACACAAGACCACAAACAACAAAAATCCACAATACTGTACTTCAGAAATGGTAGAAATAGCTTAGTTCCCTTTAGATGGTAAAAGCGAAACTTTAAAGTTCAATGTACCTTTGGATGCTTAACGCTATACAACGAAAGTGTTGCAGGGAAGGTGATGCGTCGGTTCCTTACACGCAAGTACAGTGATGAGTTTGTTCCCTACTGCTGCATAGGGGAACAGTGATGCGTCGGTTCTGCTCTGCATGGGGAGGTGATGCGTTGGTTTCTTATTGCTCTTCCGTGGTGATGCAACCCGCAACGCCGAGTTGCGATGAAGAACTGGTGCAATGAAACAAAATGGCGTCTTCTTCTTGATGTGACAACAATGCATGCACGCCCGACGACCGTGCGCTGACTCAATGAATCTTCTGAGCCGCGACAGGCCCTGCAACACGCTTCTGACGTGATGTGACAGCGTCTGCTGCGACGGCGACACTTTTCTCCGGCGATGCGAGGTGCTTCTGCGATGCAATGCGACAGAGGCGACACCCTTCTTCAGTGATGCGTCGACAGCGGCTGTGGCGGTGTCACCCTTCTTCTTCACGAGTCGCACTTCCAGCTCCTTGCGACACGCAGTCCCTCAGAAGGCCCAGCACAACAGCAGGCACTGCAAAATAACTCAGGGAGCTGGTTGGTGAAGTCTGTTGTCCCTGAGACTTCTTCAAATAGAAAGGAGTTAGGTCCCTGGGATGTGGGGAAGGCTGGACCTTATTAGATACTTTGGCACAAAAAATTGCCGCCCCACTTATTCCATTAGCCCTTGGTTATAGGCAACACATCAACTTGGATTAGATATGTTAGGTTTTTTATTTACCTTTGTTTTCAATTCTTTTTTTAGAAAAAATCAGAACATCTCATGACAGAGAAATAACACTGCACGTGTAACATATAAATACATCAACTGAAATTCAACATTAACCAAAATGAAAAAAATCACAAAGTGAAACATACAAAACAACTGTACCAATTCCAGACTGTTCATAAACAGGCAAGTTAAACTTTACAAGCCTCAAGGACCAATAATGGACAAATTCTTAAGAACAGTATCAGACAAAGTCACATTAGCAGGAGATATCACAGTGCACAAAATGACATGAGTATAAAGCTTTCAATGGTCATGAATTGCATCTCCTTTCATGCCGACGCGTTTCGAACTCCAAACAGTAGTTATGGGTTCTCTTCAGGGCTTTGTCATTTTCTGTCTGTGCATATATAAAAGAAAGGTAACAGTGTGTAAGTGTGATTGACTAAGGCCTCCTTATTTTATACTGCCAGTAGTGTACCACATATGAATCCCATAGTACCTTGTTTGTAGCTGTGGTTATCCTATGAGAGTTTGTGCGTCTTTGAAGCTGTCATCTACAAAGTAATTAAAATCAAGTTGTAATTTACAGTTGGCGTTCAGAGCTCGCTCAGCGGTAACCTCCTACCAAATCACTGCAGGACGTACCTTTCACTATTTGTTAGTCCGTGTCTGGGCCGTCCCTATGGTGCGGTGAAGTTTTTCAAACCTGGGGGAAAGGCGGAGGTCGGGTTACTATTGTGTCTGTATCGCAATCTGTCTGGGTGAGAACGATTGTCAAAACAATCCTACCTTGTTCGCGTTCACCGCGAGCTTCGGGAGCCGCCGGCTCCGTTCTCAACCGTTTGCCCTCGAGTTCTGTTTTGTTTGGACGGGTCCCGTATCAAGTCCCCTGTTGTCCTCTCGGGTAGCGCACTGTTGGCAAGGTAGGGAATTAGGTTTGTGTCCCTGAGACGGGAAGCATATGTGTCTACAACCCTCTGTCCCGCTCACCTTGTTAGCTGCGACTTGCTCTCACACTCACTCCGTTCGCTATGGAAGGCGGCAGTCTGGTTGCCTAGTAACTAAAAGCAAAACCAGGACAGTTGGTGTTCTGGGATATGTAGTTCCCTGGGGGTGCACCAATACACAACAGATTGCGAAAGCATTCTTATGACGTCCCCGATTATCTAACCTTCAGTCAAAAAGGGTTACTACACCCCTCGTGGAGCCCCACACAATTATGGCATTATAGCCTAGACACTTCAGAGAGAGAGTTTAATCCATTTTGGGTACTATTAAATTTTAGAATGAGGTATGCCTCTTTCCTGAGAAGTGTTTCTTCAATATCAATAGGACCTTTGTTGCCACTTGGCGCTATTGTCCAGAGTACAGTCCATTTAAAATCCATTTCGCTGTGATTTAAATCCAGGAAATGTTGGACCATGGGAGCGTTGACAACTTTTTTCTTGATTCTTGATCTGTGTTGGGTGACCCGGCTGTTGACCTGTTGAGTAGTTTTGCCTATATAGATCTTCTGGCAATCGCAAATAATCGCGTATACCACATTTCGGGTTTTACAGTTCGAGAAACTGGCATGTTTCCATTTGACTCCCCTGTGGTCAAACTCGGACCCTTCAATTGTGGAGTCACATGATATGCAGTTTCCACACTTGTGGTGTCCCTCAATTGGCTTAAGCCCCCATATCGATAGTAAATCGCTCTTAGGCTTTGGGGTGGATACGTCTGCTCTAATGACGTCCTGGCCAATACTTTTGTTCTTCTTATATGCGAACAACGGTCGCGGAAAGGGGCATTCAAGTCCTTCCAGTAGATGCCAGTTCTTCAAGACCATTTGCCTTACTTTGTGTGTGTCTGGTCCGAACGTAGTCACACAGACCAGTCGATCCGTGTCTTTCTTAGCCGCTGTCTCAAGTAAACACTCCCGGGGAGTATATTTAGCCCTTTTCTTCGAGTTATTCAACAACTTCTTAGGGTAACCCCGATTCTGCATCTCATTGCAGAAGCGAGTGGCATGTTTTTCATAATCTGTTACCTCCGAGCAGTTTCTCCGTATCCGAAGCAACTGCCTGTAAGGCAGATTGTCTCTCAAGCTTCTCGGATGTGCACTCCGGTGGTGGAGGATAGTATTTTTGTCCGTCTTTTTGCGAAAAAGAGAGGACTTCAGAATTCCATCCTTGCAACTTATCTCTAGGTCTAAAAATGTCATTTTCTCATTGTTGGACTCGAGTGAAAACTTAATGTCGCGATGTCTCCCATTAATCCAAAGGTGGAAGTCCACCAACTCTGCGCGGCTCCCCTGCCACAGGAGCCACACGTCGTCGATGTACCTCAACCATTGTTTAATGTGTTTACTGAAGGGATTGTTGGAGTACACAAATTTATTCTCATACTCCGCCATGTAAAGTATGGCCATCTCCGGCGCATACGGACAGCCCATGGCCGTACCTTTGATCTGCATAAAGTATTGGTCGTTAAACCTGAAATAGTTCTTTTTGAGTGTTAGTTCAGCCAATTTCAGGATGAACGAAGTAGGGACCTGGTGGGGCCTGTCTCTTTTCTCAAGGTATAGTTCCAGCACTTCTAGTGCTTCGTCCTGGGGAATTTGGGTGTACAAGGACGTTACGTCCATTGTCACCATAAATTCCGTCGTTGGGTCAAATTGTGTTCCCTCAACTTTTAGTAAAAAATCGGTGGTATCCTTCAGATACGACTTTACTTCACCGATAAAGGGCTTCAAAAAGAAATCGATGTATTTTGAGAGGGGTTCCAAACATGACTCACACCCGGAGACGATTGGTCGTCCCGGGGGCTCATCTGGGTTCTTGTGAATTTTTGGTAAAAAATATAAAATCGGCGTCCTGGGAAATTTCTTTATCAAAAAGTCTCTTTCTTTTGGTCCCACAAATCCATCTTCCACACCACATCTTATTATTTCACATATTTGTCCTTGGATGGCCCGCATCGGGTCCTCTGGGAGTTCTCTGTACCATTCGGGGTTATTGACCTGTGTCGCACCTTCCTTCAGATATTTATCCTTAGACCAGATCACCACCGCCCCGCCCTTATCCGCGGGTTTGATAATGACCGATGGGTCACTTTTCAGGTTTTTAATGGCTATGCGTTGGCCTTTGGTGATATTTGGTTTGATGTATTTTTTGTTTTTCTCTAGTGTGTTATCAAACCCGCGGATAAGGGCGGGGCGGTGGTGATCTGGTCTAAGGATAAATATCTGAAGGAAGGTGCGACACAGGTCAATAACCCCGAATGGTACAGAGAACTCCCAGAGGACCCGATGCGGGCCATCCAAGGACAAATATGTGAAATAATAAGATGTGGTGTGGAAGATGGATTTGTGGGACCAAAAGAAAGAGACTTTTTGATAAAGAAATTTCCCAGGACGCCGATTTTATATTTTTTACCAAAAATTCACAAGAACCCAGATGAGCCCCCGGGACGACCAATCGCCTCCGGGTGTGAGTCATGTTTGGAACCCCTCTCAAAATACATCGATTTCTTTTTGAAGCCCTTTATCGGTGAAGTAAAGTCGTATCTGAAGGATACCACCGATTTTTTACTAAAAGTTGAGGGAACACAATTTGACCGAACGACGGAATTTATGGTGACAATGGACGTAATGTCCTTGTACACCCAAATTCCCCAGGACGAAGCACTAGAAGTGCTGGAACTATACCTTGAGAAAAGAGACAGGCCCCACCAGGTCCCTACTTCGTTCATCCTGAAATTGGCTGAACTAACACTCAAAAAGAACTATTTCAGGTTTAACGACCAATACTTTATGCAGATCAAAGGTACGGCCATGGGCTGTCCGTATGCACCGGAGATGGCCATACTTTACATGGCGGAGTATGAGAATAAATTTGTGTACTCCAACAATCCCTTCAGTAAACACATTAAACAATGGTTGAGGTACATCGACGACGTGTGGCTCCTGTGGCAGGGGAGCCGCGCAGAGTTGGTGGACTTCCACCTTTGGATTAATGGGAGACATCGCGACATTAAGTTTTCACTCGAGTCCAACAATGAGAAAATGACAGTTTTAGACCTAGAGATAAGTTGCAAGGATGGAATTCTGAAGTCCTCTCTTTTTCGCAAAAAGACGGACAAAAATACTATCCTCCACCACCGGAGTGCACATCCGAGAAGCTTGAGAGACAATCTGCCTTACGGGCAGTTGCTTCGGATACGGAGAAACTGCTCGGAGGTAACAGATTATGAAAAACATGCCACTCGCTTCTGCAATGAGATGCAGAATCGGGGTTACCCTAAGAAGTTGTTGAATAACTCGAAGAAAAGGGCTAAATATACTCCCCGGGAGTGTTTACTTGAGACAGCGGCTAAGAAAGACACAGATCGACTGGTCTGTGTGACTACGTTCGGACCAGACACACACAAAGTAAGGCAAATGGTCTTGAAGAACTGGCATCTACTGGAAGGACTTGAATGCCCCTTTCCGCGACCGTTGTTCGCATATAAGAAGAACAAAAGTATTGGCCAGGACGTCATTAGAGCAGACGTATCCACCCCAAAGCCTAAGAGCGATTTACTATCGATATGGGGGCTTAAGCCAATTGAGGGACACCACAAGTGTGGAAACTGCATATCATGTGACTCCACAATTGAAGGGTCCGAGTTTGACCACAGGGGAGTCAAATGGAAACATGCCAGTTTCTCGAACTGTAAAACCCGAAATGTGGTATACGCGATTATTTGCGATTGCCAGAAGATCTATATAGGCAAAACTACTCAACAGGTCAACAGCCGGGTCACCCAACACAGATCAAGAATCAAGAAAAAAGTTGTCAACGCTCCCATGGTCCAACATTTCCTGGATTTAAATCACAGCGAAATGGATTTTAAATGGACTGTACTCTGGACAATAGCGCCAAGTGGCAACAAAGGTCCTATTGATATTGAAGAAACACTTCTCAGGAAAGAGGCATACCTCATTCTAAAATTTAATAGTACCCAAAATGGATTAAACTCTCTCTCTGAAGTGTCTAGGCTATAATGCCATAATTGTGTGGGGCTCCACGAGGGGTGTAGTAACCCTTTTTGACTGAAGGTTAGATAATCGGGGACGTCATAAGAATGCTTTCGCAATCTGTTGTGTATTGGTGCACCCCCAGGGAACTACATATCCCAGAACACCAACTGTCCTGGTTTTGCTTTTAGTTACTAGGCAACCAGACTGCCGCCTTCCATAGCGAACGGAGTGAGTGTGAGAGCAAGTGGCAGCTAACAAGGTGAGCGGGACAGAGGGTTGTAGACACATATGCTTCCCGTCTCAGGGACACAAACCTAATTCCCTACCTTGCCAACAGTGCGCTACCCGAGAGGACAACAGGGGACTTGATACGGGACCCGTCCAAACAAAACAGAACTCGAGGGCAAACGGTTGAGAACGGAGCCGGCGGCTTCCGAAGCTCGCGGTGAACGCGAACAAGGTAGGATTGTTTTGACAATCGTTCTCACCCAGACAGATTGCGATACAGACACAATAGTAACCCGACCTCCGCCTTTCCCCCAGGTTTGAAAAACTTCACCGCACCATAGGGACGGCCCAGACACGGACTAACAAATAGTGAAAGGTACGTCCTGCAGTGATTTGGTAGGAGGTTACCGCTGAGCGAGCTCTGAACGCCAACTGTAAATTACAACTTGATTTTAATTACTTTGTAGATGACAGCTTCAAAGACGCACAAACTCTCATAGGATAACCACAGCTACAAACAAGGTACTATGGGATTCATATGTGGTACACTACTGGCAGTATAAAATAAGGAGGCCTTAGTCAATCACACTTACACACTGTTACCTTTCTTTTATATATGCACAGACAGAAAATGACAAAGCCCTGAAGAGAACCCATAACTACTGTTTGGAGTTCGAAACGCGTCGGCATGAAAGGAGATGCAATTCATGACCATTGAAAGCTTTATACTCATGTCATTTTGTGCACTGTGATATCTCCTGCTAATGTGACTTTGTCTGATACTGTTCTTAAGAATTTGTCCATTATTGGTCCTTGAGGCTTGTAAAGTTTAACTTGCCTGTTTATGAACAGTCTGGAATTGGTACAGTTGTTTTGTATGTTTCACTTTGTGATTTTTTTCATTTTGGTTAATGTTGAATTTCAGTTGATGTATTTATATGTTACACGTGCAGTGTTATTTCTCTGTCATGAGATGTTCTGATTTTTTCTAAAAAAAAAATTGAAAACAAAGGTAAATAAAAAACCTAACATATCTAATCCAAGTTGATGTGTTGCCTATAACCAAGGGCTAATGGAATAAGTGGGGCGGCAATTTTTTGTGTCAAAGTCCCTGAGACTTCAGCAGGAGGCAAACTCAATTTGCAAGCCCTTGGAGATCCTTTACAAGTTGATGAAAGTAGCACAAAGTTCCTTTCTCCTTTTTTGGCAGTCAGTCAACCATTGCCGGCCAATCCCCCAAACAGCACTCAGTTTAGGGATAGTCTCCTTCAGTTTCTCTCTGGTTCCTCTCCTCAGTAAAGGTTCTGCGGTCTGGGTCCCCATATTTATACTAGCACATCAGGAGGTGGAGCCAGCATTGTGGAAGGCAGGCACAGTCTTATTCAGGTCCCAGGTGCAACTCCTTCCACCCATCTACATGCACATAGCTCTATTCAGCCCTGTGCTGACTCACCCTGTCTCCTGGAATCCCCCAGCCCCTGTCACTCAAACTCCAGACAAGGAATACACAACCTAGCAGAGGCAGGCTTGGACAGTTAGGCAAGAAAATACCTACTTTCTAAAAGTGGTATTTTCAAACACAGAATGTTAAAACCAACTTCACTAAAAAATGTATTATATCATTCTGAGATCAGACATACTAAACTCGAATTTCTACCTAGTTCTATGAGTCAGTTAGGATTAGAAGGTGTTATAATCAAACTGGCATTCTGGCCTATGGGGAACAGATAGCCTTGCAATAGTGAAAAACAAAAATGGCTGTAATTCACTATCAGGACATATCACACACATCAGGGCATGTCCTACCTTTTACACACAATGCACCCTGCCCTTGGTTCTACCATAGAGGTGACTAATATGCAGAAAAGGGAAGGTTTAGGGACTGGCAAGTGTGTGCACTTGCCCAGTCAACATGGCAGTACTAGACTGCACAAAGGCTCTGCAATGGCAGACCTGAGACACACTTTCCAGGCTGCTTCTGTGGGTGGCACAGCCAGTGCTGCAAGCCCACCAGCAGCATTTGATTTACAAGCCCTGGGCACACTCAGTGCACAGTACTAGGGTCTGACAAGTAAACCAAACCAGCCAATCATGGAGTCACTAATCAATACATCAATTTACCATAGGGACCACTTGCACTGTTGCACTGAATGGCAGTGGCACAGTGCCCAAAGCATCTATAACCAGCAAAAACACATGAGGCAACAGCAAAAAATGGAAGGGAGACCCACGCCAATGGTGCTAGTTCTAACAGTGCATAATCAGTCCTTCTCTGTACATGCACATAAGGCTTATCTGTTTTTACTTTCTCATATAACAAGCATTTACAATGCAATTGGTCTCGGATTTACGTAAGTTTAAGCTATTGGCATTGTAAATGACAAAGCCTTTTATTTATTTCTTAAAAACCAAAACATAAATAAAAGGCATAGTCATTTTCAATGCCAGTAGCTCAAACTCGCTTACATGCGAGACCTATTGTATTGCAAATGCTTGTATATCGTAACTGCGGCCCTGTAAAATCTTTCTGTGCCTGGAAGCTTTCTTCTTGGCTTTGTTACATGATGAGCAAAGATTGTTCAAGAAGAACAAGCGTGCCCCTTCCTTCCAGTTAAATGTGTGGTACTTACCTTTCTTCCTCAGTCGCGCATTGATCCTTCTTACCATTGTACTAAAGATAGGCAGATTTCGCGCTTTCCTGTTTCACTCTGTCAACTTGGATTGCAGGCATGCAGGATCAGATGGCATCAGCATTCTGACTGGCTGATCTAATGTCCGCATTCCACAGGGAGTGCTTATAACGCATCTAAGCTCTCAGTAAAGTTGAATGAAAGCCCCCTGGCAACAGCAGCAGAAGCCCCTAACCCACACGGAAAATTCTGTACTAAGCACCGTGACATGTGGCACGAAAGCGAACTGAGGAGACCTATAAAATGTCATCTGTAAGTTACCCACAGCACTGAAGCTGCACTGATATACGCTGGCATGATAAAATGACTTGCCACTACTATTTTTACTACAGACAGTAGGGTAGTGGTAAAGAAGTACCTTTCACACACTGTACAGAAGAAACACTAAGCACCTCGAGATCATATTCCTATCAAATGAACAGCGGCACAGCACCCTTGTGAACTTTATAGGAGCATCAGCGGTGATGGCGCCAAACAGCAAGAGCCGCCGACTTTGGGGAACTGAGTTTGAGTCTCAGCGTTAGCTGAGCACCCTGTGATTCTGGGAAAATCCCGTAATCTCTGAGGCCTGAAAAACATATGCAAACAAATGAGCCTGGCCTTGTGTAATGAAATATGGTGCTCACCGGAGTGCCACGATTACATTGCAAATGGGGGGTGACGAAACCGAAGGTGGGTGGCAGGTGGGGGGACATGACAGTCATGTATGGAGCAGGGAGCACTGACACAAGCAGTAATTAAGAAAGAAAACTCCGAATAACGATTACACTGTGTAAGTGTAATAAGACTGTAGTTAGGCAGTGCTGCTTCCAGAGTAAACGGAAGTTACGTATCGGATCAACAGCCAATAATAAGCCCACTAACAAAAGAAATGCCTGAGTTAACTAATGGAAAGCGGCAGAAGAAATTACCCGGCAATAGGTGGAGTTTCACCCCTCATACAGATTAATTGATGTCTCGGAGAGACACCGCATGCCCGCTGCCTAGGCGAGACCTAAAAAGGGTCTTGTAGGTTTAGCCTGCCAGACAATGAAAGCTGTCTGGTTGCAAAAGATCTATTATCACCGTGCTAAGAATTTATAGTGGGTTTAAAGCCTACTCAATGCTCACCATTGGTTGGCAGTACTGTCACTCTCATTGTCTTGCTTCTAATTCAATAGATTGCCTAGTCTATTTTGTGTGTGTTCCTCCCTGTGGCATAGCCTCTTTATTTTGGCCTTCCACTGCTGAAGTTTAGGTAATTAACTATTTTTTTTTACCTTTTGCTCCATGAGAGCGCATGTGTTTTCTGGATGTCTCCCTTGTGTACTTCTCTCCCCTCACACTCTGTGTTCTCTCTTGTCTGTGTGCTTCTCTTCCCCATGTTCCATGTTGCTATCTCTCACCCATGTGCTTCTCTTCCCCCATGCTCTGTGTTTCTCTTGCCTATGTGCTTCTTCCTTTGCCTCATGTTGTTCTCACCCTTGTGTGTGTGTCCCTGCCCGCCTTGTTCTGTGTACACTTTGAAAGGGAAATTGCCTCCTAGGGTTGTTCTTGTGCAGGAAGGAATACATTCCTGCACAAAAATAATGCTGGGCATAAAGCAGACACCCTTGCAGCATGGCACAAGGATGCCTGGGTTGGCACTAGAGCTAGAATTGACCAGAAGTGTGCCATTCCTTAGTAGATACGGCACATTTTAGCTCTCTGTTTTTACATAACGCAGCACAGAAATTTTGCTTGCTGTCGTATGCTACATGAAACATCAGTAAATATACCCCTCAGAGTCCATGGTGGAAGCAGCATTCGCTGGCCAGTCACCTAAAGCCAGGGGTATAATGCCAGTTCGGTTCCAGGGAGTGATACAGTGCACTTATCCCTTTGTAATGGGCTTCTTTTAGAATGCAAAAACCATTGACTTCGATTTGCTATCATATATTGTTCAACTATGGCAAGCAGTGGAAAGGCCAGGAAAGCGAAGGGCGGTATTATGGCCTTCCTGGGTTGCCATGGGATGTCACGTAATATCAGTGAATATGGTGAAGATCTCTCACTGGCATGCTCTCTGGACTGAGTAATCATTTGCTCATGCAATGTGACTTACGGTCTTAGCAAAAATACTCCAAAGTAGGCCTTTAAGATTGCAATATGTTCTATTCATAGGTCTGCCTTGACAGCACATATGATGTCTGTCCTGGTGCTACCAGTTCTTTAAAATATGAATAAAGCGGTCTTCTGTTTTGCCCAGTGGAGTAGTTCTCTCGCGCCTAATGCTATTGGCTGTTGGTCTATCATTCTGGCTCCTATGAGATTACCTTTGATGCCTGCCCTCTATAGGGAGACAATCACCTGTCCAAGTAGGAACATGGTGGAAAAGGAGGGAAGAAAAATTATAAAGGCTCAATTGAACTCTAGTATGTATACAGCTGGAAGATGACCAACTCAACAGATCCATGTTGGTGACGATGAGGTGTCAAACGCAAAGCATGAGTTGTATACGGTCATAACCACAGCCTTTCCTAGCCACAACTGATGCCATTACTGCACTCAGGTGTGGCCCACCATTGTTGAAATAGACTGCTTCAACTGTCAGTAGTATGTACCACACAGACCCGTAGTACTATACAGAGTAAATACGCTATGAGTTGCACCAGAAGTATTTCAAACATGAGATGCAATTCAAAGAACCGTGTAATGAGTGTGTAGAGTTTGGATAGACCAAATTAAAGAAACCAGAATGTGATGAGAAGAGAAGTGGGAAAAGGTAATTGGAACGATGCTGGATAACACTGAGGTTCCTTATTTGTTCCCCAAATATTTACATTATATTAAAGTATTAAATGTATTTACAATTTGACTTGAAGAAAGCTCAAGAGCCTCAACGGAAATTTCCAGGTATTCTTGTTACCACATAAGGCAATACCTCCCAATAAAACTGCCAGATCACAGTACAGGTAAATAGCCTACGCTATTTTATTGGTGGCGATGTTGCCAAATATTGTTTTAGTGAACGCAATTTTAGCACCAGTGCTAAAACTGCATAAAACAAACTAACTTATGCAAAATACAACCAATTGCAAGTTGAAAGAATAGGAGAAAGTACTCTGAAATGTTACCTTCACCTATAATCAGGTAGTTTATCAGGAAGTAATGCACAACTTCATATAACATTTAATGTGCTGCAACTTCATCAATATGCACCAGTGCATAAAAAAATCAAATGCACTATAAAAATAAAATCAAATATTTTGCAACAGTCAGCAACCTACGAGTGTCGCTGTGGCAATAAACCAAATCTCGTGAACACAAAGCACACAGCCCACATACGTGTAACAATAACAACTCCGTAGGTCATTAAAATGAGTCTCCACAGACTCTCACAACCATCAAATTCATGTAGCTGTAACAGGGCATTTTCTATCAATATGCCATATTCCAAATCATGATACAACCTGCCTTGTTGCTGGTACTAAGAGAACAATGCTACACAGCGGCAAGGGGCAATGTGAGGTCTACAGGAGAAGATCCCGGATTCTCCAGACAAGGCTTAATTCACAGAGCACGGCAGACTCTCAGCTACTGTCATTACATTACCGTGTGTTACTTACTTTATTCGATAAAAATTTCATCATAAAAGTGTACAATTTATACAGTACATTAAAAAGAAAAAAGAAAAGAGTAAAAGAGCAGGGGGCCACCAAATCTTATATAAACATACATCATCCCTTACTACTCGATTTTGTTTAAAATTGCTAAGATGTAAATGTCCAGCACAATTAAAAAGCTAAAAAATGCAAGGACCCGCCAATCCTATGTAAACATACAACATCGCATACAACTTGATTTATACAATTGCTAAATTGTACAATGAATCGTTGTCAAGAGAGCCATTAAAAGACATATCCTGCCATGGGGCCAGCTGGTGGTTGGGTGGGGTGAGTGGTGAGCATGGACCGCCTTATTCGTGCCTGCCACACACTACCCAGATATTTAGCTACCCCACACACCATTGCAATGGAGGACGTATCAGTGCAGAGGACCCGAAGGGCCATTTTGTGACATCTAAGACCCAGCCCCTTACAAAGTGGTTTTAACCATATCTTCCTGGCAACCCTATATGCCGGGCAGGCAAAGAAAAAATGAGCCACAGACTCGTTGGGGGCTGCACAACCGGGCAAGCTTTTTGTAGAACACCCGGATCTTTCCACCCAGAAGAAAAGTCATTCACCGGTAGGTTCCCAAGCCTCAGTTTTAGGTAAAGTCCTCAGTTTTAGGTAAAGTACTCCGAAATGTTACCTTCACCTATAATCAGGTGGTTTATCAGGAAGAAATGCACAACTTCATATAAGATTTAATGTGCTGCAACTTTATCAATATGCACCAGTGCATAAAAAAATCAAATGCACTATAAAAATAAAATCAAATATTTTGCAACAGTCAGCAACCTACGAGTGTCGCTTTGGCAATAAACCAAATCTCGTGAACACAAAGCACACAGCCCACATACGTGTAACAATAACAACTCCGTAGGTCATTAAAATGAGTCTCCACAGACTCTCACAACCATCAAATGCATGTAGCTGTAACAGGGCATTTTCTATCAATATGCCATATTCCAAATCATGATACAACCAGCCTTGTTGCTGTACTAAGAGATCAATGCTGCACAGCGGCAAGGGGCAATGTGAGGTCTACAGGAGAAGATCCAGGATTCTCCAGACAAGGCTTAATTCACTGAGCACGGCAGACTCTCAGCTACTGTCATTACATTACTCACATTGGGAGATTACCATTTGATCATGTCTTCCCTTTGTAATGCACTTTAGGGAAATACTGGGATACAGTTTGCCCCACATAAGTTGCCACTGCCCACCTTTCTAAAATATTGACAAAGTCAACGGGTGCATTGGATTGATCCAAGCATTATTTCCTGTTGATCCTCAGACAGCCAATAATATGGAGGAAAAAAAGTTCCTGCCATAGTAGGTTTCCTAAAATAGCTGCATTGGACTATATGCTCACCCCACTACTCGACACAAAGTCCAAGAAACACATCTGTAGAAATCACAAAATGCAGCACAACCTCAATGTCTGATGC
Organism: Lissotriton vulgaris; assembly: GCF_964263255.1. Lineage (NCBI taxonomy): Eukaryota > Metazoa > Chordata > Amphibia > Caudata > Salamandridae > Lissotriton > Lissotriton vulgaris. The sequence continues at coordinate 127,489 of NW_028249459.1, forward strand.
TGGCCTCTGCTTCACCCATTGCTTTGCAGGCTCTCTAAATGCATCATCCTGCAATATTAGTGCAAACTGAAAACCATGGAGACACATGAACCACTCAAGACGTGGCTCCCTGGTGAATACAACAAGCTTCCTTTACCATTTCCCCCCACATGGCGACACAAATAAATGACCATAATCAATATTCTATCAACATATCGATTATTTTCTATTTGTGTCCCCTTAGATGAACTGCACAACACATCTACCAACAACATATCAACAAGGAAAGAAAAAGTGGAATTTAGAAATCTATATTTTCCTACACACGCGTACTGCCATATGTTGTTAGTCAATATTCTGGAGTCAGTATAACTGCAGGTTGATATAATTGACCTCAATATTTTGACATATAGCTGCATAGTCAATGCAAATGTCTGATTTCTTGTCTGTATTTGATGATTGTGTGTGGTGAATGTCAAGGATCGTCTTGCATGGGGACCGCTAACGCAGAGCGGCAGTAATGTTCCCAGATTAGCATGAGCTTTGATTGAAATGACGTGCTATCCTGCTGGTGAAATACCATTGCCTCCATACCATTATGTACCATCCTTATAAATAATGTCAAATGCACACACGCATGTAAATTCACATTGTCACTTTTGATTATTTAATATACTTGTGTGTGCTTCACTTGCAAGTGAATATATTTTGATACTATAATACATCACCCCCTTGAGATCACTTGCTACTGTTCAGGAGCACACGAACAACATAACATATGCAACAATGTGTACATCTGACCAAATGAAAAGTCAGTTTCAGGAGGCTGCACAGTGCTGAGAGAGCACTGATGTACACAGCAGAAAATGGTTACATGGTAATAATACAGCATGGTGCATGCTACACCACATTGCATTGGGACGTCATGTGCTGATAACTACTGAGGTGGAAACGAAACACACAAGGATTAGGATAATGAAGAAGCATAAGTGGGACATGATGCACACCAAGAGGCAACCAGTGTATAAGTGATGTCTAAATAAATGAACACATGGATGGTAAGTTCAAAACTTATTTTAAAGGGACCCACAAACGTCAAAGGACAAGTGCCCTGGCAGCCCTAAAGTACCCCCACACTAGCACAAAGAGACCATATTTCCTACTGCACTATCCAAACCTCACTCTAGGGTATTTAGACAGAATATCGAAGAAAACAATACTGGGATACACAAATATCATTACTGGAATGTCATCATGTCATAAATATCTTGGACATAAATACTGAAGGTAAGTATACAGTTTACAGTCTTGTTTTTAATATTATTGTAAAATATATCAATTATTGGAGTGTCGCTGTATATATTGTTGTTTTTTACAATAATTTCGTAGTTTGTTTAGAAATTATTTTATATATTTATTTTTTAAATAGTTTTGTGTTATGAATATTTATTTTAAAATGTAATTGTATTTAATTTTTGAATGTATATATTGAAAATATTTCAAATAATATCTGTAATTAAATAATTTTGAAATTTTACATTTGACGTATTTATATGTAAAGGTTTTTTTCAGCTTTAAGAAAATAGTGATTTTTAGCTGCCAATTTGTTTTTAACCCCTACCTGTATTATGTACTCTATTAGTGGCGTTTTTAGGTGGATTTTGTTTGTGCCGGTTGAGGTTCCTTGTTGCTGTTCCACAGATAAGGTGAGACCTTTTGTACGTTTTTATTTAGGGGTTTAGGTGGTGGGAGATGTATGTAAGTCTAGTTAGTATGGGTTATGCATTTAATTTTATTTGGTAAGGTAGTTTAGTGGTAGTTCATGTTTTGTTATTATGTAGTGTAATGCTTTGGTAGTTGTAGCAGTAGTATAAATATTTATTTCAGAGCAAAACTCCCATGAAACATATACAAGATATAAATACAGTATACAATTCCATAAAATATAAAATTGCAGAACATCATTGCGCACAATATTAAGAAGACAACACATTTAAAAACACTCCTTTACTTCTAAATCTTAACATACTTTAGGCCATCTGCATTTAACGCTGGTAGTAGTATGTATCTAATTGTAGATAGAGAAATGTGTTGAATCATGTTCATAGAGTTGTAATGTTGTGTTTGTATTGTATTTGGGATATATGTAATGTGATAGTGGGTTTTTTATGTTTTTTTATACATGTTATGAAGTTGGAATGCAATGTTTGCAGCTATTTTATTGCATTTCTTTTTTTTTAACGAAAATTAATTTCGTTCCAGACAGGGTTGCCCATCATCCCCCCTGTTGTTTGCGCTATACCTGGATCCCTACCTGCGCAGGTTGGAACAGAATCCACTGATTGTTCCAATGAATATAAACGGCTGTGCAATAAAAACCCTCGCGTATGCGGATGATGTCACTATTTTGACACCTAACCCCTCCACTGCTATTCGGGAAATCGAGGCAGAGGCAGAACGCTTCGGACTAATCTCAGGATATAAATTGAACAAACCCAAGACACAGATCGTTGAAAATAGCTACTCAGGGTGTAACGACGCTAGGGTAGGTGGTTCAGCCATGTACTTGGGGGTGGCTATATCAGCAAATCTGGATAGGGTGGTAGAGATAAACATGGCTCCTCTGATGTCAAGAGTAAAGATAGATCTAATAAGGATGAATAATTTACACCTTTCACTGATGGGTGTCACTAATGTTATCAAGATGTTGATTCTCCCCAAATTTCTTTACTTTTTCAGATCGATTCCTTTATTCATTGAGAATAGTTGGTTTAATACACTAGAGACATTATGCAACAGATTCATCTGGGCCCATGGAAAGACTCGAAGGACATATAAATATATGACGCTCCCAAGAGAAAGGGGGGGGTGGGGTGCACCAGATTTCAGGTTATACTATATGGCAGCTGCTCTACAGTACATGCAGGGGTTAATAGGAGGAAATGGCCTGGATGAAAAAGTTAATAACCTGTATACAAAAGTGTATGCTACGGTCTTAGGGACAGACGTGGGAAACTGCTTCTTAAACTGTATTGATTATGGCTACTTTAAAAGAACAAGGTTTAAGACCGTCTCAACTGCTGTTAAGATATGGACTGCCTTCTTGAAAAGAAGTAAGATTGGGAAGTATAACAGATACACTAGACTCTTTAGAAACAGGTCGTTTCCTCGTGCAATCTTTGCAGATGAAGCAATGTTTCAATGGGCTCACAGTGGAATCATCCAGATCGGGGACTTATTTGATATAGAGGGGATCGTACAGTTCGCAGATTTAAGAACTAAATATGGTATTAACAATAGAGATTTCTTCAAGTATCTCTAGGTCAGGAGTTTTTTTTATGATAAAGCAGGGGGGTCTGTGGGAGTAGGCAGGAATGAAATACTGGAAAAAATTAGACTTTCGGGGGATTATACCATTAGGTCTTTCTATGCCTGTTTGATGAAAGGGAAAACTGATGACTTAGGAAAGGTGGGTAATAAATGGGCGGAAAAACTCAGCATAGATGCTGGGTGGTTTAAAAAATCATTGGACCTGGGCCGTACTATACTGTGCTCATCCCCCATGCAGTCACAACACTACAAAACCATTTATTCATTGTACCATACTCCTGCCAAGATAGCCAAATGGGGAGGGAGCACGGGCATAAATTGTCCCCGATGCAACACTAGCGAAGCAGATAGTATCCATATTTTCGCTACATGCCCTCAATTACACACGCTAATAAGGGACATCGAGAGTTTTCTAGATAGATCTCTGGGGATTCAAATCAATCGTAGCCCAGCTAGAATAATCTTAGGTTTGGGATTGGAAGGAGTTGACATACATCAGGAATTTCTATTTGTGGCAATGTCAGTATATAGATTGACCCTAGCAAGGGCTTGGCTTGACAAAATCCCACCGACACTGCAAACTTGGCTGGCTAATCTCTTGAATGCGTATAATATGGAGAAGAATATCTATGCACGTGAAGGGAAAAGGGGAAGGACATTAGGCCTAAGAATATGGCAACCCATAAGTAATTGGAAGGAAGGAATTGGGTCTCAGGTACACCCAAGAAGGGCTTAAGCTTTAACTGTAATTAACTAAGAAACTCATAAACACTGTTTGTGGAAACGTGTAACGAAAAGCTTGTATATCTTGTAAAAATAGTTTATTTAGCTATGAAGCATGAAGTATTAATGCTAAGCATGAGCGAATTTTGCGGATCTCGCGTTCGCGAATTTTGCGGATTTGCGGATTCGTAATCCGCAAAATCCGCGAATTCCCGCGAATTTGCGGATTTTTTTTTTTGTGTTCGCCCGTGTTTCTGCCAGTTCGCGAGGGTTTTGTACACTTTCGCAAATTGCGAACTTACCTGTCGGGTCGCAAGTTTCGCGAACTTGTTGTTTCTACGTGTCCAGCCTGTTTGGGACACTCTTCTTCATCACTGCCACTCTCTGTCACCACTGCCACTCTCTGACTACTCATGCCACCCTCTGGCCCACCCATGCCACCCTCTGTTTCATCACCACACCCTCTGGTTGTCCAGTGTACATTATTTTCGGCAAAGCAAATCACACCTTCCCTGCCTCAAGTGACCTGAATTAATTTGGGGCTGATTAATGTGTCACAGAATATTTTTTTAGCTGGCACCTGCTTCCTTAGTGCACCCTGATTAGTGATCTTTTGCACTTGCTAAGTGCTTTCATTGTTGCAAAATTAGTTACAACACCTGCCCTGCCCCAACTGACAATAATGAATTAGGGGCTGATTAATGGATTTTAACTTCCAGCCTGGCTCCTGCTTGTCTCTCTTAGCTGTAATTCAGGACCTTTGTGGCATATGTGTAACTATTCTGAGGTTCAGAGCAGGGTCACATAATAGTTTCAACTGGCAACTGAACTCTGGAGGGGCCCCTCAGGAAGCACTACAGGAAATGGCTACTAATGATGAGCCTGAACTTTTGAACCTGGTAAGTAGTTACTTTCAGTTTTGCTAAAATCGTATTTATGCAATTTTGCACTTATTCGCGGGAACTCACGCGAACTCACGCGAACAGTGCGAGCAGTGCGAGCAAAATCCGCTGCTCGCGGATTTGCGGATTTTGCGGGAGATTCGCAAATCTCGCGGATTGCGGATTTCCCGAAAATCCGCAAAATCCGCGAGCGGAACGGATTTTCCGCCCATGCCTAATTAATGCTGGAAAATTCTATAATGTATAAAGTGTGTGCAACATGGGGAAAAAAATAAATATATAAAAAAAAAAAAAATTAATTTTGTTCGATTTAGTTTCTTTTCATTTTGCAGATTTACTGGAGAGGATTCTCTTTTGAATTTTTCTGTTTTTTTTTATGGTTTCCAATGCATATATATTACGTCAATGGATTTAATTTGGACATTTCATTTTTGCAATTTTTTGGGGGGGGGTTCCCTAGCTATTATTTTGTACTTTTTAGTGGATTAGTTCTTTTTTATATTGCTTCATTTTAGCTTTTCTATGAGTATTTTTAAGCAAAAAATAAAATTAATTATATTTATTTATCACTCTTATTCTGCACTTTATTGATATATTTTATTTTTTACAGCCTGATTTATAAAATTGTTCATGTTATCGTGGTGTTGTTTTTTATCCTGTTTTAGTGATGACCATATTGGGGCGCAGGTGGTTTATAATAGTGATTTAGCTATCATTTACAGGTAGAAAATTCCTTTATTATTGGCAAATAGTCCGACATTGAATTGTAGTATTTCGTACATTTCCCTGGTTTGCTTAGTTATTTTAGGTTTGATTTGGTTTACTGACTGTTCTATCCTTAGTCGTTGGTAGCTTTGTTCTTTTCGGAGGGTTTCCATAAACTTGTTAAGTGTTGGTTGGGGTCTTCCCAGTGTGGCTTGGAAGGTATGGTGCCATCCTTACCCTTCATTGTTGGCACTGGCTTGTTGAGCCATGGTGCTGTTGTAGACATCCCACTATTGTATCTGAAATTTGGATTGCCATCTATATCCAGAGCAGTGCAGTCTGCCAACCAAAGTGTCTTAGAAGTAGTCCACTAGTGGATTTAGTTTTTGTTTATTTCTTTGGTAAAATAGCGATTTTTTTAGCATGTTATTGTTACATCAGGTACATATGCAGCCAGAGTTATTAGCTTTTTAAATTCAAAACCAAACTGGCTGTTTATGCAGATTCTTGCAGATGTTTCAAATGCTTTCTTGCAAGTGGTAATAGCAGCATTGTGTGGCTATGTGTAGGTATAGTTTGACTAGTGTTTGTATAACTGCGGTTCAAAGTCTATTATAATTTTGTGTTAAGAGTAGTTATTAATTTTTTACTTTGGTTTGGTTTAAAAGATCATAGTAAGTTGTATTTTGTGTTAGGTATCAGTGCATAAATGAGAGGCATATTAATGTAATGATATTCACTATGTATGGTGTATATCTGTGTGAATGGCTGAGGGCCCACTTTAAGTGTTCCACCCATTATCCATGTCTCACATTAACTTAGTCTTAGGAAGTTGTATTTAATTAGAAATATAATTATTCTTTTGTCGTTATTGTGACTGTTATGTAGTAGGAAGGGTTCATTGTTAAGTGTAGTGCTTAGGTTTCCTGGAGTCTGTATGCCTTGGTATCATCTAGGGGCAGCAGAGGTTTGCCCTGCGGCTTTTGTAGTACATGATGTTAGTCCTTTTATTGTACAAATTGTTGATGGCTGACCTGTAATGTGCTTATGTACGTTAGGAGTATGTCTTTTAAAAGTTTAGCAGTGGACTCCTGGGTACTAGGGCTTGCCTCTTTTAAATCTTGAAGTACATGTCTTACTTCCATCTTGGTTACATTTGGTAAACAGTTGTGCTCTCTGATGTGAATTACCTCCAAATCAATTGTATTTGATTTATTTATTGCTGTGGCTTTTAAGGTTATATTAATATGCTGGAAAGACAACTCTAAAATATCTGTTTTACTTTGGTGGAATTTAATATGTGATGAACATAGAATTGCTTTGGTGCCCCATGCTTCAATTCATCTACAAATTAAATCTGATTTACTATGGCTACCATTCATTACTTTTCTATCATCGGATTCACCTTCTTTATAGTTTCTTCCTCTATATTCAATATTTCCTCTTTTTTCTTTCTTTTCTTTTTTTCCCTCCCTCTATCTTCTTATTTTTCTATCTTCTTTTCTCTCTTTTTTCCTTACCTCCATTTACCTCTATCTTTTTTTTATAATAAATAACTTTCTTTCTCAAATATTGTATGCCTTCTCCTTTTTTGCGCAGGTTCTTAGTATACCAGTACAAATGTTAAGTCCTATTTTTATTATGTATTTTTTAGTAGTAATTTTTCAGGACTATTACAACAAGTGTTATATAATCTTTCAATATTTTATCTTTAATTCTTTGTATTCCTGTGTTATTTATATTTAATAAAAATTATTTAACACAAAAGAATATATTTATTTATTTATTTATTTATAGCATTTGTAAAGCGCTTCTGCAACCCTATGGGCATCCTGGCGCTGCCAGGATGGGGAGCACAAGAGTATCAACATATGAAAACAGAAACACAATGCAATTACATGGTGCAAGTTGTCAACTGGTAAAGAAAAACACTCTGGGTCTAAAGCTTTAAACATAGGAGAAAGGAAGAAATGATGCAGCCAAATATAATGGATGATAACGTAGGAGAAAAGCTTGAGATGCTAAATCTCCTGTGATGGAAAAAGGGGACCCTTTTGCCAGAAGGAGCCAACCGCAGGGAAGAGAACCTGTGGGAAGCAGGGCTGCATAAATGCCCAATGTTGTGCTATGAATAACTTAAATACTATCCTTGGTCAGCCCCAGAGTCTCACCGCACAGGATGAGAGTATATCATCCTCAAAGAGGTGCAGAACACGGAGTTTCAGGGGCTGAAGGTTAGCGTGTTTGATCCTGCCAAAATAATCAATCAATGCTTGCCAAGTGTTTGCGAATTTGATCTTGTGTGTGTGAAGCCTTGCTGTTAGAAGCTCCATCGTCATGGTATGCCACAGGCGAGTGAACCACACAGTCACTGGGGCTGTCTCAGCCTTCTTCCATGTGGTTTACTTTTTTAACGTGTATGTGCAGTACTTGTCTCCAGTTTCTGGGGGGAGGGTAAGAGTGTGATCAAATAGAGAAGGAGGACTGAGGGAGAAGAACTGAGGGAGAGCGGCAGCAGTAAAAGCAAGAGCAGGATCTTGAAGCACAGTGCCAGTATAGAATTATTTTAGCTGGAGAAAGTGAGGCGGAAGATTCCAACTATACTGAAATAGACTGGGGTGAGGACTAGTACTACCGTTCTCAGGCATCAAATGAAAGGGATCAAAGGATTTATAAAGTCTGCGCCATTTTTTCATCTTCAGTTCTGACCAGGTTTGAAAGATGCTGTCCGGAAACTCTACTGCCATGGTCTAAAGGGGCCCAACAATTACATATGTTAGTATCTGGGAAGGGTAAAAGGCGGTGAGCCTTTCAAATGACTGCAACATGGTAAAAATTCATTGTTTAAAATATAGAATTGCGAGGGGCGTGGCTTGCGCCCGACGAGGACGGCGGCTCTCATGTGAGCGCTCCGGGTCGTTGTGGGATTCCGCCACCTTCCTTTTTCCCCCGACGCCTGCAAACGCCACATTTCCGCATCGGAAGCCAAGCACAGTACCAGGCTTCTTAATGCGGTAACTTCGGAGCGGCGGAACGTCCGCTATCTTCATTTTCTCGGCGGACGCGGCTCCCTGATTGCCGCGACCGCCATCTTGGATTTCTACGGCTCCAGCTACGCAGCACCCGCTGACAGGACATGAATGTCGTACCAGGAGCCTCCTCTACTGCTGACCACCCCTGCTAAGCTTCCAGCCTCAGGTTAGCAACTTTGCTGAAAAAATCTTTGGGAAGCGCTGCTTTTATGAGACTTTCACTCGCATTTTTGCTAGAATTTTACATCGGCGCCCATTTTGCGCAAGTTGGCTTCCTCACAGAACATACATGTAAACGCAGCTTCTGCATACTCCCTAATATCAGTGCTGTAATTTATGGCGCTTCTGTGCATACATTCTCTCACAACTGGTGATGCACCTCTACAATAAGCTGGTGCATTTCTCTCTGCGTGCACAGCTTTATTACTCGCCTGAAGAGTTTATTATGCTATTTACTGTGCCAATTATCAATACTTCACTGTCATGCTGACTTCCTGTGTGCCTCACTCGATTATGGGTCGTTCCCACCAGTTAAATGCATGAAGGCTGCTCTAAATGCCACCTAACCCTCAGGCACTCCTGATTTTCAACAGATAGCTTCTTTTCTTCTCCATTTCCGACCTCTGAAGCTTGTGTACCCTGCCTTACTCAAGTGCTCATGACCAGACTCTGAGACATTCACGAGTGTGCACTGGTTCTTACTGGACCCCCTTCCTCTCAAACATTATCGCTCCTGTATGGAACGGAGAGCAACTCCACGAACTCTCAAAACCCCGCGTCGTGTTTTCATCAAAAACTCGAAAGTCTTCTCAGCGTTGGCGCACCTTGAGGCTTCCAAAGCGCTCGCCACCCAGATGTCACAGTCCAGCACAGAACGACCTACCCAACCTACAGGGAAAGGGACCACGAAGCGCCTCAAAAAAGACCCTCCGTCACCGACTGGTTCCACGTCGACTGTCTCCATGGAGCTGTTATTAGCAGAGATCCGTGCCCTCAAGCCGTTCATGGAAGAGACTAATTCTAAATTACAAGTTCTCACTGATAACTGGTCTCAAATGGATGCGAGGGTGACCAACGTAGAACATTCTATCACGTCTCTTCAGGAGTCATCCTCCAAGGTGACACACATGCAGTCTCAGATTTCCTCTCTCCAAAAACAAGTCGAAGAATTGGAGAACCGAAATAGGCGCAACAACCTTCGCCTTTACGGCCTGGCGGAGAATTGCGAAGGGACTGACCCCATTGCATTCTTCAAATCATTTTTACCTAAACTTCTCCACCTACCTGAAGGCACAACGCTTAACATTCAGCGCGCACATAGGCTGGGTCGCCTACCTTCTTCTCCTTCCCCCTCGTCACGACCAAGAGGTGTCATCATGTACTTCTTAGAATACACTGATCTACTCAAAGTCATCTCAGCGGCCCGTGCCTCACCTCGTCTTCAATGGTCAGGTTCCAATCTCTTCTTCGCGCAGGACTACGCCAAAGCCACAGCCAGCCGCCGCAAAGCCTTCCTGGATATGCGACCAGAACTTCAGGCCCTTGGAGCTAGATACGGCCTTTTTCACCCATGTTTGTTTCGAGTAACTTACAACAACAAGACTACGACCTACGAGGATCCTGTTCGTCTTCGAAGCTTCCTGAATGCAACACAAGCACCTGACATGGACTTTTCCAGTTCTTCATCGGCTTTCCCTCCATGATTTCTGCATGGCATGGTTTAGATGCTTTACCTAACCTATATGTTTTATACTTATAGCAGATTGTGCTGTTATTTTCCCTTTGCTAGGTCTCCTAGCGACTTCAATTTCTATGTTCCTTTTTCCGCTTTTCCCTTATTTCTCATGTCTCCCGGTTGAATGTTTATAACATGATTTCTGCATGGCGCAGCAATGTAGTTTCAATTAGTACGCGCGCTTATCGCGCACTGTTGCATGTGTTACTGTTTGTTCATCTCATGTTTCCAACGACTCTCCTTTTCCAGCTTTTCCTCCCACTCTTCATCGCTTTTCCTGTACTCCTGTTAGTTAGTTAATACTGCTTCCGAATGTTTTCCTCGCGCACCTTTTTGTCTACTCATCATTGTTTTGTTCTCCTCTTTCTCACTACTCTCATGCGTCATTGTTTTTCCCCCTTTTTCTTTGCAGGTTTTACGATTCGTATGGCGTTTTCCCCCCGACCTGTTGATTCGCTTGCATTGGACGCTTGCTTCCTCTGCCTGGCGCTCCCCCCTCATCCATTTCCTCGTGCATCCTCCCCCTGGTGATCAACCCTCCCCGTCTCTACCCTTCGTAAGTATGTTCTCCCTCTCCTCCCGGTTGTTCACTTTCCTTTTTGTATCTCTATCACTTTTATGTTCCCAAATTTCCCTTGTCGCACAGGTGTCTCACTCTTTTACCTTTCGAATACTCTTCTATTATTATCTTCTTTTTATTACACTAACTATTTTTTGGACTACCTTTCCACTCTCTATACATAGTTCGCCTTTGTCTTCCTTTTCCTCATCCTATTTTCTCTTTCCTCCTATTACTCCATTTATTTTTACTTTTCTCTTCTCGGATTTTCTACATCCACTGCTTCCATCTTTTTCTTCCTCACGTTCTCCCCCCCTTCCTCATCTTCTTGCTCATTATTATCATGTGCTGACGTTCATTGACCTTTTCGCTCTTCTTGCTTTTTTCACTCCTCTGGGTCCTTCTCGAATTTTCTTATCTTCTTCTGCTTTTCTTATTTTCCTCTTCTTTGATATGATATGTCTCTTAAAGTAATCACTTGGAATGTTAAGGGCATCAACTCACCTATCAAACGACAAAGAATCTTGTCTCATCTTTCACGTTTAAATGTAGACATTGCTTTTTTGCAAGAAACCCATTTGTCTGCCGAAGAATCTGTTAAGTTGAAAAGAAGCTGGGTGGGTGATGTTTATTTTTCCCCTGGGGATGGTAAACGCAACGGAGTTGCCATTCTGTGTCACAAAGCTCTTTCTTCTTCTATGATTGCTCAAGAGTCAGATACTGAGGGCCGATGGTCTTATGTTAAACTTTCTATTAAGAATGTTCCAATTTCCCTTCTAAATGTTTACGCCCCTACCACTGGTGATCCCACTTTCTGGCATTCATTCTCCCAGCACGTCACCAGATTCATGGATGATAATTTCATTCTAGCAGGAGACTGCAATCAGCCCTTAGATCCCTTTTTAGACAGGAACTCCAAAGCACATTTCATTCCTAACAAACCTCACAAATTCTTCTCCCAAACCATCTCCCAACATAAACTCACTGATGCTTGGCGTCTTTGTAATCCAAATCTCCAAGAATTTACTTTCTACTCCCCTTGTCATCATTCCCAATCTCGAATCGATTACATTTTTGTTACTCATAATATTGCCCAAACTCTTTCTTATGCAGAAATAGGTCCGATCTTACTTTCTGACCATGCCCCTACATTAGTTCAATTGGATCTCTTACCCAAATCGACAGGCCCTAAACGTTGGCGTTTCAACAATTCTCTCCTCCTAGATCCCAAATTTACTACCGCCTTCACCTCTTTCTCTCATGAATTCTTTGCCCTAAACGATAACTCCCCTGTCCCTAAACATACCATTTGGGATGCTTTTAAAGCGGCAGCGAGGGGCTTTGTCATTGGCTTTGTTGCTAAAAAACGTAAAGCTGCTTGAGAAGCTACTAAAACCATCCTTCTAGATATTAAGAAATTGGAGCATTCTTATTTTACCTCCCGTTCACAGCAAACTCTAACCGCCCTTATCAGCGCTAAGATGAACTTTAACAAAAAATCTACAGATGATGCATCATTATATTTATTAAAGTCTAGTGCCAAGTTTTATGGGGGCAAAAATAAGGCTGGCAAGATCTTGGCTAATTATCTGAAGGTGAAACACTACAAGCTCAACATTGAATCTATCTACGACGATGACTTGAACCTCAAACACATAGACGCAGACATTCTCACTACATTCTCTACTTTCTATAAGACCTTATATTCTTCTGAAACTCAACCATCTTCCCACTCACTGAACACATTCTTCTCCACCATACAAAAACCTTCACATTTTCCACTTGACCTTTCTCAATTGGAACACGATATATCCCAACAAGAATTACTCAAAGCACTTCAAACCCTCCAAAAAGACAAAGCCCCTGGGCCTGATGGCTTCACGGTAGAATTCTTTCTCCACTTTTCAAAGCTTCTTATACCTAGACTCCATTCTCTTATCGGCACCTTCCTTTCCTTGGGTTCTTCCTCTGGCTCCTTTTCAGACGCTCATATCTGCCTCATACCCAAGGAGGGGAAGGATCCTCAATATTGTAAAAATTACAGGCCGATTTCCCTGGTCAATATTGATTACAAAATTTTCGCAAAATCTCTTGCAGCTCGACTTGACCTTCTCCTTCCAGACTTATTGGGTGAAGAACAGTCCGGCTTTGTCAAAGGCCGATTTATCACTGACAACACCAGACTCTTATTTAACATTCTTTCTAAATCCCGCCCTTTACCTCACCCTCTTGCGGCCATTGCTCTGGATGCTGAAAAAGCGTTTGATAGGGTTGAGTGGACTTATTTGTTTCATACCCTCCAATGGTTTGGTTTTGGTCCTGTTTTTACGTCTTTAATTTCATTGCTTTATTCTAACCCACGCGCAGCGGTCTGTGCTAATGGTCAAATTTCTTCATTTTTTGATTTAAAAAGAGGTGTTCGTCAAGGATGTCCCCTATCCCCCTTTCTTTTTAATTTGGCCTTAGAACCCTTCCTCTCCAAGCTTCGTCAAAACCCCTCCATCCATGGTTATCAACTATCAGATTCCCACATCAAACTAGCTGCTTATGCGGATGACATTCTGTTATTTGTCTCCAACCCGTCTCTCTCCAACCCTGCTGTTCTTACCGAAGTTCATGCTTACTCCCAAATCTCTGGTTATAAACTTAATAATGATAAGTGCGAGATCCATCCTTTAACCAAATTTACATTCAAACCAGATTTTGCCGCCTCCAACTTCACATGGAAACCTTCCCATATCAAGTACCTTGGAATGCATGTTGCCCCCGCCATCCCGGATACCGTTTCCCTATGTATGTCCAAATGTATTCAAAAATTGACAGATCTCACGTCCAAATGGCATCCTCTTTACCTCTCCTGGTGGGGCCGCCTAGACACTATAAAAATGATGCTGTCTCCCATTGTTTTATACACGCTCTCTAACATTCCGGTTCCTATCCCATCCAAATTTTTCAAACAGATCACCTCTATTCTAACCTCCTTTCTTTGGAACAAAAAGAAACCACGAATGTCCTTGGCGCGCTTGATTCGTCCTAAATCAGAAGGTGGGGTTAACTTCCCTGATTTCCCAGCCTATCACAAGGCGTTCCAATTGAGACAAGCCTCTTTTTGGCTCCAAGACCCTGACACCCCATGCCCATTATGGACCAAACTCGAACGCCTTCTTCTATCTCCCTTCTCTTTTTCCGAATACCTCTCCTTCTCTCGCAAACCCGCATCTGTTTCTACTCCGATTCATAAGTTTACCACAAAAATACTCCTTTCTTCCTCTCATTCACCCCCTACCACTATTGCCGATTTCCTATCCTCCCCTATCCTTCCCCATATGGCATAACACCTCCTTACTTATCCGGGACAGACCCTTTTTCTGGAAATCGTGGCATACTCGAGGTTTGCAATGGATTTCCCAACTTTTTTCCAACTCCTCCTTTTTATCTTTTCATGAACTTCGCACCCTCTATGACTTACCCACCTCCTCTGCACGTCAATATCAATCCCTTAAAAACGCAGTTCTATTGAAACACGATCTCCTCACTCAACCCAACCCTCCTCCCCCCCCATCCACCCTCACTTCTTCACTTCACTCCTTCTTACGCACTGCACCAAGGGCTACTGCTATTTATAAATACCTTCACGCTAGTAAGACTCCGAGACCTAAATCCAAAGTTGAGGAGTCCTGGGAGCATGACTTGTCTGTCTCTTGGTCAGTTCCCTTCAGGGACAGACTCTGGACCAAACTCCGCAAATCTGCAGCAACACTCACTCAGACTTTATTTTTTATTTATAATAGACTCCTCTTTACACCTTCCGATCTGCACAAACGCTTCCCTAATACTCCTCACACATGCTGGTCTTGCTCATCTCCACAAGCTGATTTATTCCACATGTTATTTTTATGTACTCATGTTCGCAGTTTTTGGTTGCAGGTTTGGGCTCAAGTTAATGTGATTTTCCACACTTCTATCCCTTTCTCCTACACACATATTTTTATGGGTAGCCTTTCCCCTTGCTGGGATGATATTGACTTGAAACCCCAAATTGTTGACCTTTTACTTGCTGCTGCTTTCCAACAATTAACAGTTAACTGGAAGGATCTCTCCAAAATCTCTTTCAAAGCGTGGTGGTTTAATGTCTGCCACAACCACAGGCTCGATACCACTCATGTTTTCCCGGCATGTTTGGCTGTCAAACGCATGGACTTATGGACCCCAGTTACACTTTATTTGGACTCCTGCAGTAAACGTTTGTTTCATCCTCTGCCTCTGCAACAAGAAGTTCCCAAACCCCCTTAATCGCCCGATACGTTCCATTCATTCTTCACTGTATCACTTTCTCAAATTTTCTCAAAGTTTTTATGATTGCCATACTTTATGCTCATGTATTTTTCCTATGTCTTTTCCTTATTTTTCAATCTATACCCAGATTTATTTCTTATTACAAATGCATTCGTATACTTATGTTCTTTTTTTTTTTTTTATTTGCTTAAGAGTCTTTAACTTTGTATTCTATTGTATTTTGTTTGACACCTGCTTTTCCTTTTTTTATTATTATCAAATAAAATTCTTTTGAACTTAAAATATAGAATTGCACTATGAAGGTATATCATTCGAAATTTCAAAAAATAACACAAATACCTAAAATTGGCATATGTGGAAGTTATAAAATGGGCAGTGATTTACTGCTGACATAAGGCAAATGTGTTAAAATAGTTTTAAAAAACAGAATTATTTCAAGACCCACTTATAGTTGCAGACTAACAGAGCTCCCAAGTCTTGTTAAGTCATCAGGAGCTGTTGCAGTATCCTGACTTTGTGCTCTCATTGCACAATTGCATTGTACTGTTATTAATGTTTAGTGTTCAATTCCATTTGTGTGGCCCTGCAGCACTGTCTTGGGTGGAAGAGCAAAAGGCTTGCCAGTTTGTTTTGCCTGGTTGTTATGATGCCGGATTTTACTGTAGCACTGGGTATTGCACCTAAAGGCAGGAAGGGTGCTCCAGTCGTGTTGCTACAGAGTTGACAGTGCGTCTATGCATGTCATTGATTCTGATGAATGTTAGGTAGGTAGAGCTAGACCACATACACTGTCATTCTAACTCCTCCATACTTGGTTCTGTTGGCATGTCATTATAGGTTTAGCTAAAGTTGAAGGGTGGCCCAGGTTGAATGTAGGGATGTGCTATTAGAAGATGTAACAAAGGGTCTTTTGGTGAAGAAGAACACATTTTGTACCTGATTTTCTTGGGTGTTAAGATGAATCCACTTGGAGGCGGTGGGATCATACAAAGAGCTTTATTGTGATGCAGCAGCTCACTATGTACCCAGAGCAGCCGATTGGGATCCACAGAAACCGCCACAGAACTCCACCATTGCTCAGGAACGCATAGCAACATTCATAAGTAAATCACATTCGAGGGCACGCAGGGCGCCGCCTGTCCTTAATCAAGAATGCAAAACAATGCACAAGTAATACAATACACCAGTGACCACTTACTACATCACCTTTCCCTTTATATCATCATCATCGTCATCTTTATTCGGTCATATTAAAAAATAACCATAAATGCACATACAAATACATCTATAAAAAGATATTATTACAAAATATTATCATTTAAAATTCCAAATATTTCTTCACAATGCTAGACTGAGATGAGAGTATATAAAAGCTAAAAAAACGGTAAAAAAACATTTCATTTCGTAGTCTGATTACGTTGAGATTGCTAATCATACTCATTGTGCTGCATGTTATCCCCTTCCTTTTTCTCATGCAGGCCCATAAAAATATTGCTACAGAGAAGCAAACCTAAGGGTCGGGCTGTGTTTTTAGAAAGGATAGTGCTACCTGGCACTGCTTAAAGCCCATTTTCTTTAAAAGTGGTTTAAAAAAGGCCTTCCGTTCACTCTCATAGAGCCTGCAGAGTAAAACCAAATGCAATCCAGTTTGAGGTGATGCATTATCACACGGGCACGCATTATCACACGGGCACATGCTTAGGTTGGAGTGACTATGAGTTTTTTCAGGATAGTAAAGCATTTGAGGAATCAAATTGGTGCTGAATCTTAACATTATGAATCTATGTTGTGAGCTGTTTAGGTTGGCTAGGTAGGAGAAATCTCCCTTCATTAGTGGTGGGTTAAGGTAACAGACCTGTGCTACATGTTTCTCTTTATGGTATTCCCTACGCTTACATTCAGTCATCAACATAAACATAGCAATAACTTTCTGCTTGGAGACCCTCTTACAGACCGAAGGATCTTTAAAAAGTTCATGAAAGGATATCTCTTTTAAAACTGTCTCCACATAACTTAGCCACTTCGATCTTTTCATTTATCCATCTCTATGCAGCTCTTAATTATCATTTGAGTCAGAGGTAATTTATCTATCCTCCAAATGGAATGCCATAGGAGGAGTGGGGCTAGTTGTATATAGTCTGATATGTAAGGGAGGGTCAGTTCTGTGTGTAAGACCACTTTCATAAAAGAGAGTGGGAGGCCCACTACAGATTTGAAGAAATTATTGTCAATGATTTGTAGAAGTGTAGCTGCAACCATACTCCCAACCCCAGCTCCATAAGGCACGGCTGCTTTTACTCTAGCCTGATATATGTTTTTTATTGGCAATAGCGGTTTGGCGCCCAATTTCTTTGAAAACGATTTTACGGCAGTGATGCCTCTCTCCATCACCATCCTCTTTCCTTCCATCAATTTTGCCCATGGCAGGTCTTTGTCAAAAAGAATACCTAAATATGGGAAAGTGTCTACAACCTCAATTTTTCCTGCATTTGTGCTAAACTACGGGACTTTATGTCTTTTAGTTCCCCTGGCTATAATTATAAAGGACTTAGATTGATTTACTTTTAGCTGTAGTGAGTCCATAAAGGAGACATTCGCTGTTATAAGCCTTTGTAGTCCTATCCCCGTTCTTGCAATTAAAACAGCATCATCTGCATAGGACAGTATCTGTAGCATTTGGTTTTAGCGCCTTCTCCACTCCATTTGTATATAGGGAGAAGAGAAAAGGGGCCTGTATGCAGCCCTGTCTGACTCCTTTGGAAATTTTGAAAAGACGTGTACAATCTCCCAATTTGGAATAACGCACTGAAGCCGTTGCGTTTACATACGAATGCCTAATGTAATTTAGAATAGCGGGTTCAAACCCCATCCTCTCCATTATATCCCATAATTTATCATGGATCACGCAGTCGAAAGCCACGCTCAGGTCCATGGACGCCATGTATAATTTGCTATGTTTCATAATGGTGTATTTTTCAATGGTCAGTGCTATGTTCAAGCATTGGTCCACAGTACCCCTCCCCAGCTGGAAGCCATACTGTTCCATGGATCTAAATTTTATTTGCAGAAGCCCAGCTCTCTAATCTAGAGAGGAGGAGCCGGCCCATAAGCTTTGATGTTGTGTACAGCAAGGATATTGGTCTGTAATTTTATGGGACAGTCCTATCCTCTTTTTATATGAATAGGTATGATAACCCCCAAAGACCACGAGGGGGGGCGGGCCTATCACAGCTATGCTATTTAGAACATTAGTTAAGAATGGGATCCACAGGTTTGGGGTAGTTTGGAAGAAATCGATTGGAACGCCAGCCGGACCTGGGGTCTTTCCTGCACTACATGAATTCTGTGCCATCTTTATTTCATTTAATGAGAAAGATATTGGTGCATATGACGTTTCAAGGGTAATCGCATGATGGTTATTAATTTCAGAAGTTAAAGAGAAAATATTCTCATAATGAGTGACCCACAACTCCTCATCAATGTTTACGTCCGTAGTAGGGTTTTTTTAAAATATGGTGCATTAACAATTTTCCAAAATTCGCTGGTGTTTCCAGGACAGGCTGCTTTTTCCAAATCAGCCCATAGGTCATCCCTAACTTCTTTTTCTCTTATTTGCTTTGCCATTTTATATGAAGCACAGAGTGTTCTTATGTGGTCATAGTTCCTAGGTTTAGCTTTTAAGGCAGCCATCAGCGCCTTTCTTGCTTTTGTGTATGGGGAATTAAACCAACCCCTGCCTTTCCCACTTTTTGAGATTTTATCTTTAGTTAGGGCCGATTTTATTTTTGTTAAGATATTACAGAAGGCTGAGACCACAGTCCCTGCCTCTGCTTCCGGGTCTAGGCATAATTGGATGTCATCCTGTGTGTTGAATATGAGTTCAGGTTGCATCAATGTGGGCTAACTTTAACTGTATATCAACAAGGAGAGAGGTAGGGAGCAAGCAACACTCTTTTTCCCCACTTGACATTATGAACAACAATAAAAGAATGTTACTAGTTTGAGAACAGGGGGGTATTCAAGCACAAAGGAAAACAACACCTATTTGGTGTGTCTAGAAAGCCCTCACTCATCGACCTGGTCGGTGACATGCTTCATCATTGGGCCCCACTGGGAGTGACCGAGTGCCACCCCAGTGTGCTTCAACGTCAGATTTACTGCGGAGCGGGTAATGTGAAAATGTGGGAGCTAGGTGACAATCTAAGTGATTGAAGAAAGTGTAAGTTGTGAGTTTTAAAAATGCCTTAATTGTATCAAAAAATGTTTTATTGGATGATCAATAAGTCATATTAAAAATGTGTTGGAAACCCAGACCAAAAGCAGGTGTATACCTGCAATCTCATGTACTTGTAGGCTCCAAACGGCGTGACAAACGTATTGAGTTCCTGTGAATCTTTATCTAAGGCAACTTGGTAGTAGTCGGATCTCAAATCAATCAAAGAGACCCATTTTGAACTTCCTAGATTGGCATACAACTCATGTATTTTAGGGAGAGGATGGCAGTCTGTGAAAATGTTGGCATTAAGACTCCTCAAATCAGCTCAGAGTCTGATTTCTCCAGACTTTTTGCCTGCAGCCACGATGGGTTTGACCCAAAGTGAGGAGTAACATGGTTCGATGATTCCCTGAGAGCATAACATTTGCAGCATGGTTTTGAGTTCTTCTCTGACACTGAGAGGAACGCGTCTAACTTTATGAACCACATGCTGAGCAAGAGGATTAAGCCTTATGAAATGCTAAAAACCTTTTACAATTCCCACTTCCTCTGGGAAATACTTTCTAAAATTGAGTAAGAATACCTTGTAACAAATCTGTAAGGTTACAAATGTAATCTATAGGTAAATCCCCCAAGACAATATGATTATCAGAACCAGGCTTCAGAATAAGGCCAATTCTTGCTAAATCCTGCCACCTGATAATATTCTTACCCCTAACTGCCACGTAAATTGTAGTCACAGTTTCTCTCCCCAAGCAAACTAGTTTAGCAGACAAGAATCCAAGCATGTCAATGTCCTTTTCACCAACTGCCTTTGGGTGTCGTCACTAGGAGACAGTTCTCTATCCTAGAGGTCCTGGAATGTGGTATCTCTCAAAATGGTAATAGGGGAACCTGAATCTGCCATCATATGCATGTTTACACCATCAATGCTGGCATCACAAGTGGGACACTTGATTGGAACGCCTACAGAATTACACTCTATAGTTAAAATTACGTTACTAATTGAGTCAGTACATTCACCAACCTGTGTGTCAATAGAGCTGACTCTTATGGTGTTCTTATTACTTCTGCAGAACGACTGAAAATGTCCTAATTTCTTGCAAAAGAGACAATGTTTTCCTGATGCTGGACATCCGGCAAAGCTACCAATGTGACTCTTGGAACCACATCTGAAACAAAAAGAACCAGCTTTGCGCTTAGTCGGTTTAGTACTCTTGTTCTCAGTGTTCACAGCACATATGTGATCAGCTTGAGAATTGTCCTCTGTTGTCAGGGTGCTGACTGAAGCATTGCTGTGTGGAGCCTTAGTGGAAATGAGTAAACTTTTGATGCTTTTTGCTAAGTCAAAGGCTTCATCAAGGGCGGGGTTGTGGCAAATTAGTATTCTTTCCGTTATTTTCTGTGAGGCACAGCTAAATACAAACTGATCACGTATGCTGGTATCGACAGTAAGACCAAATTCGAAAGTGGATACTAATAGTTCTGCTACATATTCCTCCACACTTTCACCTTCAGCCTGTTTATGCTTGAAGAAATTGTGCCACTCTAACATGATGTTGGGTTCCATTGCAAATTGTTTTATACCCCCTCAAGAGCCTCAATATAAATGTTTCATTGTAAATCACCAGAACAACCAGCAGGAACTTGAATGCGAGGTCAGTTTTCGAATATTTGTTGGACAGCATGTCCAAGATTGCCAAATAATAAGGCACATTTTCTCTGTGGATTGTAATTGCCAGCGTTGATCACCACAAGATGATGTTCAAAAGGTCTGAGCAACTCTGACCACTTGATGTCTGCTTTACCTGGTTTGGCTAAAGAGGTGGCTGGGTGATTTGCTGAGGGGTTGCCATGTTGAGGATAATGTAAAGGCTATGTATACAAAAACTTGCAAAATGCGGTTGGGGACTTGAGGGGCCTTTGTTTGCATGCAGAGAGCGGCATTTATCAAACTCTGTGGTGCCCTGTTTGCCGAGGAAGATCTCCGCCGAAACTGAGACCTACCTGGAAACCATATTGCATTCTGGGTATGGTAGTTTACCTGCGTTCTAATGGCATACAGCAGGTGAACCTATGCACTTGCTGAGGGGCGGAGTAGGCAGCAACCAATGTGTTGAAGGCAGGACACTTTTAATAACAGCCAACCACACGTGTGCTCATTTGCTCCTGCAATCATCTGGCGCTGAAGAAGACTTACCTGAAGCCGAAATGCATTCGCCAAGCTTGCAATAAAGTTGCCTCTTTGTGTTCCGCTGCTGTGGCCCTCATTCTTTTCTTCGGAGGAGATGTTTGTTGGATATTGTTAGCGCGAGTTCCAGTGGCGCGCTTGGGGGACCCCGCAACGTCAAGAGGACTCAGACCCGCTGGTTCTTTCACTTCTGTGAAAATTGGGACTGTCCAGGTGTCTGGAATGGCTGAGACCCACCCCCTGGCCAGGAAGACAGCAGCGGTGTAGGGGCTATCCGGCTCCTCGTTGGGCGAGGTGAACTTTCACTCTTGCCCCCGCTATTTGGACTTTGTGGCATTGTTGGTTGTTGCGGTTGGGGACTTGAAGGGGCTTTGTTTTCATGCAGAGAGTGGCATTTATCAAACTCTGTGGTGCCCTGTTTGCCGAGGAAGATCTCCGCCGAAACTGAGACCTACCTGGAAAACATATTGCATTCTGGGTATGGTAGTTCGCCTGTGTTCTAATGGCATGCAGCAGGTGAACCTATGCACTTGCTGCGGGGCGGAGTAGGCAGCAACCAATGTGTTCAAGGCAGGACACTTTTAATAACAGCCAACCACAAGTGTGCTCATTTGCTCCTGCAATCATCTGGCGCTGAAGAAGGCTTACCTGAAGTCGAAATGTTCGCCAAGCTTACAATAAAGTTGCCTCTTTGTGTTCCCCTGCTGTAGCCCTCATTCTTTTCTTCGGAGGAGATGTTTGTTGGATATATATACATATATATATATATATATACATATATATATATATATATATATATATATATACATATATATATATATATATATATATATATATATATATATATATATATATATATATATATATATATATAGTTCAACAAATGTCTGCGCCGGGACACCCTCCTTAAATTCCTTAAATAATAATAATACTAATAATGTGTCCCTCCTTCAGGAACACTCACGGAGCACTCAATGGGTTTGTGAAATCCTTTATTGCACCCAGCATGACGCGTTTCGTCTGTCCTGACTTTATTATGCGTGCACGCCGCTTGCACGAAGGAGGCACCCATCATGAAAAGTGATTACTGAAACCGGCATTCTCAGGTACAGGATATCCCAAAGCGGCAGATGAAATGGGCGAAAAGCGAACAGAGGGGCTCCACAATTAACCGCCTAGTGGTACAGTGCTATCCAAGAGGAATGTCCCTTTTCCCATCAAGGAATGGAGGTTTACTGAAAAGGATAAAAACATTGCTATAAACATCACTATGATATAAAACAAAGGAACACTCATTCAAAGATGGCGGCAAAAATCAGGAGAGGATGCATCTCCAATGCAGTCCCTCCTTGCTGACCACTAGGTAGGAGGAGCCCATACAATGCTTTTAGACGAACTGTGAGATCGTGCATATCCTTAGTCACCGGACAGCATCTGAGGAAGTCAGGACAGATGAAACGTGTCATGCTGGGTGCAATAAAGGATTTCACAAACCCATTGAGTGCTCCGTGAGTGTTCCTGAAGGAGGGACACATTTGTTGAACTGTATTATGCGTGCACGCCGCTTGCACGAAGGAGGCACCCATCATGAAAAGTGTTCGGCAGAACGGGCGGCTGTGGATTGTTATCGTGAGCTGTATTCTGCCAGAACCGCAGCTGTCATGGATACCATGCATCTGCCAACGAGTAGTTGGAACATGACTTACATGTCAGAGAACCGATTACTGAAACCGGCATTCTCAGGTACAGGATATCCCAAAGCGGCAGATGAAATGGGCGAAAAGCGAACAGAGGGGCTCCACAATTAACCGCCCAGTGGTACAGTGCTATCCAAGAGGAATGCCCCTTTTCCCATCAAGGAATGGAGGTTTACTGAAAACGATAAAAACATTGCTAAAAACATCACTATGATATAAAACAAAGGAACACACACTCAAAGATGGCGGCAAAAATCAGGAGAGGAAGCATCTCCAATGCAGTCCCTCCTTGCTGAACACTGGGTAGGAGGAGCCCACACAATGCTTTTAAATGAACTGTGAGACCATGCATATCCTTAGTCACCGGACAGCATCTGAGGAAGTCAGGACAGATGAAACGCGTCATGCTGGGTGCAATCAAGGATTTCACAAACCCATTGAGTGCTCCGTGAGTGTTCCTGAAGGAGGGACACATTTGTTGAACTGTATTATGCGTGCACGCCGCTTGCACGAAGGAGGCACCCATCATGAAAAGTGTTCGGCAGAACGGGCGGCTGTGTGTTGTTATATATATATATATATATATATATTGTTTCCTTGGTGACTCGATTTTCGTTGGGGCTTGGCGCCTCTTTCAGCGGTGCGTTTTCCACGGCCAAGCCCAGCCGTCCAATATTCTTCCACTCTCCCAAAGAAGAAAGGATACGCACTCACGGGTACTTTTCCTGCCGCCTTGATCACGTGATCAAGGTGTCAGCAGACACTAAAACGCGTTGGTTGTGCAAGCTTCATTGGAATAAAAAGAAAACACTTGTAAAAGTACCCGTGAGTGCGTATCCTTTCTTCTTTGGGAGAGTGTAAGAATATATATATATACATATTCACTGAAAAAACCATAGGTTATAGACCATATATAGTTAGGGATTAGCATTTACAAAACCTTAATTTACTCACACAAAACCATAGAAATTCGCATATATAGTTAGTTGCAATAACTATATATCGCGCACCCGCAATCCACTGCTGATGATGTCACATATTACATCATTCATGACATGGTCAGTGACATCACTGATGACAACACCCAGTGACTGTATGTTTCTGTAAAGTTAAAATATGTCTTACATATTGAAGAATGAGTGGATGTATAAGTGTCTGGATGAAGGATTTAGTAGATGCATGACAGACTGTATGAGAGAGTGTTTAAATGTGTCTCACTGAGTGCATGGGTTAGTGGCTAAACTGTCTTAATTTGTGCATCATTATGTCTGTTGTTCTGTAAACTGCTGCATGTGTTGATCAGTAGCTATATGAGTAACTATATGGGTAATTGATTGGTTGCCAAAGTATTTGTATGGGAGAGTGAGTGTGTGTGTGTGGGTGGCTGGGAGGTGTGTGACTCTGTGCATAGATGTGTGAACAGTTGATTCACTAAATGTATGGGTTCAAAACTGCATGTGGAAACAGCTGTATGGGTGGTTGACTGTGTGCATGAGTGTATTTGTGAGTAAATGGATATCTCAGTGCTATATGTCAAAGTAAGTACATATGTAAAACACAGTGCATGTGAGAGTTGAGATATATAAATTACTGTGTATAATAGCTAGTGAATGTGTGAGTGGCTGCATGGATAATTGAAAACTTGTATCAGTGATTGTATAAGAGAGTAAATATGTGTTAGAATAAGTTTCAATAAGTAAGATGTGTATAACTGTATAGTTGAGGAAATGGAGGTGTGATTGATTCTTTGCATGACTGACTAGGTGTATGAGTAACTCTATGGATGAGTGACAATCTGTGAGTGTCTGTTTACACTGAGTGTAACTAAGGTTATATTAGAGTCTGAACAGATTCATCGTATTATCACATGAAGGACGACATCAGTGATGTTGTCAGTGATGTCATTTGAGTTGTCATCAGTGATGTCATCAGTGATGTCACTGACTATGTCATGAATGATGTAATATGTGACATCATCAGCAGTGGATTGCGGGTGCGCGATATATAGTTATTGCAACTAACTATATATGCGAATTTCTATGGTTTTGTGCGAGTAAATTAAGGTTTTGTAAATGCTAATCCCTAACTATATATTGTAGCAGGGTTTCCGTTCTCCCACAGAACTGTGCACAGAGATCTAGAACCTGGGTGAGTCAGGGTGACCCAGAACTCACCTTTGTTTCAGAAATTCCCTTACCTAGCTAGCTACAGTGTCTCATCGGTAGTAAATACTTCCCAATGACTTAGACCATCCAGAACATGAACTTAGAATACCTCAGGTATCGTGGAACACATGAACACTCTTTCGTTATATAATCATTACAAACCGAAACTGGGAGGAATAGAACACACGTGCAAGTTTGAAATGTTTATTTTTCAATGCAACATTCTCAAACGCAGTATCTTATATAATATCAACATACATATTATAAAAATCAGAGTTAGCAGCATAGTCACTAATCCATAATAAGCAAAAGGTGATAGCATGTTATGATGCAAAGATCTATAAAATTCTGTATCACCTATATTTCGCGCACCCTAATTAGCATATTATATTATATCTAAGAAGGTCTCATCTAGGTTCTTAGCAGGGCGGACCCATACCTCTAATTCTCAGTAGGAGGAGATCACATCAACCGCTACCAGCTCTCAGCATGCGAAGCATCAAGTGTGTTGATTCATTCCCTGTAACTCTATCTTAAACCCGCGTAGAGCCCAATATTGGCAACAACATTATTTGTGTTATGACTAACGTGGTGCGAGGATCAGGCCTACAGCAACCTTGTGTTAGGTTATTCTTAGAGTGTGCAGTTCTCAGTGTGCAGACAGTTGTACCAAGTGTTCCAAGCACGACTGATACCAGTGCAATAACATATTATTCTCAAATAAATCACATCTTTCGTCTAGGTTAGAAGCTACAATAACAATTAGGTGTCGTGTGCAAACCGAAGCAGAAAGAAAATATGGCGTTTAAACATTTAATAAGCACATGCTAACTTAACACAATATATAGAAACGTAGTAACCATATGACACCCCCCCAATGATCCGAGGAGGGTTAAAAATCAAAAAATATAAGCCAATACTCTATGAGTGGCAAGACATGAAAGCAGAGTTCAATGATATTGAGCCAAGCTAAATGTATGCAAATATATGTAAAATTCAAAAACAAAATGTATGTATGAATGCCTATAGTGGCCACACAAAATATAAAAATTCGACTTTGAGGCCTACTCTCAGTTGATAGGCCTAGAACATCTGAAAAAATCGAATGTTCGTATTGAAAAAAGGCACCATTCAGAATTACTAAAAAGTCACGTGCCATAATGATGGAAGTATTCAAAGTCACTCATGGTTGAATGAATATGCAAAATAGGTAGCCACAGCCTCCAACATGAAATCACTGTCATCATCCGAAAACAGTTCAGCCATCCAATTAAGCAATGGGAAAGAACATACGTGCTCCTCCAACACCGGTTCCTCTAGCAACATCAGAGGACAGCTCAGCGGGTTCTCGAGAACGCTCTGTGCCAGAAAGTCATGTGCCGCTGCGAATATGTCCCACTGACCCATTAGTCCATGCATCGCTGCCACAGCCATAACCCTTTCGCCAGAACAGACCAGCTCGTGAGCCACTACGGGGTACATCAGCTGATCAAAGTTGACGTCAGGAGAAGTCGGTAAACAGAGACACAAATCAATGGCCCAGTCGAAATCACAGCTCAGGCAATGAAACACGGGCTGGACACATGTGAAATAGGAAAATCTGAAGGATAATCCAAAAGCCGTGCTTAAAGTCGCAAGCGGCAGGGATCCATAATAATCAAGCATCCGGTTGCGAAACTGCATCAGTAGGGGCTGAGCGTTTCCTTGCGCAGGATGGGCATCCATGTTTTATAAAGTAAAATATCACCAGAACGCCTGCAGCTAAAGCCAGCAAAACAGGGAATCCGCCAAACAGGCTAGCGAATATAGAATGAAAGAACGCAGGGATAATACCAAATACTTTTTCAAATGTAGTCACGAGACCACTGCTAACCATTTTAAAAAAATGAGCCAGGCTCGTTGTGGAGGAGGCATTGAAGATTTGATGAACCAGCTCGCAAAAATGAAACGGCAAATCAGTACTTAAAAGTGCCTGTACTTCTGTGCGTGTGTTTGCTATGTGAAGGACATAAGTTTCGCGGGCAGAGCTCAGGGCCACCTGCTTTTGAGACAATAGGGCTCTTATACGGCCTAAACCATTGAACTCAGCTCTCAAGGTTGGTATTCTTGGCCAAATTAAAACATCTGAGTTTCCATGCGTGGGTGGATATAACACATTCTTGCAGCAAACCACCCTTTCAGACACGGTAACCACATATGCGATACCGGCCTCTAACCCACAACAAAACTCGTTGTTCAAAAGCAAATAACTACCGTTGGACAACAAAGTGAACGTGGGAACTATTGCAGGAACTGGTGTCCCTTTCAAAACACAGGCCAAATTAGGTTTGTCCTGATTACAAGAACCATGCAACTGGATGTGTCTGCATATTAGTGAGCGGTCAGGCGACTGTGTACATTCTTCACCATTCAAATTCACTTCACTTCCCTCTTTCAGGCATCTATAAGTGTATGGTAAAGACCATGTCTCATGGAGAAAAGCACTGCCTAATGGTTCATATCGCCCTATAGCAATATATTTCATACAATTCGTAAATTTATACAAAGCAAAAGGTAAGGTAATAACACCATGGATAAGCCATGGAGCCGCAGTTACTTCAGCCACTGAAAATGGCAGGGATTCTAATTTTTCAATATGTAACATAGAAAATGTTGCATCTCTCATTGATAACATGCGCTGTTTTTCAGTCAAATTAAATGGGGCAAATAGTGATGATACATTCGTAAAATTCCACGGCACTCGACCACCCTTTAGAGTCTGTAGTGTCCAAGCAAACTGCATCACAGAACGTAATTGATTTTGACCATGATATAAAACGGACACTTCATCATGTACAATGTCAACAACAGAAGACACAATATTATTTAACGTGTAAATTCGGAAAGTAAGCGTGTTAATACTGTTATCAACAACTGCAAGAACCTTTTCTAAATTTGCTTGATCAATAGCTCTCAGGCGTTTAGCAGCCTCAACCTGGGTAACTTTCCAAATTTCATTGTAAATTGCATACAGCCATCGTTTAGATCTACCTTTAGCCAGGCCTTTTATAAAATCTTTCAAATCCACATTATCATTTAATTGAGACAGATGTAGTTTAACTGCAGTTAACGTGGAATGTTGTAACCAATTTTGACACAGTTTCCCCACAGAATAGGTTGGGACAGTATAATCTTCTTCAAAACGTGGATCGGGCCTGAGTTTAGTGAACCCCTCAGCCAAACCCATAAAACGGCGTTGGCAAGAATCAGCACTCTTTTGCCATACCAGCCAACCCTTGGAATCCAAACTGGAAATGTTAAAGGACGAATTGTGTAAAAGAGTTTGCAACTCCTGAATGGAGGAATCAGTAAAATTACCCCAACCTGTATATTCATCTAAATCTGGGATGGTCGGTGTATTTAATTTTTTAGAAGTAGCCAATCCAAAGCATGTTGTCTGGAAAATGGTCGAATTTAAAAACAACATGTGATTCGGGATGAGACATGCACGGTGCAAAGCCTCAGTGCCTTGTACATGCCAATCTTTGGTACCCCAAACCGATTTAAGGTCAATTGTTCCTTTCCAGAACTCGTAGCCATCTACAGCCAACCTGTCTGAAAAGGACTTCGAATACAGCAATTTTGTATCGGTAAGTCTAACTTTGGAAATGGGCTTTTGTGTCATTTTAAAATAAAATGACTCGGGATTAGACTGATTAAAGTCTGTAAAATAGGTATATTTTTTCAGAAATGTATTGGAACTGCCACCGATTGGAGCAGGGCAATGTTCCCATTGTGTATAATTCACAGCAACCCTCCTGGAATTTGTCTTATGTAAAAAATGATTACCATAGTGTTGAAAACAAAACAAATCACCATAATTAATAGAATCTGTGTACAGATCCTCAGCATCGAAGGCAGCATAATACTTCAAATCCGAGAATAATGCTTCTACGGCCTGAATATCCCAATCATCAGAACGTATATTTTGTTTAATCACATCTCCCATGTTTACTCTAAGCACATTTGGAACATTAATCACTTCAGTGGGCCCATGTATCTGAAACCTAACCGCATCCCACACAATCCCATCAAGGACAGGCCAAGCAGTAATGTTAACTGTATTTAAGTTTCGTTTCAGTCTGTGTGCTGAATGTGACGAGGAAAGAGGGGCCAATGTTCCATTAAGGTACCGAATTCCTGTTCTTTCTTTAACGTAGTGACCATCAATCAGACGGAAAAAATAAAACACAAAACCAATTGACATAAAAAGATAAAATGAAAATAGGATCAACCAAATGTATGTCCAAGGGGGAATTAAAAAATGTTTTTTAAACAACGTGGCATATCTTGCAATGTTTGAGGGTTTCTTTGAAGGTTCCGAATCAGAGTCAAAAGAGAATCTGGACTGGTTGGCCAAACGGGTCTGCAAATCAGGCATTGATAAATCAGCAGGATAAGTGTAGGTCAGCTCATCAATGTTAGTAACAGGAATAGTATTTAATAAAGGACTGGATATGGCAGGCATCTCGAGGGACATATCCTGTTCTGCGCCAGATGTTATTGCTAGTACAGAGTGCCTCACCATGGAAGGACAGGATACAGCCGGCGTCATGCTATGAAGAATCGGCCACCCTGTGTGTCTTGACATTGTCAATAGAAATAAATCTGTTTTCCTTACGACCTGGAAGTGGTGGTAAAATGACTGTTCTTGTGCCCTTCACTCCAAGAACTCGAACCGGTGCTCGATATGAGGGACCAAACTCTTTCTTGTTATCGATCTTCTCTCGAACCAGTTCTCCAACTTGGGGTAGCCAGCCAACTACCGGGATCTGCAGCGCATCATCCGATGTGGAGGGCAAATGTTCCTTTGCAAGACTGTCTCTGGTCTTTTGTAGATTCTGTAAAACATTGCAATGTTCATCTACGTCAAAGGCCGTGGCCTGGGCCTTGTAGTCCAGCCCATCAGGGTCAGGTACATACATCTTGATACCAAAGAGCATTTCGTATGGGGTCCGCCCACCCAGAGACCTTCTAGGGAGATTATTAAGCGCACGCTACACGCCTATGAGGTGGGCTAACCAGTTACTGCCAGTGCCTATAACTCGAGCTGTCAAAGATTGCTTTAAGTCGCGGTTCATTCGTTCAACTACACCATTACCCTCAGGTCTGTAGGGACTCGAAAACTTGACTTGGACCCCCATCGAAACCATAGCATCCTTATATGCCTTAGAGGCAAAAGCCGGACCCTGATCCGAATGGAAGGTACCACAGGCAAAAATTCCCACAAAGACTCGCAAATCCTTAATGACAGTACGTGAATCAGCGCTCCGATGCGGCCATACCCACACAAAGCGTGTGCATGAATCAACTGCGACTAAGATGTACTTATACGCAGTATCAGAAGAAAATGGACCGCAGTGATCCAAATAAACACATCCAAGTGGTTTATTCGAGATGTACAACTGTGTCTGAGGCGGACGCGCAGCAGTTGAAGGCTTAATCTGCTGGCAAATGTCACATTGAAGAACATATTCGCGCGTCTGTTTATACAGTCCCCGCCACCAGAACCTCTGTTGTAGCTGTGTTACAGTGGCTGAGACGCCCGCATGCGCAGACGCCACACCTTCATGAGCCGCTGCAATCAAAACAGCCCTGCGATCCGAGTTGGGAACTAGACGTTCGCCAACTTCAGGGATTTTCACATAAGGAACCTTATCGGGACTTAAGTGGTATGTGTATTTAGAAGGGAATCCCGCAGGATATTTACTTCCCTTCTCAGTTGCAGCTACCGCTGCCAAGATGTCGTCATCTATTTTGCTTTTGGACCTTGTGACTGCTGCAACTAAGTATTTTGATACTGCTGACTTCGATGTTTCATCAGCAAGCGAATTGCCAACAGCGTGGACCCCCACGCACTGATGACCGAGAGTATGAATCACAAACACCAGTGGCAGCTTCTCTTTAAGTTCCGCCACTCGGACCCAGATCCTTTTATGTTTTATTGTGCTACCTTTGGAATCACGAAATTCATTCTGAATCCAAAAGAACAAGTTCTCATTGTAA
Organism: Lissotriton vulgaris; assembly: GCF_964263255.1. Taxonomy (NCBI): domain Eukaryota; kingdom Metazoa; phylum Chordata; class Amphibia; order Caudata; family Salamandridae; genus Lissotriton; species Lissotriton vulgaris. Next base: position 159,064 of record NW_028249459.1, read on the forward strand.
GACTGGACACAGTAGTAAGAGTCACTTACGATCAAAGTCGTCACACTAGGATCTGCGTACTCCAATGCAAGCATCAGAGCACGCAGCTCTGCTAATTGTGCAGTGCAGTCTCCAAGCGTCTGCGTGTGCACGACACTGGACTTGAACTCATCGTTCACCATGGCACCGACCACAATGGCGCAAGCGGAAACGTAGGCATGTTTAGAGCCATGCGCAAACTGCGCCGAACCATCAGTGTAAATGATGCAATGGAAATCCTCCAGCGGCCGCATTGCTAATGGAGCAGGATGAACAAATTCATACTGTAAATACTCCTGCGACCTTAAAGTGGCGTCAAAAATAAACGTGACATCCTGGGACGTCAAGGAAGCAGCCCATTGAATCCACCGAGGGTGCAAAGCTTTGGAATTAGGTACACTGGCTTTCGTAACCGCCTCTAAGGCCGGACACGGGGTAACAACCAACATGCGTTTTCCTTGTGACAGTGCACGTTCTTTAAGAATTGCCATCTGTACAGCTGTTAAAACTTTTTCTACAGTGGAAAATCGCAGTTCAGCCGAAGTGTACAAGTGTGACTTGTAAGCAATAGGTACTGTATCTCCTTCATTAAAAGTCAGGTACGTGAAACCCACCGCCCCAGGGACAATCCTTATCACCAGGTTGGTCTGGTTATCACGAGTCTGTAAGTATTCAGAAGCGAGCAAATCAGCCTGCAAAGACTGCAGAATGGCTGAATGCTCAGGCAGCCAGCATGATTTGGAAAAAGTTGGCTGTATCAAAGCATACAAAGGCTTGATACGCTGGGCATATTCCGGAATGTAAGTCCTCCCGAAATTTAGAAAGCCCAGAAGAAATTGTAATTTTTTCAGTGTTGTCAGAGAGCACAATTGTGCGCATTTCTCCAGGAAATGGGGTGCTAAACCCTTTTCTTCATGGTTAAGCTCGTAACCCAGAAACAACACTGTGTACTCCGCAATGTGTGATTTTGCAAAGTTAAACTTGTAACCCATGTCAGCAAAGTTACAAATTATGCTATTTACTCGACCCAGATGCTCCCAAAGATCGTCGTCTGTGAGATAAATGTCATCCACATACGAACAAGCAACTGGGTCGAAGCTCTCCAAAATAGAGACGATGCGCGCGGAAAAAACCCCAGGACTGTTCTTGTAGCCCATTGGGAGTCGTTTAAACATTTTTTGCACACCGGCGCATGTAAACCTGTCCATTGGGAACTTAGACCGTCTAATCTATGGGCATAAAAACCATTGGAAATGTCAAGCGTGGTTTTAAACCGTTTACGCTCAAGACTATTCACTAACGCAGAGCCATGCGTATTCTGTACTGCACAGTTACGGCAATGCGAGTTCAGATGCCTATAATCCAAAACCAAACGATATGAGCCGTCCGGCTTATTCACAGTAAAAAGGGGGTTATTCATCGGTGACACACACGTTTCAATTACACCTTGATATTCCAATTGTTCAAGGATAGCCGCGACTGAAGCTTTGGCTTCACGCCGTATGGGATATTGAGGTTGAGGCTGTGGCTGTGACCGTAAAGGAATCTCGTGGCTCGGTGACAATTTATCCCAGCCACATTGATTGCGGTACACAGCCGGCGCAAGCGCCAGAGCCCACTCTTCTGCAAAATGCAGCGCTTCCACTCTCGGCACAGTGTGCGCGAAACTGGGCAGGATCACCTCCTCCCCGCGCGGAGCTGCGAGAACAAAAGGTGGGGGCCAGTCAGCCTCCGAAAGCAAAATGTCATATGTGGACGAGAGATTTTCCCAAAATACCCCTTTTACAGTTTGCTGCATGTCACCTTCAATTAACAGGACAATTTCAAAAAGACGTTCAGGGGGAGCAACATGCGTGTCAGCAGTTTCTATCACAACATAAGAATCAGTCGCTGTCACCTTCAACAGTGGACGGAGGGCCTCTCTCACTATGGTAATCTCTGCTGCGCTGTCCAGCAAGGTCAGAGCCCACGTCAGATTCCGAAGCCGCGTTCTCACTATCTGGGGCATAACGATGCGCTGTCAGGGCGGCGACTTTCTTCGCGGCAAACTGAGGTCTCTTGGGCGTAGAGCCTTCCTGCTGCTCTCCACCGTTTCGCGGGCGGGGCTGACCACGTCCTTGCTGGCCTCCCCGGCCCCTGCCGCCCCCTCCACCACCGGTTGACGGAGCCGATGAGTCCTGAAAGGAACGAGGAGAGCGTTGGTCAGAAGCCTGAAATCTCTCAGGCGTTTTAATCATCGCGCGGTCGCGCAAATCATAAACACGATCCGACTGCGCAGGCAATGGAGACGCAGGAGCAGAAACCTGTGTTTGTTGTGGTTGTTGCTTACCCTGATTCTGCTTTTTAGGCCAATTTTGCTTCTTGGACTTTTGTTGACCACTAGTTTCCGATGTCTGACCCTGGGGCTGTTTCTTCTCCTTTTCAGGAAAAGCTTTAACCCCCTTTGCATTGCGGCCAACCATTTTGTAAGCAGCCACAATAATCTTTGCCAACTGTCGGGGTCGGTCGGCCTCTTGAACCAACGCCAACGCGTTAGCCACCTGAAAGTTCACTGCATCCCCCTTGACATTTGCAAGGATCAGATCGCAAACCACATCAAATGAGCCACACAGGCGCATGCCCAATTCAACAGCCGCCTCTCTTCCGTGTTCGTCTTGAACACGTTTAAGGACCCCACCTAGATTGGTCACAGACGGGGAGCCATAGCACCTCGAATAGACCGCTGCAAAATTTTTGCCCCAGGTCTCACAGTCAACAAGGTCAGGAGCCAGATCTTTCGGCAAACTTAGTGTAAGAATCCGGTGTTTATCACCCGGACTCGTATTGGGAAACACAGCTTCCAACTGGCCGAATTTCTCAGCAAGCCAGAACGGAAAATCGTCCTTCTCCTGGGGCTTCTTACCCATCACGGAATTTACCATGACCGGATTGATTTTCAGACCAGCATGTTCACGAAGCTGTGCCCCCCTAGGGGCCGCGTCCTGAACATTACGGCTAGTGTAATGAACAAGCGCTCTAATCACTTCCACCGCGACTTCATGAAGCCGCCGCAATTCTCCCACGTTACAAGTGGCACGTCGGGGGTGAGGAGTAAATCCAGCCAAAGCGGGCCAAGGAGTGCCCGGAATGGACAACGGACCTAACCTCGGAGCGGTTAAAGCATGTGGTAGGGCGCCACCAAACCAAACTCCATGCTGCCAAGCGTCAATAGGAACTTCCAGTGCTCTGTACGGAGCATATGCTGCCGGTACATCTGAAGCAGTGTACGAGTGGAACACACCAGAATTAGCGTCCACCGCCGGAAATGTCACCCACGAATAAAATAGTTCATACGGGTATGCATGTTCCGCACTCACCACTAGAACCACAGCCAAGCCATCCAGAGGAACATCATACATCCGCAAATGGTCACGCACTGCAATGCGACTATGCTGCGGGATGTCCACGGCTTGAGCCATGTCAGCACAGGAAAGCGAAAACACAAAGATTACTTTGTAGCACAACTGGGTAGTAATTCAAAGAAACCTTTCACAGTTAGATTCAAGCTTGAAAATGACCTATTTCAAAATAGGTAGGTTTTTCCGACACCGCCGTTTACCGGAAACGGGAATGAAGGCGTTAAGGTTTGAATGTTATACTACTCGAGTGTCATGATATAAGGCCAACCAACGTACGGGCGCCATGTAGCAGGGTTTCCGTTCTCCCACAGAACTGTGCACAGAGATCTAGAACCTGGGTGAGTCAGGGTGACCCAGAACTCACCTTTGTTTCAGAAATCCCCTTACCTAGCTAGCTACAGTGTCTCATCGGTAGTAAATACTTCCCAATGACTTAGACAATCCAGAACATGAACTTAGAATACCTCAGGTATCTTGGAACACATGAACACTCTTTCGTTATATAATCATTACAAACCGAAACTGGGAGGCAGAGAACACACGTGGAAGTTTGAAATGTTTATTTTTCAATGCAACATTCTCAAACGCAGTATCTTATATAATATCAACATACATATTATAAAAATCAGAGTTAGCAGCATAGTCACTAATCCATAATAAGCAAAAGGTGATAGCATGTTATGATGCAAAGATCTATAAAATTCTGTATCACCTATATTTCGCACACCCTAATTAGCATATTATATTATATCTAAGAAGGTCTCATCTGGGTTCTTAGCAGGGCGGACCCATACCTCTAATTCTCAGTAGGAGGAGATCACATCAACCGCTACCAGCTCTCAGCATGCGAAGCATCAAGTGTGTTGATTCATTCCCTGTAACTCTATCTTAAACCCGCGTAGAGCCCAATATTGGCAACAACATTATTTGTGTTATGACTAACGTGGTGCGAGGATCAGGCCTACAGCAACCTTGTGTTAGGTTATTCTTAGAGTGTGCAGTTCTCAGTGTGCAGACAGTTGTACCAAGTGTTCCAAGCACGACTGATACCAGTGCAATAACATATTATTCTCAAATAAATCACATCTTTCGTCTAGGTTAGAAGCTACAATAACAATTAGGTGTCGTGTGCAAACCGAAGCAGAAAGAAAATATGGCGTTTAAACATTTAATAAGCACATGCTAACTTAACACAATATATAGAAACGTAGAAACCATATGACAATATGGTCTATAACCTATGGTTTTTTCAGTGAATTTCAATGGTTTTTTAATAGCAAATATAAAAAGCTGAAAAATGTCAAGTACGTGGTAGGTAAAAACATTTTCGTATTTATGCACGCTGATGTGCTTTCAACGCTGCACCCCCCCCCCCTCCTGTTTTCTTTTAGGAGTATTCTCTCTTTGCAGATAGTGAATGGTAGGTAACACAGGACTTTGCCCCCGTTGTAATCCGTTGTGCCTGCTTCTCTCTCCATTTCATTGATTATTATCCTAGCATTTATTGTTTTGGAACTGGTTCTCTTTGGTTCATTCTCTATTTACAAACAAGCACAGAGTCGCAATACTCTGTTTAGTCTTTGCAGATAGTGAAAAATCGTTAAAAAAACAAAAGGAATCAAGCAAAATCAGTAGGCCACTAATGGGATCTCTTTTTGACCTCGCTAAAATAGAAACATTATGAACAACCCCTCATGACAAATACGAAACTAGTGAGAGGAACTGAGCTCGACACCATGATGGCTGCAAGACAGCTCGGCTCCGCCGCCCACCCCACCCAAAATAACGACAAACACTATGCAAATATTATAAATATATACAACACACCAGCAAAGTAACAGGCTAAAACGTTTTATTAAATAACTATTTACATGGCAGCCTAGTTTGTGTTCCAACCGCTGGTTGGTGGAGACATTTTGACTATATTCTGGACCTGCATTGTCGCGTAATGCGTCATATGACGCGCCGCGTTAGCGCACCCGGAATGCTCCGGTGCGCGAGGCGCAGCTTCCCGGAAACGATCCAGAGCGCGGCGCGCAGCGCGTAACGTAAGCATAACAGGTCATGTGACTTGTTAATAAAACTTTTCATTGGTTCATTTTACTTTTGTTATTCTAATGATGAAAGGCTTGGTCATATGACCTAAAAATAACGCTTTTCATTGCTTTCGAACATTTTTTTTTCCCAAATGATGAAAGCCCCACCTTTTTTTTTCCCGCTCTGACTTGTAAAGCAAAGGACCCAGATGCATTTACAGTTTATCACTAACAATGTTCCAGGCTAATGTATTTTCCCGGGAATTTACAACTGTCCTGCAAGTAAAATATTCCTATTTCGAGAAAAAGGGCGTTTCTTCGTCCCATGAAGGAGCCGTTGAGCAAAAGAGGCTCGGCCTGCTGTCTTAGTCGCTGATAGGCATGAATATCGGATTCTTATCGATCACTTTATGTTGCAGGAGTGGAAAACACAACAGCCCTTGACCATTTATCTTTACTGCGTTCCTGCGTATTATACCTTTTAACCGTCATGTAATCGGGCTGCTTTATTTCACTTGCCTTTTACTGATTCGAAAACAGTGGCTATTATTCAAAACTTTACCAAAAAAGGTACTACTACCATGTTTTGTTTTAAAAACCTTTATTGTGAAAATGTCAGTATACAAATACGGGCCTATAACCACGTGGGCCGGCCACGGAGCAAACTGGAATCGTATATGATGAGGGGACATTTACACTGTAGAAGAACGTAACGGGCGGGCCATTAAGTTGCAAGAAGTAATCAATCAATCAGTGACACTTATAAAGCGCGCTACATACCCGTAGGGTCTCAAGGCACTGGGGGGGGGGAGCCGCTACTGCTCGAACAGCCAGGTCTTCAGCTTCTTCCTGAAGGAGAGGTGGTCTTGGGTCAGGCGAGGGGTCGGTCGGGAGGGAGTTCCAGGTCTTGGCGGCCAGGTAGGAGAAGGACCTTCCTCCTGTAGTCGCTCTTCGGATGCGGGGGACGGCGGTGAGGGCGTGGTTGGCTGATCGGAGGTGGCGTTTGGGAGCGTAGAAGTTGACTCGGCTGTTAAGGTAGCTCGGGCCTTGGTCGTGTAGGGCTTTGTGTGCATGGGTGAGGAGGCGGAAGGTGATTCTTTTGTTGACGGGGAGCCAGTGAAGGTCTCTCAGATGTCCGGAGATGTGGCTGGTTCGTGGGATGTCGAGGATGAGTCTGGCTGAGGCGTTCTGGATCCGCTGGAGTCTCTTCTGGAGCTTGGCGGTGGTACCGGCGTAGAGGGCGTTGCCGTAGTCCAGTCGGCTGGTGACTAGGGCCTGGGTGACGGTCTTCCTGGTCTCGGTGGGGATCCACCAGAAGATCTTCCGTAGCATGCGTAGGATGTTGAAGCATGCCGAGGAGACGTTGTTGACTTGCCTGGTCATGGAGAGGGAGGAGTCCAGGATGAAGCCCAGGTTGCGTGCATGGTCTGTCGGTTTGGGTGCGGTGCCCAGGGCGGGAGGCCACCAGGAGTCGTCCCAGGCGGAGGGAGAGGAGCCCAGGATGAGGACCTCCGTCTTGTCCGAGTTCAGTTTCAGGCGGCTGGTCGTCATCCACTCGGCTACCTCTTTCATCCCTTCGTGCAGGTTGGCTCTGGCGGCGGCGGGGTCGTTGGTCAGGGAGAGGATCAGCTGGGTGTCGTCGGCGTAGGAGATTATGCTGAAGTAAGGTGTCAAATAGTTGCGGAATCGATGGACGTACATTTTATAATTAAAGTACGACAGGGCCAGTTACAATAAAATTATCTAGATATACATTTGCGGGCAAGTACCATGGGTGACGTTAATTCGAACTTTCAATAGTACAGTAATCAATAACACATCAGAACTTAATATCAATAGGGATGTCCAAATGTTCAATCAGTACTCGTCCCCGCCCGCCATGTGCTTCAAAACTGCATATGTATCTCGTGATATCAAGGTTGGGCAACCAGTACACAACAAGGAGTTACGAGTCCCATTTATACCGGCGCCATTTTGGGCTCCACCAACCAGCGGTCGGACCAGAACCCCTTTTGGCAGTCCAAAAAGGTTCCGTTAAATGACAACAGAAGAGATAGGCAACAAGAACAATCAATCAAAAGAGGGGACGCTTTCGTGAATGGGGCCCATGCCCTAGCAGGCAAGCGTCCGAGTTCCAAGGTGTCCCAGGGACATTTTAGTGGACCAGGCCCAAATCCAAAGAGCCGGCCCCCATTTTGAAAGGATTGTTGCAGCCGCCTTTCGCTGCACCGCAAAAGTAAACGCAACTCAGCTGGATGGGGGGTGAGGCACTGTGCCGCAAGAGCGGGCGCAATGCAGCTGGAATGCGAGTGAAACGCTAAGGGGCGCCCCACTGCAGATGAGGTACCTCCACCTGGGGAGGCGGGAGAGGGCCGTTTGCACCGCCTCCTCCCCCCCCCCCCCCGGCACCCCACGCCGTCTTTTCGGCGCAGCATTGTAGGATGGCCACACCAATGCGGCAACTTGCTGGACACCACCTCGGTGCCATCCGGATCTCTGCGCGTTCGAGTCGCTGTACCGCAAGAGTGGGAGGAAAACAGCTGGATGGCGGGTGAGTCACTGTACCTCAAGTGCGGCCGCAACTCTGCTGAACGGCGAGTGAAACGGCAAAGGGCGCCGCACTGCACATGAGGTGCCTCCACCTGGGGAGGCGGGAGAGGGCCGTTTGCGCCGCCTCCCCCCCCCCCCGGGCACCCCACGCCGTATTTCGGCGCAGCATTGTAGGATAGCCACACCAGTGCGGCAACTTGCTGGACACCACCTCGGTGCCATCCGGATCTCGGCGCGTTCGAGTCACTGTACCGCAAGAGTGGCCGAAACTCAGCTGGACACGCCGTCTTTCGGCGCAGCATTGTAGGATGGCCACACCAGTGCGGCAACTTGCTGGACACCACCTCGGTGCCATCCGGATCTCGACGCGTTGTGCTGCCTTCGGCCTATTCCCACATCGGTCCGCTACTGACGCCGCCTCACAGGCCAACGGATTTTCTAGGCTTTTTATAGCCCAAAGCCGCATAACAGGTCATGTGACTTATATATAAAACTTTTCATTGGTTCATTTTACTTTTGGTTTCCTAATGATGCTTGATCATATGACCTAAAAATAACACTTTTCATTGGATTGAAACATTTTTTTTCCCAAACGATGAAAGCCCCACCTTTTTTTCTCACTCGGCAATCCAAAAAGGTTCCGTTAGATGACAACAGAGGGGACAGGCAACAAGAACCATCACTCAAAAAAGGGGAGGGAAAGTTGAGGCTCCACCGGAACTCATCGAATTGATAGTCTACAGTGTTTCTGGATGTTTCAGACTGAAGCTGGCGTCAGCATGAGAGCACCGCCATCCAGTAGCTCCGTCGTGGCCATTCGGCAAGCAATCATGGCAGCCGCTCCCCACCGGAAGCCTGCGGGAGTCGGGGGCCCCCAAGACTTTTGTAGAATCTTCAAGGCTGAGGGGACGCTTTCGAGAATGGGGCCCAAGCCCTAGCAGACAAGCGTCCGAGTTCCAAGGTGTCCCAGGGCCATTTTAGTGGACCAGGCCCAAATCCGAAGAGCCGGCCGCCATTTTGAGAGTCCTGTGGCAGCCGCCTATCGCTGCACCGCAAGAGTGGGCGCAATTCAACTACATGGTGAGCGAGACGCTGTAGCCGCAAGAGCGAGCGGTAAACAGCTGAATGGCGGATGAGGCACAGTGCAGCAAAAGCGGGCGGAAAAACGCTTAATGGCAAGTGAAACGCTAAAGGGGCGCCCCACTACAGCAGACGAGCCTCCACCTGGGGAGGCCCGTTCACGCCGCCTCCCCCCCCCCCCCCCCCCGGGGCGCCCCACGCCGTTTTTCGGAGCAGCATTGTAGGATGCCAAAACCAGTGCGGCAAGTAAAGAACATCACCTGGGTGCCGTCCAGATCTCAGCGCGTTCTGCTGCCTTGGGACTATTCGCACAACAGACCGCTACTGACGAGGCACAGTGCAGCAAAAGCGGGCGGAAAACCGCTGAATGGCAAGTGAAACACTAAAGGGGCGCCCCACTACAGTAGACGAGCCTCCACCTGGGGAGGCCCGTTCACGCCGCCTCCCCCCCCAATCCCCCCCCACCCCGGGGCGCCCCACGCCGTTTTTCGGAGCAGCATTGTAGGATACCAAAACCAGTGCGGCACCTGGGTGCCGTCCAGAACTCAGCACGTTGTGCTGCCTTCGGACTATTCGCACAACAGACCGCTACTGACCATTATTGCTTCTGTTTAAAAAAAAATTTTTTAACGTGTTTACTGTTTTTGTTGCGTTGTATATATTTATAAGTTATTAAAGTGTTATAATCCTACTACTTTGTTGGAGTGCTATATATTTTTAATGTGACACATAATTGTGAAGACTTTGATGTACAAAAAGGCATCCCTGGAATGTTCCGCTTCAGGCTCGGTCCCACACACCCTCACAGTGAGAATCCCCTCCGCAATCACAATACAGGATCGTTATCAGATAGTAGGAACGCGTGTGCTGTGACGGATCTCATCGGGTGGGGGCCTTGATCTACTGTAACTCCTTTGAAGAGGGGTGATTCTTTACAATTGGGGCCATAAACTACATCCGCAGGGCTAGGTGATAGCCTGGGACCGGCCTGGACAATCAGACACAGAAGAAGAGGAGTGTCAGAGGGTGCGGTAGTGAATAGGGTGAAAGGGAGGTGTCGGGCGGGCACAGGGTGTGATTCTCAGGGAAGAGCAGCGCAGATGGGGGGAGGTTTATGGCCCATGCATATGACAGAGAGCGGGGGTGACCAGTGCATGGGGGAGATGCTTGCGAGGGTGGGGAGCCATGCCGAGGATCGGCAGCGTGCATAGAGTGGGTCTGCTCAAGGCATCTAAAATGGCTGCCGTGCACGACAAAAGTGTGGCATTGGAAAAAAAGCAAGATGGCGCAGACAATGTTTATCAATACAAATTAATTCATAACAATTATTTTTAACAATATATTTACTCGCAGTGTAAAAATGGCGGTCAACACTTCCTGATTTCCTTCGAATCGAACGTTAACAGACATCACGATCGGCGGCATGCAGAGAGTGGGTCTGGTCAAGGCATCTAAAATGGCTGCAGTGCACGACAAAAGTGTGCCATTGGATAAAAAGCAAGATAGCGCAGACAATGTTTATCAATACGGATTAATTTATAACAATTATTTTTAACAATATATTTACTCGCAGTGTCAAAATGACGGTCAACACTTCCTGATTTCCTTCGAATCGAACGTTAACAGACGTCACGCAGCAAAAAAAAAAAAAAAACCCTCACGCGCAGCCGCTGGAAGACAAGTATTAACATATATGAGCATCCTCAGCCACCCTCAGAAAACATAGGGGGTCAGGATACGTCTCCCGTACCCCCTTATACCCATTTCTCACATTGTTTTTCCTCCATCTTGTAATTTAATTAAAATAAAACACAAAATGGCAAATTCCCGTTTCGCGTCCCGATTCGCTACCGGTTCGCGAACCGGAAAGCGCTTCTACCGCAAAAAAATCAAATTTTTTTATTTGCCCCACAGGACCCTTTAATAACCCCAACATCATTCCTAGGGGGTCAAGAAGGGTCTACCTTGCCCCCTTTCATTAAATTCACCCTTCGTTTTTCTCCTCTTCTTGTCTCTCGATCCTACCGAGAGACAAGATGGCGGCCGCTACGGACTGTTTAGAATGTTGACAGACACCGGAGAGCCAATCAGCTGCGCGAACCGGAGCGCTACCCGGGACGCTGTCACAGATATATCTGTTTTTTAAAACGTTAATTTCTCAAAATCCACTGGAGCACATATATTGAGACCCAGCAAAGGCACATCGGGCTAACAGTCCCTACAATTTTGCCAAGTTTCGTGCAAATCCATTCAGCCGTTCGAGCTAAAAGTGAGGCCAAACGCCCTATGGAAAAATGAATGGGAAAAACGCGTTTTGGGACCCCCCTTTTTTCTCGGCCCCCCTTAACAAAACCCCCCCAAAATTTTCAGGGGCTGCTCAGAAACAAAATGTGCCATTTTCCTGAAAATTTCAGCCGATTCCGTCCACAAACGCCAAAGTTATTAGACATAGAATTTTCAAAAGTTCCATAGAGAAAAAATCCTAACTATATATACCTACTGGCGACCGCCAGTAGGTAATATATATACACATATATATATATAGCCGTGAGGCTGAAACGCGTCGGTGGAGTGTTTGTGTGATTAAAGCTTCGTAAAAAGTATCCAGTTGTGCCGCCCTCTTTGTTCTAAAATTAATACTGGGCTTTGATCCAGCCCTCGAGGAACGTGTGGGGAGCCACTCTTGCAGGACTTCTATACACTGAAAAAACCATAGGTTTCAGGGATGTTATAGTTAGTTGGACATTTCACTCATAGAAAACCATAGTAATTCCCCTGTTATAGTTAGTTGAGCTAACTATAACTCGCTCCCCCGCAATGCACTGCTGATGATGTCACATATTACATCATTCATGACATGGTCAGTGAAATCACTGATGACATCACTGATGACTTATATTATAGTAAATATATTTTCTCATAATCACGTCAGGTGCGGTCTCCTTGCTCGCTGGGTGCGCGATTGCCGTGTGACCTTAAAAAAATGCATTTGATTGGTTCATACCATTTCCAATGTAGCAGTTGGAAAGTGAGAACCCATTTTAGACATTCTCTCTACAGCATTTGATGAGACACACCTCTTCTGCTTAGAGAGCTTTTTTGAAAACTTTTTGCTATGTGCACATATCTCACACTACACACAACATGCAACCATCATCTTCATCAATATTCATGGTCTGTAAAGTAGCCTTCTACCTGTGATAGGCATGCACCTAAAAGTTACATAACCAAAGTTTTCCTCCCTGCCAGAGGTATCATGGTTGCATACGCTGTCCACAGCACAATGTAATGTGGTACGGCTCAGGGGCAGTATCATGCATAGATAATGAACACACAGACACAGATAGATGGTTGAAGTGGGTACGGGCACATGCGCTCGACACATTTTTATTACCAGGGTCACATATCCAGTGACATCTGTGCTGGATGCGTGTGGGGTGAGTTTAAACCAGCCCTCAGGGAATGGTTGCTGATAGCATCAACTACAACAGTAATCATTGGATCACACAGAGAGATTCAATAATAAAAGCGTGAACAGTTTGTGCTGCAGTAAGGTAGGGACAGTAGATGTAAAATAATACTGAAAAAATTCTATTGTAAAAGAACCATAACTTGTGGTATACTAAGACACAGGCAATATAGCTGAAATAATACACAAAAAGATTGTATCATAAAGGGCCCAGCAGTTCTCGAGCACTCAGATGGCTACATCAAAAGCATTAAGCATGTGCACAGCTAGCAATGTTGCGTGCTGCGGGCGGGCCGTACTAGGAGCAATGTCTGTTGCCATCAACACTGCATCATCTGCAATAGCGACTCAATCTGAATTGCTGTTTGCAGTGTAGGCCAGAGAGAGCGGTCATCAAGGGCTCACAGCCACATGCCATGGACTTGAGCTGCCCAGTTTGTAATACATGAAGCAACAAAAAGCGTGTGCGGAGCCTGTGATGATGCATGTACGTGGTGCGGACAGAGCGCACTGGAGCAATGTCTTTTCCTACAGGACTGCGTCATCTACAATAGCGACTCGATCTGAATTGTGAACACTGCTGTCTGCAGTGTAAATTGAAGGCAGTAGTCACACAGACATCCACGAATACATTTTCTCACTTCTTCTTCACAAAATACAACAATATAAATTACAGAAAACTTTGCAATAAATAAATCAAAACCATTTGATTTCTGCTGTCCACAGTGAAGAATATTCAGTGTTCCTTTGAACTTGCAAGATGAATTTCGTCATTGTAGTAAACCTATAACTCATCTAAAAAAAGTTCTTCAAGCAAGTATACTAAAAGGATATTGTGTATATTTCAATAGAAGTTGTAAACAGTTGCCTACTGGATTCTGTAATTAAACAATCACCACTTGATCTGAATTGTGAGCCCTGCTGACTGCAGTGTAGGTCAGAGGCAGTGGTCATTAACGCCTCACACCCACGTGCCTTTGGATTCGGAAGCACAAAGTTGGTTGTACCTGATCAGTGGAGGGTACTCAGAAATAATCACAGACTTTAACTTCTGACATCCTCAATCATAGAATCATGACCCCGTTTCAACGTTTGGACCTGTTGTACCGCGGTATACTCTACCGACTGGTGTCAACCAAGCACAATAATCATGTGCAACAGTTAGCTACGCAAGCACAGAGTCTGATGCACCTCAACGGCGAGAGTTCTATGAAAACCAAGCAACAGGTAATATCGGACATCTTCCATTGTGGGATCAAGACACCATTCCACTGTTGGGACCTAGAGTTGGCTACACCTAGTCGAAGGGGGTACCTTCTTCTCCACTCTCAGATGCAGTTCTAACATCATTCATTGTGGGATCAAGACATCGTTCCACTGTTGGGACCTAGAGTTAGTTGCACCTGGTTGGAGGGGGTACACAGAAATCATCACAGACTTTAACTTCTGAGATCCTCAATCATAGAATCAAGACCCCGTTTCACTGTTAGGTCCTGCTGTACCGCGGTGTAGTCCAGCGAGTACAGTCAACCAAGCCCAATAATCCTGTACAGCAGTTAGCTACGGAAGCACATAGACTGATGCACCTCAACAGAGAGAGTTCTGTGAAAAGCAAGCAGCAGGTAATATCAGACATCATCTATTGTGGGATCAAGACACCGTTCCACTGTTGGGACCTAGAGTTGGTTGCACCCGGTCAAAGGGAGTATCTTCATCTCCACTCTCAGATGCAGTTCTAACATCGTCCACTGTTGGTACCGGTTTGACTACTGTGTTAGAAGTATACAGATCACTCCACGCTGCTGGGCCTCAGGCTGGGTGCTGGGTGCCTGTGACGCGGTAGCCAGCGTTGATCTCAGGAGCCTTCCGAGCTCGCAGACCTCTGCCCAGCAGCTTCCGCCGGCACGTGGTGGGTCCTCTTTCATATACGGTGGTGTCAAAAGATGAACTGTGTGGCATATATGCGTCGCAGCGGCCATGATGGTTTCTTGGTACCAGCCCACTGAGAGCGTCATTCACGCAGCCACCTTCGCTCACGGGGTCAACCGCATGGCGGTGTAATCTGCGCAGACCTGGCAGACATGTTCGCCATTCCGGAACAAAACCACACCAAGAGAAACGTGCCTTTTATTCATACCTCTACGCTAGCCTTACGTACGCCGAGCCAGCCCACTACGCTAAAGATATGGGGGGAAGGGGGCACGTACATGCTATGTTTCCGTAATCTTCCCTGCTGACTGTACTATCATGGTTGCGTCCACTGGCTACTTCACTCAATAGACCATCAGTTTATGTTGACATGTACATGTCTGTGCTCTACATACTCAAGTCTGTCCAGCACATCCCCTCAACTCTTTGCATTGTATACTTTTATCATCGAGAATCACTTGCCACCTTCGCACATACTTTGCTCCCATCTCTCCCCGCATTTTGCATTGTGTGACAGAGGTGCCATGCAATGTTTGGTTTGTGTACATGGCTACCCACGTTTCCCACAGTACGAAGTGTCGTTGTGTCTGCTAGGTATACATGTTGTTTGTCATGTTGTATGTGATTATACAAGGTAGCACGTTTATTCACGAGCAGTGGTTTTTCACATTTACATATCGCTGTCTTAAAGAGCATACAGAAGTTTTTCTCACAGGTAAAAACTGCGACCACAATGGCAGTCATTCATTACTATCCAAGAATGTCCAACTGCACAACGCTTCTAAGCTTACAGCCCCCAATTTTGCGTGCTTTCTTAAAAGTACACCATCTCCTACAATCAGACCAACATTCACACAGCTTTCTAACTGCTGTTATCCGCTTCTCAATAACATGCACTCCTACGGAATGTGAACTGGCATACTGTATGTCCTTACTCTTTCAAACTTCTTGTGGCAATGTCTATTCCCACCCACACAAACGGGCACATGCATCAACCTACTTAGGAATTGCAAACGGTGCGAATCGGTAAATTCGGCCGTTTGCGATTCCTAAATAACTTTTTGGGAAGCATCATGCATTTTTGTGAAATTCGCTATTTTTAGCGATTTCCAAAAATGCGATTGCTTTTAAGGAATCGCAAGTTTGCGATTCCTTAAAAGCAATGCATGATTCTTTTTCAAATTGCGTATTCGCAATTAGGGGGTGCAAATTACCACGAGGGTGAACCTCGTGGTAATTTGCGAAAAAGTATTAAAATGCTCAAAATTGCATTTTAAACACTGTCATGTTACAGACACACATGTCCTTAGGACATGTGTGTGTGAAACATGCACTTTAAAATACATTTCAGGGGTGCAGAGGGGGGATCCAAAGGACCCCCCCTTGCACCCCTGAAATGCATTAACATTTTGCAAATCGCTAATTGAAATTCGCAAATGTCAATGCCTTCCCATTGATTCCTGTGGGCCTTTTGGCCCATAGGAATCAATGGGAATTGCGAAATCGCAAATTAGAATTCGCATAATATTTGCGATTCGGTAAAAATTGCGATTTTTACCGAATCGCAAATATTATGCGATTAAAATCATGCATCCCATTTTGCGATTCCTTATTTGCGGTTCCCTAAAAATTGCAAATCAGGAATCGCAAAACCATACAATGATGCATGTGGCCAAAAGTAACTCCCAAACTTCAACTTGGCCTTCAATCCCTACTTTGAAAACAGATTTCATTAAACTAACCAAACTGAAAGCTCTTTTGTTCAGAACAGAAGTGTCCCTCACTTCTGCAAAATAAATTTATCGACTGCAGATAGCACAAACTTCAAGTAAAATACAGTCCCTTTTAAATACAAACCTCCCATTACACTTTGTGAAATGTTACACAATTTTCATCACATCTCACACTCAAGGTCTGGCACACTTTTTTAACACGGTCTCCTCCGACCTTCTCACAGGCTTTCAGACTGTTTTGGTATAATACCAGACTTCATTCATTCGATCATCTCTGGAATTACAGGAACAGTGCCCAAAATTCTCGCTCTCTTTGGGCCATCCTACTACTATTTTTGCTTGTAACAAAATGGCTGCGCTCCATGTGGTAGCAAGCAAGTCCGACAGAATACGCCTCTACGCGAAGCTACATCAATACTATGAAAATATTGAACTACTTTTCGGGTACCTGCCTCTATCTATTTTCGGAGCCAGCTACAACATGACATTTATTTACACATATGCAATCTGCGTACAACCATTTTTTATTGCAAAACTTGCCCATTCGACTGGCAAATGGATATATGCCTTGCCAACATCCCACCAATCGCTCACGATATCCAGCAGGTAATGCAGTATCTTGAAAACCATGAACTTGATTGTTCAGGCAGTGGAGCGATGGCGGATGCAACGCAAAAAGGTATCGTGACGGAATGGGATTTCTGCGCAGCTGCGAAAGATCTCCTGCAACATGCGACCTTTCACAACATTGCAGATTGCCTGCCAATTCAAATTGCTGCTCCAACATTCGAGGAACATTACTGTCCCGCCAAGGATATGAATTGGATCGCTTTGCTTATCTCACACGATGGCAACAATGACCTCTTGGAACATTGCGCATCTCAAGCCACTGAAGAACTTCCAGACTTCAATCTCCAAGACTTGTAAGTAACTTACGTTATTCGTGGATTGATTTTTTTCCATCTTTTTTGACTATTTCCTTTAAAAAAATGTAATACACTTCAATTGTACTACTTTCATATAATAACTTTCTAACTATCCTCGGCATTTGAACTCTGTTTTTATTATTGCCCCTTAGGTCTCCACTCTAAGCAGAGTTCGGTGATGTATGGCCTATGCAAATACGCAATTTACTTGCTAAATTAGCCTTAACCCGACATCCATTTTGAAACCATGTCTATTCTTTGTGCACACGTCTCTCTGCCTGCCTGTTATCCACAAAGTCCTTTCACACAAATGTACTCATCCTGAGCCTCTGCTCACAAGCTGGCGATCAAGATCAACATTGTTTAGGAACTGGTTGGCACAGTGTGGTAATCATATCCTACCTTTATTTTCATTATAGAATTTAGTCATTCATGTCTAATAGCTATTTATTATGTCACATGGAACTGTAACATGTAATATGGAATTCACTGATGCAGGAGTTTGAATACAGCAGAAGCGGTTGGAGTTTGCCTCAGCTCGATGCCTTAGCTCTCTGCACAAGAATGTTTTTTTGAAACAGCTAAAGCCAATAATGTGTGGTTTGACCAGAAGTGTACCTAATGTGCTTCTCAGAAGCGCAATGTTTGTGTTCCTCCTCAAAGTTCCGATGTGGGTAGAACTATTACCAATTCTGACATGTACCAGATTCAATCTACTGTACAAGAGATTGCTGACTGTTCTACTGTTGATAATGTTGTGTTAAAGGAAAGAGTACCAGGGTACCCTAAGTAGTTTGATGATTACATTTTGCGAAAAAAATATTTTTTGTTCGTTTTCTTAAAGGATACATGTGGTAATGGTATCCTACCTTCATTTTCATTATAGAATTTAGAGTCATTCAAGTCTAATAGGTATTGTTTATGTCACATTGAACTGTAACATGTAATGTGGAATTCACTGATGCAGGAGCTTACGTTTGAATACAGCAGAAGCGGTTGGAGTTTGCCTCAGCTGCATGCCTTAGCTCTTGCACCAGTGGGTCCATTTATGGCACTTAAATAAAGACACTTTTTACATAACTTTCAAACTCCATCGCTTTATTACACGCAGCTACTTTCTTAGACACACCTGATTTCACCATTTGTCTTCTGTGGCATTGCAACATTCTGCATTATATTCTTCACGATTTTTTCATTATTCCTGTTTGCTAAAACACTGCATTCGAGTCTTTAGACTGGTAGGGGTGAGTAGTTGGCTTCCCACTCCCTGTATAGTATAATTGCATACTAACACTACTTACACAGGTATGCTACAGCGACCAGTATCCAACAGCGCCCACAGCAAATCACTTTACAGCAATCAGCTCACGGCTTAGGCTCACAGTTTCATCCCCGAGTCTTCAGGACGGTACCAGTGAGTAGTTTGCTTCCCACTCCCGCTATACTCTAAACGCATACTAACACCACCTGCACAGCTATGCTACAGCGGCCAGTATGCTACAGTGCCCAGAGCACATCAGTTTACAGCAGTCAGCTCATGCTTTAGGCCCATGCTTTCATCCCTGAGTGTACCGGCGCCTCACCTCAGCACCATCTCACTGTGGGCAAAACAGCACTTCACACCGTTAGGGGTAAATGCTTCGCTTTGGCCAGTGAGCTACAGCACCCAGAGCACATCAGTTTACAGCACTCAGCTCACGGTTTAGGTGCAGGCTTTCAACCCGAGTGTACCGGCACCTCACCTCAGCACCATCTCACTGTGGGCAAAACAGCACTTCACACCGTTAGGGGTAAATACTTCGCTTTGGCCAGTGTGCTACAGCACCCACAGCACATTAGTTTACAGCACCCAGCTCAAGGTTTAGGTGCACGCTTTCATCCCCGAGTGTACCGGCACCTCACCTCAGCACCATCTGTGGGCAAAACAGCACTTCACACCGTTAGGGGTAAATACTTCACTTTGGCCAGTGTGCTACAGCGCCCAGAGCACATCAGTTTACAGCACTCAGCTCACGGTTTAGGTGCACGCTTTCATCCCCGAGTGTACCGGCACCTCACCTCAGCATGTTTGTGGCAACAAATGCGGATTCAGCATTTGGTAACTCGTCCTTATGCAAAAGTTACATTAAGTGACAGAGCTCGCACAATCGATCAACGCGAGTGTTATAGCATTCAAAACAACTTATACTGTATATGTTGCATCATAAAGCCCTAGTGGGCTAAGCTTCCAATCACAGTGTGCATTATTATGGCATGTGTACTGTCAACAATTAAGCCCAAGTGGGTAAGCAATGTAATGTTCAAATTACAAAAAGTATTTCCCGATTGAGTCCTAATCACAATTACGTACAGTTGCTCTTATCAGTAGTCACTTTGTACTGTGTACATTATGATGCAACGTATACAGTATAAGTTGTTTTGAATCCTATAACACTCGCGTTGATCGATTGCGTGAGCACTGCCACTTAATGTAACTTTTGCGAAAGGAGGCGTTAGCAAATGCTGAGTCCACATTTGTTCCCACAAACATTTTGCACACAAACACGTTTCATGATGAGCTACGGTTTTTAGGTTAACTTCATATGCATTAGACAATGCCTTTAAAGTCACACTATACCGTGGCTTGGTCCGTTACACAATTGTAAATATTGCTACATGGTTTATAATGTTTTTAATAAGCCCAATATGTCTATTGTCCCCATATTGTAATAATGATGAATTACAGTATTGTCTTCATTTATTTATACGAAGTCTAAGTTCATGTATCAATTTTGAACTCTATTGAGATGATTGCTGTCACAAAGATTTCTTCTATGTCTATATCACATGATGGGCACGTTAGCACTTTATAACAAACAAAGAAAACTCAGTCTGTTGCCCGTGATGTAGGAGTGAGCTTAACTTCGAAACGCGTAGGACATAGTGTTGGACCGAATAAATCTCACTTTGAATAGAGGACCCAGCTCCAGTGTATTTGTTGCCTTTGATCGGGGGAAGCACGCATTGGTGTTTGTTTTGGATTGATGGGTGTTGTGAGCCCGCCGTGCAAGAGGCTCAGGATCAAGCCAACTTTGGATGGGATTTATAATTGAAAAGCCCCTGCCAACCCCCGCACGCTCAGCCACAACGGACGCTTTGAGCTGTGAAACTGCTGACTCTGGTCTGGGTGAGGAGCAGGAGTAGCCGTCGGAAGGCGGCGCCTTCGTAATCCGGACCTCGTCCGATAGACGGTAAGTCACAGCATATGAGCATAGTTTTCCGTGGCATGTACCAGCACTTTGGGGAGCATACGGTTTACACAGGAACGTAATACAGGCATTTTCCAGGTTGTAATTCACGTGTGTAAGCAATAGTGAAGAATTCACTATTAAACTTCTGCTTCAACCGAGCATTGTGTAATTATGTCCAGCACTAGAGACAGCAAAAGATGGGTGGCAGCCTCAAAACTGTTTACTAAGACGGCTGAATTGAGATGTGGCGAGAGTGTACAATCACGCACCACCAGCACAAGAAAAAATTATGGGACACATTGTGGACATTTTTTTTAAAAGAACAATCGAAGTGGTGGGAAGCCACAGCATTACAACAGTATGTTGATTGCAATAGAGTGCCACATGGACTAAGAATCTTTATCATTCCCATGTAACAAGAACCTGACCCAGATATGATTAAGGAGTGAATGGAGAATAATCATGTGTGCCCATTGAACATACTAATTACATTTGTACAAAAAGAAAGCCTTAAGCTGACAGAGGAAAGTGAACACATTATTGCAAAACTTAAAAAACTGTACAATAAGGAAGATTTTGATTCTGAAATGGAAAAAATTGATAAAAAATTGGAAAGAATCGAAGATGACATCAAAATAAAAAAAAGAAATAAATTTGAACGTGACGAAGTTGATTATAATAAGGGCCAAATCCTTACTTTTGATAAGAAATTTGACAAAATACGCAATGATGTAAAAGGACAGAGTGAGACAGCCAAAACTCGACCTCAACCATATACATCTGGATACAACACCATGACTGAACAAGATATGACTTCAACTATCACAGTAGAATCACATGACAGTGATAAGGAGGATAGTGACAGTAGGGGCCTAAATGAATCAAAATCAGCAAAAGCCAGTTTTTTAAAGGAGTATATGCTGAAGGCCAAAGAAAGAACAAATGTACAGGCACACAGCAACAGCCCAGGAAGAGGTCGTGGGCGAGGCAGAAGAGGAGGAAGTAGGCCAAAATTTACAAACCTAAGCAACAGCCCGGTGAGAACTCATACAAGGGGCAGATTCATGAAAAAAACAATGAATAGTATGACTGTGGTAAATCTTTCTGATTATGTACTCACAAAAGATCAGTTTGAACTATTATCTTTAGGACTGTCTTTTTGTACAACATCTGAGTTCAATTACACTGAAGCGTGCATTGATTTATTCCTTTTAGTTAGAAAACTTATACCTAAAAAATGGTTTGCTAATAGAAGAGATAAGGTGACCAGAGATGCCTCTGGGAATCAATCTAAACTCACTATAGGTGACATAGAAACCCTTCAAACAGTA
Source organism: Lissotriton vulgaris (assembly GCF_964263255.1). Taxonomy (NCBI): domain Eukaryota; kingdom Metazoa; phylum Chordata; class Amphibia; order Caudata; family Salamandridae; genus Lissotriton; species Lissotriton vulgaris. Next base: position 180,764 of record NW_028249459.1, read on the forward strand.
CATGAGATAGCGGATGTAGTTGGATATTCTACAGAACTGTATTTAATTCTAGCAGACGCAAACATTGAGCTAGATAGAGGAGCGAAAACTAATTTTAAACCCAAATCAGTGTTTTTGCCACAAATCAATAATTGGGCTATAAATTGCTTTGAAAAAGGTGTAATTAGGGAATTAAAAAAATTGGACACACACAAATCCCATGGGAGACATAATTTAAAAAATACCCACAGAGATGCCCTGAAGGAATTAAAGCAAATAGAAATATTGTCATTTAAAAATCTGACAAGGGGGGCAATGTTGTGCTCTGGCCACTTGTGATGTTCCGCAATGAAGGGAATGAAAAGTTGTCAGATAACAATTAGGCCTGGGCGGTAAATTCTGTTCCGTTTGCGAAATTTGCAGAATTTGGATAATTTCGTGTTCCACGGAGAACGCGAAATTGCCCAAAAATTCTGCGTTCCGGGAGTTCGCGTAATTGTTTGCTTGTTCGCGTTCCCCCCGAGCACGCAAGCAGCGATTTCGAACAGTAAAAAAGCACCACAAAAAAGCAATTCCGCGTGTTCACGGAATTTCGCCGTGTTCGCGGAGATTTTGCGTAACGCGATTACGCAAATTCCGTCCACCCCTTAATAGGTATTGCATTTCTCTAAAGCAGAATATGAGAAAGCTGTTAAAACAATAGAAAATAAATGTATTGGATGGAGGGATGATGGTTTATTAACTGAAGAGGATTTTTTATTTCTAGCATGTAAAGATCCCAAAATCCCCGTGCTTTACCTTCTCCCAAAAATCCATAAAAATGCCATGACACCACCAGGGAGACCAATTGTTTCCTCATGTGACAGTGTATTAGAAAACACATCTAAATAAGTCGATTTCTTCTTACAGACACTAGTAAAATCTATCCCTTCCTTCGTCAAGGATACTAGTGATTTCTTGAGACGCATTGACAGCATCCGTTGGGATGATAATTATCTGTTGATGTGTATGGATGTCAATAGTCTGTACACCTGCATCCAACAAGAAATGAGGATTCAGGCATGCAGGGCTTTTTTGAAAGAGAGATCTCTATCGCTTCTCTTTCATACAGAGATGATCTTAGACATGATTCAGTTATTTCCAAGCAACAATTTCTTTATTTTTGACAACTGTATTTATAAACAAATCAAGGGAACGGCAATGGGAACCTGCTTCGCCCCCAGCTTTGCAGGATTTTACCTCGGCTGGTGGGAGTAGCAGGTTGTCTACAAGACCAGACTATTTTTAGACCACGCCGTCCTCTGGTTAAGATACATTGACAATATTTTTTGTGTCTGGAATGGAACTGAGACCCAGGCACATGAGTTTGTGGATGTCCTCAACTGCAACGATCTGAACTTACAGTTCACCAGCCAAAAAGACACTAAAACCATTGAATTTCTTGACCTCAAACTAGAAGTTAGAGACACCAAAATCAGCAGCAAATTGTTTCGAAAAACTATGGCCAGTATTAGTTTGCTGCATGCAAATAGTTGCCACCCGAAAAAATCTCATTCGAAGCATTCCTTTTGGAGAATTATTAAGGGCTAGGAGGAATTGCAGCACGAAGAAGGTTATCAGGAAGAAAAGAAAAAATAAAGATGACTGAAAGATTTCTGGCACGAGGGTATAGCAAAACACTCATTAAAGAAGCCATCACTAAAGTAGATAAACTTAAAAGGGGTGAGTTAGTGTTCCCCACCAGCATTACTAACACAGTTAAGAACAAGCATTTACAATGCAATGGTCTCGGCATTATTAAAGGTAGAGTTATTGGCATTGATCATGCCATTTCTTTTTTTTTTAAATCATAAATAAATGGCATTGTCATTTATATTGCCAATAGCTTAATCGCTTACATATGCGAGACCTATTGCATTAGCACCCACACACAGAGTAAGTATTAGATTAGTAGAGTAAGTAGTTGTTAGTGAGTAGGAGAGAGTTATTAGTAAAGAGAGTATTAGAGAGCAAGTAGTAAAAAATGAAAGAGTGAGTATTAAATAGTGAGAGAGTGAGTAGTAAAGAGTCCTAGAGCCACACACATTTACATGCACAGCCACGCCCTTACATATACAAAGTGTATTTTAAGTTTCAGTAGTAAAGAGTGAGTAGTATAGAGTGACTAATTATGAGTGAGTTATGTTGAGTAGTAGAGAGTGTGTGTGAGAGAGAGAGAGTGTGTGTGTGAGAGAGAGAGTGTGTGAGAGAGAGAGTGTGTGAGAGAGAGAGAGTGTGAGAGAGTGTGAGAGAGAGAGTGTGAGAGAGAGTGTGAGAGAGAGTGTGAGAGAGTGTGAGAGAGAGTGTGAGAGAGTGAGAGAGAGTGTGATAGAGAGAGTGTGAGTCGGAGAATGTGAGAGAGAGTTTGTGAGAGAGAGAGAGTGTGAGAGAGAGAGTGTTAGAGAGACAGGAAGGTGCACTGGCCTACAAAGGCCTGGCAAACTTGTAATGTTTTGAAAGTGTGATCCTATAGGGTTTGGGCATGAGCCATTAAGGTTGGGCGTGGCTTTTGAGAGTTGACTTTGTCAAAGCAGCTCAGGAACTACAGTTAACAACCCCAACAGAACCACCAAAAGTACCCGATGCTGCCTCCCATGGAAGCTGAAAACACCGCACTGAGTTACAACAGTGCAGAGCTACCGCCAAGCACCAAGACCATGTCCAGTCAGTAAGGGTATACCGGGTGATGAGCACAATGCTTGGGCAAAGGCCACGGCAAGCATAAACTAGATATTGGCTTATTGGGCACACAGCATAGCCAAAGGCAACACCCTGCAACCATAGTCTGTAAGGCACACCCGACCTTCCAGAGAAGTGCAAAACTTGATCTGGGTGTAGAATGTGGCCCAAGGCTACAACTGGTAGCCAGTGTGCGCTGACCATGGTTAAAGGGCATAGTTTTGGGCTCTGAAAACAGGGAGATCAGAGGAAGGTCAGCGAACACCCCTCGCAGTCTTCACCCCACCAATTTTCAAACGTTTGGACTGTAACCATAGCATCACTTCAAATTACGTTTTTTCAGGCAAATATGTTACATATGTTGTTTACTAAATCTAAATAAACCACCATAACGTCCCTTAGCAAAAGTTTTTCATTGGGTATGTGTGTATCTTTCTGCCTTCTCTCCCTGGTGGGCGACCTACATCTAAGCTATCCTTCAAAAATATGTGGGTACCGATTTAACCCCCACATTTGCTGCAGGTTTGTGGAAGGAAGGCTGTATAAGTTATAGAGTTGTAAAATAACTTTCTTGAAATTTGCATAGGCAAAACATATTTATATGTTTACTGTGTTTGTAGATTTCATGTCAACCTGAATCCTCAAAATCTGCTTCATGTGAGTGATATACCGAAGGCTTGTCAGCCAAAAAACAGCAAAATTGCATGAAGAAAGGCTGAACCAATGACTAACATCAAGACACAGGAGCATTAGAAAGGCCCTAGGAAACTAAAACAAAAACAAACAAGCTGAGGGGAAGAATGCAAAACAAGAAATGTGGTGGCAGGAGTTATGCAGAGATGTAGAATGAGGAAAATGGAACCTCTCAGGAGATGGGCTGAAAACATCCGAAATGATAAGTCCAATAGATGAAAACACAACAGAGAGAGAATACAAGAACATAAAAGACAAAGGAGTAAAATGAATTTAACACAGCATGTAAACATAAATCTTACAGAGAAGGTGCGTGTGGCATGTCCTGTCCTACACATACACGTACTCTGCTCTACTGTAATCTTCGCCTACTTCAAATACGCACTGCGTGCTCAGTGGCAACGCCCGAATCTCCTCGGGGTCTAACGAGGAGTCTGACAGACACCAGCGACAGCAGCACTCACCATCCTCTCACGGCAGCACTTACCGTCCTCTCACGGTAGGCCCTCACCGGCTCATATCAGCTGCACTCGGAGTCCCTTCTCCCCAGCACTCGTCAGCTGCACTATACGGAGGCCTCTGAGACAGGCTACGCCTATCTCACCGCCCTGCTAAACCCTGCCCACAGGCATCAGCCGGCCACCTCCACCCCACCCTCGTTTGCAGCCTCCACCCTGCTTACCCCTCCGCCGGCCTTTTCATCTGCAGCCTGCTCACCCCCGCTGCCAGCCCACCGTGCCCCCTCCCGGTCCCAATACAAACATCAAACCGGCAATTACATCCCTCGGGGCGCTGATGAGAACCATGTGCAGGTTGTTCCAAAACGGGATCTCTGCTTGGACACTGGGGACCAATTTTAGAATTGCTCACCTCAGCAAATAGAAGTAAATTTCACATTTACTTTTTCAGTCCGGCTTCGTAATACTTCAGACATTGGGGACAATGTTATTTTGTCTGTGCATAAACGTTTTAGAAGGAGGCTCGTGGAAGCAAGCGGATAGATGCAAGGGCCGGACGCGGTCTGGCAGAAATGGCTGCCACAAAGCTCCGACATGTTCGGAATCGGGGGCGTGTTTTTTCTTGAGTGACGGATGACATCACGGTGAGAAAGAACGCAAAAAACAAGCCCCAAATCCGAAAAAGACGGGGCTTAAATGGAGTGACGCCCCTCTCCTCCAATGGCTGGCCAGCATTTACGAGGCCAGCCAATTGAGAAAAGGGGCGGGTTCAAGCCCCCTAACTAAGAAACATTAAATCTCGGAGCTTTGCCCACACTGCTACGCAGTGCGACGCAGTCCTCGACCTAAAAAGGAACCATTGAGGTTCATAACAAAATACAATACCCATGCTTTGGAAATGAGAAAACGTCTAAAGAAATTCTGGGAGGTCCTTAGAAATGATGATGACTTTGTGAGCATGTTGGTGAATATCTATCCCTCACATTTAGGAAACCCCGATCATTACGAGACAGTTTATGTAAAAATGTGATTCCAAGCACGACCAAAATCAGTGAGATAAGGGGATTTTTTATATGTAACCAATGTAAAGCTTGTAAGTTCAGCTGCAGTCTTTAATCCATCAAAATCTGTGATAACATGGCTCCTTTTGTAATACAGAAGCATGTCAACTGTAATACCGAATATGCAATACATGTATTAAGGTGTCCTTGCAATAAGTTTTATATAGGGAGCACCATTCACAAAGGGAAAAAGAGAGTCCTCGAACACCTCAGGGCAATCAACAAAAACAATAAGACGTATTCTGTTGCTAGGCATTTTCATGGGCACCACAGAACAAGGAAAGTTTCTAATTTCATATGGCTGAGATACCCGCCACCCCCTCTCAACACAATCCCCAAAAGGAGGGAAACCGGAAACAGTTCTTAAAGTTTTTGGATGTGGGATGGAGTGACCATCCCGGCCGTATTTATTAAAACAAAAAATTAAAACATTAAACGTTTTCATGTTATGTACAATTTCATTATCACATTACGATGTTTGGCTAACCTTAACATAATCTCTAATACAGAGGTTCTCCTAGCCGAACTAGCATCCTACAAAAACATTCTCTAAGAACACTGAAATTGTACATCCTAACGTTTAAGGGCCAACGGCAAGGTCATAACCGGTGTCAAGATCCCTAACCAGACTTACCCCTCCCACTTGGGAGGGGCGACAGCACAGAGGCTTACCTCAAGTGCAACTACTAACAATTTCCCTTGACTTGACGGGGGCACTTAAGACTCGACGCCATTTAAAGGTCGTTCGAACACTTGTGTGTGGTATCTAGAAGGTATCGTTGACCTCTCCCCACCCCACACAACTTACCGCATCTGCCGTCGCAGATGACCCTGGCCCCGGGAAATTCCCCAGGAGGGGGCTGTAACCCCTCCTACAAAGGAAGGGGCCTTGACCGCCTTTCCTTTACTTCCGGCGACCCGCCCTTAGACGGGACCGCCTCCCCACTGAGGGGCCAATGGCCACCTCTCCCGAGCGCTCCCATCCGTGTTGGGTGACGCCCACTCATAGGGATCTACCAATTAGTGCTCACCGATCATGACCTTACCGCCTACCAAAAAATAAATACGACAATTCTTAAACCTATGAAAACATTGGTCATTATGACCGAAAGAGCATGCTAGAAATGCAACACTACATCAAATCATTTTAATCGTAACAACCTAGACGGTATTCACCATACTTTATTATGATTAACCACAAACTGATACTGTCACAGCCTGTAAACGAAATGGAAAAACCAACTTATAAATTCACTTTATTGCACAACAACTTGCTGTCCTCAGGGGCTGGTGGGTGGGTCAAAATTGGCTCTTCGTTCCGTCCCGAGCTCACGTGTAGCGAGGAGGTGCAGCTTCGGAGCACAAGAACAAGAGGACGTCTTCTGGTCTTGCGCCTTCTTTTATCCGTCTTCAGGGCGGGCGAAAACCCGCCCCTGCCCGCCCCGAGGGCGTGGCTGGCTGCGTCGGTGTCTAGGCCAGCCCACTCTAGGGCGGGAAAAAGGCGCGCCCCGGCTACGCCGCTTCGGGCATACCAGCCGAGACGCGCCTCCCGCCCAAAAATGGCTTCCCGGGGGGATCGAGGCACTCAGCCATACGTTCGGGGGGACCGAGTGGTCGCCCCTTTCCATATGGCTGAGATACCCGCCACCCCCTCTCAACACAATCCCCAAAAGGAGGGAAACCGGAAACAGTTCTTAAAGTTTTTGGATGTGGGATGGAGTGACCATCCCGGCCGTATTTATTAAAACAAAAAATTAAAACATTAAACGTTTTCATGTTATGTACAATTTCATTATCACATTACGATGTTTGGCTAACCTTAACATAATCTCTAATACAGAGGTTCTCCTAGCCGAACTAGCATCCTACAAAAACATTCTCTAAGAACACTGAAATTGTACATCCTAACGTTTAAGGGCCAACGGCAAGGTCATAACCGGTGTCAAGATCCCTAACCAGACTTACCCCTCCCACTTGGGAGGGGCGACAGCACAGAGGCTTACCTCAAGTGCAACTACTAACAATTTCCCTTGACTTGACGGGGGCACTTAAGACTCGACGCCATTTAAAGGTCGTTCGAACACTTGTGTGTGGTATCTAGAAGGTATCGTTGACCTCTCCCCACCCCACACAACTTACCGCATCTGCCGTCGCAGATGACCCTGGCCCCGGGAAATTCCCCAGGAGGGGGCTGTAACCCCTCCTACAAAGGAAGGGGCCTTGACCGCCTTTCCTTTACTTCCGGCGACCCGCCCTTAGACGGGACCGCCTCCCCACTGAGGGGCCAATGGCCACCTCTCCCGAGCGCTCCCATCCGTGTTGGGTGACGCCCACTCATAGGGATCTACCAATTAGTGCTCACCGATCATGACCTTACCGCCACAGGTCCGGATAGTTGACCGGCTATCCGGACCCCCCCACAAAACTCCTACCTAAAGGTCATGTTTTAAAGATTTTAACCAGGCTAGGAAGTCTCCTATGAGTAACTCATTCCCCGCCCTCGACAAATGCACACCATCCCCCAGATACATACTGTCATCATTAATACAATTATGCGAGATTGAATGCAATGTCTTGGAACGGAACAACCTACTCACTTTGTTATTCAATTTTTTAACAGAATGATTCAAAGCAGGGATCGAGATAGCCCCCCGCCACACTTTTCGTGGGATCATATGAGACCATGCAATTAGGCACCCCGGAACTCTCCTCGCTAACCAACTTACCGTGGAAAGCATAGCCTCCAGGAGAAGTCGTCTACCGGTGGTGACCAAATCATTGCCCCCCAAATGCACTATGACTATGGACGGCGGTGACCTCATCCGCTCTAACAAGCCCTCAAAAAATTCCTGAAACTGGTCAATACAGAGACCGCCCCTTCCGTAGAAGGACACTCTGTACCCGCATTCCCCAGGTACGTGAACCATGTCACCTGCTTTGAATACGTCTGCAGCCCGTCTCACGTATGAGTGGCCCACGACCCAAACCTCCTTCCTTACAGCCGGTGACGTGCGACCGCTGACCTGGTGTTGGGTCGAATGCTCAGTCTGCCCTGCCGCGTAGGCTTGCGCAACTGAAAACAAACAAAAGACAAGAGGCGTGAGTACATGATTACAGCTTCACAACATGTGCAATCGCACGTACCTCTTATAACAATTGGAGGACCAGCGCCCCACACGTTTCACTTGTTCTACATTAAGACCCCTGGCTGTAGCTTCAGTGGCAGCCCCTATACGAAAGGAGTGGGTCCCAAATTCGCCCGGGTCCAAGCCCGCTGCGGCAATGGCCATTGCAAGCACCCGTTGAAACTGAAACCTCGTCAGCGGGGTGGCGTCTGCATGCCTCAACAATGTCCCCCCCCATGATGCCAACCTTCGTGCTAGGTAATCTTCTAAGCACTGTACCGGACACATGGATGACTCGGGGTTCCTGCGAATGATCGTGCAGTCCCCTCTCCCATCTTGGTCAGTCTTGGACCTGAGAAAGGAGACAATCATCGCATCACCCCTGATCTGGACATGCTCCCTGCACAAGCCCCCCGCCACATCCTGTTTGTTCCTTGCAACTAGCTCACTAACTCTCATAGCCCCGTGAAATGCCAGCGTAAATGCAGTCCGGAACAAACAGGTCTCGAACGGGGACGAGCATGTGTTCGGGAGTGTGACCAGTAACTGGGACAACCTGTCTAGACCTATCGGTCGTCGTACGTCTACTCTGCGACCCTCTAGACGTTGCCACCCACGTAGCGCTTTCTGTACCGTGAAAGACGCTGTTGGGTCGAGGATGCCATGGGCCCTGGCAACAAAGGAAATGGCGGCACGATGCCTTTGGGCCGTAGCCACCGATTTCCCAGCCCTACGTAAGGACATCAGAAAAAGTACTACCAACTCTTCCTGACCCCAAAGTCCCCCTCTCTCTGCCCCCAAAAAGGCTAAATAGGCCTGGAACGCCCCTTCATATGCCTTCCTTGTCCTGGGTGCTAGACTCTCTCCCACGAGGTGACGAAGTTCGGGGCACCGAGAGACCAGAGAGCTTCGGGGAAGGGTGCCGGCTCCGGGTCCGCTGAAGGAAGGAAACCCGAGAAAGCCTGCATGTGAAAACGAGACAGTGCATCAGCAGCCTGATTCAACACCCCTGGGACATGTTTTGCTCTGAATACCACGTTCAGTTGCATACACAGTAAGACAATTTCTTTGAGGAGCCTCAAAATCAATTTACAACGGGCTGCCTGACTATTGATGCATTCTACCACGGTCATATTGTCGGACCAGAACACAACAGAATGATCTCTGAACCCTTCTGGCCAGGTTCTCAGGGCCACCAGAATGGGAAATAGTTCAAGGAAAGCGATGTTACTTGTCAGCCCCTTCTCGTGCCACCATAGGGGCCACTTTTGTGCCGACCATTTTGTGCCGAAGATGGCGCCAAAACCTACGCTTCCTGCTGAATCTGTCCATAGCCCAAGCTCTTCAGAGGACACGGCTGGCTTGTTCCAGACGACCCGGCCATTGAAGTCCGCCAAGAATGCTAACCAAATCCGCATGTCCTGGCGGACCTCAGCCGATAACCTTGTGCGATGATGGCCCTCCTTTAGGCCAACCATCGCTTGGGCAATTGAGCGGGAAAAGGGGCGAGCCATTGGTATCACCCTCAAGGCAAAATTCAACTTTCCCACTAACTGTTGCAACTGATGCAGTGTAACTTTGGATGCATTTAAACATACATGGAGGGCTGCCCTGAATTTCGACACTTTGCTAGCTGGTAAACGGAAGCACCCCTCCCTTGAGTCCAACTCGATCCCCAAAAACTCGAGGCAAGTCGTGGGACCCATAGTTTTACCTGGTGCCAATGGCACGCCAAGATGATCCATTAACACACAGAATTCAGATAAGGCTTGGGCACATTCGGGATTACCGGCGGGGCCAAGGAACAGAAAGTCGTCAAGGTAGTGCATTACATTTCGGAAACCCGTTTTCTTAGTGAACACCCATTGCAGGAAAGTACTGAATTGCTCGAAGTAAGCACATGATATAGAGCATCCCATTGGCATACACCTATCCATGTAAAATGACCCCTGGAACCCGAATCCCAGAAGACGCTGATCGTCTGGGTGTACCGGGAGCAACCGGAACGCTGACTCGATATCAGATTTCGCCATCAACGTCCCGTGCCCCAGGCGATTCAAGATGGCTACCGCCTCATCAAAAGATGCGTATCGCACCGAACAAACTTCTGGATCAATTGCGTCGTTCACCGAAAGACCATGTGGAGCAGATAGATTATGGATCAAACGAAACTCACCCGGGTCCTTCTTGGGGACCACCCCTAACGGAGAACAAACGAAATCCGGTACCGGGGGTTCACTAAACGGGCCGGCGACCCGTCCCCGGCTAACCTCTTTCAGAATTTTTTCTTGCACTACAGATGCATGTTGTAAAACGGAGAGTTGATTTTTGCACATCCCTACACCCTGAAAGTCCCCTACCGGGATGCGGAAACCATGTGTAAAACCGTTCCGCAGCACCCCGGCAGAAGTACGATCCGGGTATTCGCTGAGCCAGGGAATCATTGCCAAGGTATCAATCGGGGTTGGTAAAGGCGCCCCTCGGCCTAGCTTAGACCTGTTTGGCGCCTCCCTTACCCCCATTCTCACCCGTTCTGGCTCTGCACGATGACTCAGGATGGGACGACCCACACGTACTACACTCATGTTTGAATTTACACGATCCCGGAGGCCTGGTACATTTCCCCTTGTTGAAATTAAAACAGAAACCCTTTCTCCCTGTATTGCCTGCGGGCCTCGACTGGTCGTCGGTGCTCGTACTTGGTCGAACGGGCGTCCCCACATTTTGGCGGGAGTAATCAACAACAGTGCTCCCGACCAATGGCATTCTTAACATTCCCGATTCTTTCATTTTATCCCATGTTAAAGAATCGTAACAATCCCAAGTCAAACTCTTGTTATGTTCCTTTTCTTTCCTGAACAGATTGTCATAACAAAACCAATGGTTACCTTGATACGCTGTCGAGTAACCCATAATTCGTGATTGATAAACGGGAAACTCAGGAAGCAACTCGGGCCTACGTTCCCCCAAAATCGATGTGAAAATACCCCATGCATTGCCCCAGTTGCCAATGTTCTCATTTACCTTAAAGGCGGCCATTTTTGCGCGCCAAACACTCGGATGCATTAAGTCCTTCTGACTTTTCACATGCTCCACATCATAATGGTCAACAAGCAGGGAAAAAATATTCACGTACTCCCCAGCCCAGATCTTTTCCTTTATAGCTAAAGGCACATGTTGTCCTAATCTCTCTCTACGAGAGGGTGCTGACTCGTCCCTTGCAATCGGCAATGGCCGCTTACCTGCACCGGACGCAGCTTCTGCCGCTTGCGGCTTGTCTATCCCCGCCAACGGCGTAGCCACTCTAGCTGCCTCTTTCTTCCCACGAAGCCCTTTTATCAGCGCCTGTGCCTCGGCAGCCGTGGCGCCATCACTACTATCCCCCAACCATGCTGCTAGCTGTGCTGCCAGCTCGGGGGGCATGTCTTCTTTGGATGTCGGGGTGACGACAACGGGGATTGGATTCCCCTCCATCGGTACTGGGGTCGGCGCCTCGAGCGGGGCAGAGGGAACCGGGACGGCCCCACCGGCTGGAACCTTTCTCGGCCTCTTAGGTCTCCCTCCAGCCGGCGCAGGGCCCGAACCCTCCTCCCCATCTCGCTCCGCCAACCGTTTCTTTATGTCGGACACTTCTTTGCAAAGGGCCCGCACCATCTGGTCGGTCGTCATTCTCTTTGCGCCTTTCTTGGGCATCTCTCCGAGGAAGTATCTAGAAGACAAAGAAAAAGATCAAAACGCTCAAAATTGGCTCTTCGTTCCGTCCCGAGCTCACGTGTAGCGAGGAGGTGCAGCTTCGGAGCACAAGAACAAGAGGACGTCTTCTGGTCTTGCGCCTTCTTTTATCCGTCTTCAGGGCGGGCGAAAACCCGCCCCTGCCCGCCCCGAGGGCGTGGCTGGCTGCGTCGGTGTCTAGGCCAGCCCACTCTAGGGCGGGAAAAAGGCGCGCCCCGGCTACGCCGCTTCGGGCATACCAGCCGAGACGCGCCTCCCGCCCAAAAATGGCTTCCCGGGGGGATCGAGGCACTCAGCCATACGTTCGGGGGGACCGAGTGGTCGCCCCTTTCCAGGAAGATCTTGATGTGATCATGGCAAGTTAGCTCAAAACAGCTGTTGGTGCCTGCTAAGGTGCAGTAACAGAATATCACCCAGAAAATCATCTGAAATAAGCATCATGAGATATATATACAGAAATTTCATCCATTGCACTTAATGTTATAAACTCTGCTTACAATGGGACAAGATATTTGTTTACAATATTTATGACATAATATTTATGGCAGGCAATATTTCTGTATGCTAACATACAAACATCCATTGCGGAGCTGATGTAGGTGTTAAAGAACAGTGAATGCAATTGTCGTTACTTGTGGAACTCCAGGGTAGGAGGTAAAAGGAGGAGACGTGAACAGCTGGACTGCTAGGGTGGGGGTGGGTTTTGGGCCTCTGGGGGCCGTTTTTGTTACCGGGGGTCGGCAATATCAGTCCCCTGTGACAAAATCGGTCGAAACCGGCCCTCGCAAACTTCTCAGCTGCATCCCCCTCCCTCACCACAGGGTCAGGGGTGGGGGTGGCTGAGCAGTTTGCCAGGGCCGGGTTCGGTTCCCAGTCCAGCCCTGATGAACAGAAGGAGAGAGTAAAGTGACAGAGATTATGTGAGATCAATTTATAAAATATGATCCACTTGCGTGAAACTGCTAAAGATTAAAACTGTTCTTAGCTTGAGCATTAAGGTACAGAAGTGAAACTCTCCCTTTAATTGTTTTCTTTGTCCTGTATAACAAGATAGGGCTAGGAAACGAGGATCCCATTCCCAAATAAACAGGGTTGCCCTAGTGAATGAGTAATTTAATCAAGAGCACCCTAAGTGATGGATATGACACATTTTGGAAATAAGAGGACTCAGAAGCTATTAAAGGTAAGTTGAAAATGGAGCAAATCACCAGATTTCCCAATCCTTGAAATGAGAGAAACTAGTTATGAGAATTGATAAAAAAAGATCAGTCTGCTGAAAAACAGTTACAATGGAAGCTCCTGCGAAGAAAATAGTAAGAATGGAAGCTCCGGGGAACGAAATAGTAAAAATGGAATCTCCTGGGAATGGATAAGGGGGTTAATATAGATAATAAATGTTATCCGGAAAGGGAAAAAAATAACATTATAAAAGTATATAAATAGAAAACAGTGAGGTTTCAAGTTTCATGGATTGTTGCAGGAAAAAACAAACGTTTAAAAGAAGAGAGTAATAGAATTGTTTTTTTTTTAAACCCTTTTTTTATTGAGTCAGCAAATAAAATATTTGCATACATTACAAAGTAGTGAAAGCATACATTAATCGGTATATCGGTTTCCAAGCAGATGACTGCTATATAGCATTTGTAAAGCAAGAAAATAAACCATTCGGGTCTGTAAACGAAAGTCCCTAACATTCTTAACATCTGTGTCGTATACCGCATAACAAAACACTGGTCATGCCCATCAAGCCCATCCATGTACATCATATCTGGTGTAACTACATTACTGTCCTGCAATATATCTCTATATGATCTCAACTTCCACAGGTTGTGGAGGAGGCGGTTCCAATAGGAGACCCCTAAAATCCGCCCATTGTTTCCATATTATAAAGTGTTTCCAAGGGCACCCTCGGTAATAGAATTAAAAAAAATTCTTATGACATCATATGTTCTCAAGAAGTATGGAATGCAACAGCTTTTAAAGGAATAAGCACTACATGGCAGAAGAGCACCAGGACTCTCGAAGAAGGTGTAAGGGTGGTGAATTCATCATTCATCATTCACAGCCATATTTCAAGTAGAATAAGTGAGAAAGAAATTGCAATTAAATGGAAGGCTTCTTGGGAATTACATTTTCTTAACATCAAAAAGGAAATAGATTGTGTACCTTTTTTCTGTAATAATTATCCAGGATTCAGCTGATGGGGCTCTCTCCTAAAAAAATACCTACAGGAAATAGACTCTGCCAATGCTGTGTAGTCGCACCAAACTTAATAAATGAGTCTTTATCAGATTTGCTGTATGATTATGTACTATATACACTGTTGTTATTTAAAAGGTAGAAGCAGAACATGTTTGAAAGCTCTATTATGCTGACCCTGATCTGTCATCAGCGCTAAAAATGAATAATTAGAAATCTGTCTAAAAATAAAGTTATAACTTTTGGTAGTAATGATAATAACGTTTTAATTACTAAATGTCATTCTTTTTACCGTACCATGTCATCATCTCTGGTTTCAAAGATCCTCGCAGATAACACTGAACAATTATTTTGACATGAGGCGAAGATCATACCACAAAATATAATATGAACCTGAACACAAAGCAGGTCAACGTGTTGAGTAGGAATTTTCATCACAGAAGTGGTGCTTCACAGGCCATAATACAAATAAATGCCCATCCCGCATATATATGAAGATCTGGTGACAAAGCAGATTTAATGTAATACTTAAAAATGTGCTATTATAATTAGTTATATTATTTCAATGAAGTTTTCAATTTGGGATGATCCACTAATCTATTGTGTTGTGACAGAAGGAGGGTGGGAACACACTGCCTCACATTCCAGCACTCAATTTGCCCAAATGCAGCATAGAAAATGCAGTGCATGATAACACTTACTTCAGTAGTACTCTTTAATTATTCACCCTTGTTCCAAACACATGTTTCTGGATTCATTCCTTCATCAGTAGAGAACAATAAGTCATTTTGGGGGTGCTGGAAATGATCCCCAAAGTCTTCTCAGGTCTTTGTACTGCCCACAGGGTGCAGGTGTATCCACACAAGCGTTGTCAGTTCAGTAGCTCAAGTGAGCCTTTTCAAACAGTGGCAGGGCGGGAGCACACTGCGTAACATCCAAACGCTCATTTTTTTTTTTAATTATGTTGTGATTAACTTGTCATCTATATTCTAATCATGGAAAGTGAAGATCTCCATATTATTTACAATTGTACATTTTGCAGATTGTACTAACATTAGGCTGAGTACTTCAGCTAATTTAGTGTTCGCTGCCTACCCTAGCATTAGGGTCAACTGCAAATCAAAAATAGATTCTCAATACTCTTTTAGAGGTAATGTCTCTAATATGGGGGTTCTATATAAAACACTATGGGCCAGATGTATCAAGATTCCATTTTGCGAATCCTAAATAGCGATATTTTGCGAATCGCTATTTAGAATTCGCAAAACGGTATGTATGTACAAAATCGCTATTTTTTAGCGATTCCTTATTATTCTTTATTTGCGAATTCTTTATTTGCGAATTCGCAATCTGCGAATTCGCAAATAAAGAATAATTTCCAATGCATTCCTATGGGCCAGGAGGCCCATAGGAATGAGAGTGCAATAATTCTCAAATTGCGAATTCGCAATTTGCTAATCGCAATTTGAGAATTATTTCAAGGGTGCAGGGGTGTCTCAAAGGCACCCTGCTCCACCCCTGAAATTTACATGTGTGTGCATGTGGCACACATACATGCCCTAAGGGCATGTATGTGTGTCACATGCCACCCTCACAAATGCCAAATAGGGCATTTTTAAAAGAAATCGCAAATTACCACTACAAGTCGGTGGTTATTTGCGATTTCTTAACACAAAATCGCAATTTTAAAATGTTTCATACATATCATGTAAGGAATCGCAAAATTTGTGATTCCTTAAATGCTAAGACAAAATAAGGAATCGCAATTTTTTGCGATTCCTTAAATTGCGATTATTTCATACATACCAGAAAATGCTAAAAGGCCGTTTGCGAGTCGCAAAGGCCAAAATTCTGCGAATTTCGGCCTTTGCGAGTTGCAAAAGCCTTGATACATCTGGCCCTAAGCTTTTCAGATATATTGTTTTAGAGAAAGGCCTCATTTGTATGGTCTGAAATGATGCTGCTATTTTTTTCCACTCTGCACACAGCTGTAGTGTCCTATCAACCCAAGTACTTGCCAATAACTACACCACACACACAGAGTAATTTTACATGTTTGTATTCCACTGCGTGTAAGTCAGAACTAAACATTCTAAGCCTGCTTTCAACTCATCCCTCCAATGCTTATGCCACAGGCCTATAGTGTATAGTGGGGTCCAAAAAAGTTCCAGAGTTCTTTATTTACAGGACACTAAAACTGGGTGTAGTAAGCTGGGTTTCTGTTGCAGTAACCCCCACACTTTTTGCCAGGCTACTGATGCACTGTGACTTGATGTGCCCTGGGTCCCTATCAATCAGGTTCCCAGGGCCTGTGTTCTTTCCTCTTTCTCAAAAACTGTACCTTGTACCCCCAATTGGCACCTCTCTGGCCACATGTCAGTCCCTTGTAAATGGTACCATGAGTACCAAGGGCACTGTACCCAAGGAAGGCCTCTATGGGCTGCAGCACTTATTGAGCCACCCTTAGAGGCGCTGTACCTTTACACACACACACACACACTGCCATTGCAGGCTGCGTGTTTTGGTGCAGAACAAAATGAAGAGTCGAAAAGGCACACATCCCTGTGTGCCATGCCTACAACCCACTGCCCTGGCATAGGTCAGCCGCCCCTCTAGCTGGGTGCACTATATTTTATTTATTTTTATTTATTTTAATCATTTGTATAGCGCAGCTGATACCTTGCAGGCTTCCTGGCGCTGGGGAATACTCTACTGAAGAAGAGACCGAGGAATATATAAAGGCGAGGAAGTCTAAGGGAAAAGCCAGGTCTCCACAGCACCATAATGGCTTTACTGAAAACTGGAAAGTTTGGTATCAACCTTCTCAGCACATTAAACCCAGACAGATGCCAGGGTGGGATTTAATGACAAATGAGCCCATAGGGCATCTTAGAGATGCCCCCCTGAAAAAAGACCAGCCTTTGGTGGGTTCCTTGACTGATACACACCAGCCTGCCACCTCGAGACATGTTTCTGGACCCCTCAGGTGGGAGCTTTCACTCCCTGAGCCCAGAAACCAAGCCTTTCCTGGGAAGATGTGGTCACACCTCCCCCAGGCCAGGAAGAACCATCTGTTGCAGGGGAGCTTCAAAGGCCTTGCATCCTTTGTAATACGACACCTAGCCTCTCCAGCTATCAGGATCTGACCCCCTTCCTGTTTCCCCTCCTTTTCGGCAGGAAGACAGGCGGTAAAAATGAGCCAGCCCAGAAGGTGTACCCACCTCTGCCAACCCCACCCCTCAGGTGGGTGAGGTGAAGCCCACTCTTCAGTGTCCGCCGTCTTGCAGATGGCATGTACTCCTCAATCAAGATTAGGGATTGTGCTCACTTCCCCACGTGTGGTGAGCACACCAATGGTGTAGTCAAAATAAGGTCAGTAGCCTAGAACGCCCCTAAATACAGTATTTAGGGGGCAGGCCTGAACAAAGAAGACAGACAAGCAATTACAAGAAGAAAAAGGACTGAATAGCCGTGCCGAAGCTAAGAAGAGGATGAAGCCCACTGACTTGGCCCCAGCCCTACCTGCCTGTCCCCACCTCGAACCTGCAGAAACGATACTCCGGTGTGTCCTGCAGCTAGCAACCTCAACAACCCAGAGGACCTGCTCTACCTTCCAAAGAAAAGACTTTGGGGCATATTACCAACGAGTTGCGATAATTATCACAGAGCGCGCTTAGCGCTGTTTTTCTCATCGCCAGCTATCTCTGGATTTCATTGCCGTGATAGCATGGTATGATCAACTCTCATCTCAAAGGTGATAAGAAATCCAGCGATAGCGGTGAAAACACCCATTATCGCGAGAAATCCAGAGATAACTGAGCAGCGATAATAGAAAAGCTTGCTGATAAGTGCAGTAGTGTGGCTCACTGGTTAGAGGCGGCAGACCCGAGAGCAGAGGACGGCCCGGGACCAGGGTTCGATTCCCGACGCGGCAGGTTTCTGGACCAGGGTCAGCGGACTCGATAATTCTCTCGCCTCGGTGCCCACTCTGATCAGCGATCACACTCGGCAACTCTGGGCATAAGCTTGCCTCATCTGCACTAACGGCCCCACCAGACCGCCGGGGATGCCTGGTCTCACCCTGGAGATACCCATTAAGGGACCATCTCTCAGGGAAGCCAGGAAGGGTTTCGCAGCGGTCGAAGCGCGGAGATACTCCTCCGGGAGTCTATCCTAGCGCTATATAAACCCACAATTAATTAATTAATTAATTAATTAATTAATAGTGTGTACTTAACCATACAATCCACCTCCTGTAGGCAATAAGGTTAAGTCAGGTTTTTTGCAGGTGTTAGAATCATACCGTGATGTTGGTTTTGCGATCATTTCTCATGTTGTCTTAGGAGGGATCGCCTACTTTGCAATTCATTTGCGATAGCTATCGATGTCATGAGATGCGTTACAAAATAAGCTGCTAACATGCGGTAAAGCATGTTAGCGGCGCCTTGATAATATTGAGATAAAAAATTGCACTTTTTCAGGACTATGTGCCAAAAAAGTGGCAATATATCTTTTGATAATATGCCCCTTTGTCTTCCGTGAACACCGGATTTAATTACCCACACACTCAAGCTCTGGCAAAATCCGCGAGTCTGCACCACTCTGCACCTGCTACTCACATTCTCAGTTTGAGTGGCCCCAAAACTCAGAGGAGGTCTCCCCAGTGATCCTGACCCAAGATCCAGTGAACCCTGACCTGCCTCAAGCCTCCAGGCGACGCCTGTAGCCTCAATCTGGAGGGTCCCCCCAACCGCCACCTGGAACTGGTAAGAAGATCCGACCCTAAAAGACACCCCTGCACGCGACGTCCCATGGCCTTGGGTGGCCCAACCGATCATGTCCGGCTAACCCCAAGCATCCCAACTTACCTCTCCATGTGGTGGTCGCTCCCAGAAGATCTTCGTCCCTGAGCCTGCAGTGTGTTTGCGAACTGGAGAGTCCCCATTAAAAGTAACAGGGCACCCAATGCCGAAACAGCACCCTGCACCCGGCCGGCCTAGTGCCGCTGAGGGTGTACCTTTGGTGCAAACTTGAATCCCCATTTGCCCTGAGCTACAGTCCCTGAGCTTTGCTCCCTCAACTTTGTGGCCTGCTCTTGAGCAGCCACCACCCGGAGGCCCCTTATCCTCCATTGGATAACATTGGGTCTCAGCCCTCTGCACCCAACCACCCTGGTGCCACTGAGGGTGCTTTGAAAGGGCATCCTCAACCCTGGGAAACCCCTGAGTCTAAGCCCAGAAAAGCAACTTCCACAACAAAGTACTTACCTGTTAACTGATAACTTTATTTCCTCCCATAGGATAACATTGACTGTTTTCTATGAAAAAGTTTCTAAGTGTGGGGTTGGAAAATCTATAAATGGCTATATAACTGTATATAAATAACAAAAACACATTTACTTACCTTTATACAGGAAATGTCCCAGTGTAGTATCCAGGTATACTACACTGTGTAAGAAAAGTAATCTGCAAAGTAATATACATGTGTGGAAAAAGGTAGGGCTATGACCTTTTTCAAGATTTGCCCGGCGCTAACCGCCTTTGTACCATTCAAATTACCAAGCAATGAGGCAGGCGCCGGAGACCAGAAGGCAGGAAACAGAAGTTTTATTCCGACGGAGCAGAACACATCAGATCAGACAACAAGGTATCGTCTCGAAGTGCTCTAACAGCCTCTCTGAGGCCTGGCCTCTTATACACCGGTTTATGGCATGTGACCTTTCTTTATTACAATCATAACATTGTGAAGTAAGGAAAAAGACATCCCCATAATCCTTGTGTCAATCCCACCCCCGTATACCTTCACAATAGAGGTCCTCAACCTGCTGATAAGAGGAGGGGGTCATCGCGCAGCTGAGTGTTTCGCCAAGTCTTAGGATGTGTGCGCCTGATCATATCCCAGGGGGTGGGGAGGCCCTGATCAACAGTGTGTCCTTTGAAGAGGGGCGATTGCATACAATGAGGGGCAGTAAATGGTATCTCCCGGCTTAGGCAATGGCCTCGGACCTGTGTGGACAGTCGGACACGGGGTAAGAGGTCATCAAAGGAGTGGTATTCATGCCTTGTAGACGGAAGGCGAGTTGTCAGGCACGTATGTGCAGCAGCTAGATCCGATGATGCGGCATGCTCCTCCTCGGTCGGCTAGGACCACGTCTAGGACAAGGCGGTTTTGAAGGGTCACAAGACGGACCGCCTGAAGCTCCGCCGTGTTGTTAGCGAGGATGCCAGCCGTGATGTTGATTGTCGTTTCTACTGCCTGGGTCAGGTGTCGGATAGCGCGGCTGTTTGCCATTGGGCCCCACAGGGGAACAAGTCCCTTTGCTGCATCCAAGAACTGAGCTCCAGTGGAGTCGGCTTGTTCCATGTCATCTGCACGCCTCTGCCGGTGATGGTTAGCAGGGGCTACATACGTGGGGGGAAGAATGAAGGCAATGTAGCAGATACCCTTCCAACCTTTCGGGAGCCAGGTGTAAGCTTTGGTGCCACACACAAAGTACATGTTTGGAGAAGCAACAAAGGAAGGGGGGTCGGCTGAGTCCAATGTTCTAATGATTCGGCAGGAACTGCGACCCACCGGCTGTGATCCCTGGCCTTCGAGACACACGAGACCTGTGACATTAATAACAGACAGAGCCACAGTCAGAGTGGCGGTGGTTTGTTTCTGCAGATGAGAGAAGGTGGATCTAGCTGGATTGTGGAGTACCTGTACTTCAACACGTTCTTTGGCTGGAATGTCTTTAAGGAAGGTGGCGCCTGTGAGCGCCGGACACAAGGCAGCAGAGGTCTTTTCGGTTTTGTTCAGCCAGAAACCAGAGTAGAAGTGCGACACTGTCTGGCTGGAGGTGGCGTTGTCCTTGTGGCTCTCTTGCATGAGGATCAACCAGGCGAGGCAAGAGCCGTGAACTGAGAAAGGAGAAGGGATGAAGGGGATGGAGTGTCCAGTGGCATGCGGGAGCAACCCGCAGATCCAGCAGTTCGTGGCATTTGCAGCAAGGTTGTGTTGGTGCAACAGTTGCACGAAGGAATTGTTCCAGAATTCCCTGCGCCTTTCTCGCAGCTGAGGCGACAGAGGGATTAGGTGATGCTCTTTCAGGGGTGTTGGTTGTGCAGTAGGTAGCAATGCCTCATGAGCCGGTGCGCTTTCCTCCAGAATCCAGAAGGAGGTCATGAGGAGGAGGCAGAAGAGGAAGGCAATAAAAAGGGCGATTGTCTTTGATTTGTGCAAACTGTCAGTCTTTGAGTTTCTATAGTGGGTATTTCCTGTTGCTTCCATCATCTTCTTATCTGGCGCTTCCATCATCTTCTTATCTGGCGCTTCCATCACCTTCAAGGGGCTTGGTAGCGGGCAGAACCACAGACTTCGTTTAGCTTCTCTCCCGGCAACCCTTGGTTGTGCTTAGGTCACCGTTCTGAGATTCAACTTAGTCCGAGGTCTACTTAGCCGAAGCTCCCTCCTTTCGACGCAGGAAATACCCTTCTCTGGATGGCACAGTGGGATCAGAGAATTTTGCAAGTTCAAGTGCCCCAGTATCGGGATAACAGTTCAATGTCGGTCGGTCCTTGTTCAGGAGCTCTTCTTGGGTGTTGACGTTTTCTGTCGTGGCCAAGTTCGCAGAGACCTTCCGGCAATGATGTGCGTGCAGCCAGTGCCTCTTCCCCTCCACTCGAAGCGCCGTCCGTGTGGTAATCAGCACTTGCCAGGGGCCCGTCCACCGGGGTTCCAGACTCTTGGTTCGCTGGAAATTTCGTATTAGCACGAAATCTCCCGGTTGGATGTCGTGGCCGGGGCCCCTGGAAACATCGGGGATGGCCTGCTGCACCTGTTGATGAATGACAGACAACGTTTTAGTTAATTTGCACAAATAATCAGACAGTAGGACGTCCGGGAAGTCATGGATGGAGGTTGGTTTGGGAGCAGTCCAGAGGTTCATCGGTCGCCCGAATACAACCTCGTAGGGGGTCAAATGATGCTTGGTGGGAGTGGAGCGCATCGATAACAATGCCAGTGGGAGGGCATCCGGCCATTTAAGTCCAGTGGTGGCCACTATTTTTGACAATTTCAGCTTCAGTGTGGCATTATGGCGTTCCACCAGGCCGGCGGATTGGGGGTGGAAGACCGCATGAAACCTTTGCTTCACCCCCAACCCTTTTAAGATTAATTGGATAACCTCAGCTATGAAGTGGGGGCCATTGTCGCTCCATAAAATTCGGCAAAGGCCATAGCGAGGGAAGAATTCTTTCAGTAGTACTTTGGCAGTAGTCATGGCAGTGTTGTCACGGGTTGGATAGGCCTCTACCCATTTGCTGAAGGCACATACGATGACTAGTACATACTTCAAGCTTTGGCATCTTTCTAGTTGGATGTAGTCCATCTGAAGGACCTCAAAGGGGTGATTGGGGGTCCCAAACCCTCCCCGGGGTACCACAGTTCCTTTCCCGGGGTTGTGTTGCAGACAGATAAGGCACTGCTGGACTAGGCGTCTGGCTGAGTCGGGGATTTTGTCGTTGTGCCAGACTGTGGAAATGAGTTCGATCATGGGTGCAGATCCTATGTGTGCGGGGGAATGAGCCATCGTCAGTATGGGGATCAGGTATGAGTCAGGCAGCAACCATTTGTTTGCATCTTTTGTTCGCCAGCAGCCCTCATCGTCCTTCAAACCCACCCCTGCCCACTTAGTCAGTTCGTGAGGGGTGCTGGCCGACTGGATGTCTCTGATCATTTCCCTTGCGTCAGTCCATTTCTCTGCTTGTGACCTGGTCACATACATGCGTGTCACCGTCCTATTCTCAGCTGTTGTTCGTGCAGTGATGTCGGCTAGTGCATTCCCTTGTCCGACTAAGTCTGTCACCCTCTTGTGTGCCTGGCATTTGATCACTGCTAGTCGTTTGGGGAGGAGAACAGCTTCAATCAGGGCAGAAACCAAATCTCCGTGAAGGATGGGGGTGCCGTGGGACGTCAGGAATCCCCTCTCCCTCCACAGGAGTCCAAAATGGTGGACCACCCCGAAGGCATACTGGCTGTCGGTATATACGTTCGCAGTGGTCCCTGTGGCTATGATGCATGCTCGTGTGAGGGCTATCAATTCTGCTGCCTGGGCAGATCGTTGTGTGATGCAGGCTGTCTCAACTACTGTTCGGGCTGTCATAACTGCATAGGCAGCTGAAGTGGTGCCATCTGGGAGTTTGATGCATGAGCCGTCTACCCATAGCTCTCCATCGGGGTCAGTGAAAGCGGTGTCTCGGAGGTCAACCCTACTCCTGGTTTGTTCGTCCGTGAGGGTCACACAGTCGTGTATGGGAGGAACGTCAGGGTCATTTTCAGGCAAGGGCAACAATGTGGCAGGATTCAAAGTCGTGCATCTCTTTAGTGTGATGTGGGGTGCAAGTAGCGTCAGTTCGTACCCTGTCAGTCGTGCGCTAGTCAGGTGTTGAGTCTTGGTTTGGTTCAGAAGGGTGTCGACTGCATGGGGTACTAGCACAGTGAGGGAATTTGAAAGTACGATTCCCTCACTCTGACGGATAGAGACAGCAGCGGCAGCTACTGCTCGAAGGCAGGCAGGTAAAGCTCTGGCTACAGGATCAAGAGTGGCGGAGAAGTAGGCACAAGGGCGTTGCTTAGGACCAATTGATTGAGTTAGGACAGACAATGCACACCCCTCCCTTTCGTGGGTGAAGAGGGAGAAGGGTTTGGAGTAATCCGGGGTTCCTAGGACGGGTGCTGAACAGAGTGCATTTCGTAATTCACAAAAGGATGCTTGACACTCAGGGGTCCAAGGGAGCGGGAAGGAGGCATCTTTGGTTAATAGGGCAAGTAGGGGTTTTACAATGAGGCTGAAGTTAGGTAACCACTGTCTGCAAAAAGAGGTTAGGCCAACCAAAGAGCGGACTTGCTTTTGTGTTTTTGGGGTGGGGGTGTCTAGGATGGTTTGGATTCGGTCGGGCGTGAGTTTCCTCCCTTCTTGGGACAGGAGATGGCCTAGGTATGTCACTTGTGGCTGGCAGAACTGTAATTTCTTTTTGGAAACTTTATGGCCATTCTCTGCAAGAAAGTGTAGGAGTTGGATAGTGGCTGTGATTGCAAGTGGGGTGGTGTCGGCCGCCAAAAGGATATCATCGACATATTGGATCAACACCACTCCATCTGGTGGCTGGAAGGCATCCAGCTGTCTTTTGAGGGCCTGGCTGTAAATGCTGGGGCTTTCAGTGTACCCCTGGGGAGCTCTACAGAATCGGTACGAGCGGGATTTTAAAGTGAAGCCGAAGAGATAACGGCTGTCTGGATGGATGGTGATAGAGAAAAATGCATTCTTAAGGTCGATAACAGTGAAGGTGGTGGCAGTGGGCGGGATGAGGGTCAGAATGGTGGTGATATCGGAGACTACAGGGTATTGGGGTACAACCACTTTGTTAATTTCTCGCAAGTCGATGATGAAGCGGTATGCTTTCTCATCTCCTTCGCCTTGCTTCTTAACAATAGGTAGGATTGGGCTGTTGCAGACGTTGCTAACCACCTCTTCAACCACTCCTGCATCTACCAGAGACTGAATGATCGCTACCAGTGCCTTCTCGCCCTCTGGGGATATCCGATATTGCGGGAGTTTCGGGAGCATAGCGTCCTGTCTTACAGTTATATGAATAGGGTCAATCATCATTCGTCCCACATCAGAGTCATTTTTGGCCCACAGGTACGGAGGCAGGGTGTCAAGCAAGGACAGGTCAGCGTCAGTTATGGGGCACATGTGTCGTAAGGGGCAGGGTCTGGGCATGCCTGGGTTGTCGTACAGGATGACTCGGATTCCATCCGGGGAACATCTAATGGTAGCTCGAAAATGTTTCAGTAAGTCAATGCCCATAATGGCGTCTGGGGAGTTGGAGGAGAGCAGAAATGTTGCGTCAGTGGTGTTGTTTTCTAGGTCAAAGGTAATAGGTATGGACAGGGGATTAGTGGAGGGCGTTCCATCGAAACCTATCGACGTAATGTGCGAGCCAGACAAGGGTGCCCTTGGAATCAGTCGTTTTGATAACACACTACGTGTCGCCCCAGTGTCTACCAAGAATGGAGACTCTGTACCCAGGACCTTAGCGGTGACATAAGGACCTTGCTGGTCAACACAGAGCTCGACTGGATCCCTCCCTTGCCCCTGGCAGTCCTATGCAAAGTCGGGGGCATTCTCACCATCAGATAGTTGATATTGGTTCTGTCGGGGGCGGTCAAATGTGTTCAATCTCCCTGATCTGTCATTGTTGGTGTCGTTTGTGTGCCCTCGTCCTTGTCCTCTGTTTCTTTGTCCACCCGCCACATCCCTGGGGTCCCTATTTCTATTCATCTCTAGCAGAACCGGACACTCGGATTTCCAGTGGCCGAACCCTTTGCAGAAGGCGCATTGGTCATTGCTAATGTCTCTACGTCCAGTGTGGGGTGTTGGGGTGTGATCTTTAGGGGATAGATCTCTGGGGGGGGTTGATTGGTAGTTCCCCCTTTTGCGTTCCCGTCCCACCGCTATACCTTGTATCTGGGCTATCATTACCCTTTCTTTTAAATCTTTCTTCTTTTTCTCGGACGCCCTATCATTCTCATTCTTTTGGTGCTCGTAATACTGAGCCATCTGAAGGATAGCTGCGGGTTTGGAGGCCCCCCAACTACTCTCACTTGTCTGCAATTTTTGGGAGACCTCTTGTGTTAGACCCTTTACATAATTTTGTACAAACAGGTGCTGTCCGGTTGCAGTGGTCATATCTTGGCCACTGTAGTCGGAGAACACTGTCTTGAATCGGGAGAAGTATTCTGACACGTCTTCCTGGGGTTTCTGTCGACAGGCCGTGACTATCGACCAGTCTACCTTTCTTTCTGGGATCAGTGTCTTTAACTTCTGAACTAGTTTGTCTGGGAGCTCCAGTATGTCCTTCACTGGTTTCCTTCCTGGCTCTTGCTGTCTATCTAGTTTACCGAGTTGGTCCCAGGTATGTCCAAACAGATCCGTGTGGTCAGCCTTCCGGATTTGCTTCCACACGTCAGCTGGCAGGCATAACCCGAAGAACAAGTCAATGTCCGCTAAAGTCATTATCGTCGAACCCAAAGCTGTGCCTAATTCGGTATAGAATGCTGTCGGGTTCTTTCTCAAATCGGGCAGAGTTTGTTTAAAGGTTAGGATATCTTGTCGGTCCCATGGTTGGTAAACCCAATTATACACAACTCTCCCTTTTGCATCTGCATGATTAATATCATCGCTTGTTCCCAGGCCACGTGGCGGGATCCAGTAAGGGGCCGCCTCTCTGATGGGCATCATAGTATTGGCTACTTCTACTGAGGTCGTTTCAGGGACCGTAACCTTGGTTTCTGGTTTTTGTTCCGTGAGGTGGCGGAGGACCTCAAGCATTTGCATGAAGAGCTCCGTCGCCTCACATTCAGTCCCATCTCCAACGTCAATCTTCCTATACAGCGTTGTTAGTTTAGCGGGGCCCTTACTTTGATACCTATCTTCATATGCGTTCAGGATGTGGTAGCTGAATCGCAAAACGAAATGCCGTCTGTGGCTGTCGGCATGTGAATTATATATGCTCATTGTGTACTCTTCGCTTTCCCTTCGTTCTACTAATGTCTTTGCTATTTTGTCGATCCCATCCCGCTCATCTTTGCTCAACCTATTTGGTCTGGCTGGTGGTCGGTTGCTAGCCTCAGGGTCGTCTGACGATGTTGTTAATGTGGCTGGTGCAGAGGCCGTGACGGCTGGTGCACTAGCACTAAGGTCACTTTCGCTCGCACTCGGGGCTTGCAAGCTTTGTTGGCAGGGGGCATATGGAGGGGGCATGTAGATGATTGGGGGACCTAGCAGTAACTCATCGTTCGCCCGTTGTTTGGAGGGCACTTCAGGGTAGAGCGCAGAGGGGGTCCTAACAGGACATTGACCTGTCGACCCTGATTCTTGGTTTTGTGTAGCTTCCTTTCTTTCTTTTATTTCTTCTTCTAGTTGCTTAGCGGCTAGGTGGGCTGCCTTTCGTAATTCTTTCCCTATTTTTGCTTCTTCTCTTTTCTTTTGTTGTTCCGTTTCTTTGCGCCACATGCCTATACTATCGAGCATAGTGGGCGTGGTCTTATTCTTCTGGAGCGCTATTTCCAATGTTTTTATTTTGTTTTCATCGAAGGAACCTATCAGTGGCCACTGACTTTCAGGGTTCTTTTTTGTATATTTATGCCATAGCTTAGTATAAGCTATAGCGACTAGTCCATGCTTAGTGAACATGTCCTTATTAGGGGTGCCTTCCAGTGGAGCCAGATGGTTCATCTCTAATAAGCGGTCCGGGCTGTACAGGCTACCAATCAGTGGGGAGAAGATAGGCATGACGGGTTACAACGGGGACAAAGGTCTGCACTACCTATCTTATCACGGCGGGCAAAGACTAGACAGAATATTTCTATTCTCCGTTGTTTGCCGGCGGTGAATACCTCAAAAGAACCAATACCGAACAATCAGTGTTCGGTCAATCAAACAATCAGTGGGGAGAATAAGTGGGTACGAAAAGTTTGCGTTACCCACCCTTTCTCTACCTGCAAAGAGAGACCTTGTTCTTCCCTGTTTGCAGACAAAGAATCTCCAGACAATAATCCCTGAATGATAGTTCGGGAAAACAGTGGGGGAGGAAGATAGGCACGACGGATTACAACGGGGACAAAAGTCTGCGTTACCTATCCTTCACTGCTTGCAAAGAGAGAGCCTGTTATTTTCTCCGTTTGCAGACGGTGAATCTCCAGAGGGTTCAACAAAGCGTAATACTAGTATTATCCAAACCAAACAATCTTTTCTCAGTTCGTCGTGTCTACACGACCTTACCCGGACCGCATGGACGGTTTCCTGTCTTCTGAATCCAGCGCCCGATCGTCCTCTCTTCTTCGTGATGTTCGTGGCACTCCTGATGGTTCCCAGTCAGGACCGTAGATCACTCGAGAGAGGTCTGTTCGGAACTAGTGAAGGTCGGATGATCGGCTGTCAGACGAGGGTCTATCGGACACGAGCTCTCCCGATCGTTGCAGTCGTTCACTCTGTCGTCGGGACCTCTCCCACTGGATCCACGTGTCGCTGATGGGCCCCACGCTTTGGGACGCCAATTGTGGAAAAAGGTAGGGCTATGACCTTTTTCAAGATTTGCCCGGCGCTAACCGCCTTTGTACCATTCAAATTACCAAGCAATGAGGCAGGCGCCGGAGACCAGAAGGCAGGAAACAGAAGTTTTATTCCGACGGAGCAGAACACATCAGATCAGACAACAAGGTATCGTCTCGAGGTGCTCTAACAGCCTCTCTGAGGCCTGGCCTCTTATACACCGGTTTATGGCATGTGACCTTTCTTTATTACAATCATAACATTGTGAAGTAAGGAAAAAGACATCCCCATAATCCTCGTGTCAATCCCACCCCCGTATACCTTCACAATAGAGGTCCTCAACCTGCTGATAAGAGGAGGGGGTCATCGCGCAGCTGAGTGTTCCGCCAAGTCTTAGGATGTGTGCGCCTGATCATATCCCAGGGGGTGGGGAGGCCCTGATCAACAGTGTGTCCTTTGAAGAGGGGCGATTGCATACAATGAGGGGCAGTAAATGGTATCTCCCGGCTTAGGCAATGGCCTCGGACCTGTGTGGACAGTCGGACACGGGGTAAGAGGTCATCAAAGGAGTGGTATTCATGCCGCGTGGACAATTGAGCGCGGAGGGAAGGTTTATCAACAGAGGGGCATTCATGGGAGGAGAGGAGGTGCTGGTCAGGCGCTGGCGTGACTCCCAAGGACAGGGTCATGCAGAAGGGTTATGCTCATGAGGGGGAGGGAGGGGGAGCCAGGGTGCGCGGTGGATGCTTGCTGGGTCAGAGGGGCGCGCTGGCGATCGATCGTGGACAGGGAGACCATGATACCTAAAATGGCTGCCGTGCACGTCGTACGTGGGTGACAAGCTGGCGCAGATGATGTTTAGATCGCAAACTAAAATTCCACACATGACCAACTTCTGAAAAATCATTGCAAGGTATATGTACAGTATTTCAAAGTATTGCATTTTCAGTAATTTTTCTGTAACCTAACCGAAGTATATATACAACTACAATATAAACTGTATTGTTACTGCAAAGTATAAATCACTTACCTGTGCTAGGCTTGCTTGGTACTAAGAAATAAATAAGACTCAATAATATTTCTATACAAACAAATTGGTCTGAGTTCAAGTATTTGAGTGTGTGTAATCATTTGCTGGTTGAGTGTGTACAACAAATGCTTGACACTACCCTCTGATACAGTCTTACTGCTCGCCCACACTTCCTCGAATAGAGAGTAAGGTGCTATCTGCTTTTACCTCTGCATACCTTTGGGCCTCCTCTAGACTCTGAGCAGACTATACCTCATTTTGGTATAGTATAAACAAAGCCAGCTTCCTACACTGGGACACTGCTAACTAGGCCCAGTTGCATGGGATCTGACCTCTAAAACATGTCAGATTTGGTTACAATCCTGATTGGCATGTTTATCGTAACTATAAGTCCCTTGTATATGGTACAAAAGTGTACCAAGGACCTGTAAGTTAAATGGTACTAGCGGACTGGAGCAAATAGTGTTCCACCACTAAAGTGGGGTGAGGACATGGCCAACATCCTGTGAATCTGAGCAAATCAGTTAATTTCTCTGTGCCTAAAAAAAACAAAAACAAAATGTGTCCTTGCGTAATGTTACTGGTGCTTATGTAAAGCACTCCAATACCTTTGGGTCGAGTTCACGCTATTTAAAACTGTAAAAAATAAATTGGCAAAATAAACCTTTCGCCCAGCATGAGCCTTCGTTTTTAATACGAATAAAGTCACTCCTAAAGCAGGCTCCACATACCCATAGGGCAGATGGTATGTTCTTCAAAAAGTAGTCTTAAGAATGTCTCTTCCGTAGAAAAGCTGTGGGTTACAAAATTTGTCATTTTCCTGCCTAAAACACACAAAACGGTGATGGGAGGCTGCTTGAAATAAGTTTAACCACTGGCAATAGCTTGGGGTAGCAATCCAATCCATAATTCTTATGCCCACTATGCCACCTCAGTTTGGACCCAGCCATGTGCAAATCAGTCTTGACTCTGCTCCTCATGCGAACAGTCAAGCTCTAAATGCTGAGCCAGGTCCTCCCTGAACCGGAACACAAGCAACCCAGGAAGGTTTTGCCCTAGATATGGGCTCATCAGCTTATAAAACAAACACATTAAATAACATTACACAAACACAGTAGGGCGAAACAAATTCATTACCACATGCAGGTATTTGCAGTTACTGACAGTAACATTACATGAACATGGTATTATCAAACAAATGCAGTACACCACAAGAGCATTTGCACTTACTGCTACTAGCATTATATAAACACAGTAGCATAAACCAGCACAAGAGGACTTCCCGTTATTGGCAGAAGCATTACATGAACATGTCAGCATAAAACAAATGCAGTACAACGCTAGAGCATTTGCAGTTACTGCTAGTAGCATTACATGAACACAGTAGCATAAAACCGCACAAGAACCCTTTCAGTTACTGGCAGACACATTACATGAACACAGCATAAAACAAATGCAGTACATCACTAGATCATTTTCAGTTACAGGCAGTAACATTACATGGATACTTTAGCCGGAAATAAATGCAGGCCAAAAGTATTTGCATTTACATACAGTGACATAACATGGCCATGCTAGAATGAAACAAATGCAGCAAAGCAAAGGAGACTTTGGAGGTATTTTCAGTAACATTACATGGACATGCTAGTGTAAAACAAATACAACACAGCACAGCAAAATTTGCAGTTAATGGCAGAAAGATTAAATAAGCATGCTAGCGTGAAACAGATCAACTACAACATAAGAGTGTTTCCAATTACTGGCAGTAACATTACATGAACACTGTAGCATGAAACAAGTGCAGGGCAGCAAAGGAAGTTTGTAGTGATGGGGTCCACACAGGAAGGTTGTAATTCAGGATGTTTTATTCATGAGGATAACATGAACAGGTATTTGCCCACCCCTTCTCAGCCAGTGCCTGTGCTCTGACTCATTAGAATGTTGGAGTCTGATGATGCCTCTGAATGTTGGGATTGAGAGAGGCAGAGTGACAGTTGGTCATGGGCTGAGCAGCTGACAGGCTGCTCCTGGTGGGCTCTGATCTACCACATATCTACATGATGTCCTGTACTTTACTACCTGTTATCTTTATGAATAAATCATCTTGAAATACAACCTTCCTGAGTGGACCTTCAACACTACAGATGAAACTCACAAATGTATGAAAGGTCATAAAACAAAAACAAATAAACACATTACATCTATCTAGTGTTCTATATGCGATTGTATGTGTGTGTAAGAGAGCTATCAGGGGAGAAATTCCTTTCAGGACAAGAACCCTCACTCACCCGATGGTGACATGCATCATCATTGAGTTCCCTCTTCATACCTGGACTGCAAGGTCCATGGTGCGGGCTACAACTCCCTTGCAGGGAAGAGCTGAGGTGTTTTAACCCCTTCGACACTCATGACGAGCTGGGCTCGTCATGGTGTAGCCTCCTCAAACACTGATGACGAGCCCAGCTCGTCAAAAAACAATGAAAATAAGCAATTCCCAGCACAGGAGGGGAATTGCCTTAGCAGCCATGGAGTTAAGGATGAGTGATGTTTTAGGGTCAGTGAGGGGCAGAGTGCAAAATAAGTGGTTGATAAAACTGTCTCCAGAGTGCTGAATTAGTTCTTTTCAATGGTCCGCTGGGATAGGATTAACAAGCATTTGCAATGCAATAGGTCTCGCATTTACGCACGTTTGAGCTATTGGCATTCTAAATGACAATGCCTTTTATGTAGGTTTTAAAAACCAAAACTCAAATAAAAGGTATTGTCATTTACAATGCCTATAGCTCAAACTCTCGTAAATGCGAGACCTATTGCATTGCAAATGCTTGTTGTTTCTTTGGTGGTTTTTAGAGCACCTCGATCTGGAACACACGATTACAGGTGTGAGCTTTTCTTCTTTTAGAAGAGGCAAACAGTGTTGCGAGGGTGTGGCATCATAAGAAAGGCGAGGCTGTAGGGTCGGCTCAATCTCAAATGTACTGAATGTACTGCAGAAAATCTATTTTCTGTATTCAATGCCCTTTTATGACAGGAAAGGTTCGCAGACGTTGGAAGGGGTCCCCCTTTCAATGCACCAAATGCATTAAAATGAGTAGTCTTTACTAGTGCAAGATTGTGGTGCAAATTGTTTGTTGAATAGTGCACATTTAATTGCTTCAACACTTTTGTTGACAAGGGCACTGAGCCAAAAAGGCAGCATCTACTATTTTACTCAGGGTTACATGATTTGATAAAGTGGGGACTTGGTGATTGCAGGTAGGTCTCCTGAATACGAAGTGTGCAACTTTGATTCTAAACTGCACCTTCTTCAAAGTAATCCAAAATAAGGCATCCAATATCCTAATGTCTGTCAACCAAGAACAGTCATCATTCAACGCATCAGGCTGAGAGCCTTTGAGCATTCAAAGTATTACACCTACAGAGGGTCACTGTGTTGTTTTCATTGGTAATCACTCCTAAATATTCAAATTCTGTAAAACGCACGCTAATTACAGAATCTTTCATGAGCATATACACTCTATACGCCAGCAGCAAACAAATGGAATAATAGGGTACCTGCTTGTTCCTGATATGTGCTTGTACTCTATTAACGAAAAAAACCGGACCTCAGCAAAGTGTTCTTATGAAAGTCCTGGTAGTGACCTGAACCTGCTCAGAACGAGTAACGTGAACAACAAGCAACGAATGGCAAAGAAAACAGATTCTGGCTTGCATTTTGATTTCTGATTAAAACAATAAAAAGTCTGCTGCCAAAATGATAACTTTCTGAATTGAAGGCAGCTATGCGAAAATAAACAGTCATAGTTTAGTGTACTTTTGTGATATAGTCCATTATGCATCCAAAGCAAGCACTCCATTAGAGACGGAAGGATACACAATAGCATACAGTGAGACAGAAATAATTCTTTGGTTGGAGAGTTTTAAAGAATTAGTACCAATATGTACTGTAGCCCAGTGTGGCGGACAAGGTTTCTCCGGGTTGAAAACTCTGCGCAACCCGATCCTCTGTAAAACATGACCCCGGCATTTCCTCTCGCGCGCTCTGCACCAGTGTCTCCAAGTCTTCACAATAATAAGCGCTAATAAATCAAGCGCACGTGAAAGCTCCTTTCACTACAAAGGAGACGCCATGCGCGTGCCCATCGCCTATACGGGCGCACACATGGTTTGTCTCCCTTCACGAAGGAAAGCGACTGCAAGCGTGGTGAAAACGAGGTCTGACACGCAAACAGGATTTCCGGCCGGTGGAAAGGAGAGGCCTGACACGCAGGAAATGTCCTGAAGGGGGCGGAGTAAGGAGCGGGCTGCGGAGTCTAGACAGGACGAGAGGAGCCGTTGAGGGGGGGCGTCGGGGCACATTGACGGTGCCTGCCCCCCCCTGATGGAAGCCCTGCGTGTGCCCGGTGAGCGGGGTTGGGAGTGTGTGTGTGTGCGCGCGTGTGTATGTAGGGGGGGGGGCGCTTGTATGTGCCTGCGTGTGTTGTACCTGTGTGTGTTGTACCTGTGTGTGTGCCTGCCTGCGTGTAGGGGGGGGGGGGCGGCTGCGTGTTTAGGTGCCTTTGTGGTGTGTGAGCAGGGATGTGGGGGCTGGCTGTGCGCGCATGCGTGACTGTGTGTGATTTAGAGTAAATGGCAGGCAGGGGATGTCGTGCGCGCCCTCGAGGGCAAATCGGAGACAGCAGAGGCTCGTGCATGGACACCGTCTCACATTCCTTCAGACACGTCAGCAACAGTTGTCTTCGCAGACAAAGCAGGCTCCGCCTGCTTTTTAGGTCTGCTTGCCCTAAAAAAGAGAGGACTCGGGTTTGCAGTTACTGGCAGTAACATCAGATGACATTCCAATGTGAAACAAATGTAGTACAGTACGAGTGCCTTTGCAGTTACTGACAGTAAAATGAGACAAACATGCTTGCGTGAAACAAATTCCGTACAGCACAACAGCATTTGCAGTTACAGAAAAAAAAATACATGAACATGCCAGTGTAAAACAAATGCAGTACAGCACAAAAGAATTTGCAGATAATGGCAGTAACATCACATGAACACAGTACCGTGAAATAAATGCAGTTCAGAAAGAGCATTTGTCTTACTGCCAATAACCTTGAACACAGTGGGGTGAATCAAATGAAGTACAGCACACACGTGTTTGCAGTTACCTTCTGTAATTTTAGAGGAGCATGACAGCATGACCAAATGCAATGCAGTAAAATATTGTTTGCAGCTACTGGCAGCAACATCAGATAAAAATTCTAGCTAGAAGAATATGCAGTACAGCACAAGAGCATTTGCATTTACTGACAGTAACATCAGATGAATATGTTAGCATGAAACAAATGCAATGCAGCTCATAGCAATGTGCTTTTACTGGCAGTAATATTCCATGAGCATGACAAAGTGATACAAATGCAAGACAATACAAGAGCATTTGCAGTCACTTGCAGTAACATTACATGAACACAGTAGTGTGAAACAAATGCAGTACAACACAAAATTGTTTCAGTTACTGGCAGTCATATTACATGAATAGATAAACTGTGATGAACAGGTAATGTACAGGCGCTCAACAAAAATTATGGCCACAGTAGAAAATCCTTTGTAAGAAAGTTCTGCTACAAAGCTAAGAAGAGGAAGGTCATCAATCTTCCTCACAAACACCAAGGAACCCCCCGGTTAGAACATATACAGGATTCTTTAGCTGAGCAGATAGTAGTTAACGTAACAAGTCCAAATTGTATCTCAATGGGACTTTTGGGTCTCCTCTTGTGACTTGGTTTAAACACCAGGGTATGCACCGCTATTGTAGGTGAATCTTTAAGTGCTTTATTAAGAGTCACAGGGTATCTTTTGAGGGTGACCCCACATTTGGTCTATCCTCTCCTATTATTATATTAATATTTTTTGACCATTATTTTTGTCGAATTATTAATTGTTAAAAATATTAAGTATTACTGTTCTCTTGGCTTGCAGCCCTGAAGAAGTCGAAAGGCATGACATTAATGCCCGACGAAACACGTGTTTGGCTGTGTTTTTGGTTGATGGAAAACAAACAGAAATAAATGAATATGATGATTTTGACAACAGACCTTGGTGTTGCTAATGAGAAGAGTACATCACTTTGGATACAAAGTTGGACACTTATCAATTTACCATTGTGATTTATATTTGCATTGAGATACAATTTGGACTTGTTACATTAACTACTATCTGCTCAGCTAAAGAATCCTGTATATATTACATGAATATGCCAGTATGAAGCTAACGCAGTATAGCACAGAGCATTTGCAGTAACACCACGTGAACAACGTAGTGTGAAACAAATGCAGTATCACACAAGAACATTTCCAGTTACTACCAGCAACATTGCATGAACACAGTATCATGAAACAAATGCTGTGAAGCACACATGTTTTGCAGTTACTAGCATCAACATTGCATGAACATGCCAGCGTGAAACACATGCAATACACCAAAAGAGCATTTGCAGTCATTGGTAGTATCATCAGATGTACATGCTAGTGTGAAACAAATGCCGTACAACATAGAAGCATTTGCAGCTACCGCATAGTCACTGGAAGTGGTGGTGCGGGGGTGCCACAGCACCACAAAATAACCACGCTGGAATTCAGAAGGCGGATGAGCAATACAGATGACTTTCAATTTTGTATTTATCTTGTCCCAGAGGTCAAATGTCAGGCTCTGATTTTGACAAATCACCTTTACCATGGAGATTGGTGTTTACTTTTCTTTCTCTGTCTGTAAAGTCAGATGATTCTGTAAAGTGATCTATGTGACAATCTTGCTTTTGTACATGTGGTGTGACAGTAAAGGCTGTAGGATGTCAATTCTTTTGTAACACACCCAAAACTTAAATACAAGTAAATGAACTGTACAAATATTTTAAAATATACCAGGAGCTAGGAAATCAGGAATGAAACACTTTTGTTTGTAATCCTGAAGTGTGATGAAAACAAAGTTTTACATTTTATCAAACAAACCAAGAAACTTTACTTGATGAATTGCAAATAATATTCTCTAAAACCTGATTTCCCTGCATTATCGTTTATGCACTATATAAATTTATCATTAAAATTGCATGGCACTGCAAATTTAATGGCCAATTCTATACAAATTATGGTGCCTGTAAATTCGCTACTATACCATATTTTGCAATATATATTTGAAACAATGTGCTCCAAAATGTACCACCAGCTACATACCAACCTCTTACCACTCTCCTGCTGAATGGGTGTGGCGCATGTTCTACCTTTCTTTGTGTTATGCTTGGATTTTGTACAATCCCTATGACTTCAATGACGTGATACTGATGGCAGGATACCCCACCCTGAAAACCGTTCCACCACCACTGAGCTACTGGCAGAAACATCACTTGAACACAGTAGCATGAAACAAATGCAGTACAGCACAAGAGCGTTTGGAGTTTCTGCCAGCTACGTTACAAGAACACAGTAGTGTGAAGCAAATGCAGTGCAGCACAAACGTGTTTATAATTATATCAGTAATATTACATGAGCATGCAGCAAATGCAGTGCAGTAGCATCAGATGAACATGCCAGCTTGAAACAAATGCAGTGCATGCAGCACAAACGTGTTTATAACTATATCAGTAATATTACATGAGCATGCAGCAAATGCAGTGCAGTAGCATCAGATGAACATGCCAGCTTGAAACAAATGCAGTGCAGCAAAAACGTGTTTATAATGATGGCAGTAATATTACATGAGCATGCAGCAAATGCAGTGCAGTAGCATCAGATGAACATGCCAGCTTGAAACAAATGCAGTGAAGCACAAACGTGTTTATAATTATATCAGTAATATTACATGAGCATGCAGCAAATGCAGTGCAGTAGCATCAGATGAACATGCCAGCTTGAAACAAATGCAGTGCAGCAAAAACGTGTTTATAATGATGGCAGTAATATTACATGAGCATGCAGCAAATGCAGTGCAGTAGCATCAGATGAACATGCCAGCTTGAAACAAATGCAGTGAAGCACAAACGTGTTTATAATTATATCAGTAATATTACATGAGCATGCAGCAAATGCAGTGAAGCAGCATCAGTTGAACATGCCAGCTTGAAACAAATGCAGTGCAGCACAAACGTGTTTATAAATATGGCAGTAATATTACATGAGCATGCAGCAAATGCAGTGCAGTAGCATCAGATGAACATGCCAGCTTGAAACAAATGCAGTGCAGCACAAACGTGTTTATAATTAAGGCAGTAATATTACATGAGCATGCAGCAAATGCAGTGCAGAAGCATCAGATGAACATGCCAGCTTGAAACAAATGCAGTGCAGCACAAACGTGTTTATAATTAAGGCAGTAATATTACATGAGCATGCAGCAAATGCAGTGCAGTAGCATCAGATGAACATGCCAGCTTGAAACAAATGCAGTGCAGCACAAACGTGTTTATAATTAAGGCAGTAATATTACATGAGCATGCAGCAAATGCAGTGCAGTAGCATCAGATGAACATGCCAGCTGGAAACAAATGCAGTGCAGCACAAACGTGTTTATAATTAAGGCAGTAATATTACATGAGCATGCAGCAAATGCAGTGCAGTAGCATCAGATGAACATGCCAGCTTGAAACAAATGCAGTGCAGCACAAACGTGTTTATAATTAAGGCAGTAATATTACATGAGCATGCAGCAAATGCAGTGCAGTAGCATCAGATGAACATGCCAGCTTGAAACAAATGCAGTGCAGCACAAACGTGTTAACGTGTTTATATTTAAGGCAGTAATATTACATGAGCATGCAGCAAATGCAGTGCAGTAGCATCAGATGAACATGCCAGCTGGAAACAAATGCAGTGCAGCACAAACGTGTTTATAATTAAGGCAGTAATATTACACGAGCATGCAGCAAATGCAGTGCAGTAGCATCAGATGAACATGCCAGCTTGAAACAAATGCAGTGCAGCACAAACGTGTTTATAATTAAGGCAGTAATATTACATGAGCATGCAGCAAATGCAGTGCATTAGCATCAGATGAACATGCCAGCTGGAAACAAATGCAGTGCAGCACAAACGTGTTTATAATTAAGGCAGTAATATTACATGAGCATGCAGCAAATGCAGTGCAGTAGCATCAGATGAACATGCCAGCTTGAAACAAATGCAGTACAGCGCAAGAGCATTTACAGTTACTGGCAGTTAGAACAGATGAACGTGCCAGGATGAAGCAAATGCCATAAAGTACAAGAGTATTTGCTGCTACTGGGAGAAAAATTACATGAACGTGACAGCGTAAAACAAATGCAGTGCAACACAAGAGAATTTGCAGTTATTGCCAGTAACATCATATAAACACATTTGCATATAACAAATGCAGTTTACCACAGACCATTTGCAACGACTGTCAGTAACACTGCGCGGCGCCAGTGCAGTGAAACAAATGCAGTACAGCACAAAAGTGTTGTAGCTGTTGACAGTAACACTATATTCACATGGAGAGTTCCTGCCATGGTTACCGAATGCTTCCAGGAAGTGCTGTGACGACTGATTACAGAGGAGCTGGGTGTTTTTAGGGGGGGGGGGAGGAATCTTGTGACTGTGAGTGTGTCAGAGTGAAGTGATGATTTTAAAATTGGCTCGAGAATCCCTTTCACAAGTCGTGAATTTATTTGTGGAATTTTCGGTCATTGTTAAAAACAATACTGGATAAAATGTGGGATGATTAGTTGCTTCCACTTATCCTAGGTGTGGTCCACATGTTTCAGCCATCTTTACGTGCCCATCAGGGTCAGTGTGGCGTTCATCAGGACCAAAATATGACAACTCGCAAGCGTTCTAGGGCATTCAAGAGCAGGGCGTCAGTGGTAGGTACTTACAAACCCCCGAATTTCCAAAGACAATACCTCTTGTATCATGTCTTATCGTTAGATGGTTTCTCGCTCCCTAGGATACTGTGAGGGGGTGGGCCCTGTAGTTACACTGTCGTCAAGGAACCTCACCCACTTCTGAACCATTACCAGCCTCTCCAGTCCTGTATGTGAAAAGCCAGCTAACGATAAGACACACTACAATAAGAGTACTCCTTATAAAATATAATTTTGCTGAGATTTAGCTTAATATCATACGTTCAGAAAATGTCTTAAGAACATTGTTAATAATAATATTGACTTCATTGTTAATAATACTATATAGGAACATTCAAAGAATGTGAGATCACTCAGTTAAGAGTATAAGCAGGGAAAGATCATATCCTATTTGAACCTTAAACCACACAATTATTCAAATGAACTTATTCATGCCTCAATTATAGGAATGAGTTTTATGAAATTCAGACTTTAATATTCCCCCTTAGAAGCAATTAGTGAATGGCGGTATGGTTGAGGATCATCTATTAAATGCATATTATGTGGTTTGGGAAATTAGGACCCAAAGGACATATTATGCATATGCTAAGCGTTACCGTGTTTC
The DNA here is from genome assembly GCF_964263255.1 of Lissotriton vulgaris. Lineage (NCBI taxonomy): Eukaryota > Metazoa > Chordata > Amphibia > Caudata > Salamandridae > Lissotriton > Lissotriton vulgaris. The sequence goes on from NW_028249459.1 coordinate 220,320, forward strand.
ATTAAAATATACCTATATCTAACCAAGGCTGATTTTTTAATGATCGCAGCGTTAGGTCTATACAAGCGAGAATTGAGAGAGAAGATGTGGTTGTCGAGTGATTCAACACTATACATATAAGTGTGTGTGCGTGCGTGTGCATACGTGTGTGTGTGTGTGTGTGTGTGTGTGTGTGTGTGCGCGCCTTTATGGGTGTGTTTGTGTGTTAATTATTAGTCCTGGCATGTCAAAACGTGGGAAAACTATTTGGAATGAACCTAACATACAATTATTAGTAGAAAATACATTATTCTTAGAAATTTAACTATTCATTTATTAAGAACGGAAATTTTACCATTTTATGTCGATTATCTTGCAGTGATTAATATTTGTTAGGACCAAGCTTGCGAGAGTATGCGCTAGCGTATGGGCCTCGCTTGAGAGACACTGTTGTTAACAAAAAGGGCTTGGAGCACGCTTGCTGCTTACCATTTGTTGACTTGCCTGCCACTCTTCTTTACTGCCTCATAATTTGTCAAAGAAGGCCTAACCTAATTTCCGTTCCTCTCTATGGAGCAGGGAACAAGCACTGATTAGTTCAACTTAATCAGTGCCCGTCCGCTGATCCTGTTGTGATTGAAGTGCTATTTTGTTCTTTTTAACCTTTAGTACCCTTTAAACAGAAGGAGTATGACTGGCAAAAATGTACCCAGCAGGATAAACAAAACTAAAGATTTATTTTCTATAGTTAACTTTCTTTTATTTTACCAAGACTTCTTTTCTCACTTTGCACTCATGTTTTCTTTTGTTTTTGCTAGTGGGCTCTATTTTCAAAAGATGAGGATTATCTTATTGCAAAGCCAAATTGTTTCTTTCTTATGTGTAATTTCTGAAATGATGCTTCAACACATAATCATGCAGTACACCCAAATCCACCCCACTCCAATCCAAACTCCTCAACCCAATCCAATCCAGTGCACCGCAATCCAATCCTTCAAAGCCACCCCACTCAAATCTGCTCCAATTGTCCCCAACTCCAATTTGTCCCACTCCAATTCAAAACAATTTGACCCACTCCATTCCAAAACAGTCTTCTCCCCTCCAATCTGCCCCTCTCCAATACAAAACAATCTGCCCCACTCCAAAACAATCTTCCCCACTCCCATCCAAAACTGTCTTCCCAACTCCAATCTGCCCCAATCTACTCCAAAACAATCTGCCCCACACCAGTCTGCCCCACGATAATTCAAAACAATCTGCCCCACTCTTTCCAAAACAATCGGCCTGACTCCAATGTGCTCCAACACAGTTTTCCACACTCCAATCCAAAACAGTCTGTCCCATTCCAATCGAAAACAATCTGCCCCACTCCAATCCACCCCATTCCAATACAAAACAATCTGCCCCACTCCAATTCTTTCCACTCCAATCCAAAAAATCTGCCCCACTCAATCCAAAACAATCTGGCCCATTCCAATTTTCCCCACTCCAATCCAAAACAATCTGCCCCACTGAGTCCAAAGCAATCTGTCACACTCCAGTCCGAAACAATCTGCCCCACTCCAATCCAGAACAATCTGCCTCACTCCAATCCGGCCCACTCCAATTCACTCCACTCCAATCCACATCACCCCAATCGATCCACTCAATCCCAGTTCATCCCACTCCAATCCACCCCACTCCCATCCAATCTACTCACACGAATCCAATCCACCCTGATCCAGCCCAATCCTCTCTACTCCAATCCAGTCCACCATAATCCATCGCACTCCAATCCAAAACAATCTGCCCCACTCCAATCTGCTCCACACACAATCTGCCCCACTCAATCCAAAACATTCTGCCCCACTCCAATCCAAAACAATCTGCCCCACTCCAATCCAAAAAAACACCACCTACTCCAATGTGCCCTATTCCAATCCAAAGCAATTTGCCCCACTGCAGTCTGCCCCAATCCAACCCAATCTTCCCCTCTCAAATCAGCCCCACTCCAATCCATGCCACTCCATCCAATTGACTTCACCCCAATCCAATCCACCCAATCCAAACCACCCCACTACAATCCAACCAAATCCAATTTACCCCACTACAAACCATCCCACTCCAATTCATCCCACCCCAATCAACTCCAATGTATTCCACCCCACCTTAATCCAGTTCACCCACCCCAATCCACCGAAATCCAATCCACCCCACTCAATCCAATTCACCTCACTCCAATCCAACCCCCCCTACTGCAATCCAATCTACTCCACTCCACTCCAGTACAACCCACCCAACACCATTCCAATGCACCCCACTCCATTCCACCCCACCCGCCCAACCCATCCCCCCTTTCCATTCCACCTCACTCCAGTCCACCACACTTGTCCACCCCACTCTAATCTAATCCACCCCACTACAATCCACTCCAATCCACCCCACTCCAGTCCACCCCAAACAATCAAATACATCCCACCCCACTCCAATCTAATCTAACCCATCCAGTCCACCCCACTCCAGTACAACCCAGACAATTGCAGTCCAATCCACCCCTCCATACGCCAAACAAATCCACCCCACCCAGGTTCAGTCCATCCGACTCATTCCAATCCATCCAGCACACCCCACTCCAATCTAGTCCAATTCACTTCAATCCAATCCAGTCCAATTCACCCCACTCCAATCCACCCCACACCCACCCCACCCCACTACAATTCAACACATCCCACTCCAACCCAATCAACTTCCCTCCAGCCCTCTCCAATCCACCCCTCCACTCCACTCCACTCTACTTCACCCTACCCCACTCCACACCAACCTACTCTAATTCAATTCACTACACCCCACCCAATCCAATCTACCCCACCCTGAACCAATCTAATCCACTTCAATGCAATCCAATCCACCTCACCCCATTTCTATGAATGTATGACATTACAACGCATGCTTTTACCACGCATGCTTTTACATCGCAAGTTTTACAACGCATGCCTTTACAACGCATAGTGTTGAGGGGTGCTGGATAGTGAATAGTTTAATTTACTATTCCAACTCCAGTCCCCGTAGATAGTAGGGAAGGTGTTGGATAGTAAACTAAATCTATTCCCTATCCTAGAGCGCCCCCCAGCGCAATGCGTTGTAATGGTTTGCGTTGTAAAAGTTGCGCTGTAAAGGCACTGCGTGGTAAAAGTTGCGTTGTAAGGGATGTTTCCCCATTTCTATCCACCCACCCCACTCCAATCCAATTCACCCCATACAGTCCACCCATTCCACTCAATTCAACCCACTCTACCCCAATCCAATCTACCTCATCTAATCTAATCCAATACACCCCACTACCTCAATCCACTCCAACACACTCCTCCTCAATCCACTCCACTCTATGACACTGCCCTCACTGACACTCTCTGCCACTGAACCACTGAACTCTATACCCCTCAACTCAACTCTGATCCTCTACTCCAACAAATCCATTCTTCCATTTTTTAACAAAAATGCCCATGAATAGAGGAGCAAGTCTGGCAAGGCTAAGCCCCCCTTCACTAGCCTTCTGCTCAGCTTCTTCCAGGAAAGATGTGGCCCTTTTGACGCCCAAAGAAAGGAACTAATTTCACCCTGCAATCTTATGAACCACTCCTTCCTAAAAGTCAAGGCAATTGTTTTCAAATAAAAATGTTAGCTTTGGAAGGATCATCATTTTCACCAAATTTACACGGCCAAATAATGTGAGCGGTAAGTGCATCCAACCCCGTAGACTAGCATTAATCACCTTTTTAAGCCTATCATAATTAGCCTTACTAAGATTGGCTATGCTTTGGGTAGAGCTGAATCCACGCTGAAAGTGGGTTTATGTATAAATTTGCTGATCCAAAATATAGAGAGCGTTGCCGTAGTCGAGTTTGCTACTGATGAGGACATGCGTGACCGTTTTTCTGGACTTGGTTGCGATCCACTTAAGCGTTTTTTGGAGTATGCGGAGGGTGTTCAAAAAGGCCACGGATACGGCGTTGATCTGGTGGTTCATTGTGAGCGATGAGTATAGTATAATGTTGAGGTTTCATGCGTGGTCTGTCGGGGTGGGGGAGGTTTGCGAGTGTGGGGGGCCACCAGGCGTCATCTCAAGTAAATGGGGTGGAACCAAGGATGAGGACTTCTTGGAGTTCAGTTTCAGGCAGCTCTTCTTCATCCAGGTGGCAACAGGTTTCATCCCTACTTGAAAGATGTTTCTGGTGATGTTGAGATCTTTGGTTAGGGAGAGAATGAGCTGGGTGTCATTGGCGTAGAAGACAATGTTAAGCCAGGGGTTTCTAATGATGGTTGCTAGGGTGGCCATGAAGATGTTGAAAAGAGTGAGGCTGATGGAGGATCCCTGGGGCACTCCATGTCTGGTCTCTGTTGATTCTGAGAGGTAGGGTGCATTCTCCCTTTGAGAAATTAGCATATCCAGTCAAAGGCCTTTCCGTCGATGCCAACCTCATGGAGTCTGGTGGCTAGTGTGAGGTGGGTAAAGTGTTGAAGGCAGCTGAGAGGTCCAGGAGGATTTGGCCCTGATTGAGGAGGGAGTGAATGTCATTGGTGGTAGCGAGTAGGGTGGCCTTGGTGCTGTGGCTGCTGCAGAAAGTGGAATAGGAGATGTCAAGGACGTTGTTGGCTTCAACAAAATTTGCTAGGTAGGGTTGATGGCCTTTTCAATGACCTTGGCTGCGAATGGAAGCAGGGAGATGGGCCTGAAGTTCTTTAGGTCCGTCGGGTCTGGGGAGGGTTTCTTCAGGAGGGGGTTGACTTTGGCCTGTTTCCAGTCAACGGTATATGTGGCGGTTTCGAGGGAGAAATTGATGGTATGGCGTAGTTCGGGTGCGATGGCCGTGGCGACTCTGTGGAAGATGTGGGGTGGGCAGGGGTCTGAGGGTTCTCCGGAGTGGATGCTCTTCATGGTCTTTAAAAGTGTCTTCTGTCGTGAGTGGACTCCAAGTGAGCAGGGTCTGTTGGCTGGCCTTGCTGGGGGGGGAGCTGGATTGGTGCAGAGGTGTTGGTTGTGAAAGTTGTCGTAGATCATTTTAATCTTGAGGTAAAAAAGGTGCTGAGTCTGTTGCAGAGGTCTTAGGAGGGTGGGACGTCTGTTGTTTCGCTGCAGGGTTTGGAAAATTCCTTGATGATGGAGAAGAGTTCTGTGATGTTGTGGACGTTGGTGAGGAGTCTGTCTTGGAAGAATTTCTTTGTGGATTTGATGAGTTGGTGGTGTGCTGTGGTGGCTGTTCTGTAGGAAGTGTGTGTTTCTGGGGTTTTGTTGTCCTTCATGTCTTTTCGAATCATCGGCAGGACTACTTGGATTCTTGGAGTGCAGGGGTGAACCATCTTGCTTTCTTGATGAGTCCTACTGTTGCTTTCTTGAGGGGCGAGTTTGTCGGCGCAGTTCATAATTCAGCGGTGGATAATGCGTGCAGCGGTGTTAGCGTCTGGCGTCGTTGGTGGTAGGGAACTGATGAGGGCAGAGGTGTCTTTAGAGACTTTGTTCCAGCTTCTACGGGGGTCGGTGAGTGTGCTTATGTACGGTGGGTTTTCTGTAGAAGTGGATGCCCAGGTGGTGAGCGGTAAGTGCATCCAACCCCGTAGACTAGCACTAATCTCCTTTTTAAGCATATCAAAATTAGCCTTACTAAGATCGGCTATGCTTTGGGTAGAGTTGAATCCACGCTGAAAGTGGGTTTATGTATAAATGTGCTGATCCGAAATATAGAGAGCGTTGCCGTAGTCCAGTTTGCTACTGACGAGGGCATGCGTGACCGTTTTTCTGAACTTGATTGCGATCCACTTGAGCGTCTTTTGGAGTATGCTGAGGGTGTTCAAAAAGGCCACGGATACAGCGTTGATCTGGTGGTTCATTGTGAGCGATGTGTCTAGTATAATGTTGAGGTTTTGTGCGTGGTCTGTCGGGGTGGGGGGGGGGGTTTGCAAGGGTGGGGGGCCACCAGGCGTCATCTCAAGTGGAGGGGGTGGAACCAAGGATGAGGACTTTTGTTTTCTTGGAGTTCAGTTTCAGGCAGCTCTTCTTCATCCAGGTGGCAATAGGTTTCATCCCTACTTGAGAGTTGTTTCTGGTGATGTGGAGTTCTTTGGTTAGGGAGAGAATGAGCTGGGTGCCATTGGCATAGAAGACAATGTTAAGCCAGGGTTTTCGATGATGGTTGCTAGGGTGGCCATGAAGATGTTGAAGAGAGTGAGGCTGATGGACGATCCCTGGGGCACTCCATGTCTGGTCTGTTGATTCTGAGAGGTAGGGTGCATTCTCCCTTTGATAAATGAGCATATCCAGTCAAAGGCCTTTCCGTCGATGCCGACCTCATGGAGTCTGGTGGCTAGTGTGAGGTGGGTAAAGTGTTGAAGGCAGCTGAGTGGTCCAGGAGGATTTGGCCCTGATTGAGGAGGGAGCGAATGTCATTGGAGGTAGCAAGTAGGGTGGTCTTGGTGCTGTGGCTGCTGTGGCTGCTGCAGAATCTGGAATAGGAGATGTCAAGGACGTTGTTGGCTTCAACAAAATTTGCTAGGTGTGGTTGATGGCCTTTTCAATGACCTTGGCTGCGAATGGAAGCAGGGAGATGGGCCTGAAGTTCTTGAGGTCCGTCGGGTCTGGGGAGGGTTTCTTCAGGAGGGGGTTGACTTTGGCCTGTTTCCAGTCATAGGTATATGTGGCGGTTTCGAGGGAGCAATTGATAGTATGGCGCAGTTCGGGTGTGATGGCCGTGGCGACTCTGTGGAAGATGTGGGGTGGGCAGGAGTCTGAGGGTTCTCCGGAGTGGATGCTCTTCATGGTCTTTAAAAGTGTCTTCTGTCGTGAGTGAACTCCAAGTGAGCAGGGTCTGTTGGGTGGCCTCGCTGGGGGGGGGAGCTGGATTTGTGCAGAGGTGTTGGTTGTGAAAGTTGTTGTAGATCATTTTAATCATGAGGTAAAAAAGGTGTTGAGTCTGTTGCAGAGGTCTTAGGAGGATGGGGCGCCTGTTGTTTCGCAGCAGGGTTTGGCAAATTCCTTGATGATGGAGAAGAGTTCTGTGATGATGTGGACGTTGGTGAGGATGCTGTCTTGGAAGAATTTCTTTGTGGATTTGATGAGTTGGTGGTGTGCTGTGGTGGCTGCTCTGTAGGCAGTGTGTGTTTCTGGGGTTTTGTTGTCCTTCATGTCTTTTCGAGTCATTGGCAGGACTACTTGGATTCTTGGAGTGCAGGGGTGAACCATCTTGCTTTCTTGATGTGTCTTACTGTTGCTTTCTTGAGTGGGGGCGAGTTTGTCGGCGCAGTTCATGATCCAGCGGTGGATAATGCGTGTCGCGGTGTTAGCGTCTGGTGTCGTTGGTGCTAGGGAACTGATGAGGGCAGAGGTGTCTTTGGGGACTTTGTTCCAGATTCTACGGGGGTCGGTGGGTGTGCTTATGTACGGTGGGTTTTCTGTAGAAGTGGATGCCGAGGTGGTCTGCCTAGAGGAGTTCTGTGGTGTGGCTGTAGGAGATGAGTTGAGTTGAGTTGAGATAAAATTTGTAGAGCGCTACTTTGCCCAGAGGCGTCAAGGCGCTGAAGATGGAAAAACTTTGTGAGAGGTGAGTGAAGTGAACCGGTTAAGCGAAGATGCTGTTTCCTTCTGCGAAGACTGGGTCGAGTGTGTGTCCCACAGTGTGCATGAAGAGAGCAGCCTCATGGTAGTGTAGTGAAACAGCCCCTTGTCACGTGATGCTCATACTTGCATGACTGTTAAGGACTAGCCACAATCCTGTAAATGTGATAATATGTATCAATGATTGTTCATTATTTCAGAGTACTTAAGAGTAAAGACTAGCGCCATTTTAAAGCAAAGCATAGCAGCATCATGCAAGTCAAGCTCGTAGGGCGGTAACAGTTGATAAAGTGATTCACAGTATGATTCTTGGTGAGTGTATAAAACCCCAAAGCTTGGGCTATCCAATTGCTAATGGCCATCTTCAGGAACGCGAAATAACTTGGGCTTGCACTTTCCATAATTGTAGGTCCTCTATGATAAATCACCAGAGGTCTATGTGTAATCACAGACATTAAGCCAGGTGCGATTTTAAGAAGATCCTAATGCTTGTTAAGAATTTTGTAGATGTCCTCTCGGCTGCTGTTTATATGTAGTAATAATAGTTTTCCTAAACCGTATCGCTTTTCCTAAAAATAAAGGTGGATTACTTTGGAAGACGCTACATAATTAGTTATCACTTCCCCACAGGAAGCGTCACCCTAACAAGGCTCGAGATCTACAAATCCCAAAAGAAACACACCAGACACCAGACCATCTTCATCCATGCACTCAGGCTGAACAGCCCCTCTTCTCTTGGAATATCACCGTTTCTACAAAAGTTCAGAAGGTGCTTATGACCCAGCATTTCACACAGTGTTAGCCATCAGTACTAGTGCCATTTACATACACGCTTTTAGTGTTTGTGAATTTAAGGCCACGTAGCTCGGCTTTTAGAATGTAAAAGAAGAAAACTGTTGTGGAGCAGTTTATAATTTCTTATTAAGTAAGCAGCATAAATAGCACCAAACCACTTTTCTCAATTTAAAAAAAAACAAAGGTTGATCATGGACCCATCAATGAATTTTGTTTCTGTATTACACAAAAATGAAGCAATAGCGGTCTTGTATATTTTTAACCGATTTAATAATTATTTTCACCAGTTTTAACCTACTGGATAAATCTCTATTTGGTATGGACTGGAGCAAATCCTGCACCAGAATATATTATACATTTTAAGTGATATGAAACATGACGTAAAACTTGCACGAAAGAAAGGAAAGGATGTTTGGCTAGATTAATGTGTTCCATAATTTAGTGCTGCAGGAATGATGTACACTGAGAGGGCTGACCACTGGACCCAGAAGCTCCATTGCTATTTGCCCTGCTTACACGCAAAAAATGGCTCCATCTGAAAAATGTTATGACAAGTTTATGGGAGTCACTAGTTTAAATATTGCAGTGTACGGCTTTCCTAATTCCAAGGCAGACATGTTCTCCAACAAAAAATATATGCCCTGGTGCGTCTAATAAGAAGGAAAAAAATCGAGGATTGAAGGAGATAGCTGGCTGCATTTGGAGGAGAGGGGTACAGAGATGAAAGTAAGGACCGTAAAGGGGGGACGACTACAATGAATAGTATTAAGACCAAGAGGAGGAGGAGAAGAAGTGCCAGGAAGATTAGGCACAGGACCCAAGTGTGCCCGGGGGCAGCTCAGTACCAAGACGGGGTACCGACGGACAGAGCAGGCCCCCTTACCTGAGCTGTTGCCAGGTAGAGGTGAGGTGTTTTATCCTACAATTGAGGATATTCCCAGTAAATCCTGATATCGCTTTGCAGGATTACTGGTGTTATATCATTTTTCTTATTTTTATCATCACTAACACAATTAACAGCAGCAACTTGAATTAACATCTCATTGGTCCTGAAGAAAGCCACTGATACAAAGTATTGATCACTAGGCTGAAACATGTCGACCTGATTTAATGAGTAGTTTTAAATCTATACTGCTCATCGCACTGCTTTTTTAATCCTGCCAGTGAGAGCAACCCAATAAAAATAAGAAAAATGATTGCATCTTCCTAGGCAGTTTTATAACACTATTAGTCTTTCTTTCATCATTTTTTGCGCTGCCCATACACTACACCATACCTTCACATATGGGATTTTAGCATCCTAGTTACACTAGGGAACATCTGTTGAAAACATCCCTGAGCTCCTTCCTCACAGTGAGGGAGTTGTAGACCTCAGCAGGACTAGGATTTCCTGCTGGGAGGCCTTCTGGTGAGTGAGGGTTCTAGTCCTGTGCCTAGAGTACCTACACATTCATCACACACAACCCAAATGCTAACATATAGACCCGAGGTAGTATTGTGTTATTGACCTCCGTAAGTGCCTAGACCTATTTGTACACCAGGACGACCATCAAGAGGACTTGGAATGGGAGGACCAGAAGGAAAAGCAGAAGGACAAGGATGAGGACAATGCGGAGCAAGGCCAGGAAGAATTAGGACTGTGTAGAAGAAGACCAGGAAGAGGACCTCAGGGATGAAGAGGAAAACCAGGAGGACCAAACAGAGGAAGAGGAAGTTTTGAGTGGCAGAGATGGAAGATCTGTAGGAGGCAGACCTGGACAAAGACCAGGAAGACCTGGTAGAGGACAAGAAGGTGCGTGAAGTTTAGGTGCAGAGGAGGAGGAGCATGATGCTCAGGAACACTGGGGGAGCTAGGACCACGAAGACCAGAACCATAAGGACTTGGATCAGGGTCAGGACGAACAGGAGTGTAAGGACCAGAACAATAAACTGGGAGTTCATGAGATCTAGGAGGAAGACGACAGACTGGAGGAGGACCAGGATGAAGACGAGAGGACCAGGAGAATTAGGTGGAGGATCTGGAAAATTGGACAATTAGGAGCAGGAGCAGTTAGAGCAGGAGGACTGGGACAAAGGTGACCAGCTGGATGAAAAGGTTAGGGAGAATTTGAAAAGGAGGATCCCAATCAATATTTTGTGTAGTAACATAAGCAAGAGTGGCATGTATAGTGGATACTAGATTCTTCTCCGTCTCTGCCGCTGACATAAATTTTTGAGGGCCTGACAGAGAATGGGCCATTGGAGGTTTGCCCATGTGTTCACCCACCCGATTTAGAGCAGGTAAAACACATGGGCAGTTTTCACGGCTCGTCAAAGCCGGGTAATACCTGGCAGTAAGTGGCAGTGAAAACTGCAAAAAGCCCCTCTCTTTTTGGGAATTTACATTTTTTCTATTTTACCAAACAAAATCACAATTTAGGTTTTTGTTTGAAAAATAACAAATAACATTGTAAGCTTGCCATCCGTCAAATTTAGAATGCATTGACATGAACCGCCATGACTGCGGTTCCTGCCAATGCTGGAGATGTCTGGTGGGCCAGCAGACATCGCAAAATGTGGGTGGCGGAAACTATTTCAGGGCGACAGAGTAAAACTCCATCTGGCAAACTCTAAATCAACCTGTTTGTCTACACCTCTTTCCAGAGCGTGAGACACTTCACTTCAGGATACCTGCAACCCCTCGCTTGGAGGCTCTGACCTCTTGCATAGTGTTTTCTGCACCTTATCCAGAGGAGCCAGGGATGTGGAGTTCCAACCAATACAGACACAGAAGAGCTTTCTGCAAGCAGCGGCCATGCTCCATGGTGGCAGAAATGCTGTTTGTACAGTGGGTGGGTAAATACTTTTTCACCCTTGGTTAAAAATTAAATGATCTGGTGTTCCTTCATATATACTTTTCCAAAAATTAAAAATAATCCTAACCTCCCTGTCCTGTGCTTTCTCCTCAAAAGCAAAAAAAGCAATTACACACTAATATTGGAGCCCATTATTTTTGATATTCACTGCATGATGCTACCTGCTCCCCTTCGTACCCTAGATTGTATAGATTTCATAATAAACTTTTACTTATATTCACTTTTATTTCAAGTTTTCCAGAGGATTCTCATACAATATTAATTCTTCAGACCTTGCTGTTTCAACGGAACGCATGTTTTCACATTAGTATTGGCACATTTGTTGCACTTTATTAGAACAACAGCAGGATAAGATTGCTCTTCCTTTTCCTCGGGTCTGAAATGTGTGACTTGAAATCATGCAGTAGGTGTTGTACTTTAAACAATGAACATGCTGCTGCACGTCACACAAGTATTGACTGCTTCATTTATTGGCAAAATACTTCACTAGCCTATATTCTATCCAGAAAACTAGTCATGTATTCTGCCACCTTCATCCCTTCGATACTTTTATTTCAAGAGGTAGGGCCTGGCCTTAACTTAAAAACAAAGTAATCTCTGGGAGCCTCTAGCGTTGGTATATGCAGGTAAGCATCTCTCAAGTCTATTGAAGCTAGGAAATTGTTCCTGTTCAGCAGTGGTGAGATTGTTTCCTCAGCCAGCATCTTGAACCCCTGGTAAGCTATGTAGCTGTTTACTGACTTGAGATCTAGAACTGGTCTCCAGCTTTTGGAGGCTACCTGAACAAAAGTAATGATTGAATAGTAGCCCCTCTTGGCATGACTGGTTGCTGGTCACTTCCTGCTTAAAGCGTTGCCTAGCAACTAGGTATTGTGGCCCTCAGTATCTTGCGAGCTCGCCGTGCTTCAAAGGCAACACAGACTACACATGTGAAACACATTGAAGCACTCCAAATGCAATGGAACACTAGGGCAGGTCCAATTTGGTTCTCTGCACACGCATCTATGGCTCACTGCCGGGCACCTCATACATGCATTCCAGCTGGCTAAAGTGAAGCACTGATTATAAGTCAAAATAATGTAATAAGTAGAAATAGTATTACCTTATCCTCAATAAAGATAGATACCATTTGGTGACATGAATGAAAAACCAGAAAGTAGAGCATGACCACTTCTTCTGTATGCTGTTGAAAAAGGAAGAGAAAATCAGCCATCTTCATAGTTTCTTTTAGGTTTCCTTAAGTTAGGTGAGCAATTTCTTCTGCCAGAGATGAAATCTCACTCAGTAAGAAGTGGGATGAAGAAGAGGTATGACAAGGTAATCATAAAGTTGTTGGGAGAAGAATGTTACACTTTCCATTTTATTCCAAACCTCTCAGTGGAGTTTTCTATTGCTTGTGAACATTATGCATATTTTGCCAGCAAAAAGGAATTTGTGATTTCAAAATACTGCCACTATTCTTTTTAGGTTTCACCTGCAACAACACATGTGCTGCATGCCCTCCCACTTTTGAGCTATATTGTTTACAACAAAAGGGCTTGCAGCCTGCCCACAGCTTAACGTTTATTGGCTTCGTTGTCATTCTTATTTGCTTCCTTCAAACTGACCAACACATGCTGGCTTCACTTTCTCTTATTTCAGTTGGAGCATTGACCAAGTACTGATTGCTTCAGCTTGATTGCTGTCTTCTTATGATAACGCTGTGACTGAGGCACTCATTTTATTTTCTCTTTTTTCCTGTCATCCTTCTTGAACCTCTTGCAATTGGTAGCAATGTTTTACTATGCCACACACACTTCAAAGAAGCCCTATTCTCTTGTGAAACGGATGTTTATTGTGACAACAGGTGTTATCTGTTGTTATTGTGACAACAGATGTTATTTGCTTCAGAAAATGTTCACTAATGCATGGACATGGACTCAATTGTTTTCTTAATGTGAATTTTTTTGCTAAATGTCTTTTTTTTCTTTTTCATGCTTGGAGAGATTAACTAATTTGCTCAGAATCACAGGGGTGTTGTGCCAATACCTAGCAAGCATTTGCAAAGCCATTAGGCCTCACCTTTCAGATTATTGGCTCTGCCATTGCCTTTAGTTCATGCTGTGCAGCATGGGCATTGCCAACTTTGGCAAAGATTTGTAACCGTGCTATGCAGCATGGCTAAAAATAATGCTAATAACACAAGCATTGTAAATGCAATTGATCTCACATTCATTTGATTTAGAGCTATTGGCATTGTACAATGTATTTTATCTATGTGTTATGGAGTGTATGATTGTGACGTGTAGTGGAATTATGTGGGTTAGATTGGATTAGTTGGTTGTGTAATTGTGTGGTGTGGATTTGTGTATTAGAATTATGTGGCATGGTGTGCTGTTGAATTATATGGATAGTAATTATATGGTACTAAGTATACTGCAATTAAGTGAAATAGGATTGTGTGTTATGAAGTGTAATTATGTGGAATGGTATTTTGTGTTGTGGAGTGGTATGCAGTGGAGTTTAATTATGTGGTGTGCTGTAGAATTTTGTGGCTCGATGTGAAATTATGTGATGTGGTTTGGATGTATGTGGTGTGGTGTGTAATTGTGTTGTTGAGTTGCATTATGTGGTTTGGTGTGGGATTATGTGGTGTGGAATGGATTTGTATGGAGTTGAATAGTGAGGCATGGAACAGTGTGGTATTGTGAGAAATTATGTTGAGTGGAATTATGTGGCATGGTGTGGAGGGTATTTTTGTGGATTGTTATGCGGTATAGAGTGGATTTATGTGGGGTGTATTTATGTGGTATTGAGTAAAGTGTAAATAGGTGTAGTTGAATTATGTGGTGTTGAGTGGTATTATGTGGATTGTAATTATGTTGTGTGGTCTGGAATTTTGTGGTGCTGAACTGTGTGTTGAGAAATTGTTTGGTGTTGTGTTCAATTACGTGCACAAAATGTTGCAGAGCAAGCTGTCATCATAAATAAAACTGATAGCGTGTAGACAGCAGAGGCCCTAGCCTGCTTCACAAGCAAGAGAGATACAGAATTAGCACCATACAACCCCCTCCTAAGAGGAACAGGGGCAGGGTAAGCATCAGTTCAGGTTTCCCACACACAATATGTACACCAGAGAACGCAGAGCAAGCTTCCAGTATAAATAAAACTGACAGCACATAGACAACAGAGGCTCAGGCCTTCCTCAAGAGCAGTAGATATATAGCTCTGTCAATTTACACTCTCCTCCTACAAAAAACAGGAGCATGGTAACCAAGAGTGCAAGCTTACCAAATGCAACATGTGCACCATATGTTGTAGAGCAAGCTTCCACCATAAATAAAACTGACAGCACATAGACAGTAGAGGCACTGGCCTGCCTCAAAAGTAGTAGAGATACAGCACTGTTACCTTACACCCACCTCCTACAAAGAACAGGAGCAGGGTAGCCAGCAGTGTGAACATCCAAACAATCAATCAATCAATCAATCAGGAGTTTGTTAAAGCGCGACTACTCACCCGTAAGGGTCTCAAGGCGCTAGGGGTGGGGGGGGGGAGGGGTGCAGGTTCCATTCCATCAAGGAGGGGGTCTGTCGAAGAGCCAGGTTTTGAGGTTTCTTGCGAAGATGGGGAGCGATGTTGTCTGTCTGAGGTGGAGCGGAAGGGCGTTCCATGCTTTGGCCGCGAGGAAGGAGAAGGAGCGGCCTCCCGATCTGGTCTTTCTGGTGCGGGGGACCACAGCGTAGGAAGGCTGGGCTGATCGTAGGGTCCTTTGGGGTGCGTGGAATTTGAGTCGGCTGTTCAGGTATGCTGGTCCGGTGCCGTGGAGGGCCTTGTGTGCGTGGGTGAGCATCTTAAAGGTGATTCTCGCCTCGACGGGGAGCCAGTGGAGTGTGCGCAGGTGCTGGGAGATCCCACATATATAATGTACACAGCATGATGCAGAGCAAGATTCCACCATGGTAAAACTGATAGTGCGGAGACAGTGAGGTGCAGCCCTTCCTCGAGAGCATCAGAGATACAGCACTGTCAATTTACACCTCCTACAAAGAAAAGGAGCAGGGTACCATAGTGTGCAACCTTCCCACACACGTGCCCCACATGTTTAAAGCAAGCTTCTACCACAAATAAAACTGACAATGTATAGACAGCACAGGAGCAGGCCTGCCTCAATAGCAGGAGAGATAAAACACTTTACACCCACCTCCTGCAAAGACAGGAGCTGGGTAACCAGCTTTGGCAAGCTAATGGGTGCGATGACCAAAAACGCACGAAACACGTAAAGAAAAGAAAATTGTGACAGTTACAATATTGATTCAGAAATAACACAATCTCCACTACTTGATTACATTTTTCCTGCAAAAATAGCAACCAGAAAGCTGCCCTTTTGGCAAAGAAAAGGGCAGCGCACCACCAAATAAGTAACTGTTATTGTTCAATGCAGCAAACTTTGATGTTGACCCATTGAGTAGAATTACTTGGCTCCCTCGCAAATTCCCGGTATTAAAGTTAGATTAAACAAGCATTGGAAATGCAATAGGTCTCGCATTAGAAAAGTTGGAGCTATTGGTCTTGTAAATGACAAATATTTTATTTATTTGTTGGTTTTTAAAATAGCTAAATTGATAGCTTTGTCATTTACAATGCCAATAGTTATAACTTTCGCGAATGTGACACCTATAGCATTTGGAATGCAACATGTTTTGTATTTACGTGACTTAGATGGCAGCTCTGGTCGTTAGGCCACATCTCTAGAGAGCAGGAGAGTGCAGCAGGGGAGAGAAGCACAGCAATGCAATAGGTCTCGCATTAGGAAAGTTTGAGCTATTGGTATTGTAAAGGACACATTTTTTATTTATGTGCTTGTTTTGAAAATAGCGAAATTAATAGCTTTGTTATTTACAATGCCAATAGTTTTATCTTTAACAAATGTGACACCTATTGTAACATAATATGTGTTGTAGCACTGAGTGGGGTGAGGGGTGTGAGGGTGAAGGGTGTGAGGGTGAGGGGGTGTGAGGGTGAGGTTAAGTGGGTGTGTGACGGTATGAGGGTGAGTGAGGGGGTGTGACGGTGTGTGAGGGTGTGTGAGGGTGAGGGTGTGTGAGTGAGGGTGTGTGAGGGTGTGAGGGTGAGGGTTAGGGGGTGTGAGGGTGAGGGTGTGAGGGTGACTGAGGGTGTGTGAGGGTGAGGGGATGAGGGTAAGGGTGTGTGAGGGTGAGGGGGGGTGATGGTGAGAGGGTGCGAGGGTGAGGGGGGTGAGGGTGTGTGAGGGTGTGTGAGGGTGTGTGAGGGTGAGGGTGTGAGGCTGAGTGAGGGTGAGAGGGTTGTGAGGGGGGGTGCGGGTGTGAGGGTGAGTGAGTGTGTGAGGATGAGGGGGTAAGGATGAGTGAGGGTGTGAGGGTGAGGGTGGGTGAGGGTGTGTGAGGGTGTGTGAGGGTGAGGGTGTGAGGCTGAGTGAGGGTGAGAGAGTTGTGAGGGGGGTGAGGGTGTGAGGGTGAGTGAGGGTGTGTGAGGATGAGGGGCTGAGGATGAGTGAGGGTGTGAGGGTGAGGGTGGGTGAGGGTGTGAGTTGGACTACCAAGAGGACTTCTTAATAAACTCGACAGGCGAGACCTAAAAACCTTAGGACATTCTCACAAGACGTAACCAAAGTGAAACCTCATTAACCCGACAAGGGGTTAAGGACAGAAACCGTCTCTAGTACCCCATTATGAAAACACGAGGGGTTTAGGTTTACTAACGTTTTAGTGATTTCTTAATGTGAATTAAAATAGAATGACTACACTCATGCAATGAGCCCTAGGTCTTCAGATAATACCGGCTTTCTAACCACAGGCACTTTGCATACAGGTACTTGGGAGCTCGTTCTAGTAAATAGAAAATCTAAACTATAAGTAGCAGAAGACCGCAGAATAAAAGACTGAAAGGCTAGGATTGTATGACGTTTTTGAACATGATATTGTTTAAAATTGAACAACAAAAGATGGAAAGGACTATTATCAAAATTAGATGATTGTTCTACGAGACAAGAATCGGTCGCTAGTCCAGTCCTCAAAAGTTTGATTTTTGAAGGAAATATAGTTAATAGTGCTGCAGAGGAAGGACAAATGAGTACAACTTTAAAGGCACAACTTGACCTTTGTCACTGAGAAATACACTGCAGTACAGGTCCATACCAGCGGATAACTAGAACTAATACCGCAGCCATCAATGTAACTACTATTTCAGCTTCCGATTGGTCCCAGCAGCTTGCGCCCTACCTTTCATTGGTTTACTGTCTCTCTGTAAATTACATGCCCCGCCCACATGCATTAGACACCCCCAAAAAGTAAGTCACGTAGAACTTGCCGCTCCCTTACCATGTAGTACGACAATAGACCCGCGTTGTAATCTAGCACGAACCAGCGGTACTGCCAACCTTTCATAACGTTCGTCCATTTGCTTAGCGAACCTTCAGAAAGCAGCCCGGGCTAAGTGAGAGGGCGGGGCTGCCCGTGCATGCGTGCTCCAAGCCCCGGCGCCAAAGCGGAGTGCGGCATCTGAAGTCCCGGGTCCCAGGAGGGGGCCCGGGTGAAGACCAGCGCTGCGGAGGAGAAACGGAACACGCCGAAAGAGCCCGGTGAGTGGTGGGGGCATGGGGGGGTAGTGTACGCGCGTGTGTCTGTGTGTGTTCGAGTGTGTCTGTGCGTGTGTCTGTCTGTGTGTGCGTGGGTCTGTTTAAGGGGGGGGTGCCTGTGTGTATGCAGTGTGTGTGTGTGTCTGTGTGTGTGTGTGTGTCTGTGTATGCGTGTGGCTGTGTATGTGCGCATGCGTGAGTGTGGCTGTGTGAGTGTTTACGCACTGGAATATGAGGCATGAGAGGGGCACGGCGCCATGCGCGCCCACAAGGTAAAATCTCCGGCAGGAGAAGCGCGTGTCAGTCTGCTGTCCACATTCCCCCCAGAGTGATAACATAAGTTGTCGAGCCCTAGACAACAAAAGCTTCGCTTTTGCTTTCGTCTAGGCTCGACCTAAATATACTGAGAATACCCTGATTTAATTTCAGCCAAGGGAAAACTTTCACTTTAACTCTGCTAGAAGTAATGCGGCAAATTGGGGATTATAGATTACCCAGATTGATTAGCTAGGAGTTTGAGCAAACAGATTATGTTTTGTTAATTATAATAATAATGGGAATTCAATTTAGGGTGGGTCTCCAAACATAACCGGTAACTCTGAAACGTCCTTCGCTATTCGTGTAGTACAATTATCATGGGCTACATCTAACTTGGAAACCGTCCTGGGTTTGCATACAAAGAAGAAGAACAGGGATCTGGTGTGAGATGTTTTGGCGAGTGGATTGCTCGGTAGTGATTACCTAGTAAAGTACCGGCGATGGAGTCTGTGACAGTAAGATACACAGACTATTGCAGTCAGTTTATGCCATTGACTTTTCTCACAAATACGTCACGCAAAAGGGTTACAAATCATCAGAGGGCAACTGACACGGTCTCGTAACCGTTATTTTGATTTCTGTTTCTTGTGTCATTGCACTAGAACTACCCGAAACCAAATAAGCCAATGAGCCCTCGTGGAAAAAGTGAACTCTGAGGTCAGCCGATATAGATTTGCATACCTGGATTTTAATCCCATTGCAACTTTAACATGGAACACAAAAGTCCCAGCACGCAAGGTGCTGTTGGGTCTAAATTATGAATCACAGAAGCGGCCGCTGGCAACTTGTGACCTTTACAATAAAAAAAATGAGACAAAGGTTTCCTTGTATAAAAGAGTTACCAAATCCCAATTATTCACTTTGTATTCCAATGACATAGTGATTATTGTAACTGTTAAGTTCCTTGCAGCTTTTAGCCCACTGGAGGGAGGGGTCTCACCTCCCCAAAATATGGCAAACACCATGCCGGACTGGGAACTGAAAGCAGCCCTGGCAAATTTTGGCAGACCAGCCCCTGTCCGGCGCATTGCGAGCGAGCGCAGCGAGCCCGATCACTACTAGGGGTGTTTGGGGCAATTCTCCCCCAAGAAATTTTTTCAAAATGACAGACCAAAATGGTGCATTTTACAGCACATCTCAGAGTCCAGTTACCCCTACAAGCACTCCATGGATTTACCTTGGCCTTGTACAGGGCTGCGCTCCTCGGTTTGTGCTATACAAACACCACATACACAGGTGCGTGCTGAAACTAGGTCTTAATCTTCTCGCTGCAAGGAACTAAGGGGCGGACTAATTGGTGCAGCCACACCTGATGCTGACCTGGAGGGCGCTGTGTAAGGGTGGGCATAGTTCGTGGAATAGCGCTACGCGAAGCTACGCGAAGTGCACTACGCGAACTTCACGTAGCACTACGCGAGCTGTGTAGTAGCATGTTCGCACTGTGCAAGATGCGTTTTCAATGATTGCACAGTGCGAACAAGTATCCGGCACTGTGAAATCATTGAAAACTGCATCTTGCACAGTGCGAGCTGTAGTTTTCTGCTGCTCGAGTAGATTTTTACTCGAGCAGCAGCTTTCTCAACGCGAACTGGTAGTTTCTCATCGCGAGCGGTCGCGAGCATGCGCAACCACTCGCAATGAGAAACCTGACCTCCCCGCGTTGAGAATCTCGCCGGGATGTCATTTTGCTTGCTCGCGGTCGCGAACATGACGTTGAGGACCGCGAACAATCAAAGAATGACCGCTGCACTACACTACGCTGCACTACGCGTGTTCGCACTGTGCTACGTGCAGCTCGCATATCCGAAGTTGCGCAAACTTCGCAAACTACACGAGCGTAGCGTAGTGCTTCGCCCAGGGTTAGCACTGTGTAAAGAAATAACTTATGGGTTTATAGCACCTGCTGCAAAGTACCTTGTGTGTACTGTGTACAGCAGTTTTCAGGCAACAATAAAAATGCCAAGCTAACTCTGGTGGTTAATGATCCTGCTGAAGAGAGATCAAAGCTTGGGCTAGTGACAGTTTTGACTCATCATAAAGTAGCACAAAGGATTAATATGTCTGCTGCAAAGAAAATGTACCATGCAAATCACATAACTGTATTTATGTGCATAGCTCAGTGGGTTACTGCTTGTGCCACAGAGATGTTTTTGTAACCAGCATTTCCTAAATTACAATCCTAATATAGGGCAATGACCAGTACACTGTCATCAAAGAGCAGCAGGCAAACTGCATGCTATAGGTTAGAACATTATTTTTTCCCCAGTTTGTCATTATCCAAATGCTGCTAAAAAAGGTTTGTTTGGGTAGAAATATATTCTTATTAGTAAAGCCAACCCCAACCACCGAGGTACATTTTAAACCCTGAGTTTGTGATACTCCAGAACACACTTTCTTAAATCACACTGCCTACCAGTATGGATGATATGTGAATCCTACACCCTACAATTCACATTGTCTTAGGTAATATTTCCTATAGACTGATTTACACAAGCATAATTCATTGTCTCCATATATAATGTGTGTGTGTTGTAAAGTGTTCACACAACCTACACTGGTTTTGAGTAGCGCTATAAAACAAATGAAATGCATGTGAGAGTGGCTATGCAGAGAAGAAGGGCACTGAACCTGACATCTCTGTGTGCCTCTGTGGTGGGTGCTCAAGGCCAGAGGCCACCTGCTGAGAGTGACACCTTTACACAAAGACTGTGTCTCAACAGCAGCCTGGCAAAGACGTTTGAATGGAGAACCAAACTGAACCAGTCCTGCAGCACATACCATTTATAAATATTTATTGCTGAGAATAAAAGATAATAAATGCATTTAACTTCAATGTGTGAAGGGTCATTCATGTCACGTTATATTTTGAGCGCATCTGATGCACATTAACACAACCTCACACCAAGGACAGATAGTGCGTTCAGTGCAAATGGCAAACATATCTGCTGTTCCACTTCTCCCCAACATTACTATGTAAATGTAGTTCTAGAAACTATTTCTTCTTATTGTTAGACTGTCTGCAGACATACTTAAAAACACAGTTTAGATAAAACTTATTTAACAGCAAATGTATTTGAAAGGGAGGCAGCTTTCTCTATACCACAAAGACCATCCGCAAAGCTGTGAAAATGTACTGATTGCAGTACACAAGTGAGAAGCTGCTTGTAAAGTGTAGGCAGATGCCACTACATTTCTTTTTTTTAGTACCCGTCAGGTCTATCAGTTAACCCATTCCTTAAGACATGGATTTTTGATCTGTATTGCAAGCAGGTCTTTGAACTATGTCAAAGACGGAATTTCATTTAGTTTGCCCCCAGGGATGCACTGAGAGGACCAGCAGAACCAACCAGCAGTACCCACCCACCTTGAGTCATAGCCAGGCCTAGACTAGAGCCAGGCTGAGCCTGAGGCCAGCCGCCACCTCGCTCCGCCCCTGCTCACAACAAAAGCCACTGGATTGAGGAACCGGGCTGGGGCCTTTTATGTCATCAGTGATGTCATCTATGACACAATGACATTATTGATGGGTTCGTGTGTGCCAAGATGCCTCAGTGAGTCAAACGCCACCTACAGAGTTCGATGTCTAGCTGTCAGTCAAGGAGGCAAATACCAGCTGGGCTACCTTCGTCGTACACTATTCTCAGCTTGATAGGATGTGTAACATTTTATAATGTAACATTATCACCTGGTATTTAGCACCTAGAAACAGGAGGGTGTCATCCTTGAGTGTAATATAAGACAGATATTATTGTGATCTTATTTAAGCAAGGCCATTTTACAAAGACATGTTAGCATAATTATCTGAAATGTGGCATTTATTGACTTTTGATTTTCTGTATTGAAACATTTATTCCCCGATCACTCAGCCTTATTACGCAGTTGTCTTTAAAAAAGATATGCTAATCTGTCCGTTTTCATATCTATTTAGCAGAAACAAAAACCATTTAAAATCTCATGATTGAAAAATGTATTGTCAAATACCGTCCAAAGTCTTGAAAATGTGTACGCATCCTTGTGAAAATCCAATTGCTAATAATAAACTGGTGCTGGGAACACGATGTTTACAGCTCTTGTATGGACACAAACATTCATAAAATTGGCAATGCCTAAACATCTGCTGAGAGGTTTTATGTTTGACAGGTGTATTGGAAAGCAGAGCTTTTCTGGGTCAGAAGAAAAAAAAACTGACAAATTTAAGAAGGCTTCAGTTTTACAAAGCAATGCACAAACGATCTAATTATGCTATGAACTTTATTTGGAACCAAATGCCTATTCATCGGAGATCACAGGCAAATGCAGCTATCAGTGGTGTAGAGTAGGGAGATGTGCGGACCCACTTAACCTGGATTATTGTTGGAATTTACTACCCAGGTGGTCAGAGGGCAGTTTTGCTTGTTTGCTCTAGGGCCCCCTTGCTCATCAGTATGGCTTGTCGCCAAGCACCTCACCGTTTGTAGGGCCAGTGCTGGGGTAAGCTGAAATTTGTCCTTCTTTTGTTTATTTGTATTTTTTTTATTTTATTGAGCACATTTATAGAGTAACAGTACACCGATTGACTAATAATCCCGGCGTCATATACAACATACATCATTAATTAAGGCATTGGAGCATTTCGACAAAGTGCGGACGTGCCAAAAATTACACCTATTCCTATAATCCTAGCAACCATGTTATTCGATATTTTTAGGATTGTGCAATACATTGATATTGTTGGATATGAAAGGCCGCCTACTTGATAGCCCATTCACGAGATGCCTGCCATAGGGGACCTTCCGTTGTGGTGTACGAATTTTGGGTCGATTTGCTTCAGCCAGGATTAAAGCAAAAATAGTTTTATCTCATCTCGAAAGAATGAAAATAGGATTACGAAACGAGCAGGCAAAACATTTTTTAATGTGAGCTGTATTCATATGTTTGCAGTTAGCACCGGTCAAGATTGAGTGCTAGATTCTCCCCTGAGGCGGAAGCCGGGGGTTTAGGTCTGATGACAACATTTTTAAAAAACTGTGTTATTTGTTATTTTGTGGTTTTTAAATACGGACTATCGCACCACGCTTGAGGTGCTGCTATACCTGCTCCACGCCGCATCCCGACCCCTGCTCCCCGCACAGCCGATTAGGCGCTGATGCGGTAGCAGAGAGGGGGAGCTGCCATCTTAGGGGAACTGCGAGGGTTGCGCACCAGTTGCTGGCAGCCTCCCGCCCTCCCAGATATTTAAACTTTGGACTGTATTTTTTCCAACTCAAAGGAAATCCACGTTCAGGATATCCTCCCGCTCCCATGGTCAGACCACTATGCTATTATTTTCAATATAGCAACAATAGCGCTCCAATAAAGAAGGTGGCGACAACCAACCAAGGGTTATTTAAGGTCTGGAAATACATAAACAATAGTCACCTTACAGCGCTTTTAAACAATACATGCCCGACTATTCTAACTGATCCAAATACAGCTATTGAGCAATACACGAGCTGGGTAAGTAATGCTATGAATAGGCTAGTGCCTAATAAAACCATCTCCAATAATCGACTCTCTCCCTCTGCACCATAGTTATCCGATTCCATAAAAGAACAGAAACAAAAATGCAGGAATTATGAAAGACATTGGCGCAAAACGTACACCATAGAGTTAAAAATGCGTTATAAAGAGGAACTCGCTAAGTATAAAAAGATGATCATGGAGGAAAAAATATTATAATGTGCAAATTGAAACTGCAAAAAATTCAAATAAACAACTATACCAAGTGGTGAAGAAATTAGTGGGAAAAGCACCGGATGTTGCTCCCTCCCCTTCACAAGCACTGTGTGATGCCTTGGCCAATTATTTCTATGAAAAAGTTAATAACATCTACTTAGAATTTTCCACCAAAGTTAAAATCAACCCACAGTTAATCAGCACTAGATCTTCTGACCACCACTTGCTGCAATTTAATGAAGTCAATGAACAACATATAGCCGACATCATTAAAACCATAAAATCAGGATCAGCTACTGATCCATGTCCCCCCAAAGTGTTCTTCCCAGTCATTAATTCCATTGCACCAGTAATAACTCAAATTTGTAAGTCCATGTTCTTGGCGAGGATCTATCCTGACAGGTTAAAAAACACTTTCCTTAAACCTCTTCTAAAAAAACCTCATCTGGATCCGGAGGAACTGAAAAATTATAGTCCCATAGCCAGCCTCCCTTTTTTGGCTAAGGTGGCTGAGAGAGCGATGAACATACAACTCTCCGAATTTATTGAGGAATATCGTCTGTTAGACGATACACAGTTCGGATTCCGTAAGTTTCATGGGACTGAAACTGCCCTCATTAAAGCCACACAAGATATAAGACTCATTAGAGATCAGGGAGGCACAGCCGTGCTTAGATTGCTGGATCTATCAGCGGCATTCGACACGGTCAATCATTCCATTCTGATCAACCGTGTCTCGGCCATGGGCATTCAATCCAGAGCAAAACAATTGCTCGCCTCCTTCCTGTCGGATAGAACGCAGGCAGTCACCTTGGGACACTTTCAGTCTATGGAGCTAACACTACCGTGTGGAGTTCCTCAAGGCTCATCCCTAAGTCCGACACTTTTTAACATCTATGTTTCGGACTTAGCCAGAGTTATAAAAGCTTACGGATGGGCCTTACCTCCTATGCAGACAACACTCAGCTGGTGTTGGAAATAAACAATGATGGAAAGAAGGTGGCTGAATGCTTCCAGGGAGGCATGCTGGCCATCAAAGATTGGATGGCCTCCAATTGCCTCAAACTTAATTCCGAGAAGACGGATGTTGTTATCTTTGGAAATCTATCTCCTGTCCGGTCAAGTTCCTGTTGGCCACCTTCATTGGGACCGCTGCCCACCCCAGTCTCAAGGGTCAGGAACCTGGGAATTATGTTCGATAATAACCTGAACTTCGTTTCCCATGCCAACCAAGTAGTGTCAACGGCCTTCTATAAACTCCGAATGATAAAGAAAATAATCCCTTATGTACCAGAAAATGCTGGAAAAACTCTGGTCAGCACACTGGTAATGTCATCATTGGATTATTGTAGCGGACTGTTTGCTAATGTACAATGTAGGGTCATTAAAAAAATGCGGCCGCCAGAATGCTTTCAGGGACTCCCAAATGTAAACCCATTTCACAGGTCATCCGAAATCACCATTGGCTGGAGATTAAAAACCGCATACAATTTAAAGCTCTCTGTCTCACTTTCAAAGCCGTACACAAACAAGGCCCCCAGTTTTTGATAGAGCAGTTAGCTACTTACTGTCCTAGCAGACAAGTTAGATCGGCTACCACGCACCAACTGATGGTACCATGTACAAAGAGGGTGTCTTGGGGAGACAGACGTTTTGTGGTGACAGCAGCCAGGCTCTGGAACGCATTACCGTTACAGATTCGCTCATCTCAATCCTTATTCCAGTTCCGTAAAATGATAAAAACATGGCTGTTTAATCAGTAAAATCATTCCTTGGATCCTGCACTGAGTCTATAGCGCTGAGTCGCCCTAGGGCATTTGTTTACGCTTTTATAAATGTCAAAAATAAATAAAATAAATAAATAAACTCTCAGAATGAGGTGTTAAACCCATGTCTGTCAAACAACAACTTGTTTGTAGGGAAATAAGAGAGCCCTGGGCACACACTTCATGGCCTCACGTGACACCGATGAAGACATGTGTGCATTATTGAGCACCTGCTGTAACAGGAGTCACCTCCACCTGTTTGCCACCGTGCACTGACACCGTGATCGCCTGATCTATGTGCCGCCTCTGACATCTGAAAGACACTTAGAAGGATGACCAGCGAACACGAGAGCCGTGTGGCGCTGCCCGATGAGTTAATTGTCTCCCATCACACCTGTTCGGGCAACTGTACTAATGGATTGTCTCTGCAGCTTGACTTGTGGCCGGAGAGAGCTACTTCCTACCGCGTGGAGGTCAGCTGGGTGACAGAGCGGCCAACTTGTGTGGCATTCCCATTTGTTGCAAAGGCGATTTTTACCATCAAATGGGCTCAGCCGGTGTATTGACCGGGTTTTTGGTTCTATTTCGGAGTGATGGTGACTTTAGCTTGCTACCATCCTAGATCCCTATTCTTAGCTTGTTTTGGTCCTTTTCAGGCCTCTTTTCAGACTTAGAAGCATAAACTAGAGGATGGCCGCTTTATATGATGATAGATCCCTTATTTCTGACTCTAATCCATCTATTGCCTATTGGCTTTGACATAATTATGTGTCCTTTCATCATTTTCAGGCCTGAAGACCTATAGTAGAGGGTGGATCCTGTAGTTCTGACTTTATATTACCTATTGGTAGGGTTTGTGTAGGTACTTTGATAGAGCTATGTGTCTATTTCATCCTTTTCAGGCCTACAAGGCCCAGAACCAGAGAGACTCCATTTTTCTTTCTGCCTCTGCTGGCTGAGGAGCTTGCAGGGTAAAGGTAATGTTTATAGTTAAGCCTGTTGTGTGCTAGAGAAAAGCCAGCGGAGACTAGTTCTTATCGAAGAAATGTGTTTGTCTCTTGGGTCCAGACGTAACATGCAGATGGCCACTGCGGTTGCGCGGAGAGCCTTGGAGCTGGCACAGGAATTCGGTGGGAGGTAGTTTCTGTTGGAAATTTCCATGAGGAGAGAGCATTCTATATTATCGAAGTGCAGAGAGGCAGAGTGGTCAGATGGATCTTGGAATGGTAGAAGTCAGATGGTTTTTGGAGCTGAAGAGAGCAGTCAGAGATGATCTTTGGAGTTGGAACTGTAAGTTGGATATGCCAGTTTGTCAGAATGTATTGAAGCAGTTGCCAGTCAGATGGAAGAGTTGGAGCTGCCAGTGGGAGCTTTTGGAGCAGTTGGAGCCAGTGGAGTGAAGCCGTGGTGACAGAGGGAGAGAGCCCTGATTACACCAGAGAGAGAGAAACATTCCTTTCTTATAGGGTGAGGTATTCTAAACTAGTTTTACTTTACACTTAATCATTCACTTTCCTTTATTTCCTAGGATATATTCCCTACTGTATTGTTGCACTGATTAATCCCTTTTCTTTCAGCGGTGTGCAGTCCTGTTATAATTCATTATTTCCCTTTTCAGCTATTTACAGTTCATGTCAGCTATATGTGGATGTGTTAGTAATAAAGCTTTCCATTGTAATAAAGAGATCCCGCAGATCTATATATTCCTCAGATGTGATAATTCCCCTTTGCTTTTCAGGCTGTATGTTATATTCCAGTATTATATTGTTGTTATAATTTGCTATTGTGTAATAAAGGGACCCCAGTTCTTAGTGAACCACTGTGCAAATGTTGTTTTTACGATGAGACTAACCTTTCTTCTAGTCAGATACTGTTATGTGGACGGATGTGTTCCCCGTCCGGGTAAGTGGTAACTGAGCAAGGGAGCAGGGAGCGCCTAAATCAGAGAATAACCTTTGCATGTTGTGATTTGGCCATTCTTGTGTGAGAGGATTGGATCTCCTATTCGCCACATAAGGGATAACAATTGTGTATGAGACATCCCCAGTAGATGTTAGATATATATAGAGAAACTTCCCAACAGAGAGAGAGAGAGAGTTGAAGGTATCAATTGGACAGTGATCGCCGTTGTGTAGCAGCGTTAGTGAGAGCACCGGAGGGATACGGTGTGTATCGTCACACGATTGTGGCGGCAGCGTGAGCACCGGGAGGATACGGTGTCTATACCCACAGGATTGTGGCTTGAGAGAGCACCGGGAGGATACGATGTGTATACCCACAGGATTGTGGCTTGCGTGAGCACTGATTGAGGTCAGTGTGTAATGGTAGATGCATTAGAACTGCTCTCAACCATGAGGAAGAGAGTAGCATAGTCTGGGCCAGATTGCCGTGAGACTATAAGGTGAGAACATAGGATGTAACATGGAATTCCTTAGTAATCAGTGAGTATTCCTAGTAATCCTATAGATTTAGTGGTGTTTTTGATGATATGAGCTTGTATATTGCTAATTCCCCATCCCCAGGAAGGTACCTAGGTACTGTGGTAAGTAGGCTCTGGGGAGGGAGATGGGTACGTTTCGGCTGGATTGGTGGTGTCTTGGTGAGCTGGTGATATCTGGTCTGAAAATCCGGTCGTTACAGCCGGGTACTTGATGATCTGATTCATGGGTGGCACTGTCTAGGGGCGTTGCGACCGGGCACACACTTCATGGCCTCACGTGACAATGATGAGCACATGTGTGCATTAATGAGCACCTGCTGTAACAGGAGTCACCTCCACCTGTTTGCCACCGTGCACTGAAACTGTGATCGCCTGACCTATGTGCCGCCTCTGACATCTGAAAGACACTTAGAAGGATGACCAGCGAACACGAGAGCCGTGTGGCGCTGCCCGATGAGTTAATTGTCTCCCATCACACCTGTTCGGGCAACTGTACTAATGGATTGTCTCTGAATCTTGACTTGTGGCCGGAGAGTGCTACTTCCTACCGCGTGGAGGTCAGATGGGTGACAGAGCGGCCAACTTGTGTGGCATTCCCATTTGTTGAAGGGCGATTTTTACCATCAAACGGGCTCAGCCGGGTACTTGATGATCTGATTCATGGGTGGCACTGTCTAGGGGCGTTGCGACCGGGCCAGACTTAACAGCAAAAGGGGCCTAAGGGCCTAGGCCCTTGGGCCCCTTTTGCTTTTAATTCTGGCCCGGTTGCGACACGACGCCCCCAGACAGTGTAAAAGGGTGGCTAGACAACCAGTGACCAAAGACCCTTTTGTGTTGCCCGGTGGTGTCGCCTCTATTACCCACAGAATATTAATCAATGAAGAAGCAGGCGCTGGAGACTGAAAGGCAGGAAACGAGGGTTTATTCTCTCCGGAGGAGAACACATCAATTCGGACAGCAAGTATCGTCACGAGGTGCTCTACCCGCATCTCTGAGGCCTGG
This sequence comes from Lissotriton vulgaris, assembly GCF_964263255.1. Lineage (NCBI taxonomy): Eukaryota > Metazoa > Chordata > Amphibia > Caudata > Salamandridae > Lissotriton > Lissotriton vulgaris. Next base: position 249,352 of record NW_028249459.1, read on the forward strand.
CCTCTTATACACAGGTTTATTGCTTTATTACATGAAACACATATTTGTCAATACTTTGATGTACGGAAAAGCATCCTAGGAATCCCCGCTTCAAGCCCGTTCCCACACGTTTACAGTTGAAATCCCCACCCCGGTCACAACAGGTGATGATTATCGCGCAGCTGGACATTCCGCCGATTCATGGAATGTGTGGAGTTGATCGGATCTCATGGGGTGAAGGGTGTTCGATCGACTCGAGGGTCCTTTGATAGGGGGAAGCTTCCTACTGTACGGGGGTGTGATAAACAGTATCCGCAGGGCCAGGTGGCGGCCTGGGAACAAGGGAGACAAACGGGCACACAGGAAAAGGGGGTTTGTATCAAAGGACTTGGGACCATGAAAGGGATGAAGGGAGGTGTCGCGCTGGGAACAGGATGGGATTCCGAGGCAGGGCTGCGCTGAAGAGGGGTTTATGACCTGAGGCATATGGGAGCAGGAGGGGGTTGTCAGCGTGCAGGGGATGCCTGCGAGGTTAGGAGGGAGAGAGACGCGCTGGCTATCAGCGAGGGCAGGGAGGCCATGGTGCTTAAAATGGCTGCTGCTTACGCGCAAGGCATGTGGGAGTGGGAGTGCTCAGTGCGTGGGGGTGTTTGTGAGGGTGAAGAGCCGTGCTGGGGGTCAGGGGTGTGCAGAGGATGGTTCTGATCAAGGCAGCTGAAATGGCGGGGGGGTGTACGAAAAAAGTGTGGCATCGGAGAAAAGGGCAAGATGGCGCCGATAATGTTCACCAAACCGTATTAATTTTCCACAGTCCTCCCTTTAACATATCCAAGACATCTTGCTGGCCTATTTCCTATCTATGTCTACTGCGGTGGTCATAAGTAAGGAAGTGAAAAACCCAGGCGAAGGAACTGTACATAAACATCACATTTAAAAATCTTTTCATCTTAGTGGGCGGGCTCATCGTCAAGCTCGTTGCAGGAAAGTCATAGTAATGCAATATCAGACAAAAATTATGTAGTGAGAGCGTTGGGTACAGATCATAGATACCTATAGTCATTCGGAATAGGAACTGATAGGTTACCACGAAAGTAAGTTCTTTTTTTTTGTACTCGGTTGGAGCATAGTCAATTCAATGGCGGTTGGGAGAGAAATGAGACATAGTAAAAACACTAATCGGGGTTTCCAGTGTCTTGTGGTCATGGACCATCATTAGTGAGTTCTCAGCATTCTTTGTCATCTTCCGTTGGCACTGTTGAGCACCTGCATTACAATTAGTTCTTTAGTAGGGATGTCCATGTGGGTTGAGCCGTTGGAGGTCTGCGGGCAGGAGTGTGTCTTTGTTTTGTTTTGCCAGACCTCGTGGGAGAAATACGTTACGGTTTTGGAGCAGGTGCATTTTCTTCCATAACCCAGAGCATGGTCATTAGGAGAAGACAGAAAAAGGATTGTGATGAAGAGTGCAATTGTCTTTGAGCTGTGGAGTCTGTCTGTCCTTGGGTCTCTGTAGTGGGTATTTCCTGTTGCTTCCATCATCTTCAAGGTGCTCGGTAGCGGGCAGAACCACATACTTCGTTTAGCTTCTCTTTGGGGTGACCCTTGGTGGTGTTTAGGTCACCGTTCTGAGATTTAACACAGTTTGTGGTCTACTTAGTCGGAGCTCCCTCCCTTTTGGCGCAGGAAATACCCTTCTCTGGATGGTACAGTAGGATTTAGAGGATTTTGAAAGTTCAGGTGGAGGGAGGGGGGTGTGTGAGTAGTCCTTATGGTAGGTCGGAGGAGGAGGGGATGGAGCAGGGCCAGATCGGGAACAGACCAGGGGGACGGAAAATTTAGACAGGCGGGTTCATAACCAGGTTCAGAGAGCGGGGACTTTTCGGCACATGTCGATCATAAAGCAGGGGCCTCAGGTCAGCCCTTTCCTTTCATTCGGTCAGAAACAGTGCCTCGTCCTGCGACTCCTTACTGTTGCGGTCTCGCCTTGGCCAATGTCGCTGATGTTCCACGATCTGCGGTCAGGCCGCGCGCTCCCACATCCGGTCTCTTTCTCCTCCGACAGTGGTATCCTTAAATGAGTTTGAAAAGACAGTCTTTAGAGATTTTGCAGAGGAAGGTAATCACATAAATCTATTTCTCTCCCAACACTAAGCAACTGGGTAAGCATCCGTTACATTGAGGGTTTGCAGCCAACGTATAAATAATTGATGATAGGTTTGCTGGGTTCCCTACAGCTTTCCTTCGTGACTATTTCTTTGGCGTTCTGTTGGTACTACATTCATTGTCGTGGAACGAAGTCTGATACTTATTTATTGCATTTTATCACAGTCACTTCAATTCTTCTGGCAGAGACCCACTTTCCTAGTACGAGTCCTATGGAGCTTATGCCGTTCTTCAGGGCTTTGTATTTTACGGAAAAGTGCAACGTGCTATTCACCATGGTCTAATAGGTATCTTTCTGAGGAATGAACATAGGCTAAACGATTTTTCATTATATCAATGCATCCTATCTTTCGGCTAAACATTTTACTTTCAACAGGGTTTTCTTGCAACAAGTTCTTTCATTTTTGACTTAATTCTAACTTCGCAAACATTATTCTAAATTCTACATAGTTTCTTACAACCTGGCTACTTTATTAAAAAACTCGGGGCTTGCGAAGACTATTCAACTCATCCTTGGGGTGAGCGAGGTCTAATGGAAAACAGCTAGGAACATAGCGAACTAGGGCAAGGGACATTTTTTTTTTTCAAACTCTCGTCCAGGGCAGCTGATACAAAACTGGGGGCATTCTGGGAAAACGGGGATGTCTCGATCACTTTTTCTGTTTGGGTATTGAGATAACTTCGGGACGGGGAAGGTCGCGTTTACCAGAGACATTTTTATCATGGATGCCACTGACAAGCAGTTCCCTCAAAATGGGTCAGATTAGGGAACCTTAGTCGTCTTACCTGTCCCTTTCTTATCGGCCAATCTAGGTTTCATCAGTATTTAGCAGAAAAGGAGAGGTAGTAACATGGTATCGATGTAATATATATTTTTTTAAGACAAATTTGTGCAAATACTTGTGGTATTTGGAGCCAATCAGGTGGTGCCCCAGGGGTAGTGGTTCGCCAATTAGGTGCCAGTCGCTAGGAAGAGTGAAAGTGTGGAGGAGAGAGAGAGAGAGAGAGAGAGAGAGAGAGAGAGAGAGATAGAGATAGAGAGAGAAAGAGATCAATAATAGGCTAAATAGTACACGTGTGACATGGAGAGTGGCCGTGTACTATTTAGGCTATTCAGTGCGTTACCCAACATGAGACATTTCGGGTCTGTGTTAGAATGTAGAAAGCATGCAGTTTGGGACGGTAGAGCATTAGGCCGGGTACATAAGGACATGCATTGAGTTGGGTGTTCTTAGGTGCCATCTTGCAGCGTAGGTCCGCTTCGTGTATCGGACATGGCGTGGCTCCAGATCTTTACTATACCCTAGTCGTGATTCCAATGTAACCTGTAGAGGGAGAAAAAGGAAGAAAGGGAGGGGGAACAACATTCGAGCATATCAAAGGTACGGGTACGAAAGTTCTTTACTTACCACATACTCGTCTTATCTCCTCGGGATATAATCCCTAGGGCCATGGTTTCCGAAGTCAAGGGGGGCGGGCAGTGTGATAGGTTGTTCGTGGGGGGGGGTGTCCGAGGGTGGCATTATAGATCGTGTGTAGGGAAAACGCTAAAAGAAATCAGAGGCGCCTAGCGCGAGGTATCTGGTTTGTAGATGTATCCAGCTATCGGGATCCTTAAATCACTCCCAACGCTGTGATGTTCTAAGGCATATCAGTTCTTCGGCCAACCCTGTCCCTTAGTACCTTCGAGCATCATACCTTTATAACATTCTAATATTAATACCGCTTCGCTTTTACTCATTCTCAGAAGTCGAGGTCCTTCTTCATGCGTTAGTTCCTGAGCTTAGTCGCATATTTGGAGGCAGCGTATCATACCTTCGATTCGATCATCAATCCGGGGCCGAACAGCCATTTTCTAATAACCTTAAAAAGAGAGCAAAACGGTTGCGCACAAAATAGCCCTCCCGCCAATTCCCACATTTACAAAAGTATGCGATACCTGTTCATAGCTTGGAAAACCTTTATTTGCATAATCGTTCAGTAAGTAAATATGTGAGTGCAATCGTATTTGGCCGGACACGGCGATGGCTGAAGCACATACAGTAGGGGGCTATTTTGCAGCGTTTTAAAAACATTGAAAAAACATCTACTTAGTTATTTGCAAGAAACTAAAAACGTTTATTAATAATTGAGGGATCAGAGGGTATTTATTTCATAAATTGAAACACAGTCAGACTAATTGTAATCACATTTCCTAGATGTATACCGTGGGCGTGCGTCATAAGCTACGTTATGTATCGGCTACAATAAATATCATAATAAATCGTACATTGAAATCAACATTTTAACGGGATCCTTTCAAATGTTCGCCAAGTGAACCCTCCTCCCTTTTTCGTCAAGTGTACAAAGGTTCACATACATATCTCAGAACATCAAGTCTTGTTAGCTAAAGAACACCGCGAGGTGTTCGTAAGCACCTATTGATACCGGCGCCATTTTGGGCGATGTCGGGTTGGTCGCACCAGAATCCCTTTCGGCAGTTCAAAAAACCTGTGCTAACAGAGGGGCTGGTAATGTGGACCATCAATCAAAAGGGGAGGGAGGTAGAATCTTCCTTACCGGGTCACGTTGAGGTTCAGCCGGAACTTACTCGAATCCGTTAGCCCACAATATTTTTGGATGATTCAAACTGAAGCTGGTGCCGACACGAGAGCACCACCATCTTGTGGCTATGTCGCGGTCATTTCATTAGTGATCAAGGCAGTCGTTCCCCACCGGAAGCCTGTGGATGCCGAGGGCTTCTGGGACTCTGGTAGAATCTTCAAAGCTGTGGGGATGTTGTCGGAGGTGGGGGCTTGTGCCCAGGCGGGCAAGCGCCCGAGTTGCAATACCGGACAAAGTTACTCCAGCGGCCTAGACCCGCTTTCCAGGGGGCCCAGACGCCATTTTGAGACCCTGCAGCAGCCGCCCTTCGTCGTGTCTTCAAGAGTGGAAGAGACTTCTCTGGGGCGAGAAAAAAATGGAACACCGTGCCGTTGGAGCAGGATATTGGCTCGGGGCGCTAGGATGCAGCTGCGGCGCCTCTACCTGGGGAGGTGAGGGAGGCTCGTTCGCGCCGCCTCCCTCTCCCAGTGCACCCCACGCCGTTCCTTCTAATCAGGGGTGTACATGATGACCACCCTACACCCCTGACTCGGCGAGTACTCTGGAGGACCATTGTATGTCCGGTGCTGCGCTAGTATGCCCGTCGGACATTGTATGTTCTGTGCTGCGGAAATAGGTCCGTCGGACATTGGATGTTCTGTGCTGCGCAAATAGGTCCGTCGGACATGGTATGTTCTGTGCTGCGCAGGTATATCCGTTGCCCGGCTGGAGGGTTTCGGCGCCGGGCCGGGGCTGGGAAACCTCCTACCTGTGGAGGTGGAAGAGGCTCGTCCGCGTCGCCTCTTCCTCCCAGCCCAACCTGCACCAGTTCAGCGGAGGAATTTGCGATGGCCGGACCAGGAGATACGGGGGAGGGGGTCATCTGCATCCGCCCCCTCCCTACTTGTGGCCCGGGGGACACCGCCCCAGAAAGGAGAGGATGGGGAGACAATTTCATGCCGGGCCCGTGGAGCCTCCTGTACATTCTCGCCGGCGACCTCTTTGGTCTATGGCTGTCGGCAGGACCCCGCCCCACACGTGCTGAGTGTTTCACCTTCCGGATGGGCGTGACCGGTGACCTGTTGCATTTTGGGAACTTCCGGAGTGAGCGTAATATGTTTTGTATTGTTCCTATTAGTACAGTTTTACTTTAAAGAATGTTTTACTAGTTGTTCTATTTATCGTTGGTCATGTGTTATCTTTACCGTAATTAAATCTTAAATTATATAACAGAGACTTGGCTTCCTTGAGTCTTTTTACTAACGGGGCGTTGTCTACGCAGGCCTGTAATTGCTTTTGTTTTTCAGAGTGGGGGGGGGGGCAGAGAGTAATCAGTCCCAGAACTCAAACATGTCGTTGAAATTGGTCTGACGAAATCTGTGCCATCGGGCATAATCAAACGTGGTGGTTCTGTCTGTCCTGTCCGTGTTAGTCTGATTCGTCTTTGTCTCGCGCCTTTTCCCTTTCTGCCGGCCTGTTATTTCTGTCGGCCCTCCGCTCTTACCTATGTTCCGTAGAGTCGGGCATTGGGCTTTCCAGTGCCCGAGTCTTTTACAAAAAGCACATTGGTTTTGCCTTAAGTCTGTTCGCCCTGCGCGTAGTGTCGGGGGGTTACTTTCGGGTCGTTGTGTCTCGGGGTTGTCCTGTCGGTACGTCCCTTTACACTGTTCCCTTTTTGTGCCTAATCCTTGGAATTGTGTCGTCGCTGCCCCTTCCTTTTGCCTATCAGACGCTTGGAAGGTCGTCTGTCGCGTTTCTTTACCTACTCTGACTTCGTCTATTTCCTTTCGTTGCATTGCTTCTTTGCGCCACATACCGAGACTGTCGAGCATAATAGGCGTTGTCTTGCTACTACGAAGGGCTATTTCTAACGTCTCTATTTTGTCAAGATCGAAGGATCCTACCAGTGGCCACTGTTTCTCTTGATTTGCTTTGGTATGCTTGTGCCATAGCTTACTATAGGCTATGGTAATTAATCCATACTTTGTGAACATTTCTTTATTAGGGGTGCCTTCCAGCGGAGCTAGATGGTCCACCTCTAATAAACGGTCCGGGCTGAACCAGCTATCAATCAGTGGGGAGAAGACAGGCATGACGGGTCACAATGGGGACAATAGTCAGCACTACCTATCTTATCACTGTGTGCAAAGACTAGACAGAATATTTCTATTCTACGTTGTTTGCAGGCAGTGAATACCTCAAGAACCAATATCAATCAAAAAATGGTCAATGGGGAGAATAAGTAGGCCCGCAAAAAGGTCTGCGTCACCTAACCTTTCACTATCTGCAAAGAGGGAACCTATTCTTTCCTGTTTGCAGACAGAGAATCTCCAGAAAACAATCCGTAACAGTTAATCAATGGGGAGGGGCAATTTGATCAGTGGGGGAGAAAGATAGGCACGACGGGTGCGTTACCTATCCTTCACTGTTTGCAAAGGGAGAGCCGGTTGTTTCTCCGTTTGCCGACAGCGAAACTCCAAATAAATTAACAAAAGAGTAATACTAGTATTTTTTTTTACAATCAATCAAACAATTTCTTAATTCGTCGTGTCTACACGACCTTACCCGGACCGCATGGACAGTTTCTTGTCTTCCGAATCCAGCGCCCGATCGTCCTCTTTTCTTCGTAATCCTCGCGGCACTCCTGATGGTTCCCAGTCAGGACCGTAGATCACTCGAGAGAGGTCTGTTCGGAACCAGTGAAGTTCGGATGATCGGCTGTCAGACGAGGGTCTATCGGACAGGGTACCTCCCGATCGTTGCAGTCGTTCACTCTGTCGTCAGGACCTCTCCCACTGGATCCACGAGTCACTGATGGGCCCCACGTTTGGGACACCAATTGTAAAACGGTGGCTAGACAACCAGTGACCAAAGACCCTTTTGTGTTGCCCGGCGGTGTCGCCTCTATTACCCACAGAATATTAATCAATGAAGAAGCAGGCGCTGGAGACTGAAAGGCAGGAAACGAGGGTTTATTCTCTCCGGAGGAGAACACATCAATTCAGACAGCAAGTATCGTCACGAGGTGCTCTACCCGCATCTCTGAGGCCTGGCCTCTTATACACAGGTTTATTGCTTTATTACATGAAACACATATTTGTCAATACTTTGATGTACGGAAAAGCATCCTAGGAATCCCCGCTTCAAGCCCGTTCCCACACGTTTACAGTTGAAATCCCCAGCCCGGTCACAACAGGTGATGATTATCGCGCAGCTGGACATTCCGCCGATTCATGGAATGTGTGGAGTTGATCGGATCTCATGGGGTGAAGGGTGTTCGATCGACTCGAGGGTCCTTTGATAGGGGGAAGCTTCCTACTGTACGGGGGTGTGATAAACAGTATCCGCAGGGCCAGGTGGCGGCCTGGGAACAAGGGAGACAAACGGGCACACAGGAAAAGGGGGTTTGTATCAAAGGACTTGGGACCATGAAAGGGATGAAGGGAGGTGTCGCGCTGGGAACAGGATGGGATTCCGAGGCAGGGCTGCGCTGAAGAGGGGTTTATGACCTGAGGCATATGGGAGCAGCAGGGGGTTGTCAGCGTGCAGGGGATGCCTGCGAGGTTAGGAGGGAGAGAGACGCGCTGGCTATCAGCGAGGGCAGGGAGGCCATGGTGCTTAAAATGGCTGCTGCTTACGCGCAAGGCATGTGGGAGCGGGAGTGCTCAGTGCGTGGGGGTGTTTGTGAGGGTGAAGAGCCGTGCTGGGGGTCAGGGGTGTGCAGAGGATGGTTCTGATCAAGGCAGCTGAAATGGCGGGGGGTGTACGAAAAAAGTGTGGCATCGGAGAAAAGGGCAAGATGGCGCAGATAATGTTCACCAAACCGTATTAATTTTCCACAACAGTGCCACCCATGAATCAGATCATCGGATCAGGATTGCATACAAAGTAAACAGGCATTCACCTGCGGGCGGCTGACAGGGGGAATTAAATTTTGAGGTGCGCCTCTCTTTCCCAGTTGTCTCTCTGTCCTTTGACTGAGATGCCTGCCTTCTCCACCTCGCCTCAGTCATGCAGTTTTTATTATGCAAGCCCCAATGCGCATGAGCATCACCAGACAGCAGACCCCGTCCCCACCCCCTAAGGCTGATCTAAGTGTAAAACTGTGGCGCGCAGATGCGGAGAAGGAAACATCTGGGTGAGTCCACGTCATGGTCAGGTGGTTTTTATTTTAATAAATTATAATGATCATAGTCAGGCCTGATCATAATAGCCTGCTTAAATGAAACTGACATCGGCGGCAGCCACAGGTTCACTGCTCACGTCATGGACACGAACAGAGCACCAGCATTTATATATGCATAGAAAATGGTTGTTCTCAGGCCTGGGTGTGCTCACAGTCGGTCCAACACGGCCAAATCGGCCCCAGCAGTAAAACTGGCCCCCTCTGATAAAACCGGCCCCCACACCATCCAGCCTACCGGGGGATTGCCCGGTGCCCGAAATTACCAGTCCGGCCCTGGGCAGGGCCACGGTGTCATTTGGCTCATCAGGTGGGAGGTGGCGAGGGGCTGCCTGCTTTGGGATCTCCCGTAAGATAACCCACCAATGTTGGCATATTTGTAAGGCTAATGAACCTGCAGCAGTTTTCTCCACGAAGAAGGTGTCTTGTCTGGTTATTGCTCTAGGAGAAGGCTGCATGGGGAGGGGGAGTGTTTGCCAATATTGGCACTATGCAGGCTGCCCGGAGTCCACGAAGGAGACCCGCTAAAAGGGTGGCCTATTTAGTGCCACAAAAGGCACAGGAGGCAGCCTCCCAGTGTGTAGGACCCTCAGGGGTCCAGGTGTGCCGCGCCACTTCCGGGGAGAGGGGGGCCGGGTGAGGTACATATACCTCTTCCCACCCACTGGGCGCCCTCTTTGCCCACTACCTCCATGCCGATTCCGTCCCTACCGCATACCCAGTGTTCAAACAGGATGTCGGGGGGTTTGTCTAATGTATTCTTTTGTGTTGCAGGTGGAGTTGCAGGGCGATCCAGAGGCTGTAAGGCATATACGGGTACCCTCTGCAGGTGCACAACAAGGGTGCAAAGGCTAAATATCCACAGGGAGGTCATCGCATTGGACGCTGGAGGAGCGACGGCGCCCGTTAGTCCTACGGGCGGGTGTGGACCTGAGCAACCGGGGGTTGCCTGGCAGGCTCCGCCCCCTTATGGGGTGTGAGCAAAGGTGTGGGCTATTGGCCCAACGATAGGAGGGGTCTCACCTACGCAAAAAAATGGCAAACACCATTGGGCAGGGCCACGGTGACATTTGGCTCATCAGGTGGCAGGCGGCGAGGGGGTATCTGCCTTGGGATCGCCCGTAAGATAACCCACCAATGTTGGCATATTTGTAATGCTAATAAACCTGCAGCAGTTTTCTCCACAAAGAAAGTGTCTTGTCTGGTTATTGCTCTAGGAGAATGCTGCATGGGGGAGGGTGAGTGTTTGCCGATATTGGCACTATCACTTTGTATTCCAATGACATAGGGGTTATTATAACTGTTAAGTTCCTTGCAGCCTTTAGCACAGTGCAGCCGTCATATTGGTACGCTCTACGGGGGGTTACCTACACAACCCGCAATCGTCAGTTTTGTGTTCCAGATTAATGCACACGTGATCTGTACAGTTTAGGCCACTGGAAAATAATACGGGACACTTATGATAATAAACATATGGCCTATGTGGGAAAGGCCGATCGTCACGCTAGGCTGCATTTTAATGAAAAACCGTCAGGGAGCACAATCCTATTGTCTGCTCACAGCCTGCGGATCGACCACACCTGCCTGTGCAGGGATGTAAAATGCCTCTCGCTACCAAAACCCCACGTTCAGAATAGCTGTTAGTAGGGAATCCCGCCCATAAAGGCCTTTCATTTGGCAGCCAATACTTGCCGCAGGGAATCAGTGCACGGTTATGGCCGTAGCTCGTGGCCCGCTTCAATATTCTTTTATTTCTATTTCCGACTTCAGAAATATAGCAGACGGAGTCTGTGCAGCTACTTACATAACAAGCCCAAAGAAAACAAAGAGCGTGGAAGACTGCTTTTGTTTCTGTTGCTGCAAAGAGGATCAGGGGAGAGGATGTGACTTTACGGGCAGGGATGCCAACTTTGGAGCCATGAACCAGGTTTGAGTCTCCACGTCTGCTCGACATCGGTGATTCTGGGCAAATCATTTCATCTCCCCGTGCCTACCAAATAATGAATGTGTCTTTGTGTGACGTAACTGGCGCTCATGTACAGCACTCCAATACCTTTGGGTCGAGTTTGTGCTACATAAAACTACAAAAAACACCACACCTGCAATAGCAAGATGGGAGAAGGGAAGAGAGGCCATCACACGCTGTACTGTGTGATGGACAACCAAAATGTTCTCGAATTGAAATCACCGGAAAGAGAACCAAACACACAAAGGAGGGACTTTTACAGAAATGCACCAATAAGAAGCCAGCATTTCTGATTGCCACAGATAGTAACCAATGGTAATTGGTGGGTTTGCTAAACCCCCCAGAAGAGATATAACAGGTCGATCGAAGCACAACCTAAAAAGGACTATGATGCATCCAACAGTAATGCACTTTAAAAAAGAAAAAAGCGCACCAGCTCTGGCCGATTCTTAGCGCTTTTTAAAATGAACTTTAGCCACACTGCATAGCATAGCTCCCTAACATCTCCGAGGTGAGACCGATTGTCTTTGCCCATGCTTGTTACTCATATATTACCATAGTGCCAATATCGGCCCGTACCCGCTTACACACAACCCCCCCCATCGCACAATAACGGACACCACACAAGTTGATGGAGAAAGTTGTTGCAGTTTTATTAGCATATACATATGCCAACATGTTGGGTTAACTTATGGGCGATCCAGAACAGGCCGCCCCTCGCGACCCGCCCACCTGACCGAGCTATAACCCCCCGCGGTGTTAAACCTTAGGGGCGTTATTATTTTGGGGGGGAAGGTCTAACCCCTACCCCCGGCGAACCTCTCGTTCGCCCATTTACTCAAACCCCCCCCCTCGGGGGGCAGAGCGTTGGCAACCCCCGGTTGCTCAGGTACACAACCGCCCGAAGGACTAACGGGGCGCCGTCAGTCCCCCAGGATCCTTTTACTGTGGATCTCCCTGTGGGATATATCGCTCACGCACCCTTCCGGTGCTCCTGTAGAGGGTACCCTTCTGTACCTTCCTGTATTGGATCGCCCTGTAACTCCGCCTGCAACACAAAAACAATTCATTAGTAGTAGACCCCCCCAACCCCGATCTGCCCAAGTACAGGGTAAGCGGATGGGAGGGCAAAAGAACGCCGGGCAGTCCGGGTCCGCGCTGCGGGCTTCTTCGGAGGTGAGGGGGGGGTCGAGGGTCTGCACGCCGCTGCACAAGAACAAAAGAGGACGCCAGACCCTCGTCCCCCGGGCTATATAGCCCTCCCCCCTCTCCCCCAGGACAGGAAATGATCTCACGCGTGGGGGGAATCCCAGGTTGACCAGTGGCTGACCACCTAGTCAGCCAACCACTAGACCGCTCGCTTAAGGTCCGTGCCATCCTATGGCACTAAGGATGGCCGCCCTCGCAGGTAGCCACCTTTGGTGTCCCGGGGCAGCCTGTCATAGTGCCAATATCGGCCCGTACCCGCTTACACACAACCCCCCCCATCGCACAATAACGGACACCACACAAGTTGATGGAGAAAGTTGTTGCAGTTTTATTAGCATATACATATGCCAACATGTTGGGTTAACTTATGGGCGATCCAGAACAGGCCGCCCCTCGCGACCCGCCCACCTGACCGAGCTATAACCCCCCGCGGTGTTAAACCTTAGGGGCGTTATTATTTTGGGGGGGAAGGTCTAACCCCTACCCCCGGCGAACCTCTCGTTCGCCCATTTACTCAAACCCCCCCCCTCGGGGGGCAGAGCGTTGGCAACCCCCGGTTGCTCAGGTACACAACCGCCCGAAGGACTAACGGGGCGCCGTCAGTCCCCCAGGATCCTTTTACTGTGGATCTCCCTGTGGGATATATCGCTCACGCACCCTTCCGGTGCTCCTGTAGAGGGTACCCTTCTGTACCTTCCTGTATTGGATCGCCCTGTAACTCCGCCAAGGCTCCCGGTGCGGCAGCCGCCGTCCGAGAGTCCCCCCATCCCTTATCTGTCCTTCATTTACAACCCGCTGCTCCCATCGCTTCAGATAGGTCCAGCAGGAAAATGGCTATCCCAACTTCTGAAAGATGGACGCCATCCTCATCAAAACAACCCGTACATTTGGTGTGCAACAAACCGTGTCTTATGAAGCCGAATCCCCTCTGCTCTGTGAATTTGCGCATGGCACTGTTCACTCGTCTGCGGGAAGTCTCGATGGCCACCCCTGATCTAGCACCCTTCCAGTGCAGTCTTGGAGTGATCTCAGACCACCATACTTCGCACCGCCCCAACAGATTGCTCAAATTGCTCAGCGTGCCCCTCATTAACTGCAGCAGGGCCCTGCGCTCCAAGTGGACCAATTCCTCGCCTCCCAAATGCACAATAAGTAAGTCTGGTGAAGATTCGCCCCCGTCCAGTAGTTTTTGAAATACGCGCTGCACGCTACTCCAATGCAAATCGTGCGACACTATCCACCTGATGTTTGTCGTTGCAAAACCATGCTTCCATTTTCCGCTATCGGCCCACCGGGCTACCCTTTGGATTCTCACATTTCCAGCCACCCAGACCGATTTACCTAACAAATAAAAGATGCAGATGTGTAAAACACGTTTATTACATATCCGATTATACACTGCAAACAATACATTGCATCAATGTCACAAGCACATTACCCAAATTGCCCGCCAACCAGTCCTGCTTTAAAACCTTCTCATGCGCGTATGTACCGTTTGTAACAGCTGGACTCCCAGCGCCCCACCTGCTTTATATTTGCCACTGGCAGCCCTGCCTGAAAAGCTGTAGTCGCAGCACCTATCCTAAATGAATGAGTACAAAACCTCTTCCCTTGTCTGCTGCAACCCGCTAATTCTAAGCAAGTGTCCATGACGCGCCGCAGCTGATACTTGGTCAAGGGGGTTTCATCTGCATGAATCAGCAGGTAACCTTCCCCCGGCGGGCGCCGCGCCAGATAATGTCCCACCAGTCGTACGGGGCAATACCTGTCGATTCCCAATTTGTTCAGCACTATCACCTTGCCTGCGCCTCCTTGGTCTGTTTTAGATTGCCTCAACCTTATAGACAAGCAGTCCCCAACCAAAGCGGCGTCCTGCCTACCCAAAGCGATACCTGATTTGTCATTCTTTGATGCAGCCACAATCTCCCCTATTCTGAAGGCCCCAAAGAATGCTAATGCAAAGGTAGCGGAAAAAAGTGCTGCCTCAAACGCGGAGCTGGTGGCCCTCTCTGTGTTGTCCAGCATCCCTTTCAAAGCTGCAAAGTCAATCGCTGCCCTGTTATCAGGAGCTCGGGGCTCACTTCTCGCCCAACCTTTCAGCGCTGACCGTATTAAAAAGGAGTTAGTTGGGTCAGGCTGTCCCCTCAGCCTAGCGTGGTGACTAATGGCCGACAAATGGCCCACCACCCAAGATTGTGACTTGCCCTCATCCTTCGCCCACATGATAAAGTCCTGAGTCCTGGACTCCAACGTTGGCAACACCTGCTCCCAATCCCCGGTGACTGCACAGAACTTCTCCACGCCTGCCCGGTAACGCTTGACTGTCCGCGGTGCCAAAGCCAGCTCGCCTAGACCTCTCAATCGCCTCTCAGATTCAGAATGAACCACAGGTGCTCCGGGAATCTTGTCATCTCTTCCTTTGCCCTCGGCCACTCCTCCCGAAACCTGTGCCACTGAAAGCGAGAAAGAGCGTCAGCAGCTGTGTTCTGGACCCCTTGGATGTGGCGCGCTCTAAATTCTACATTACAGACCAGACAAACCCTCATCAGCTCCCTGAGTAAGCATAAAACTAGAGGGCAATTCGCAGACTGAGAATTGATGGCCTGTACCACAGCCAGATTATCCGACCACATCAAGACCCTACGCGCGGCTAACTTCGCTGGCCAAAGGTGAAAAGCTACAACAATGGGGAACAGCTCCAGAACCGTTATGTTGGAGGTCACTCTCTTTTTTCGCCAGACGTTCGGCCATTTCTGTGCGCACCAGTCAGTGTCAAGAATAACCCCAAATCCTTCCCTACCAGAAGCATCTGTGAACATGGCCAGTTCAGGCGACCCTGCCCACGGTGCCCTCCAGACCACAGAGCCATTGAAATCAGCGAGAAACCTCGCCCACATCCTGAGATCCTCCTTCATGCCTTTACTAAGTCTCACCAAATGATAACTCTTCCTGCCTTTCGCGCATGCCATAGCCAGCCTGCGCGCGAAGACCCTTCCCGCCGGAATGATTCTGGCGGCAAAGTAAAGTTTCCCCAGCAGCCCCTGCAAGGAACTTAGCGTCACTTTGTCCCGACCTAGAGCCAAAACAATGGACTGCTCCAGGTCCCGAACCTTGTCCGCCGGTAACCTACACTCCCCCTTCACCGTGTCAATCTCAATCCCTAGAAAAGTCAACACCTGCGCAGGCCCCACTGTTTTACCAGGCGCTAATGGAACCCCCAACGTAGTGGTAAGTTCCTCAAATTTCTGCAATGCCTCGCTGCACTCCATAGACCCTTGCGGCCCTACAAAAAGGAAGTCATCCAGGTAGTGTGACACCCCTTTTATTCCGTAGCGAGATTGTAACGCCCACTGCAGGAAGCTGCTGAATGCTTCGAAGTATGCACACGACACTGAGCACCCCATCGGCATGCACTGATCATAGTAGTACATTCCATCCAACTTGAAACCTAGCAGGTGTTGACTGCTGGGGTGCACCGGCAACAACCTAAAGGCTGACTCTATGTCTGCTTTCGCCAGCCACGCCCCCACACCTGCTCTCCTGACTAAATCCAATGCCACATCCAGTGAGCAGTAAGAGACGGAGCAAGACCCTTCCTCCAACCCATGGTTAACTGATGCTCCCTCAGGATGAGAAAGATTGTGAATCAGCCTGAATGCCCCTGGCTCCTTCTTAGGGACCACCCCCAGTGGCGATACCACAAAGTCTTTTAACGGTGGACTTGCAAAAGGGCCCGCTACTCTCCCCAGCAATCTCTCTTTCTCCACTTTGGATCTCACCACTAGAGGCAACTCCCTCGCGGATCTCAAATTCTCAGCCTCTCTGGGTGCCTCACAACCCACATATGGTATCCTGAAACCCTCGCTAAATCCCGCTAGCAACAGGAGCCTGTCACGCGCGAGCGGATATTCCTGTAAGAGGGGCAACAAATTGTTGAAAATCACAGGCGAGGGTCCCTTGCAGGCCCCTGCTGAACTGCGTGCACATTCATCCAGAATCAAGTCAGGGGAGGGGGGAGGGTTGGAGTGAAGAGGCAGCGCGCTGGGGTTATTGCTTGCTTCCTGCCTCCTTTGCAGGCTTGGGAGCGGCCCCTTGCTGAGCGGAGCAAGATCCTGCTGCATGAGAGCCTCCACACTTGTTGCATGAATGCCCAAACTTACAAGACTTCCCCCAGGCGCAATAACCGGCGTTGAAAGATCGACAAATACCCGGGGATGCTCTCTTAAAGAAGCCTTTGTTACCCCCTCTATTCCTGTAACCACCCCGAAAGGACAGTCTGTCCTGCTGCTGCTCACTCCGCTGCGAGGCGTTGTTCGAGTACTTGCCTCCTTGCTTCTTGTCTAAGGCCCCCCCATTACGAAGCAAGTTGGAGCCCATATGGTCAAGCCACAACTGAACCTCTTTCTGGTCCCATCTCATCTCTGGACACAAGGACATCCTTCGCCTAAATTCCAAGTCATAAGACACCCAACCTTGACCACCCCATCGCGCAGCCTCCTTTCGTATCAAGGTACTGTACTGGACTAGCGCCTGCGCCTGTTCTGGATATTTCTCCAATATCACCGCCTGGAAAATTGCAAATGCATCTAGCCAATTTTCTATGGTTTTGTCGGGCCACTGTTGGTATTTGGTCTTTTTATCCTCCTCCTTAACTCCAGCCTTCCTGACATCAGTTCCTTCCTGACCTAACAGCAGTAGCGAGAAGATATCTATCAACTCCCGCTTCCATATTAATTCCTTGGCCGCTAACGGGACTTGCCATGCCAGGTGACAATGACCCGACAACAGGGGTGCGGCCGCCACTCGAGGCTCAGTGTTAGGGGTAGAAGGAGATGCTGCCAAGGTAACCATGCCAACTGCGCTTCCTGTAGAAGAAATGGTATTAGATGACACAGATGATACCCCAGCACCACTGCCCAATGTAGGGGCCACAGACGTACCAGTGTTTTGAGCGGGAGTGACCACCCCCGCAGCCGCAGGGACTGCCGTGTCGCTGACGATGGCTGGCGCAGGCAAAACAGGCAGGGTGGGCTGCAGCGGCGTAGGAGGTACCACAATGCTACCGCCCGCCAACGCCGTTGAAGAGCTCGCCACCACGGCAGGGGTGTTAGTCACTTGCACGAGCGACGTCGTAGAAGGCAATGCCGCCGCCGGCTGAGTGACCCACACAGAAGCCGCCGCCTTCGCCCCCCCACTGTTGTCCGCCGGTGTCCCTGCAGACTTGTCAATCTGTGTTGGTGTTACCATGGCTCCAATGAGCTCTCTCATAAATTCTTTAAGGGAATCAGACTGTCTTGCAAGGTCCTCCCGAGTGGCATACACGGGCTGGACAGGTACAGGTTCTTTAGAAGCGGCCTGTGCCGCCCCCGGCAAAGAGGTTCTCGGCGGGGGCTCCATTTGTGCGGGCACAGCTCTGCCTTTCCCTGATGAGACGCCCGGTGACGCACCAGGCAACGCGTGCCTGGGCGGAGGCTCTATATGTGCGATCACAGCTTTGCTCTTGGCTGCTGGTGGGTCAGGCGGGAACTCTTTGGATGTTTGTTTCTTAGCCCGTTTGGAAAATCTAGTTGGCCCCGCCTCTTGCGATTCAACCTCGGACAAAGGAGCCTCGCAGATGACCCCAGAATCATCCTCTTCCGCCTCCTTCAAGAGCCCCTCGACCCAGGCTAAACCCTTCCTCTTGGCCATCCGCATGAAGGCCGCCCACTGTGGTGTGTGGCTCGCATCAGGCAGCGAGTCTTCCACCTGCGACATCTGAGAGAATAGCGATGGGGATCCCTGGCTTTCCATGTTCAACAATCCGTTCAAAATCTGAGGATAGGAGGATAAAAGACAATGAGCAACGTCTTCTGCGTTGGCGTGATATGCGCTCCCCTACACGGGTCCATCACCGATCCCGACCCAGCCCTTCTTACTTACTTTGAGTGCTGCAACAGCGGTGACTGCGCGCGTGCGATCGAACTCCAGACCAGACAACCCAACACTTGCTCTGCTGCTCGCCAATCCGGTCCACAAGTCCACCCCGAGCTTATATTGCTCCACTACTCCTCTCTGCAAGAGAAAACCCAAATTAGGAACGTGCCTCCAACATTCTTTTATTTTATTGTCTATGTGGCTACTGACCCCAGTAAGCCAACCGTTTACCTATGCTGTCCCTGTTGACAGTCCCGAGACCTTGTGCCTTAAATGTCTGTAAAATAAAACACATGATAAGATGCCCCCATGCCCCCCCCCACCCTGCCCCTTAACCCAGCTGACCTCCCCCCCTGCCCTTACTCCTAAGCCTCGCCTAAACCTTCAGCAGTCATTCCCCACGAGGGTGTGTACCAAACGTGCCCCTTTAAGAAACCCCACCACCTGCGCCACTCCCTGGGTGGGCTGTGAATCCTCCATCCGTGACGCCATCCTGCATAAAGACAAAACAACATGTGAGTCTCCCCCCCCCCCCCTCCCCCCCCCCACCAATGCACGTTGTGCCTATCCTTGCCTGCCCCAACTACAGCACCCATACCGGCTCCCTTGCTAATGCCATCCCTGACCTCCTGTTTCAACAATTAATCCAATCTGCGAAACCTCCCCCAATGGAACCCAGCCAATCAACCAATATGCAAACAGAGGTGAATACGGCATTCATAAATATCCAAGAATGTCAAAACGTGCATCCAAAATTATATTTTTTTTTTTTTTTTTTGCAAAATTTAATACCTACCACTAATGTTACCACGTGTGTTACATTTTTTTTTTTTTTTTTTTAACACTACTTCATTATGCAACCTTCCGTACAGCTTCTTATTTCAAAGCATGATTGAACGCAGTTATCCTACTGAATTGCATTTATGTATCTAGCGCTTACTTCACGTGACGCGGAGTCGAAGCGCATCTTTGCGAGCAGCGCTGTCTCCCACCACAGACCCGCCGCGCAGGCCGCATTCCGAAAACCCCTCCCCCGCCCCGGCCCGAAGGTGCCAGGCGCGAGCAGCCCCCCCACGTGCCCTCGGCAAGGCCATTCTTAACCCCCCCCCCCCCCTCTCCCCCCCAGGGCACGAAACCACATCCCCGCCGGCCCTCCTGCCGCCCCCCCCCCCCCCCCCCAGCAGGCTGCATTCCAGGGAGTCGCATTCCGAGACCCACCCGCCCCGTCACCATCCCATCCCTTAGCGCCCAAAAGCCCAAAAGCCAGAGCACGCGCACAAAGCGCTACCCCAGACCCCCACCCAACTTGGCAATGCCCAAAACCAACCCCGCTGCCCACCAAAGCTGCAACACTACCCCCGGCTAAGGGGGGTGCTCACACGGCCCTGCACAATACGAGGCACTGTATGCATTGTGCGTAATGCGCACAGGGGCACACACCACCCGTGTACTACTCAGTACCTGCAAACCAGCTGCTAGTGGGGGGGCCTCGTCGCTAAGACCTGAAAAACACTCGCAGCATGTGGCAACTATTTTATAATGCAGTGGGTGCGGAAAGAGACAAGGATCAATATTCCACTAGTGTATCAGTCTGTAAACTTTGCGAGCGAGCTGGCGCACTCTCCGTTGGGGGCGACCGGGATGTTCCGCCACTCTTGGCGCAGTAAAGGAGCGCCCCCCGCCTCCCTCACCTACGCCCCCCCTCCCCAGGCAGCGCAGGGCACCTCCTCTCAAAGCGCTCACACCCCTTGAACTCCGGGACCAAAGCAGCTCCCCAAACACCGAAGTACCTGAAGCGCCCCCCACCCCTCTCCTCTTTCTTTTTTTTTTTTTTTAACAAGTAGCGCCAAAAACACACCGCAGATGCAACTAAAGCTCGAAGCCGGCCAAAAACCTTTCATCCGCAAAGCGCGCTGCTGGAAGCGCCCCCAGCTCTCACCACCGTGCAAGCCCCGCGCCCCCCCTCCCCCAGCCTTCCCCCTCTCATCCCATCGCACAATTACTCACCTTACACAAAAGAACGCCGGGCAGTCCGGGTCCGCGCTGCGGGCTTCTTCGGAGGTGAGGGGGGGGTCGAGGGTCTGCACGCCGCTGCACAAGAACAAAAGAGGACGCCAGACCCTCGTCCCCCGGGCTATATAGCCCTCCCCCCTCTCCCCCAGGACAGGAAATGATCTCACGCGTGGGGGGAATCCCAGGTTGACCAGTGGCTGACCACCTAGTCAGCCAACCACTAGACCGCTCGCTTAAGGTCCGTGCCATCCTATGGCACTAAGGATGGCCGCCCTCGCAGGTAGCCACCTTTGGTGTCCCGGGGCAGCCTGTCAGAAGACCTCCTCACCAAGTGACTGCTGAAGCCTGATTCCGTCTCACTAAATCTCTCGTCGCGGTCAGCTTCTATCAGGTCTGCGCTGTCGGCGCGCGGCTGCGCCAGCATCGGAATCCCTCCCGGAGGTCATTATAAACCGAGAGTCGGAATAAATCTCCTCTGACAGGGGCTGGCTCCCCGACAGCAGAACCCTGCGGAGTGAAGGGGCCGGAGCCTGGAGGGGAGGGGGCGGAAGAGTGAATTATAACGCAAAAAAAATGTAAATGCTGTCTTCTTAGAATTCTCTGCTGACCTGGTGCCGCTGCGCCCCACTAAGTGATGGACTTGTCATGGGACTCCACTGCAGCAGGGGTGAGCCCGCACTGGCCGCCTGTTGAGTGGCTGGAACCCGGGGTGCATTCATCCAAACTGAGATGGATCACAGGCCTCGCAAAATAAAACAGTCTTTTCTTTGCTTGCTTTGATTTATTCAGGACCGGCTAGTAGCCCTCAGGCAATGTCTATGCCAAACCATGCGCGAGGAGAAAGATTTAACGTGTTTACAAATCTTAGGCCTCCTGAGAACTGCTCGGGTGAGATCAGACGCAAATAGTGTTTGAAGCTCAAATTAACGTCACCCATGGCATAGGGGGCAACGGGAATGACGCGCAAAACATCTTGGAAAACTGGGAGGCCTAGTCGAAACGGTATTTCCCTTCGGTGGTTTCGGAAGTTTTAATATATCATTTCAAAGTTGTTTGGCATCATGAAGGGATCTGAATATACAGCCCCTTAATCTTTAAGATGGCGCTGCTCAGCAGGTCCCAGTGAGACACCTCACAGTGAGTGACAGCGATGATGGCTCTCGACATTTTAAACATATGCTTGCACCATGGCCAGGTCATGTGTTGCACTGACTGGCATATGCTTCAAATGTAAACACAGAAGGGGGAGAAGGTTAATGCGTATTTTAGAGTGATGGCAGTGTGAATTAGGTGTAGTTATTTGTTGTGCTCCAAATATGTCAGGCCCCGTTCAGGAGGCCTCTGGGCAAGAAGGGGCTACTGGGCCACAACCGTGGTGGCTGAAGCCTTACACCACTGCTGTCACTAATACTGTTAATAACTCCTAACTTTACTACTCCTAAACTGGAGGATCGACTATCACCTCATCAGCCATCCCAAGGAACTTGGCTACTCGACGTTTCCCTCTGATAATGTTAAATTGTAGGTTTACTCATTGACAGTTCTCTCTCTTTAATTCCCCACATGAACAAAATTGCTCATGACAGTAATTACCACCTTCACCAACTGAAAAAATCCTAATTTTAAGACTTTCGGTATTCACAGAAGTCATTTAGGAGTCCTAAAGTTAGGACTCCTAACTTCTGTGAATACCAAAATCAGTAAGTGACTTCTGTGAATACCAAAACGAGTAAGCGCCTTCTGTGAATACCAAAATGGTAGTAAGTTCAGGATTTTGTCTTAAGTTAGTTCTGTGAATCGGGGCCCGAGATACTTGCAGCCATCGGGAACCATTGTCACCTCACGTGACCAGCCACACAACTGGTCCTCCCCACACAATGGCCACAAAAATGATTTTCTCTGATTCATGAACAGGCCAGAGGCTTCACCAAAAATTTGCAAAATTCTGAGCAGGCGTGGGCCAGTTCTATTGGACCGCATGAGGAACAACAGCACATCATCTGCATGTAGCGCTATGCCTTCCGATACCTTCTGCGAGCACTCAAAACCATAAATCTGAACGACCATTCTCACCCACGCTGCCAATGTCTCCATAGCCAGTGCAAATAGATACAGGGAGAGGGAACATCCCTGACGAGTTCACCGCCGGATAGCAAAGCTACCAGACATAGAGTTGGTTACACAGACTGAAGCCGTGATGTCAGTATACAGCAAATGTATTAAGGAGAGAAGGCGGGGACCGATGTTCAGGTGGCCAAGCAAAGCGAAGAGATATGTCCAGCCAAGTGAATCAAATGCCTTGTCGATATCTGGTTGAAGGAGGGCAGCCAGTTCATTGAGTTGCTTTACAGCAGCAGTAGCATTATGCACACATCGAATGTTGTGCCGTGTGACCCGATTGGGCATAAAGTCAGCCTGGTCTAGGTGAATCAGGTTATGTAATGTATGAAGCAAGGCGGTTGGCGATTACCTTAGCTAGGAGTTTGGCTTCAACGTTAAGAAGAGAAATCGATCGGTAGGAAGAATGAAGTTTGGGTGGTCAACCCTGCTTTAAAAAGATCACTATCTCTGTGTCCCTCCAATCCTGAGGAGACAGCCTTCCTCCACAGCTGCATTCATGGCTGCCAGGTATGGCACCATCAGTTGAGATTGGTATTTTTAAGGAACTCGCAGGGGAAGCCATTTGGGCACTATGCTCAAATTCATATCTATCAATGCTCGTTGAATCTCCTCCACCAACAGGGGACCTTCAAAGGAGTCACATACCGAGTTGGAGAGTGACCGCGGGGCAGGTCTGCAAGGAATCTATGAACGTATCAGCCTGTAGGGTCTCTCGAGGGGCATAGAGGTCCGTAAAGTATGTGGCAAAGCCAGCTGCAATTTGTAATGGGTTTGTAAGTATCTTCCCATCTGGGTCACATAAACCTGGAGAAGTTGTGGGCGTACTGTCTGTTGACACAGGTGGTGAAGCAAGGCACTGGATGTGTTGCCCTACTGAAAAATCCGGCTACAGGAAGCGAGCCAGTAGAGTCTAGCTTCACCCAGCAGCTCACTAGCATGTGTTTGCTGTGTATTGAACCGTTGTCTCTGCTTCTATGTTCCAACTCAAGTAGTCGGGCTTCGGTCTGAGTAGTTTTTTGCAAAGTCAACCCGGCACAGTGCAGAATGTTATGTCCTCCCGCCTAAGTGTAGGTTTCATGGCTTCCCATAAAACTATAGGGGATTTAACTCTGCCCCTGTTATGTATAAAATAATCAGTAATATATGTATCGAGATGTATCTTATATTGTTCGTCCTTCAGCAAGCATGGCAAGAGCCGCCAGGGGAATGGCGAGCATTCAGGGTCAAGGCACAGTTGTAGTGAAGTTGGTGAATGGTCAGACAAGCCCCGGGGCAGAATTTCTGCAGTTTGAAGTCTGTGGGTGTGAGGTGCAGAAATAAATATGTAATCAATGCGGGAGAAGGACTCGCGTACCCCCGAGAAATACGTATGCTCATGCTCCGTGGGATGTAAAGTTCTGCAGGAGTCCACCCATCCCATCCCTTGAATCAGGGGCTACAGTTTAGACACTCGCATAGCTGTTGGTTGCTCTATGCTACTCCATCTATCACGTGCTCGACAAAGCACATCGTTCCAGTTCCCCGCTATCGTCAGACCAGAGGGGATCTCAGTCCAGAGGGTTGTCAAGCTCTCTACGAGGTTCCAGGCTAAGGGAGGAGGGGCATATACACTCCCCAGGATAAGGGGCTCACCATATAATGTTCCAGTAATCACAATAAATCTGCCCTGCGGGTCGGACCACGTCTTGAAGTGAACAAAGGGAACACTACGATGAATGAGAATTGCTACCCCGCGGGATGCCCTAGTGAAAGGTCTGAAAATATCCAAACCAGACCTTTTCTTCTTTTGGGTCATAACTGCTCAGCCCATGTCGATTCTGTTGGACTTCAGCCCCTAGGGAGTATCCTCTGCACTTCATCTGCTCGGTGGAGGTCGGACGCTGATTTACAGGTACAATCTCACCCTGGGCGAGGACTTCAGCCCCCAGTGTGCATCAGCGGGTGCACAGCTGCCGCATGTGAGGTGGAGGCATGGTGATCGTGCATAAAGCGCTGCCTCTCCCCCGCGGCGTGGAGACCGTTTCTTCTTTTGGGACATACCTGCTCAGCCCGTGTCGATTCTGTTGGACTTCAGCCACCAGAGAGAATCCTCTGCACTCCATCTTCTTGGCGGAGGTCGGACGCTGTTTTACATGCACACTCTCACCCTGTGCGAGGACTTCAGCCCCCAGGGAGCATCAGCGGGTGCACAGCTGCCATGAGGGAGGGGAGGCATGGTGACAACGCATAAAGTGCTGCCTCTAACCCCGCGGCGCGGTACGCACACGGGACACGCCCGGACGAAGCCTGGACCAAGTGCTGGCCCGTCTGAGCCCATCAGAGACAGGCAGAGACTGGGCTGTGCCACCCCTCTAACGTTTCAGCTGTTGGATTGTGCGGGTTGGAGCAGGGACTAGGGTAAGCTTAAACTTTGGCGCATGGACAAAATGAACAAGAGTAAAATAACTGCAGGGGTGGGGGTGGGGGTGGTGGGGACACTCGATGCGTTCCTTATTAGGGCTGAATCAGTGTGGCCAAATTTCTGAGTTGGTTGTGGGCCATCCGATGGAAAAAAAACTGAGGGAAGGCTAACAGAATCTTCATTTTTAATATTCAGTCTCGTCAGTGTTGCTACAGCTATTTTTATTTAATTTGTTATAGCCCATGGTAAACCAAAAGTACCCTTTCTATTGTTGCTTACTGTTTTTATGACGGATGCAAAAACTTCTCTGTGATTTTAGTTATTTATTTGTACTTTTTTTTTTTGAAAACTGGAGGTTAAACTACAGTGTGTGTATCTCTTATCTATTTTTAAATCCAATAGGTACATTAACAGTTTTAATGCCGGTCATACACAGTCATCATGGCACTGTACTGGGATACATATTTTATTGATGTATGATGTCTTTTATGATTTTTCTTGTAAATCGAAATAAAGACATAAATAAACTGTAAACTGAAAGGTCTGAACAAATCCAAATCATGCCAGGCAGGGTGTTTTAGTGCCCAGCAAGTGAGTTTCTTGTAGGAGTAAGACTTCTGCTTTATAACGTTTAGCCTGCCGGAGTACGGCTCCCCTTTTAATCTTGTCCAGGAGGCCAGAGACATTCCAGCTAACGATTAGAAGTTCTTGTGACTGTTGTCCCTAACGTTAGATATCATGACTGGCTGTGGAGTATATCAATGGAGGTCTGTACCTCAGTGATCATATTGATCCAGAGACTACATGTGTAAGAGCGAACTATGGCACAAAAACTAAACAGAAACTCCCCGATGTCCCACCCTCCTTCCCCCTTCCCCAATACCTCATACACATTGAAGTATCTGTTGCGTCATGATTCGTCTCCCATCCCAAATGAGGAATAAAAGCAACATTCAGCCAATGGATCCCCAATATGAATCCCCTGCACATAAGATCGTCAAGTAACAGTGAAATATATAAACAATTGTAGCCCAAGTATGTTAGACATCTGCCTTGTAAAAGTTTTTTATGCTGTCCTCAGCGGAGCGTCATTTAGGATGCTGCAGACTCCGGCTGGTCTTCTGCCAATCGCCTATTTGCTGCATTTTTTGAAGATAAATATTTGCAAAACAAAGATTTTAGCATTCTCTAGAAATAAGGGGGCCTTCATTTTCTTGTTTTGTAAAAAAGAAAAAATAGAGCTACAGAAATGTTACACCTGTCCAGGAAGGGCACTAACTAGTCATCTAGGTAATCACACTCAGTTTGTAACTATAAGGAGAAAGGCTCAAGAAAAAGGGCATTTTAACCATCTTTGAATGTATATAAAATACAAAATACAGTCGACTTTGAACTATGCACTGGGATGCATTCCAATGTATAAGTTGTCTTTCCTGAATTTTAATAAAGGAAAGATTCTGTGAAGATTTTATTCTCTAAGTAATGCTAATCCAGTCTAAATTCCTATGTTGGAATTTGTTTTAACCAGCACATTTGTTCAGTCATTTGCAAAAAATATTCATTGTGGATATAAACTCTGCCACCGCCCCCTTCCCCCCCCCCCACCCAATATCATTTAGGGATTTGCTCTGGGATGGTTTAATTAATTTCCCAGAAGAATATCTGTTCTTTTCCGAGAATCTCAAAGTAGGTCTTGATAGTTTTAATTGTAGTATTGATCTTGTGAAAAAATGGAGTCCAAAGGCCCTTACACCTTTTTCTTAAAACATAGATTATTTGGTTGAGCGTAAAGCAGGAAGTGGAATACTGTGGGACTGGGAGGTTCAAGTTATATAACAATATAGTTGCTGGTAATGCCCAGCCAAATCTTTCTTTTGCTATCAATCAAAATGTAAGCTGATGTATACTGATCTTTAGATTTGGTAATCTGCCCCTCTGCTCTTTGATTGGGAAGTGTTACAGTGATTCATTAAGCTCTTCAATTTGTAATTTATGTAGGGCAGACATTCAAGACTTATTTCATGTTCTATAAATTTTCCCGGCATTAAATGCGGAGAGAAAATACTACAAAGTACCTATTACTAAAAAATGTAATATTACGATGCATGATGAACTGTTATATTATTTGATGCGTCCCCAAACAATTAAATCTGTTTTAAGATGTTTCAATTTTGTAAGAGCGTTTGGTACATATTTTAATGGTATTTGTAATCATATGTGGGTATTTTCTTCAATATTGATTTATTGCCTCGTAATTTTATATGGATCTGTGAATCAGAAATGTTCAATTGTTGAACTCAGGTGAAGGTCTTAATCAATTTATTTTTCAAATAAACTTGAACTTAAAACGTAAATAGCTATAGGTTAGCAGGCAAATAACCAAAACAATTTCATGTGGTCTACCATTTTTCATGGCATCTTCTTCACTTCTACATTTCAATATAGTTGATTTTTTGAACTTGTCCCTTGTCCTTGCCGTTTTACCAACATTATGTGAAGTCCAGCATTAATATGCCAACAGTTAGCACCATCATCCTATGACCACAATTATAATGGGGGCACCATCATGTCACAGATGCCTGCTCTATGGCTAGAATACCACCATTACGCTACTGGCAATATTGTAGCATTGGTTTGCACATCACACTATTCCCATCATGTACACACAGGCGTACAGCAGCAATAGAGATTTTTTTGGTTTGCTTGCCAATAATAATAATAATAACAAGCATTTGTAAAGCGCACGGCTACCTCAGGTGAGGTGTCCTGGAGTTGGGGGCCGTCGGGAAGATTAAGCGAGCTATTGCCCAGAGTCCCATGGTGCTGGGCTAACCAGCCGCCGGCAATCGAACCGTGAGCCCCGTGTTCCAGAGTCAGCCGACCAGGCCGCTGCACCACACCTCTTGCCAACCACATCAATCCACCCAGTTAGCACTTCTGTCTTCTTCTGGTGGCTGCTCCATGCTCCATGTGAAGCACTGACAAGAGCCTTCCACCTTTCTGCAAGCATGAGCTCTGGAAAAACTGAATGTGTGATAGTAGCACTGCAGTTCTTTGAGCTGTTGGTTTCCTTATGAACTAAATTAGTGGTTCTTAAACTGTGGTCCAGGGATCCCTGGCGGTCGACGAAGCACACTCAGGGAATCCATGACTCTCTAGAAAATTAAATAGTTCTAACAGTTTAATAAAGCATATGTATATATATATATGCTTTCTTTTACACCTCGCTTTCACTCCAATTCTCCAAACGGACAAACGAGCGTGGGCCCGATATTATTCAGTGCACACTTTATTTAGCCAGCGGCGGCGCCACCATAACGCGTTTCGGGAGATACCTCCCTTGATCACATGACAGCTCAAAGGCTTTACCCTTCGCCTATTAAAGTGCAAGTGCAGTGCAGCCATATCATAAACATGGTGGAAATACTATGCTCGAGCATGTCTTCTGGTTCAATAATACATTGATCACTGTATATTTTTCAACATAATGTCAATTGTACAACCAGAATTATCAACATTCCTAGATATAAATTTCCCGGAAATTTCTGTTTATGAAATTCATAAAAAGAACAAAATACATGCATAAATGCTTGTTGTGGCTCTGTATTCCGCCATGAAATAACAGTGAAACTTATTCAAGTGCCTAATAAATAATAATAATAGTGCAATACCATAAAGTGAACAAGCAATACAAATCTACCATTATGGTTTTCAGTTTGTCAGCAAGGTGACTATCAGTCTGTGCAAAAAATTGCATAAATATTTAAAGTGCAAAGTGATAACAGGACAGTTCATTCATCTAATGCATACAGCTATTAGAATCAATCCATAGATAAAATCATTATGAATATCAGAAGTACAAAAATATATATACTTTTTATACAATGACTTTAAAAAAACGAATCCCTAAATTTTATAAATATGTCAATAAATAATACACTATCCTAAAATCACTACCCACTCTAAAATCTATAAGCTTTCATTTGGTGTAAAACATTCTTTTTATAATAAATTGCACTTTCTCAATGTGGTAATTTCCCTACTTCATCCCCGGACAGTTCACTATTTATAGATTTTTCTCATCCTGTTAACCCAAACAGTTAACCTACATAAAATTTCATTTTCTACAAGCATTAGAGGAAGGTATACAGGTCTTCACTGATGTTCAGACCATTCAGATGTTTCGAATCAAACCGCAGAATATAAGATGTTTCCAACCTCCTTAGTTTAGATTCTCTGTCCCCTCCTCTTTTTTGAGGCACGATGGTCTCGATGGCATAATATTTCAAGTGTTTAGGATCACTGTTATGGCATTGTTGAAAATGCTGTACCACCGGATAACTATCATCCTTGTTACATATGGCTCGGATATGTTGCAACACCCTCTTGTGTACAGGAAGTTTCGTGCTCCCCACGTACCATAAATTACAGCTGCAGGTGAGCACGTACACTGCAAAATCAGATTTGCAAGTTATGTGTTGACTGATTTTGCAAATTGCAGAGCCGAATGCCGTGGTGTGAGTGGTAGTATTGACAGCGTACTGGCAGGCTTTGCAAACAGAACATCTAAAGAAACCCTTCCTTGCCATCAGCCATGACCCCTTCCCTCTGGTCTCAAAATTACTTCTGACCAGGGAGGAGCCCATGTTATTATTTCTCCTAAAAGTTATAGATGGCATATTTGGCAATGACCCACTATTACCGGGTCGCCTTTTACAATGGGCCAGTCTCTCCTGACTATCTTCCTGATCTGTTTCTGCTGTTTCGAGAAACCAAGGATTAGTCTTATTGGTTCCTTTTCTTTACCTTCCTTGTTCTGTCTTGTCCTGTACTTCAGAAGAACAAAATGGAGGAGTACTACCCGATGAGGGTAACTGAAGGCTTTTGTCTAAACTCAGGAAACATTGTTCCTTTGTTAGGAAACCCCTCACTCACCACCTGGTGGTGACTTGCTTCATCATCGGGGCCCACCCAAGTGGCCTAGCGTCACTTGGGTGTGCTTCAACACCTGCGATTGCAGTGGAGCTGGTAGTGAAGTGTGGGGTGCAGACAAAAAAAGTGTAAGTGTTAAAATTGTCCTGGTTAATGCTTTTATATACTGTTTAATAAAAAAGTAACTGGACAAAATTAAAAATATAGGTGAGATAGTAGTAGGGAAGTTACGACCTACTTATCTCTATTTTATGTGTACTTCAACAAATCCTCTCTCGCCATTAATTTAGAATTCCCAATATTAAATTCCAATGTATATATATATATATATATATATATATATATATATATATATATATATATATATATATATATATATATATATATATATATATATATATTATATATATATATATACACATATATACATATATATATATATAGATAGCTATATATATATATATATATATAAAAATATATGTATATATATATCTATACTACTATAATAAAGGAAAAACTTTCAGCCTTTGAGGCGGGTAAACTCGGGAACCACAGCGCTAATCCACACACCCGATACACCGTTGGAGTCGTCAGGGTGTGTAGATGGTTATAGGCTATATAAATTAAAAAAAAAACGTTATTTAAAAAATTTACAGTAAAAAAAAGTAGTCCCTCCGAAGTAGCGCCGGCCACGACGTGCGTGCTCACGTCAGGAGCGCGGATGGAGCGGCGTCCTGGAGCGAGACGAGGAGTGGCAGACATGGCACGGGGGAGGAGCGGTGACGTGAGGAGCAGCGGACAGGCCAGCGGCAGTGCGAGCAGCGGACAGGCTGGAGGAGCGGCGGCTGAGGTAAGGGAGCGGCGGACATGGCGCGGGGGAGGAGCGCTGACGTGAGGAGCAGTGGACAGGCCAGCGGCGGTGCGAGCAGCGGACAGGCGGGAAGCGGCGGCTGAGGTAAGGGGACCCATGTCGGGGCAGGTGGGGGACGGGCTGGGCGGGGGCCCAGGCTGCCGGAGAAAACAGAATGATCCTGTGTTTTTATGCTGAAAGAGCAATCATTAACACACCTCTAGGCCAAAAAGATTAGCTATGATGCAAGCTTTCCCAGCCAATGTACACTCTGTAGAATGGATTGGTCAGCTGTACACCTCTGCAAAGAAGAACAGACATATTTAAAGCAGTATATCTGCAGCGGACAGGCGGGAGGAGTGGCTGAGGTAAAGGGACCCATGTCGGGACAGGCGGGGGTCGGGGCAGGCGGGGGATGGGCCGGGCAGGGGCCCCGGCTGCTGGACAATGTCGGGCAGGCGGGGGTCGGGGAAGCCTTTTGCTCCTGGACAACGTCGGGACGGGCTGCTAGTATATATATATATATATATATATATATATATAAGCAAAAAAGTACAATTGAACATTTTCAAACTTTCTGTAAATGTGAAGGAATTTTAAATTGGAGGATTAAAATTCAGTTGGCATCTTCAGGTTAATTTGTGAAAGCAGTGGACATGCATCAAATATAATATAATATGAGCGATGAGTGGTGCCAATCCAATGTAGAAAAGCCATAATCTTCCTCTGAAAGTTAAAATGTTAATTTCTTCATATTTGTTTGTGAATTAAATACATTATATCATAATTTGTGTATTTCTTTGATGAATGCTTGTTTCTGTATTTGTTGTGCATTGTTTCTTGGTTCAAATCACAGAAAATGCTTAGGCCACGACTCTAGGCTTCCAGTAAGGACTTTGTGGGTGTCCTCGGATTCCAATATTGATTCAATGGGGTTCTCGGGTTCCTGTAATGATTAAGTAGGGGTCCACAGAAGTCAAAGGGTTTTAAAACCACTGAACTAAATAACTCCCATTCATCAGAAGCACTGGGCTGCAGACCAGGAATATGCAGAACAGTGGTAGCACCCGGTGTCAGTGCTTCTATGGGAAAGCCATCAGGAACAAGACTCAGAGGGTGTCAGAAATATCTCTTGCAGTGAGTGAAACACTGTACGCATCTGTGAGTATTCTTGCAGAAATAGGGAGCACCGGGGCGCATAGTGGGAGTATGGTGGCCAGTACTAGTTCATGCTGCCAGTGCTGCTCTTGAGTAACACTGAGTATGTGTCAGTAATATAGCTCGCAGTGAGTGTTGCATTGTATGCATTAGCGAGAATTGTTTCAGACATTGGGGGCACTGCAGGACAGTTGTAGCACATGCGGCCGGTGCTTCTACAGGAAAGGCCCCAGTGAGTGAAATTCACAGCTATCAGTAATATCCCTCTCAGCAACTGAAGCATTGCATGCATTAGTGAAAATTATTTCAGAAGTGGCGCTCGGTAAGGGTAAGTGAAAGCATTAACAGTGTTTGACAAGAGATGAAGGGGCCACTCTTTGCAGTAAGTGCAGCTTGACCAGCGTCATCGATATTCCTTTCACAGACACTGATGGTCATCACTTGTCTGGGAAAGGAATTGAAATTGCAGATAATGATACTCTACAGGTATCGAAAACGTGTAGTAATGGTCCTTGACAGGTGTCAGTGGGATGCTTTGTAGTAGAGGATAGTGATACTCAGGTATCAGAGGTGTACTATGCAGTCATGGACAATGTTCCTTAACAAGTATCAGTGAGATGCCTTGCAGTCGTGGATGGTGATAGTGATACTCAACAGGTTTCAGAAATGCACACAGTTATAATTAGTGACATTTTGTGGATATCAGTGAGATGCTTTGCAGTCAATGATAGTGATACTCAAAGGTATCAGTGAGATGCCTTTCAGTCAATGATAGTGATACTCAACAGGTATCAGTGAGATGCTTTGCAGTCAATGATGGTGATACGCAACAGGTATCAGTGAGATGCTTTTCAGTCAATAATAGTGATACTCAACAGGTATCAGTGAGATGCCTTGCAGTCAACAATAGTGATACTTAACCGGTATCAGTGAGATGCTTTGCAGTCAATGATTGTGATATTTAACAGTTATCAGTGAGATGCTTTACAGTCAACGATAGTGCTACTCAACAGGTATCAGTGAGATGCTTTGCAGTCAATGATAGTGATACTCAACTGGTATCAGTGAGATGCTTTTCAGTCAATAATAGTGATACTCAACAGGTATCAGTGAGATGTCTTGCAGTCAACAATAGTCATACTTAACCGGTATCAGTGAGATGCTTTGCTGTCAATGATTGTGATCTTTAACAGGTATCAGTGAGATGCTTTACAATCAACGATAGTGATGCTCAACCGGTACCAGTGAGATGCTTTGCAGTCAATGATTGCGATCTTCAACAGGTATCAGTGAGATGCTTTACAGTCAACGATAGTGATACTCAATGGGTATCAGTGAGATGCCTTGCAGTCAACGATAGTGATACTCAACAGGTATCAGTGAGATGCTTTGCAGTCAATGATAGTGATACTCAACGGGTATCAGTGAGATGCTTTTCAGTCAATAATAGTGATACTCAACAGGTATCAGTGAGATGCCTTGCAGTCAATGGTAGTGATACTCAACAGGTATCAGTGAGATGCCTAGCAGTCAACAATATTGATACTTAACAGGTATCAGTGAGATGCTTTGCAGTCGATGATTGTGATCTTCTACAGGTATCAGTGAGATGCCTTGCAGTCAATTAAAGTGATACTCACCAGGTATCAATGAGATGCCTTGCAGTCAACGATAGTGCTACTCAACAGGTATCAGTGAGATGCCTTGCTGTCAATGATAGTGCTACTCAACAGGTATCGTTGAGATGCTTTGCAGTCAACAAAAGTGATACTCAACAGGTATCAGTGAGATGCCTTGCAGTCAACAATAGTGATACTCAACCGGTATCAGTGAGATGCTTTGCAGTCAACAATAGTGATACTCAACAGGTATCAGTGACATGCTTCGCAGCCAACGATAGTGATACTCAACAGGTATCAGTGAGATGCCTTGCAGTCAGCGATAGTGATACTCAAAAGTTATCAGTGAGATGCCTTGCAGTCAATGATAGTGATACTCAACAGGTATCAGTGAGATGCCTTGCAGTCAAAGATAGTGCTACTCAACAGGGATCAGTGAGATGCCTTGCTGTCAACGATAGTGCTACTCAACCGGTATTACTGAGATGCTTCGCAGTCGACGATAGTAATACTCAACAGGTATCAGTGAGATGCCTTGCAGTTAATGATAGTGATACTCAACAGGTATCAGTGAGATGCTTTGCAGTCAATGATAGTGATACTCAACAGGTATCAGTGAGATGCTTTTCAGTCAATAATAGTGATACTCAACAGGTATCAGTGAGATGCCTTGCAGTCAACAATAGTGATACTCAACAGGTATCAGTGAGATGTCTAGCAGTCAACAATATTGATACTTAACAGGTATCAGTGAGATGCTTTGCAGTCGATGATTGTGATCTTCTACAGGTATCAATGAGATGCCTTGCAGTCAAAGATAGTGCTACTCAACAGGTATCAGTGAGATGCCTTGCTGTCAATGATAGTGCTACTCAACAGGTATCGGTGAGATGCTTTGCAGTCAACAAAAGTGATACTCAACAGGTATCAGTGAGATGCCTTGCAGTCAACAATAGTGATACTCCACCGGTATCAGTGAGATGCTCTGCAGTCAACAATAGTGATACTCAACAGGTATCAGTGAGATGCTTCGCAGCCAACGATAGTGATACTCAACAGGTATCAGTGAGATGACTTTCAGTCAGCGATAGTGATACTCAAAAGTTATCAGTGAGATGCCTTGCAGTCAAAGATAGTGCTACTCAACAGGTATCAGTGAGATGCCTTGCTGTCAACGATAGTGCTACTCAACAGGTATTACTGAGATGCTTCGCAGTCATCGATAGTAATACTCAACAGGTATCAGTGAGATGCTTTGCAGTCAATGATAGTGATACTCAACAGGTATCAGAGATGCTTTTCAGTCAATAACAGTGATACTCAAAAGGTATCAGTGAGATGCCTTGCAGTCAATGATAGTGATACTCAATAGGTATCAGGGAGATGTTTTTCAGTCAATAATAGTGATACTCAACAGGTATCAGTGAGATGCCTTGCAGTCAATGTTAGTGATACTTAACAGGTATTAGTGAGATGCCTTGCAGTTAATGATAGTGATACTCAACGGGTATCAGTGAGATGCCTTGCAGTCAATGATAGTGATACTCAACGGGTATCAGTGAGATGCTTTGCAGTCAATGATAGTGATACTCAAGTGGCATCAGAAATGTGTGTAGTTATGAAGAGTGATCCTCAACAGGTGAGATGTCTACCAGTTTTAGATAGTCATACTCAACAGGTATCGGAGATGCAAACAGTTGTGAACAGTGGTCCTCAGCAGATTTCAGTGAAATTCTTTGCAGTCACGAATAGTGATAAGGTTACTCAACAGGAAACAGAAATTCATGCGTCGCAGACAGTGATCCTCGGCAGATATCGTGCCACACAGCTGGCGCTAATCATCAGGTCTCAACGAGTGTCCTCGCAGTAGTAGCTAGTGATGCTCACCAGGCATCAGTGACAAATT
Source organism: Lissotriton vulgaris (assembly GCF_964263255.1). Classification (NCBI taxonomy): domain Eukaryota; kingdom Metazoa; phylum Chordata; class Amphibia; order Caudata; family Salamandridae; genus Lissotriton; species Lissotriton vulgaris. The sequence goes on from NW_028249459.1 coordinate 284,345, forward strand.
CACAGTGAGTGAAACCTTCAGACCCCAGTGAGCCTTCTTTCAGAAAGTGACATTCAGCAGGTGTGAATGAGAGTTCTTCAGTGATGCTAAGCAGATGCAGGACTTGTGTTCACTTAGCTGAGGACAGAAGCTAGATACAGCCAGGGCTTGTTTTAATGAGGAGTGAATATTAACGTAACGAAGACAATAGCCAGTTTTTGTATGCACTCAGTGTTGTGTTACCTGCTGGTGTGTAAAGATGAGTTCCAGGCAGGATTCTTCTTCAAGTATTTTATTAGCAACTCTGCAGTCAGGGGACATCAACATCAACCTCTTCAAACCCTGACTCCACAACCGTCTACCCAGCCTCCCCGTACATTCCACCCTCAACACTCCAGATCCCCAGTGAAGTCCCCAGTATTCTAACACAGAATACTCCGACATCACACATCTTCCCCCTTAAAGAAAATAAAAAAAACTATATACAAAAAACAACAAAAAATAACATATTTAAACAACATTCCCATTTGCATAAAAACTCATCCACATTACAACACAACACGGTGCTAAACACAGTGCTACAATTACCAAGTTATTAGTATTCCAAATATATTTCTTCCTCATGTCCGATTTTTCTGGGTCCAGTATGAAATATCTTCTCCACGCTTCCTCCTTTCCCGCTCCCTTCATGAAGAGTAGCAGAGGCGCCTTACAAGTGTGAGCAGTCTGGGGTCTCGTCACATGCACACATTCCGCACTTTTTTCCCTTTCAGGAAAAGAAACCTAATACCACAACATACATCACCACTACAAAAACTAAAAGCACTTTACATGAGATGGAAGCAGGACAACAACACCAACTCCCAACGAACAGCACAAAGGTACTGCTAGAGACACCTGCTAACCCAGTATGACTGGCAAATATTTATGATGGGTACCTAATTAAGGGGCATATTAGCAAGGGCTGGCGATATAATTATCGCCACTTTAGTGTCTGTTTTCAGGCGATGAGTGGCGATAATTATATCGCAATATCATCAAGGACACGCTAGCGCGTGTTTCTTTGATGTAGAGCCTGTTTTTTCACAGCCTCGCCTTGCATCGCTAATGAAGTGCAAAGAAGGCGTGGCTGTGAAAACAACACATGAAAATATCGGGAAGGCAGCTTCGCAATATTGACAACGAGGTGCAGCAATAAAAAAAACTTGAGCTACCTCTACCTTAACGCTGGAATTTAACGTCTGTTAAATTCCAGACTAAGGCATACTAATAATGGTAGGTGGATTATGCTGATACGACCCCAGGGTCATATCAGCAATGTCAGCGCTGTTTTCCATGGAACATCGCTGGAAAACCAGCGATGTTCCATGGTAAACACCACTATCGCTGAAATATTATCGCCATAGTGCTATGTATTGTTAATATAGCGTTATCATGGCGATAATTTTCAGTGATAGCCAGCGATAATATTCCTACCGCTAGGTGGGGCCAGCGATAATTATTGCTGGCCCTTGTTAATATGCCCCTATGGGGCATATTAGCAAGAACCTCATTAAACTTTTCGCCGTTTTAACAGCAGGAAACTGCTGCTAAAACAGCAATAATGGGCTTGCTATTATGCGTTATAGAATTCCAATAGAAGCCCAGGTTAGATGTCCTGCTCAACTAACCTGGGCTTCTATTGGAATTCTATAACCAGGGCCGTTTCTGCCATTAGGCAGGACTAGGCGGCCACCTAGGGCAGCAAAATGATGAGGGCGGCATTTTGTTGTAATCATGCAGTGGAGTCTGGAGTGCACTGTGCAAGGGAAGCGCACCTGCTGATGTTTGCAATTGCTTGTTAGTTGTGTTTAGCCCGCCGAGCGGCACAAGTTCAAGTTCAGTAATTTGTATAGCGCACTACTCACCCGGAGGGTCTCAAGCCGCTTGAGGGAGCGTGGATGCGTTACTTATCGAGTAGCCAGGTTTTTAGCTGCTTTCTGAAAGAGAGGTGGTTCTGTGTGAGGCGGAGGTGAGTGGGGAGAGAGTTCCAAGTTTTGGCCGCTAAGTAGGAAAAAGATCTACCTCCCATGGTGGATCTATTAATGCGTGGAATTGTGGCGAGGGCTTGATTGGATGAACGTAGTTGGTGGGTGGGTGTGTAGAAGGACAGTCGTTTGTTGAGGCATTCGGATCCTAGTTCGTAGAGGGCTTTGTGTGCGTGGGTGAGGAGACAAAACTTTATTCTCTTGTTGACGGGAAGCCAGTGGAGATCTTTCAGGTGACCGGAAATGTTAGCTTGACGGGGGATGTCCAGTATGAGTCTGGCTGAGGCGTTTTGGATGCGTTGGAGTTTTTTCTGTAGTTTGGCTGTGGTTCCGGCGTAAAGGGTGTTTCCGTAATCTAGTCGGCTCGTGACTAGTGCAAGGGTGACTGTCTTTCTTGTTTCGGTGGGGATCCAGCGGAGAGCATGCGCAGGATGTTGAAGCATGATGATGAGACGGCGTTGACTTGTCTGGTCATCGAAAGGGAGGAGAGAAGGGAAGGTTTTTAGATCAGTTGTGAATGGGTGCACTGCCAGTTCATACGCATTCAGTTATAATTAAAGTGGGTATCCTAGGTGCTATTCGGCGAGTGGACAAACCTGAACCACTCCCTAGAGTAGAGGAAACTACTGCTAATTACTTCATGAATTGCCGAAGCACTCTAATTTGAGTATATGAATTGTTCAGTAACAATTTACAAAATTCATTAACAATTTACAAAATTCAAACACCAATTCTGACAGAAGTAACAAAGTTCCAATAGATGAGTGAATCTTGGAGTCTTTAATGGAGATTACAGCCAGCCGACACGTGTTTCATCGCCTTCGCGATTCATCAGGGCTGAAACAAACAAATGAGTAGCGTCTAGCATATTCTTTGAGCAGATGGAGTTACAAACAAGACCATAGTGTATGGCCGTTATAAAACATTCAGTATAGCTTCCTCCTGCAGTGAGCATACAGTGATTGTTTCATTTTATCAGGTTTGTATCAACACACACATCCGTGTCGAAGTTAAGGTGTATATTACCGATTATCCATAATGACGTGAATATATGTGATAGTGATTGTGATGGATATGTGCAGGGACGAGATAACCATCGTATATCTCAAAGGCAAGCAATGACACATGCTCTATATCTTGGCGGAAGTGTCCTAATCGTGAGCGGCTCTTTCATCCTACATGCTAGTCCTTTTGTGAAAATAGTGAGAAACAAGTGTCATTGTGAGAGCGTACCTAGAAGGCCGTATCGACGTCAGAAGGTCTGCATATTTTTGAAAAGAAGAAGACAAAACCGAAAAAATCTCATCACTAACCAAATTATAGTGATATTCAGGCAAAAATGTCACCAAATGAGACTGTTCGCCAATAATTATATGAAAACTCACCGCTCAGCTGGTGATAATTCCGACCCAGCCGGGCCCTTGACCAGTTATGCTAGTTCGAGTGCGTCCAGCAGCGGTCAATATCTTTATTTCTATGACAAAGTAAAAGTAATATATGTCATCTTAATATGTGCTGTTCGCGACGTTATCAAGGTAATATAAGATAGTTATTCTCTGTATATTCTAATGTCACAGGGATTGTCTCACTGGAGCCCTGGTATTAAAAATTATTATATACCTGTGGGGAATTCCCTGTCTTATACTCCAACATTAGTACTCAATCCGACTAATTGTGAATTTCTAGCATGTCACGCAATACCCCCAAAGGTACTGCTTATCCACTTACATGAGTATAGAATCAAGAAGTTTACAGTGGGCTCGGAGGTAACCCGATACAGTTCTTGGCGTTTATGATTTTCGTTATCAAAAAATTACTGTTAAGAGAAATGACAGTTATGTTAAACATTGACATGGTTGCAACAAGTCATTGTTGCGCAAAGTCATGATTTGAAAGTTGTTACCCCGGTTTTACCTATTCCATTTCCAAAGCGTGGATACCGGTTTCGGTTCCAATTCAGGCGGACTCCAAGCTGAAGGAGAACGAGTAATAGTGGTTTTCAGAATATGTTCATGTACGGAGAGTCATAATTTACACGTTCTACCTCAGCGCTTGAACACGATCGCATAATAAACTCACCCGTGTTTGGCTTTTCCAGTGCGTATGGCGGGTGCACCTCCTCCGAGCTCGGTTCCTGTTTGGACACGTGACTGTGTCCAAACAGACGTATATACGCGCCTGAACGTAACGTGTTCTAAAGACTAGAACGCGTATGATACTGTTGTTACCGACCATGTTGAATGGTCTCTCCATGTTGCAATTTACCCGTGTGGTGAAAATAAACGTCAGTAAAAGGAAATTTTCACACCAAATACGATGTGAAAATTGTATTACAGAAACACAAAGTATCTATGTATATTGAAAGCGAAAAAAGTGCGATGAGTAGATCGCAATTCGAGTGATGAGAAAAGTGCCCATCGGGTATCTATAAAAATGTATACGCTCCAATGTGAGAGTGGGTGTGTACTCTGGGAAATTCGGATATTTAGGATAGTTGATTCATACTGAAATATAGCGTGACATTAGATTCTAAGATGGTTTCCTATGGTGAGGTGCGCACCGTGAATGATTATGACTTCCTATATAGGTGAAAAGCCCAATAATACTGTGACTGTATAACATCTAACATTTTGTACAGTGTCATAAGTTATTGTTCTATGGTCTCATGATATTATTTATCTGTACAGGAGAATCATCCCAGCATTAGGAGAGATCTAAGTGTCGACGAGTTCACATGCACAGGTCTGCAATATATTACAATTTCCATAAACATTATTTAGTCAATGTAGTACAACAATACCTCAATTTAGTCACCTAAGAAATATTGCATTTCTTGGTCATAATTTAATCCTGACTCTACAGATTTCAAACGCATAATCCAAATCGCTTCAGTGCGTCTCAATCTCAATTCTCGATTCCCACCTCTAACTGCCAGTGGTATAGTTTCAATTCCAAAAAATTGCACATTTTTGTTCATATGATCTTTTTGGCAGGAGGCTACATGCAAAGCCACTGGATATTTAGGGTCACAATTTACAATCGCTCTTATATGTTCCATCATTCTCTCCTTTAATGGTCTTATTGTACTCCCCACGTAATATTTGCCACATTTACATTCAATAATGTAAATGACAAATTTAGTTGTGCAATTGATGTTGCTCTTGATGGTATAACATATGTCATCTGGGCCTGTGAAATTTGTTGTGCCATGTTTGGCCCATTTACACATACTGCAGAAACCGCATTTGTGAAAACCCAAACCCCGTTGTGTCAGCCAGTCAGTACTCCTTGTGTCCCGGGGTACAGTAGGACTCAACTTGTTTTGTAATGTATTCCCTCTTCTAAACGAGATTTGTGGTCGCTCTGTGATGCACTCGGTCAATGCTTTTTCGGATTTCAGTAAACTCCAATGTTTTGTTAAACTTTTTCTTAAGTCCTGATGGAGTGAATTGAAATCTGTGACCATTCTTATGCACTCCTTGTTATCCGAGTTAAGCTTTTGTCTGGTGGTTAGGGTGTCTATTCTCCTAACTCTCTTAATTCTTTTTTCAGCTTTTTTAATGGTGTTATTCGCATAACCCCTTGTGTGAAATCTTTCTTTCATGCTGGTAATACATCTCCCGAATTCACAGTCCTCACTACAGTTTCTTCTTGCCCGAATAAATTCGCCAAAAGGTATGGCGTTAATCTGGTGTGAGGGGTGTGAGCTTGATGCATGCAAGATTGCATTGCATGCTGTTGACTTTCTGAACAGTCTACTATGCAGACAGGTGGAAGAAATATAGAACTCAATATCCAATAATTCTATATTCGTTTTGCTCCACTTCATGGTGAAGTTGATCCTCCACGTATTGTCATTTAGGTATTTGAAGAAATTTTGTAATTGCTCTTCTGAGCCTGACCAAATGAGGATGCAGTCGTCAATATATCGACCCCAAAATATTATGGAGTCGATATACTGAGCACCCTTTCTGCCCCAAATTAGGTCTGCTTCCAGTGCCCCCATAAATAAGTTCGCAAACGAGGGTGATATCTTAGAGCCCATGGCTACACCTTGTTTTTGTCGGTACCAGTTCTTGTCACACATAAAGTAGTTATTTTTGAGGACCAATTCTATCATTGTGGATAGCATCTCAGTGTGTTTCCATAGTGTAGCTGGTCTGTTGAAAAGGATTTTGTTAATGGCCTGAATACCCAGATCTGTGTTGATACTGGTGTACAATGACACCACGTCCATTGTTACCAGAAGAAATTCTTCTTGCCATTCCATGTCTGCTAGGGTACTTAGAATATGCTTAGAATCCTGTATATAGGACGGTAAGTTTTTGACTAGCGGGCCCAGAAAGAGATCCACATATTCTGCTATTCGTTCCGTGGGGCCCCCTATGCCAGAAACAATAGGTCTCCCTGGTGGAAAAGGGAGTTCCTTATGAATCTTAGGCAAGGTGTATAACCATGGATATGTAGGTCTAAATACTTTCAAATATAGGTATTCTTCCTCGTTTAGCAAACCTGATTGTTTCCATTTTAACAACTGAGAATTGATTTCTATTGTTAAGGGACCAATGGGGTTGTAAGTGAGGCGTTCGTAGCATACTTCATCTTGTAACTGCTGATTAATTTCTAGTTGATAGTCCATGCGATCCATAATCACTACATTCCCTCCCTTATCTGCCTCTCGTATGGTGATAGTGTTGTCGTTCATAAGTGTGTTAAGTGCTACTCTTTCCCCAATGGTAAGGTTATCCTTATATTTGAACATTCTGTCCTTGCGTAGACGGTTCAGTTTGTCAAGATCTTCTAACACGCGTTTGTAAAAAGTGTCTATGGCATTGCCACCAGGTAGTGTGGGAATCCATTTGGACTTGGACTTCAGTCCACTGACAATGCTAAAATCAGATTCTATATCCAACTCCTCTAGAAGTCTGTCCATGTCTAGAGGAGAGTCCTCCATGTCGGTCAATGATAAGAGAAGATGAGTTGCATGTACATCATTTATTGATAAAGATTCAGTGGTGCTAGTTACAGGTGAATTAATAACCCCTCTGTCCTTCTTCTCCAAACCAAAGAAATGCTTTTTAAGTTTGAGGTTCCTCACAAATTTAAACAAATCGATTTTTAATTTACAAATATCCCCCATTGCATATGGGTTAAAACTAAGACCTTTGCTTAAAAGGGAAACCATGTCTGGAGTGAGGTTTATTTTGGAAAGGTTGATCACCTGCACTTCCCTAGTGTTTGCACCATCTAATTCCTGTTGGTCCCTGACCTCAACTTCCTTCTGTAGTCCTCTGAGCTTTCGTCCCCTGCCCCTCCTGGTTTTGGATCGGATTGGTTTCTTGCTGTAGGGTACCTGTTGCCCTTCCTGATCCGTAAAACCTCTTGAAAAAAAGGTGGCATCCCTTGTCTATCTTGGTTATCTGATTCTCCTCCTACAGTGCCTGTGGAGTTGAGTGAGGTATTGCTGGATGATAATGAGGTAGGTTCTGAGCCCTGAGTTTTCTTGTTAGTATTGGTGTTTTTAGAGCTATTTGGGATCAGGGAATCATATTTTTTATCAAAAGTAAAGATTCGACCACAAGTGTAATCCAACTCATCCCTTCTCAGTTGCCTGGCTTTCCTATTTTTGATGTCAGATTGATGTTTTAATAGGATTTCATCCAGGATAGTATAATTTTTTACAGTAGATTCAGGTCTATTTAGATCTTTAATTTCTTGTTCTATGGTAGCTATTTCTGCTTGCAATTTAGTAACCTTGCGTTCAGCACTAACAATTAATATCTCCATAAGGGTAATAGAATTGTTAGAGAGAGATTCTTCCCATTTGATCATGAGGTCGGCATCTAGGTCGTCGTAGGTGGGAAAGATTTGGCCTCTAAGACCTCTAGGAACGCGTTTCAATCTCAAATATTGTTTGAGAGTCGCGCCATCCCACCATTTTGAGTTCTCTAGTTTCTTTAAGCGTTCCAATTTAATGAATTTGTCTCTGAGGCCCTCAATACGAGGGGGATTAGTGCTGGTGGAAGCGGTTTGAGAGGACATGCCTTTTGCTAGGTTCTCAAACAACTCTTCTGCCATTTTGGTTCTATCCATATTTGGATAATGTGGTGTAATCTAGCACTGGTATACTAGAAATCTCTCACGTGTATTAGGATTGCGTGGCGGCTACCCTCAACTGCAAACTAACTAGAGAAGGGAAGGTTTTTAGATCAGTTGTGAATGGGTGCACTGCCAGTTCATACGCATTCAGTTATAATTAAAGTGGGTATCCTAGTTGCTATTCGGCGAGTGGACAAACCTGAACCACTCCCTAGAGTAGAGGAAACTACTGCTAATTACTTCATGAATTGCCGAAGCACTCTAATTTGAGTATATGAATTGTTCAGTAACAATTTACAAAATTCATTAACAATTTACAAAATTCAAACACCAATTCTGACAGAAGTAACAAAGTTCCAATAGATGAGTGAATCTTGGAGTCTTTAATGGAGATTACAGCCAGCCGACACGTGTTTCATCGCCTTCGCGATTCATCAGGGCTGAAACAAACAAATGAGTAGCGTCTAGCATATTCTTTGAGCAGATGGAGTTACATACAAGACCATAGTGTATGGCCGTTATAAAACATTCAGTATAGCTTCCTCCTGCAGTGAGCATACAGTGATTGTTTCATTTTATCAGGTTTGTATCACTCGTGCAACCACAACACATCCGTGTCGAAGTTAAGGTGTATATTACCGATTATCCATAATGACGTGAATATATGTGATAGTGATTGTGATGGATATGTGCAGGGACGAGATAACCATCGTATATCTCAAAGGCAAGCAATGACACATGCTCTATATCTTGGCGGAAGTGTCCTAATCGTGAGCGGCTCTTTCATCCTACATGCTAGTCCTTTTGTGAAAATAGTGAGAAACAAGTGTCATTGTGAGAGCGTACCTGGAAGGCCGTATCGACGTCAGAAGGTCTGCATATTTTTGAAAAGAAGAAGACAAAACCGAAAAAATCTCATCACTAACCAAATTATAGTGATATTCAGGCAAAAATGTCACCAAATGAGACTGTTCGCCAATAATTATATGAAAACTCACCGCTCAGCTGGTGATAATTCCGACCCAGCCGGGCCCTTGACCAGTTATGCTAGTTCGAGTGCGTCCAGCAGCGGTCAATATCTTTATTTCTATGACAAAGTAAAAGTAATATATGTCATCTTAATATGTGCTGTTCGCGACGTTATCAAGGTAATATAAGATAGTTATTCTCTGTATATTCTAATGTCAAAGGGATTGTCTCACTGGAGCCCTGGTATTTAAAATTATTATATACCTGTGGGGAATTCCCTGTCTTATACTCCAACATTAGTACTCAATCCGACTAATTGTGAATTTCTAGCATGTCACGCAATACCCCCAAAGGTACTGCTTATCCACTTACATGAGTATAGAATCAAGAAGTTTACAGTGGGCTCGGAGGTAACCCGATACAGTTCTTGGCGTTTATGATTTTCGTTATCAAAAAATTACTGTTAAGAGAAATGACAGTTATGTTAAACATTGACATGGTTGCAACAAGTCATTGTTGCGCAAAGTCATGATTTGAAAGTTGTTACCCTGGTTTTACCTATTCCATTTCCAAAGCGTGGATACCGGTTTCGGTTCCAATTCAGGCGGACTCCAAGCTGAAGGAGAACGAGTAATAGTGGTTTTCTGAATATGTTCATGTACGGAGAGTCATAATTTACACGTTCTACCTCAGCGCTTGAACACGATCGCATAATAAACTCACCCGTGTTTGGCTTTTCCAGTGCGTATGGCGGGTGCACTTCCTCCGAGCTCGGTTCCTGTTTGGACACGTGACTGTGTCCAAACAGACGTATATACGCGCTTGAACGTAACGTGTTCTAAAGACTAGAACGCGTATGATACTGTTGTTACCGACCATGTTGAATGGTCTCTCCATGTTGCAATTTACCCGTGTGGTGAAAATAAACGTCAGTAAAAGGAAATTTTCACACCAAATACGATGTGAAAATTGTATTACAGAAACACAAAGTATCTATGTATATTGAAAGCGAAAAAAGTGCGATGAGTAGATCGCAATTCGAGTGATGAGAAAAGTGCCCATCGGGTATCTATAAAAATGTATACGCTCCAATGTGAGAGTGGGTGTGTACTCTGGGAAATTCGGATATTTAGGATAGTTGATTCATACTGAAATATAGCGTGACATTAGATTCTAAGATGGTTTCCTATGGTGAGGTGCGCACCGTGAATGATTATGACTTCCTATATAGGTGAAAAGCCCAATCATACTGTGACTGTATAACATCTAACATTTTGTACAGTGTCATAAGTTATTGTTCTATGGTCTCATGATATTATTTATCTGCACAGGAGAATCATCCCAGCATTAGGAGAGATCTAAGTGTCGACGAGTTCACATGCACAGGTCTGCAATATATTACAATTTCCATAAACATTATTCAGTCAATGTAGTACAACAAGACCTCAATTTAGTCACCTAAGAAATATTGCATTTCTTGGTCATAATTTAATCCTGACTCTACAGATTTCAAACGCATAATCCAAATCGCTTCAGTGCGTCTCAATCTCAATTCTCGATTCCCACCTCTAACTGCCAGTGGTATGGTTTCAATTCCAAAAAATTGCACATTTTTGTTCATATGATCTTTTTGGCAGGAGGCTACATGCAAAGCCACTGGATATTTAGGGTCACAATTTACAATCGCTCTTATATGTTCCATCATTCTCTCCTTTAATGGTCTTATTGTACTCCCCACGTAATATTTGCCACATTCACATTCAATAATGTAAATGACAAATTTAGTTGTGCAATTGATGTTGCTCTTGATGGTATAACACATGTCATCTGGGCCTGTGAAATTTGTTGTGCCATGTTTGGCCCATTTACACATACTGCAGAAACCGCATTTGTGAAAACCCAAACCCCTTCGTGTAGGTTGGTTTTGGCGGTGTTAGGTTCTTTGGTGAGGGAAAGGATCAGCTGGGTGTCGTCCACGTAGGAGATGATGTTGATGTTGTGTTGTCGCGCGATGGATGCGAGGGGACTCATGTATACGTTGAAGAGGGAGGGACTGAGTGATGATCCTTGTGGTACGCCACATATGACTTCGGTGGCTTCTGATTTGAATGGGGGGAGGCGGACTCTCTGGGTTCTTCTGGCGAGGAACGAGATGATCCAGTCCAACGCTTTTCCTTGTACTCTGACGTTGTTGAGGCGTTGTATGAGTGTGTTATGACAGACTGTGTCGAATGCGGCGGAGAGGTCAAGTAGGATGAGGGCAACTGTTTCTCCGTTGTCCAGTAGCGTTCGGATGTCGTCTGTAGCAGCGATAAGGGCGGTTTCGGTGCTGTGTTTGGCTCGGAAGCCGGACTGTGAGGGGTCAAGTGAGTTGTTGGATTCAAGGAAGGCGGCGAGCTGACTATTGACGGCTTTCTCGATGACTTTGGCCGGGAAGGAGAGGAGTGAGATGGGGCGGTAGTTCTTAAGTTCAGAGGGATCTGCAGTGGGTTTCTTCAGAAGGGCGCTGAGTTCGGCATGTTTCCAGCTTTCTGGGAAGGTAGCGGAGATGAAGGAGCAGTTTATGACATCGCGGAGATGGGGTGCGATGATGGAGTCTGCTTTGTTGAAAATGTGGTGGGGACATGGGTCAGTTGGCGATCTCGAGTGGATGGAGTTCATCAGGCGGATGGTGTCTTCAGTCGTGATTGGGTTCCAGGCGCAAAAGTTGTGAGAGTGCTGCTTTGGTGCGGAGTTGGGTGGAGTGGGTTGTTATTCGGTCAGGTTTACAAAGCTGTTATGAATGTCGGCGATTTTGTTGTGGAAGAAAGAGGATAGAGAGTCGCAGAGGTCCTGGGAGGGAGTGATGTCGTTGGTGCCGGCGGTGGGGTTGGTAAATTCTTTGACGATGTTGAATAGTTCCTTGCTGTTGTGGGCGTTGTCGAGTCAATCCTTGAAAGCTGATTTCTAGGTGGATCGGATCAATTGGTGGTGTTTGCGGGTGGCGTCCTTGAAGGCGGTCAGGTTGTCAGTGGTTGGGTTTTTTCTCCAGGTTTTCTCGAGGGTACGACATAACTTCTTGGATTTCTTAAGGTCATCGTTGAACCAAGGGGCCTTTTTGTTTCCTTGTTTGATCTGGTGGTTTTTAAAGGGTGCTAATTCGTCAGCGCTGTGGGTGATCCATTGTGTGAGATTAGTGGCAGCTTGGTTTGGGTCCGATGATATGGCGGGGGGGGTTTGATTAAGCGATGTGAAGAGTTGGTCGGTGGTGATTTTGTTCCAGTTTCTTCGGGGAATAGGTTCTGGTGGGATGTGGGTCGTGGTCTTTTTGTAGCTGAAGTGGACGCAGCTGTGGTCCGTCCAGTGGAGGGCTGTAGTAAGCATGGGCGGAAAATCCGTTTCGCTCGCGGATTTTGCGGATTTTTGGGAAATTCGCAATCCGCGAGATTCGCGAATCTCCCGCAAAATCCGCAAATCCGCGAGCAGCGGATTTTGCTCGCACTGCTCGCACTGTTCGCGTGAGTTCGCGGCTTCCCAGTACAACTTCGCGCCCCGCGAATAAGTGCTAAATTGCAGAAATACGATCTTAGCAAAACTGAAACTACTTACCAGGTTCAAAAGTTCAGGCTCATCATTAGTAGCCATTTCCTGTAGTGCTTCCTGAGGGGCCCCTCCAGAGTTCAGTTGCCAGTTGCAACTATTATGTGACCCTGCTCTGAACCTCAGAATAGTTACACATATGCCACAAAGGTCCTGAATTACAGCTAAGGGAGACAAGCAGGAGCCAGGCTGGAAGTTAAAATCCATTAATCAGCCCCTAATTCATTATTGTCAGTTGGGGCAGGGCAGGTGTTGTAACTAATTTTGCAACAATGAAAGCACTTAGCAAGTGCAAAAGATCACTAATCAGGGCGCACTAAGGAAGCAGGTGCCAGCTAAAAAAATATTCTGTGACACATTAATCAGCCCCAAATTAATTCAGGTCACTTGAGGCAGGGAAGGTGTGCTTTGCTTTGCCGAAAATAATGTACACTGGACAACCAGAGGGTGTGGTGATGAAACAGAGGGTGGCATGGGTGGGCCAGAGGGTGGCATGAGTAGTCAGAGAGTGGCAGTGGTGACAGAGAGTGGCAGTGATGAAGAAGAGTGTCCCAAACAGGCTGGACACGTAGAAACAACAAGTTCGCAAAACTTGCGACCCGACAGGTAAGTTCGCAAATTGCGAAATTGTAAAAACCCTCGCGAACTGGCAGAAACACGGGCGAACACAAAAAAAAAAAATCCGCAAATTCGCGGAAATTCGCGGATTTTGCGGATTGCGAGTTCGCAAATCCGCAAAATTCGCGAACGCGAGATTCGCAAAATTCGCCCATGCTTAGGCTGTAGTGTGATCGAAGGAGATGTGTTTGCTGGAGGTGAAAATGGGGTCGAGCGTGTGTCCGGCTAAGTGGGTGGGGGTGTCAACAAGCTGTTTGAGTCCGAGATTGGCCAGGTTGTCCAGAAGGGTGGTGGTGTTGCTGTCGTTTTTCTTTTCCAGGTGGAAGTTGAGGTCTCCCAGTAGAATGTAATTCTCGGAGGTGAGGGCATGTGGGCTGATGAAGTCAGTGATGTCTTCGTTGAATTGTGTGCGGGATCCTGGTGGTCTGTAGATGAGGGTGCCTCTAAGTGTGGTTCTGGGGTCGGTGTGGATCTGGAAGTCAAGGTGTTCGGCGGTCGCGAGGTTATCGTCATAGCTGGTCGTGATTCGGATGGTGTTCTTATGGGCGATGGCGATGCCTCCTCCTGTTTGGTTTGTGCGATCTTTTCGGATGATCTTGTAGGCGTCCGGGATGGCTATGGCGATGTCGAGCGCTGATGAGGTGTTCATCCAGGTTTCAGTAAGGAGGGCGACGTCCGGCGAAGTAGTGTCGAGTAGGTCCCAGAGTTCAGTGGCGTGTTTGTGGACCGAGCGGATGTTCAGCAGGATGCATTTCAGGTGGTTAGATTCGGAGCTGTGTTTGGAGGAGGAGGATTTGGTATGGGTCTTGATGCAGGCGAACGTGCAGGAGTAGCAGGAGAAAGGACCGTGGGTGTGTCCTGGAGTAGCTACGCAGCATTGTGAGGTGCGACCGGGGTTAAGGGCAAGGAGAGTAGCGGCGGCATACGTTATGCGGGTGGGGAGGATTTTGCGGGGACAGGGGTTCTGGAGCTGGGCGCGGTCCAGGCGCGGACGGGCGTAGACGGGCTTACCTTTGGCGCACCTTTGGGGCGCATCCGCTGCGCGTGAACGCTGCGCGCAAATGCATCTGTCATAAGTGGTTAGAGGAGGGGGTGGGGTGAGGTAGGAGCAGCTGGGAGGCGGGAGCGGGGTGGATAGCCGGGCTGTGAGGCAGAACATCAAACAAACCGACAAAATGGCAGCGAGCCAAAAAGCACTACAGGACGAGATGGGGCACGACCTTAAAGAAGCGCTAATAGACTGGTCAGCACAGTCAGTCAGACAACAATACACAAAGCAGGCAAAGCAGGTGACGCAGACTAAAATAATGGTACAGTTAATATCTATGCACGGTCTCAAAAGTACAGCGCTACAATCTCTAATCAATCTGCAGTGCGAGCAAGTAAGGTAATAGGTGCTACGATGCCTAGCAGCTTATAGCAATTTAGAGCAATGCGTGCAGAGCGTGGAGATCTGATCGTAACGATACCAGCTGATGTGCAGGGAGCAGCGAGGGGAGCGACCGCTTCGCAGAAGCGCAGGACGGTCACAGCGCTATTGCCGGATGGGTAAGGCTTCACTCTCTGTGGGAGGGAGGAGCAGCTGGGAGGCGGGAGCGGGGTGGATAGCCGGGCTCTGAGGCAGAACAACAAACAAACCGACAAAATGGCAGCGAGCCAAAAAGCGCTACAGGACAAGATGGGGCACGACCTTAAAGAAGCGCTAATAGACTGGTCAGCACAGTCAGTCAGACAACAATACACAAAGCAGGCAAAGCGGGTGACACAGACAGAAATAATGGTACAGTTAATATCTATGCACGGTCTCAAAAGTACAGCGCTACAATCTCTAATCAATCTGCAGTGCGAGCAAGTCAGGTAATAGGCGCTACGATGCCTAGCAGCTTATAGCAATTTAGAGCAATGCGTGCAGAGCGTGGAGATCTGATCGTAACGATACCAGCTGATGTGCAGTGAGCAGCGAGGGGAGCGACCGCTTCGCAGAAGCTCAGGACGGTCACCCCTAGATTAATGGCGTCTGTGTGTAGAAGAAGAGCGGGGTGCAGGACACACTAGTGCAAGTGTGGGTCCCCAGGGTCGTCAATCTTGTAGCGCTGGGATAGCGCTACCAATGACGGCCCTGGGGAACATTCTTGGCCAATCCACGAGCAGTGCTTCGGCCAGGGAGGGCAGGCCAGTGACGGTGACGCGCACGGCGCACCAGTGCCACCATCTCTCTCGACGCGCGCGGGGGACCGTCGGACTGTGTGTGTCGGCTGGCGCGCTGCTCCCCCTTTGCCCATAATTTAATTAGTATACTGGTCTGCAGCTGCCACCTGCCAGTGCCACACAGAGTCTTGTCCGGTCCTGACTCCGTCTCCCGCCGGCCCTCTCCCCAGGACCACGAGCCTGCAAAACAGCATAGCCGTGGTCAGGCCTGGCAGTGGTGGTCGTGTCGTGGGGACCTTCGTACGTATGCAGCAGCAGGTTGTGACTTGAGCAGTCAGTCAGTGCACCACCACCGGTGAGTCAGTCAGGAGGCCGCTGGGCCTGGCTGCGAAAATAAATATAAAAATATATATTTCGGATCGGATCGGAATCGGATGCATTTGCATGCTGCAAATTCAATTATTTGTAAATGAATCATGTGTTAATTATGTGTACATCACTCAGGCCTAATGTTGTAAATGAGGCGGAGGCGGGCGGGTGAGGTGAATCATTATCTGTTTTCTCCGACTCCGGACCGAGCCCGTCCTCACGGTCGGCTGGAGAGTGGCGCAAAACACTGTCACTGAGTGAGCAGGAGCTGGGTAACAGGCAGCACTGTGAGGTGACGCCCTGTGTCCGAGTGAGGACGGTTTGGATGGTGGTGGCGCCAGCGGGGCGGGTCTGTTTGCTGCAGCAGGCAAGGCAGGCTAAAAAGACCTGAAAGTAGATAAGATGGCGTTGGTGGCGGGCCCCATGTCCAGGCCTCCGGCCTGTGACTGAGGTGAGGTGATGATGGAATGAATCTATGATCTCCGAGTCCTTGCATGTGAGCAAGGCTGCAGGAGCCTGGAGGAGTAGTAGGACACGGGAGACGGGGTCAAGGAACCACGAAGGGAGTGTGCACAGTGCAGAACTTAAGAGAAGAGGACCCCTTCCCTTATTTATGCGTTTTTTATATAGGGCGGACTTTACCCAAATGTGTCAGAGCGCTTCACAATAGGAACAGAACTGATACATGTGAACATTACAAGTGAACAAATTACAAAAGCAAACGTTACATTAAATGAGGCAAAAGTGACAATCGTGAGCCAACAAAATACAATAGGTAGCAAACGGTGCATTACAGGAGGAAAAAGTGACATGTGT
Organism: Lissotriton vulgaris; assembly: GCF_964263255.1. NCBI lineage: Eukaryota > Metazoa > Chordata > Amphibia > Caudata > Salamandridae > Lissotriton > Lissotriton vulgaris. The sequence continues at coordinate 300,949 of NW_028249459.1, forward strand.
GCAGGTTACAAAAGCGTACAAAGTAGACATAGTGGTATAATACTGCAATATATGGAGGACACTCAAACACCAAACGTTACATAGGCAATGGTGGCACTTGTGCAAGTATCGAAAACAAACAAAATGTAAGAGGTAGAAAACTGTGTTACAAGAGAAAAGTGACGTGTGCATGTTACAAACGAGTACCAAACACAGTTAGAAGGATAATACTGCAAAGGGAGGGGGCGGCATTTTTCAATTCTCGCCTAGGGCGGCACAACACCTAGAAACGGCCCTGTTTATAACGCATATTAGCAAGCCCATTATCGCCGTTTTAGCGGCAGTTTCCTACCGCTAAAACAGCGATAATTTTAACGAGGTTCTTGCTAATATGCCCCTAAAATCCATGGCAAGCCAAGCAGGGGCAAAGGTGTGCGAGAGGTGGTATTGAAAGAACCGGGGTGGGGGAGGAAGGGTGTTAGGGGTGACCAGTGACATGTGACATTATTTTCTGAAAAGTAAAAAAGCATTCTTGGTTGCATTAAAATATTGCACCATATTCTGCAACGTAAATAAACACAAAACGTAGTTGACCTTTGCTGACTGCAGAATCCCTAGTTTAAAGCCCTTACACACCACCCCATTCCTGAGACACCCACAGAGCTCTCACGAAGCATAGCGTGTATATAGTGTGTTCAGAGATCTCTATAGCAAGTCACCGATGGCTTCGTTGGCACTCCATCGATAATGCAGATGGGCTGATAATGGGCATTTGAAGCTCATATGAATTATGAAATCGGTGGTAACTCTATGGATGGTGGGGGGAGTTGGAGGCAAGGGAGGGAGACTGGTGTGGAGGTTAAACGACGGATAACTTCAAATCTACTCCCTAGTTCTTAGTACACAGGATGTATCCGCGACTCCAGGGTTGAGGAAGGAATTGAGTAATAGGCACCTCACAGCACACTTAAAAATGTATTTAGCTTAATGCATTTCAGTGAGGAGGTGAGGCAAGTCTCTCTCTTTAGTAAGGTAGTTCAAGGGGTTAACAAGTCTGCTGCAGAAAAGCTGCTCGACCTTTAGCTTCACACTTCATATTCCGGAGGGGACAACTAACCTTCCAATACTTTCCAGGTCAATACAATGAATACAATTGAGTTTGGGAGATTTACAATGCGTGATATTACCTGCCTCAAGGTAATGCTCTTGAACTGTGCTGCAGCACTGTCTATTTCATCTGCATAACTTAAACGCATACAGTTGCTACGTAGGAACAGTGGACGGCTTTACAGAGAATGTTTTTATACAAAGAGGAGTCTCGAGGTGCTACACGAAAACCGATTGTGTTTATTCTCTTTCTTTGTTCTTTATTGAAGGTGACAAGGAAATGGCTACAACTACTGCATGCTGCCTTAACAGTATCTTCCCACTACAATCCTAAACTCCTGCATGAAATATTGTCCTGGACTTAAAACTGTTGATTGTTTTCCTCTGCTTCCTTTCTATGGAATGGCCCTCACATTCCTTCAATCCCTCTCTGGGTGTATCCTACTTTTAGTCACATGATTGTACCTTAGTCTCTATTATTGCATGTTTTTAATTTCCCACAACCTGTTTTATAGTTCACAACTTCTCCTTCTTTTAAGCCATATCCCTGCAACTTAGCAATAATTAGCCCCTGATCTAGAGTTTGTGGATAGGGGGACTCATTTATGAGAAATGACGCATCGCTGCGTGAAAGCAGCGATACGTCACTTCTCAGTGCGCACTCCTTGCGACCTTCCTGATGCGTCATATTTAATGTATGACGCATCATGTCGCAAGGAGTTACAGATACGTCAGTATTTCTGACGTATCTGTAAGCGCAAAAGTGACGCATTGCTGGAGTGTGTCACAAAAGTGACACAACTCCAGCAATACTTCCTTTCACATATGGGGCAAGCCCCATGTGAAAGGGCCTGCATCAGTCTTACGCCTGCTGTGAAGCAGGCGCAAGATTTTGATGCAAAAGCGTCCTAAAAGTGACGCAGTGAAATCTCATAGATCTCACTGCGTCACTTCTACGACCCTTCCTTGCGCCAATACGCCCCCCTTGCATACATTTTACCTGCCGCAGGTATAATGTGGCGCAGGGGTTTACAAAGTGACGCATCTACCTAGATGCGTCACTTTGTAAATATGGTGCAACAAGGCGCATTTTTTACGCCACTGGTGCGTCACAAAAAGTGACGCACCGGGGCGTAAAAGTGAAGCAAGGGCTCATAAATGAGGCCCAGGGTACTCTGTCATAAACCGTATGGAGTACCCCACCCATCAAACCCGTGGCCTGGCCATCCGGACGGACAGATAATCAGATGGACAATCCGCTTTCCATCAACTGCGCTCTTGTTCCGTCAACCAAAAGCTTACTCCGACGGCCTGATGGAGCGCCGCCTATCAGGCTAAGGACATCACACTGTTCGCCCTAGTCAGGGCAGATGGTCTAATGCAGAGACCTTCAATCTGTGGGCGCGATCCCCAGGGGGGCCGTGGAGGCATGGCAAGGGGGTCGCGCTCTTCATTTGCAAAAAGAAAATGTCTGAGACGTAGTTGAAATGCTTTCCCCTGCAGTTTTATTCCGGTACTGGGAAATCTTAGCCAGACAGACATCTAAATGGCCTTTCTACCAGTATGTTGCTGGCCTGAAAGAAATACAAATATGCACAACGAGTTAATCTGCAAATGTAAATGATTTGCAGATTAACTCGTTGTGCACATTTACATTTCTTTCAGGCCAGCATCACACTGGCAGAAAGGTGTGTTTAGCTGTATCACTGGCTTCAATTTCAGAGAGTACTGTTGCAGGTAATAAGCAGTGACCTAACAAAACGTGAGGGGGGTCCCCTGGAAGATATGCTGAAGGAGCCCCCCACATGCGTTGGCCTTTGTAAGGCCCCTGGAAGCAAATGATGGCAGCCAGTGAGCAACATTCAGTCTAACACTGTACCAAACCCCACATCCATATGTAAGATTATTTTTTTGCGCTCAATATTTCGTGATTAGAGGAGCAATTTTCTGCATGCTATTTATTTATATTCAGGCACTTCTGAAGTGCTATATACAGGTAGGTACCCCCTCGCTCTTTTTTCAAAGCCCATTTCTGCAAGTCACTAAGCAGTCCTATAAAATCACAGGGGCCTTGCAGTGGACATTTACTAAAAAGGTTTAAAAGTTACTGAAAAGCAGCAACAGGTGTTGCTGCTCTGTAGAAGGCCCTTTGTAAAGCTGTACTGGTCCCCTTTTTGTTGCTTATTGCTATATATTGGTTTTAAACTGTTACTAAAGAGGTGCAACCACAGATTGACCATTTCTCTGGAGATCATTTATGGTTGTCAATGATAAGCACTGCCAGGTTCTAGAAAGGGAGTTCTTAGGCCTTAACATTTTGATGGGGGGTCTTGACATCAAAAAGTGTGAAGACCACTGGTCTAATGTAATTTATTCTGTCCTTCAACTCCAAGGAAATCCTGGCCACCAGAACAGTTAAAATAAGGTCCCGCAAACCCAGGAAAAAGCTCCTTGGGGTATGAGGTCAGTAATCAAATCAAATCAAATATAACTTTATTCGATTGTTAAAAAGCAATCATAAAAGTGTACATAAAAAACATTCCATTTAAAAAAGAATCATTAATTCATTATATAATCACAATGGCGTACAGGAACAGTAATGAACAAAGATAAGGTGCTTCACATCCATAATATCATATTTCACACAGTGCATCATAAAAGCACACTCTTTCTACTACGCATCACGTTTTTCAAATACAAAGTCATTGTCGCAACACAAAGATGGTTGTCCAAGTATTGGAGGCTAAGCATAGCCGCACAGCATTGCTGATGGCCCATCTCTCTCAACAAAGGCAATAAAATATTATATTTAATCAAACCATAAAATTTACAAAAAAGGACAACATGTAGTGTACTCTGGGGGGATACATTATCACACGGACAGGGAGATAATTCCTGCTGCCAGTTGTTTACTGTCGGATAACTAACAAGTCTGTCGAAAAATCCAAATCTAAAACGAGACAGAAGAAATCTATCATAGTTATTTGGGACCTACATCAAATAGGGTTGAATATTAAAAGTTGATAAAATCATTTGGTGATGCAGGACAGTGGGTTTTAAAACCTCAGATGTAATTCTTATAGAATCTAAAAAAGCCAAACCCTCCCTCTTAAGTTCTTTGAGTGAAATGGCTGAAAAAGAAAGCAGATTTTGGAAATACTCAGACTTTCCAATATCTGTTAAAAAATGTGCATACCTCAGCCATGGTATCCTCATAGCTCCCTCTAGTTTTAAAATATCTGTCAAAATATCCCTATAAAGCTTAGTTTCATCCTCTGTCCATAGCTTGTGCCATAAAAGCACAGGCTCCAGCCTAATTAAGTCAGATATAAAAGCAAGACCCAATTCTGTATGACAGTTATAATTCGGGGTGCTTTTGGGAACTGCAAGAATAAACTTTAAGAAGGAGTTTTCCACCACCTGGATAGGTGTAGGGTCAGCAAGGCCCCACACTCCACTACCATAAATTGCACCAGACACACATTTAGCTTGGTAGATCTTAAGTAGCTCCACCGGGGGTCTGGTGCCCAGTTTCTTAGATAAACTCTTCAGGGCGGTAGTAGAGCGAACCAACGCAAGTTTTTTCACCATCACTGCCTGCGACCAAGAGTCACTCTGAGTAAACAGTATACCCAGGTATGAAAATTGCTTAGTTGATTCAAGCTTCTGGCCTGCAATGAAAATGTCTTTCTTAGGTTTATAGCACTTGCCGCAATGCATGGTAAAAGTTTTAGATGTATTAACTCTCAAACCCAACTCCTTCATGAAGTGGAAAAAAAACTATCCACCACACGTTGGAGTCCCATATGAGTAGGCGACATTAGGATAGCATCGTCAGCGTACAAAAGTGCCGGGATTGGGCGGCCGGCAACATAGGGGGGATCTAAACTATTATCACAGAGATCTCTTTCCAATTCATTAATATACAAATTAAAAAGGAAGGGGGCCAGGACACAGCCCTGCCTGACACCGCTCCTGATTGGAATTTTATCAGTACGTTCCCCCTTCAAGCCATAGCGAACGTGGGCTGATGCGTCGCTATAAAAACGTTTAAGATAATAAATAATATTTTCATCAACCCCAAGTTGTCCCAATAATATCCACAGTTTGGAGTGAATCACACAGTCAAATGCGGCAGAGAGGTCAACAAAGGCCAGGAGCAAGTTCCCTTTTTTGGCCCTTGTGTACTTCCCGACCAGCATTAAAAGGTTCATACCCTGTTCGACTGTACCAAGCCCAGAGCGAAAACCATACTGTAAGTCAGATAGGATAGAGTTTTCACTGGCCAAAACCAGGAGCCGATCCAAAACTATCCGTCCCGCTATTTTTGTAAAAGAATCTAAAAGTGAGATGGGTCTATAGCAACCCGGGTCGTGCCTATCCCCTTTTTTTTATAAATGGGCACTATTACAGACTCTACCCAGGTAGGCAAAAATTCCGAAATACAGCTAGCATTAAGCTAAGCATGGGCGGAAAATCCGTTCCGCTCGCGGATTTTGCGGATTTTCGGTAAATTTGCAATCCGCGAACGCTCGCGAATTTACCGAAAATCCGCAAATTCGCACGCAGCTGATTTTTTTTTCTTGGTGATACAATTTTGCGGCGTGCGGCGTTCACTGAGACCCATGTGAATGGTATCCTGGCAGACCTGGCCCCAGAGCTAACATCTTAGACCCCACCCAGAATGGGTTCCGTGCGGGCCATAGCACGGAGACAGCCCTACTTTCCATGGTCGAACACCTGCGCTCCGTGCTTGACTCTGGTCGGACTGCGGCACTCCTGCTATTAAATCTGAGTGCCGCGTTCGACACGGTTTCGCACGGGATTTTACTTCAGCGACTCGAGGAAGTAGGAGTCAGGGGGTCTGCTCTGTGCTGGTTTCGGTCTTTCCTTGCGGATAGATCGTTCCAGGTTGCTATTCCAGCCGGCAAATCTAAATCATACCCGTTGGCACTGGGGGTCCCACAGGGGTCATCACTGAGTCCCACTTTATTTAATCTGTACGTAAGACCGCTGGCTGCGGTCGTCAAGCGATGGGGCCTGACAATGGTCTCGTATGCTGATGACACGCAGCTGGCGGTCACGTTGAGTGGGGACTCTGATGTGGAGGCCCTCAGGTTTCGCGACGGTGTACGGGCTGTTGCTAATTGGATGAATTTCAATTGTCTCCAATTGAATACTAAGAAGACAGAGGTCATGGTGGTCGGAAAGCATGTGGGGCTGTGGAATGACAACTGGTGGCCTCCGGAACTGGGGTTGACCCCTTCTCCTGTAACGGAGATAAAAAATCTTGGGGTCTGGCTTGACCCGGCACTCAGTTTCACTTGCCATACCAAGAGGGTGGCAGCTTCTTGCTATGGCATTGTTAGAGGACTTAGGCCAATACTTAAATTTTTCGATGCTCCCACCAGACAGCTGGTGGTTCAGGCATCAGTGTTATCCCGGCTGGACTATGCCAGTTCGCTTTTGGCGGGGATCAACCTGGCTGAACTCCCTCGACTGCAGCAAGTGCAAAATGCTGCACCCAGAGTAGTGGTAGGTTTGCCCAGGCGATGCTCGTTTCTAAAACGCTGCACTCGCTTCATTGGCTTCCTGTAAGCCAGAGGATTAAATTCAAGGTGCTCTGCTTGGCATTTAAAATCCTCAAAGGTACGTCTCCACAAATTCTGGCGAACCTTCTAACTCCTCATGTCCCTTCACGATCCTTGAGATCCTTGGGCCAGAATCTGACGGTGGTTCCGCGCTTTAGGCTGAGTAGAACTGGTGGCCGCTCCTTTCGAGGGTTAGCCGCGAAGTGGTGGAACTTCCTTCCTGCTGAGATCCGGGCAATAGATGATCTACTTCAGTTTAGGCGGGCCATTAAAACTCTTCTGTTTGTTTAACTCCTAATCGCTTCCCTTCTTTCATGGATGTTGTGTTGTGTTTACCTTCTCAGAGCGCCAGGACGCCCCTTCGCTGGGGTAGCTGTGCGCTGTACAAATAAAGATAACATAACATAACTTACCGTCATTCAGCGTTTGCCGAGTTGTTTTTCTCGATATTTTGCGAGTGCTGCGCCATTTTGGATCTTGCTGCGGGATCCCGCGGGAGTTTGGCGACCGCGATTACGTCATCACAGCATGCCAACTTGCACAGCGAGAGTTTGTCAACGCGAGTACGCCGTGATCACGTATCGCGGGAGTTCGCAATTGCGAACACGTACATGCGGCGGGCAGCAACAATCTCGCACTCGCGAAAATACAAAATTTGCAATTCTGCACAAGAAATCCACCAGCAAGCAGCATAAACCTTCTGGAAATGATGATTTTTATCAGAATAACTTCTCAGGTTGACATTTGCCTGCACTTTTTTTTGCAAGGAGTCCATTTTTGGGGGGGGGGAGGAAGGAAGTGCCCAACAGTCTCCAACTTCCCGTTCCTGTCCAGCAGGCTCCTCCCAGTGCTTTCTTCATGTGCTAGTCACTTTCATTCGGACTCTTCACCTGGAAGGATTACTTTTTGTGGATGCTGCTGGATATTTGGATTTGAGGCCTTTTTGACTTTCTTTGGATCACTTTTGGATTAGAAATTTCACAAGTAAGTTTTTGGGCTGCTTTGGGGCCTTTTGCCCAGAGGTACTCATTGGTGGGTGGACTGAGTCTTTCTGTGGGGTGTCTTGAATTTAAACATCATGGAGGGCCTGGATGGCTTGGGATTGTGCTGATTTTTCTGTGATTTTCGTTTTTTTGGGCTGTTGTTGTTGCCTTTTCACCAGGGGTAGTGAGTGGTGCATGAGCCTAGTCTTTCTGTGGGGTGTCTTGAATTTATACATCATGGAGGGCATGGATGCCATGGGATTGTGCTGATTTTTCAGTGTTTTTCGATTTTTTGGGGTGTTCATAGGGACAGGCCATGTGGGTGGGGGCCATTTTGAGTGCTGCTACAGGCAGGCCCTGGCCATGTGCTGGGAGGCAGGGGGCCATTTTGAATGCAGGCAGTGTTCTTAGGTCTGCAACCATTTTGCCTAGCTTTCAACCTTTATGCCCAGGGGTAGTGAGTGATGCATGGGCCTAGTCTTTCTGTGGGGCGTCTTGAATTTAAACATCATGGAGGGCCTGGATGGCTTGGGATTGTGCCGATTTTTCTGTGATTTTCGTTTTTTGGGCTGTTGTTGTGGCCTTTTCACCAGGGGTAGTGAGTGGTGCATGGGCCTAGTCTTTCTGTGGGGTGTCTTGAATTTATACATCATGGAGGGCATGGATGGCATGGGATTGTGCTGATTTTTCTGTGTTTTTGCGATTTTTTGGGGTGTTCATGGGGACAGTCCATGTGGGTGGGGGCCATTTTGAGTGCTGCTACAGGCAGGCCCTGGCCATGTGCTGGGAGGCAGGGGGCCATTTTGAATGCAGGCAGTGTTCTTAGGTCTGCAACCATTTTGCCTAGCTTTCAACCTTTATGCCCAGGGGTAGTGAGTGGTGCATGGGCCTAGTCTTTCTGTGGGGTGTCTTAAATTTAAACATCATGGAGGGCCTGGATGGCTTGGGATTGTGCTGATTTTTCTGTGATTTTCGTTTTTTTGGGGTGTATAACTGAACTGATGTTCCTCTGTCTTCCATTGCTATTAGGTGCACAAGACTCAAGAGAACCACCAGTGCCAGGAAGAAGTCCTGCAGCGGTGTGTGTGTGCAGCATAACGTCACGCGACGTCACGTCTGGCCACAGACAACTCTGCAACTCGTGCAACTGCGGCCTGCTGTTCTGACCTGCTCTGAAGAAGATGGCCCCAAAAAAAGTTCCCCGTAGCTCCTCTAGCAAGAAAGTTGCCAGTAAGGAGCAGAAGAAGCAAGTTACCAAGGAGACTGGTGTGCCGCCCGCCACATTTTTTGGGAGTAAAAAAAAAAGTACGCCTGCAGCGGGATCTGCTGGGGACCAAGCTGGGAGCAGCACCCCCGCTCCATTGGGCTCAGTGCCACCACCACCACCACCACCACGCCAACTTAAGTCCAAGCCCTTGAGTGCTGCAGAGGCACTTAGTCTAGTTGTTCAATCACCATCGACCAGTGATGTTGGCTCATCGCAAGAAAGTAGCAGCAATGTCCCTCAATCAACACAGGTTGTTGTAACTCATCTGACGAGTGTTGAACAACCACAGCCGCAACAACAACCACATGTGCAAGTACAATTGCAAGTACAAGTGGAAGGAGAGGCAGCGCAAGGAGATGCGCAAGCAGAGGTGCATGGAGGGTCACAAGTGCCCACAATAGTTGTTCCTCCCGAAGTAGGGGCACATCAGGAAATCGACAATCAAGCTGAGGTATCATTTGAGGAAGCCACTCCTCCTGATGATCATTCATTGTCTTCCACATCCCTAGCAAGGAAGAGATCAAGGGTGGTATCTACATCTTCTTCAAGCACACCTCCTTCTGATGATACGGATCAAAATTGGGAACCAGCACCACTGCCATCTGAGAGTGAGGCACACCAGGATCTGACAAAGGTAGTTAAGCGTAAAAGGAAGCTCGTCCAAAGTCTCATAGTTATGGAGTGTGATGAGGCTCAACAAGAAGTGGCGTATACTCCTGCTGATAAAGACTCTCACGACGACGACGCAGTCATCATAAAAGTCACTGCAGCCCCAGCGGGCATGCAGCAAACAGACATTTTGACCCAAGCCCGAGAAGCTGCTGAGCGTGATGATGATGTTGTCGACGAGGAGGCAATGGAACCACAACAATCATTGGAGTTAACTAGTACACCAACACGTACCGCTTCCATATTTCTTCCTCGCCAGAAGGGACCTCCATCCACCTCGACCTCAATTAGTGGTGGTGAAAGTGCACAACGTACTAAAGTTCGGCAATCCACATCCTCCACTTCATCTGGCATTAGCAGCATGACCACCACCACCAGTATCGCCGCCTCCTCCAGCCCCCACAGACAATTCAAGTCCCCAGCTTGGGACTAAGCATGGGCGAATTTTGCGAATCTCGCGTTCGCGAATTTTGCGGATTTGCGAACTCGCAATTCGCAAAATCCGCGAATTCTCGCGAATTAGCGGATTTTTTTTGTGTTCGCGCGTGTTTCTGCCAGTTCGCGAGGGTTTTGTACAATTTCGCAAAACGCGAACTTACCTGTCGGGTCGCAAGTTTTGCAAACTTGTTGTTTCTACGTGTCCAGCCTGATTGGGACACTCTTCTTCATCACTGCCACTCTCTGTCACCACTGCCACTCTCTGACTACTCATGCCACCCTCTGGCCCACCCATGCCACCCTCTGTTTCATCACAGCACCCTCTGGTTGTCCAGTCAGTGTACATTATTGTGGCAAAGCACACCTTCCCTGCCTCAAGTGACCTGAATTAATTTGGGGCTGATTAATGTGTCACAGAATATTTTTTTAGCTGGCACCTGCTTCCTTAGTGCTTCCTGATTAGTGATCTTTTGCACTTGCTAAGTGCTTTCATTGTTGCAAAATTAGTTACAACACCTGCCCTGCCCCAACTGACAATAATGAATTAGGGGCTGATTAATGGATTTGAACTTCCAGCCTGGCTCCTGCTTGTCTCCCTTAGCTGTAATTCAGGACCTTTGTGGCATATGTGTAACTATTCTGAGGTTCAGAGCTGGGTCACATAATAGTTGCAAGTAGGCAACTGAACTCTGGAGGGGCCCCTCAGGAAGCACTACAGGAAATGGCTACTAATGATGAGCCTGAACTTTTGAACCTGGTAAGTAGTTTCAGTTTTGCTAAGATCGTATTTCTGCAATTTAGCGCTTATTCGCGGGGCGCGAAGTTGTACTGGGAAGCCGCGAACTCACGCGAACAGTGCGAGCAAAATCCGCTGCTCGCGGATTTGCGGATTTTGCGGGAGATTCGCGAATCTCGCGGATTGCGAATTTACCGAAAATCCGCAAAATCCGCGAGCGAAACGGATTTTCCGCCCATGCTTACTTGGGACTTCTTTAGTGTTTGGCCAAAAAGGGAAAACTTCGCCATTTGTAGCATTTGTAAGTTTGCAGTTAGTCGTGGTAAGTTTGGTACCAACTATGGTACCGGAGGCCAGAGAGGTCATCTTAAGAGACTGCACGCTGTCCAATGGTTTGCGCACCTAAAGGCGATCAAGGAAGCCCGAATTGCACGTCAAGAAAACGTTGATGTTTCATCTGATGATGACGAGGAGGAAGAAAACGTGTCAAACACTTCACTTACACCCAGTACCCCTGTCAGCAGCACACCCCATGTGAGCCACACTAAGAGTGTGAGAGAGAGTGAGACACCAATGCGAAAAAGTTCATCAGCGAGCGTAACTGGGTCGAAGAAGTCATCATCATCATCCCGTAAATGCTTGGTCCAGGGTAACATTAGGACCATGTTGTTTACAGAAGCGCCATATGAACGCAACCACCCACTGACGCGTCTGTATAACACTAAGCTGGCTAAAATGCTAGCTCTGGACCTTCTCCCTTTTTCTTTTGTAGAAGGGCTTGGTTTTCTAGAATTAGTGGTAGCGCTCTGCCCTAAATGGAAGGTTCCTAGCCGGTTCTATTTTGCCAGAGTTGCGGTTCCAGCACTACATGAAGATGTGCTGGAGGTGATTGGGGCAGCTTTGCAGAAGAGTGCTGTTCACACTATACATCTGACAACAGACATGTGGACCAGTGGCGCAGGCGCTGATTACATGTGCATCACTGCACACTGGGTCTCTTTTTCAGGGGTTAAAGCAAAGCTAAACGCAGGTGTTGACCCGGACCAAGTTTTTAAAGCTGCTCGGAAACATGCAACACTAGCCATGTTTGGCTTGGAGAAACGTCACACAGCACAAAACATTTTGGATGAGTTTAACACAAAGGTCTTTCACTGGCTGTCCCCCAAAAAACGCCAGATTGGTTATGTTTCCACGGATAATGGCGCCAATATAGTTAAGGCCATGGAGCTGGGTTACTATTTCAGAGTGCCGTGTTTGGCGCACTGTATAAACCTGGTTGTTAAAAAATTCTTGAGTGTTGAAGACAGTCCAGCGTGCGAGTTAGTGGCCACCTGCCGAAGAATGTGCAAACATTTCAGCCATTCTTTTAAGGCCCGGAAGCATCTGAGGAGCCTGCTACATGAACGTCGAATGCCAGTGAAAGCACTCATCCAGGAGGTGCCAACACGTTGGAACTCAACCTTCTACATACTTGAGCGTCTGTATGAGCAGTATACGGTACTCGATCACTATTTCTTAACACAGGGTACAGCTCAGAAGGACCTGAGGATAGATGCGGCGCAATGGGACCGAGTTAAAAGCCTGACAGACATGCTTCGTCCTTTTGAGGTCTTCACACGTGCAGTCAGCAAGGAGGACTGTAATTTGGGAAAAGCTATCCCATTGTTGTGCATGCTGGAGCACCAACTGAAGGCGGTGTCTTCTGTGTTTCAAAAAGATGATAAAAACAAAAACCCTTTTGTTTTGGCGGAGAAATTATTAGAGCGCCTACGTGGTGATGAACGTCTTAAAATGATCCACTCAGAACAGCATTACATTTGTGCTACTATTCTGGATCCACGCTACAAAAAGGCGCTGGCAGGCCGAGCATTCTTTCCTTTTGCTGATGAAGATGTTACAAAGTACAAACGTTGACTAGCCTTGTCAGCCAAGAGGTTTGAAAGAGAACGGCAGCTCATTGAAGGAAAAGGCAGTACATCAGCATCAGCATCAGCAGGCCATCCCCAGTCAAAACAATCCACTTCTGCACCTGTGGCTGTGGCACAAGTAACCTCTCAGCCGTTAAAGACACCGGAAACCGGATCATCTGCACCAGACACAACAGTAACATTGGATGCAGAAGAGGATTGGCTAACTTGGCTTGGGTTTGGTTCTCAAAAGGTCACAGCAAAAAGTAAGCAAAGTGGAGGAACCTTGGAGGACCTTGAGTCGATGGTGCAGGACTATCTGAATGACTCAACAGAGGTCTATGTTAATGCTGACCCATTGGCGTATTGGCATGGGAAAAAAGAATTGTGGCCACAGCTCTCCAACCTGGCTATAAACTACTTGTCTTGCCCACTGGCAAGTGTGTCTTCTGAACGTGTTTTCAGTGCTGCTGGTGGCATTGTAACTCCCAAACAGAGCCGCCTCTCACCCAAAAATGTGGAGAGGTTAACAATGATCAAGATGAATCAGCACCTCATACCACCAGATTACAAAGTACGAGAAAGCACGCCGCATGAAGACGAGGAGGACAGCAACGTAGATGAGGGAATTTGTTCTCTGTTCGGTGACACTGACCTCACCCTACCTGAATTTGCAGAGTATGATGACGAACTCTTATTCTTATTCCCTGACACCGAGCCCTGAAAATGAGACAATGAATCAATAACTTTCTTTTTCATCCTTATTCACTTTTATTCCTGTGTGTCTGTCTTTCTTTGTTTTGCACAGTTAATTTAATTCAAACTTTAATCACCTAATCACAAAAACAAGCCCATCAGCAGAACTGTCTTCACTTGTTTGCTTATTGATTTGAAGGTGCCGCAGTCTGCATTCCTCAGGTTCACAAGTTCAGAAGAACATGCTCCTCTATCCTCCTCCTCCAGACTCCTATTTCCCTCAAAGCAGAGGGCTGGATTACGCCCAATGAAGAAAGACTCAGTACTTGTGGGGGTGTTCTACTTCTTTGCGGGTGAGTGGACGGCTCTGGGGCCATTGCTGGGAAGCTCTAATACCGGATAAAAGTGGTTTGGACCAAATCTGAGGCGCAATTTTTTTTGAGTTTTTGCTGACTTGCTTGCCTTTGAGGTGCTCTTTGGGGGGGTTCCGGGTGTTTGTAGGTGAGTTTTGGGGTCTGGGAGCACTGCTGGGACAGTCTAATCTTGATTGCAAACGGGAGTTATGACCTAGCTGCACAGCGCGTTGGGACCGAAGGCCGAGAAATATTGTAAGCATGAGATTTTCCTTTTTGGCTGTTTGGAGGTGTTGTGCTTTTTTGCGGGTGGGTTGGCGGGTCTTGGGGCATGTTTCGGGGTCTGGGAGCACTGCTGGCTATGGATACTTTAGTTTGCAAGAGGTTTGAAGCAAATCCATGGTGGCAGAGGGGTGTTAGGGCCTAGCTGCAGAGCGCGCGCAGATTGATTTTGGAAATTGGCAAGAAAATGACTAAGTCCCCATTTTTGTACTTTTGCTTTTTGGCTGTTTGGGGGTCTTCTACTAGTTTTTGCCTGGGTTGACGGCTCTGGGGCCATTGCTGGGAAGCTCTAATACCGGATAAAAGTGGTTTGGACCAAATCTGAGGCGGAATTTTTTTTGCGTTTTTGCTGACTTGCTTGCTTTTGAGGTGCTCTTTGGGGGGGTTCCGGGTGTTTGTGGGTGAGTTTTGGGGTCTGGGAGTACTGCTGGGATAGTCTAATCTTGATTGCATTTGCTTTTCAGGAAATCCATGGTGGAAAACGGGAGTTATGACCTAGCTGCACACCGCGTTTGGACCGAAGGCCGAGAAATATTGTAAGTATGAGATTTTCCTTTTTGGCTGTTTGGGGGTGTTGTGCTTTTTTTGCGGGTGGGTTGGCGGGTCTTGGGGCATTCCTGGGAAGGTCTAATACTGGATAGAAGTGGTTTGGACAAAATCCATGCAGAATGTTTTTTTGCTATTTCTGACATTTTGCTCAATGTAGCGTTTTCGGGGGCCTGTTTGTGGGGCTTCCTGGTGTTTGTGGGTAGGTTTCGGGGTCTGGGAGCACTGCTGGGACCGTTTAATCTTGATTGCATTTGCTTTTCAGGAAATCCGTGGTGGAAAACGGGAGTTATGACCAAGCTGCACAGCGCGTTTGGACCGAAGGCCGAGAAATATTGTAAGTATGAGATTTTCCTTTTTGGCTGTTTGGGGGTGTTGTGTTGTGCTTTTTTGCGGGTGGGTTGGCGGGTCTTGGGGCATTCCTGGGAAGGTCTAATACCGGATAGAAGTGGTTTGGACAAAATCCATAAAGAAAAGCCTTTTGGCACTTTTTGTAACTTAGGGTTCGTTAGGGTTAGCCCTAGCACCATGATTGCATGTGTTTCGGGGTGTTCTAGATTTTTGCAACTGAGTTCTGGGGTCTTAGAGCACTCGTGAGAATGTGTAATTTTGGTTGCAAGTCATTTGAAGAAAATCCATGGTGGGAAAGGGGGGATTTGGCATAGTTAAAGAAAGCCTTTGCTACTATTCTTAACTTAGGGCTCGTCAGGGTTAGCAGTATTTCTATTGCATGTGTTTGGGTGGGGGGTTTTCGAGTCTTGGAGCGATGCTGGCTATGGATACTTTTGCTTGCTTGCAAGTGGTTTGAATACCCACGGTGGGTAAGGGGGTATTTGGGCCTACTTTTACTTTCAAAGTACGTTTTGTCACCAGTTTTCTGCTAGGCCTCGTTTTTTGAGATCTGATTGGGGGTCTTCTACATTTTTGCGACTGGCTTTAGTAAGGGTCTGGGTGGGAGCACTGCTGGGAAGGTCTAATTTTGTTCTAAAACACAGTTTACAGTACACCTAGCTTGAGGGGAAAGATCCGCTAAATTAATTTGCCCATACTTATTTATCCTTCAAAAGGTGACTCAGACAGAGTACGCACTTTCAAAAATATTGTACTGTCTATTAGGAAAATCAAAGTGTGACTTTTTGCACTACACAGCGTACATACCTTATATTTATTTATCAGTTGTGTTGTAATATCACTTCCTGTTTTTCGTTCAATAATTACAGGCCGGGTTTCAGTCTGTGCAATGGGGAAAAAAGGATGGAGTCAGGCTTCACATTAGCGAGCCGCAATTCAGCATCCTCCAGGCAGGCAGTGGACAGGGTGTCTTCTGGTCACCAACATTGATGGACGAAGCGTCAGCTGGAATGGAGGAGTGCTGCTAATAAGAGGAATTGTTTGCTGCATGCAACTTACTTACCAAATTCAACAGGCCAACTACAACAACATACAGATACAGTATCCATTGTTTTCTTCTATGAGTGTGACTGCATTTCTTGAATCTCTCTCTGCTTCTAAATTGATCCCTACAGCCATTCTATAGGTTTTACTTCGGCTATTGTTTAAACCTAATTTAATGTAAGAAGTGTTTCTCTGAGTGCAGAGATAGGCAAGTGAAAACGATGCAGCCCTGTACTGTCGCATTCTAGTACTACTTACTTTTCAGTAACAATGCATGCAGTAGTGCATGCACTTCCTTTATGTCACTTAAAAGATTTATGGTTAGCTTTGTACCCAAAGATTTCTTTATCTTCAATTATTGTTTGTACATGCTGTGCTTTTTTTTTCTTCTCTCAACAAAACCTACCCAAAAAGAAACCCCCATTCCCATCCATTTTCCAAACCCTAACCCTCTTCCCCCGGGCTGTGTGGTTTTGCTTGATGTGTGACTAAATGACATCAATAATTCCACACACTTGCTGGGGAGGATAAGGTCATAGCAACAGGCTGGTGAAGGAATCCGAGGATATATTCTAGACTTACTCAGCTTCAGTACTATTTCTTGTAGTAGTAGCCAATGTCAAAGAAATCCAACACAAGTACAAGTTATACTTTCAATACTTTACCATTTGTTAGGCTACATTGTGGCACTGTTCTAGTGTACTGTCACCTGCTATATTCTCTAACGTATCGTTGTAATGCTACAGTAAGGACAAACCAGGTTTCATTTTCTTTTTTTCCATAGGCATGCAACTGCCACTGTGTCACACCACTAGTACCACCGCAATGAGGAGGACATTTCATCCGCCCAGGATTGCCAACCTTTATCGCCATTTCCCGTGGAGCCAGCCCTGGGCCTAGCCCTACTTTCAAACACAAATTACAGGTAAGATAAGCGTTTGGTGGGAGGTAGTATAATGGAGTATTAGGAGAGACGAGAGATTGACGGTAGTACTACTAAAGTCCTAGGACTCTTCAGGAAAACAAACTTACTGTTAAACCCCCACCCACCAGGCTCAAAAGCAGTAAAAAACAGGTATGGTCAGATAAAGTTTCAAAAAGTATATTTTTGTAGCCCTAACAAAATAATCTCCCGCAAGACCCTCCCTAACCCCAACGATTGTCCTTCAAAAGTCCCAAAAACAACCCAACTCCCAATTCGCACCCCCCAAAAGTCTCTAAAAAAGGGGCAAGGGACACTACGGCAGGGTGCTGTTGACTTTAGCGGCCAGGGCATCATACTCCTTGCGGAGGGTGGCATGGTCGAAGCGGAGGCCCTCCACCAAGTTCTTAAAGGTTAAGACCTCCTGCTCCAGGTAGGACACTCTGAGGCATAAGCGGCGCTGGCGTGCCTCGCAACTCCTGTGGGGGGCAGCTGCTGTCTTTGTTGCTCGGCGGTGGTGGTTGGCTTTGGTAGCCCGGCTCCGTACCGCTGGAGCACTGCGCTGGCTGGCAGACCATGGGGGCACGGAGGAGGATGCAGCTGTCCCAGTGGATGTTGTTGTTGTACCGGTAGACTGCGTGTCCTCCTCCTCCAGGGCCACCAGCCGCCGATATTCGGCGACAGTGGCATCCAGCCTCCGTTGCCGGGCCATTCGAGCCAGCTCCTTCCTTGATGGTCTGTTTGATTTGGAAGGAGCAACTATATGAAGAAAGAAAGACATAGTCTGTAACCAATGCTCCTTAAGATGAACACAAAATGATTGAGCAGAAAGTTGTGTCACAGTACAAGTAGCAAATTGAAAGAACAGTACATAACTATTGAGGACAGTATCTATCTAACCCCCCACTTCTTCATCCTTGCTCTAACATTAGTGGGAGTTTAAGGAACAAATTCTACGAGCACTATGGACTTCCATTACAGTCGACTATAACAGTACACCAGTCCTCTTCTTCTTCTTCTCTCTTGTTTAGGAAAATTGGTACGTTATCTTATGCAAGCCGGCATAATGCCAGCGCAGTGAACTTGCACCCGAGAAAAACAGACGCACACCATGATGAGTGAGACAGACTTGCGTTACTGTAACGGTCCAGTACATGCAGGTGGTGAAGCTCTTTCTTTTCTATTACGGGTGGCACTGAGAATACTCTGTTAAAAGGGCTACTGCTTAATTAATTTAGCTTTCACCCTACAGTGCAAATGAGTACTAGAAAAGGAAAATGAAGAAGCTAAATAATCTTATTATCTATCACTTCACATGGGATGTATTTGATTGCATATGGGATGACTTTAGGTGCTTTGCTTATTATTGAGTGAACAGTGATACACCCACACATGAATGACGTACTACTACTAAACTAAAGTTATTAAGAGAGGTAGGGAGTGTCCACCGTAATAACCGGATATATGCTGTGCTTGCAGTTGCAATACAAACTACTGCTACTATTCATGGTAGTATTTGGACAAAATTACAACTTCTTTTCCTTGCCTTTCCTACACTGGAACGGACGTGCGGGTGCAGTGTTACATGCTCTTCAAAGTAACACTTAGTTCATCCAGTGACCGTCTACTCTCTCTAGATACACATATGCTATCTAAGAGTCAGATAGTACCATGATCCAGGCATCCATCCATTCAAAGTATATGCACACATACAGTTTCTGTTTCACCCACCCAGGCTGTTCTCCTTCCACCCATCCTTGCTTCATCATTCACCCAGCCATGCGCCATACCATATTCTTTCCTTCCCAGCCACCTCGGGGACCAAGCAAACACATATCATTCTTCTTTGCCAGTCATCATTAAATTTCTCGTCCTTCCACACTTACTTACACCCTTCTTTCGCTTTTCGTTCATCCCATCCATCAAGTTCATCTCAGATCTGATTGGGATTCTTCTCGCCAAAAACTTCACAGCTAAGTCAAAGTACATTTAGAGGAGGCTACTACCTGGTTGATTTACAATACACCCGTGCAGAAAGCACCCTCTGCAGTCTTCAATCTCAATAAGTAAGGAATATATTAGCTTACCTCTGCCCGCCACCACCGTGTTAACCCTCACAGGCACATTGGTGTCGTCCGGCACTTGCACCGCCTCCTCCCCAGAGTTGTTCCCCTTGTCCAATACCAATAGGCCCCGCCACCAGAGGTTCCACCTACAAAGTACATTTAAGAATGTTAGAATACACCACTCACTACTATATAATATTTGGTCTAGGAGGAATAAAGAAATGTGAAAAAAACAGAATACAATGTAATAATTTGTGACTGTCTACTCTAAAGTAAAAATGTCCCTTTTTCCAGGGAAGGCTGTTGTCTTGCTGCACTTTTTGGCACAACTGATGAATGCTTGCTTTTTATTTTTAACACGCACCACTTTTTCTCCTAACAGACAGAAGCTTGACTTCTAAGAACACGAGCAGGATCAAGTTCAAACCAGGTGAGAGCTCGGCTCGACCACAAGAAATGTGTCCAATTAATCTTCAGCACTAAGCACTTTTCCATTTTCAGTTAAACGTTTCGTTTTATGACAAACTTGACTTTAATAAATATGTTTACTTTTAATAAAGCTTTTAAACTTAAATAGACTCTGTGGTTTTTGGTCCTCCAGACTAGAGTGGATGAGCTAAAGGTTTTGGAATTTTTGCAAGCATGAGTCCGTGCCTCTGACACTTCTTGACTCTGACTCCGTACTCTTGTCCTGCGTTGGATAATCTAATCATCATTGGGGATCAATCATCGGTGACTTTGGGAGCTAAATGACTCTGCCACACTATCTAGTCAGTAAGGAGATTGGGGGTTCAACTACAAAGTCTGTTATCACTGAGATATGTGGAAAGTCTAACAGCGCCTATTATAATTGATAAGCTAAGCAATGCATTATTTAGTGTCCATAGTTCTGTTTGTGCAGATTTGTCCCTGCAACAGTAGTAGAATGGATTGTCCTCCTATCCAATCCAAAAGTAAAGTAGTATCTTATTCTTTCTTGGTGGTCATTCACCTTTTCATTGTTGGCAATTGTCAAAGCATAAACATTTAGAAGACTTGAAAAGACATTATGGACAATTCCAGAGGACTGCACTCAGTGCATAGAGCTATTGCTGACTAGAATGGGAGTCCAATGGAATTGCCAAATGTGCAATCTTAGTTAGCTACACAGACAGACTAATAAGAATAATCTAGTAATACCACAGGGAGTCATAGTCGAGGCAGGATAAGAATTTAGATCCAGTCTACAAGAAGATCAAAGACGATTTAGAAAAACCGAATGAGGAACGCTAGGAAAAAATAGGTACTCTATATTAAAATTAAAACTTACTGGGGCCAGCAAAGGAGCCCTCGCCTGCCCGATCCTGGCCTGCATCCTGTTCAACAGCACCCTCCTCCTCCTCCTGTGTCCTCTTGCCCCTGGGGGGAGCTGATGTACAACATGAAAGAAAGAAAGACCAGAAAACATGGATGATATTTGTCAACCAAATCAAACATTTCAAAAGAACAATAACAAAATATTTTGGCGAAATAGCAAATAGACAACTATTCCACGGGATATATTGACCGATCCCATGTGGTCTACTACGTTATTAGTATTGCTTGATTTGCGGACCGTCGACTTGGAAAGTTGTTATGTAACTCACTAAACAAAGTACTAAAAAGGTTTGCCTAGGATTGGCAGGCAGCAGTCCACAGCACGCGAAGTGACAGACAAGGTCCATCGTGATTGCAGATCAGCGACAACACTAAAGTTTCCTACTACATTAACCAGTCATTAAAATACTCAAACTATCAATCCACCACCATTATTTCTTCTTATCGCCATGTGTACAAAGGAAGGACTGGACTTGAGTCTGTAGGGGCTGATTTAGAAGCCCCTTGCGGCTCTTTTGCTCCATTGTAGCGTGACTTTTGTGACGCAGCGGCAGAACAAAAGAGGCGCAATGGTGCGGCGTATATTAACAACGTGACGCATATGGGAGATGCATCACGTTGTAAAGCCCTGCACCATCAGGGGGGCGTTCCGGCGCAAGGGAGGGCGTTCCTGCGCAGGAACGCATCCTAAAAGGGAAATCTACAAGATTTCAATCAGTCACTTTAAGGACAATGATGCGTGACTCAAACCCTGCGCCTGCTTGAAGCAGACGTACAAAAAACAATTTGATGGATAGAATGTAGATCAATGTCTTACATTCACCCCAGTACAAGGATCTGGGCCTAAATCCATCGTTTTTTGCACTCCACACCACCCTGGGTCAGATAATGGCTTTATGCAAATCAGCTCTGACCCTGTGCCCCATGGGAACAGTCCAGTCCGAACTACAACAGCCATATCTTTCCCAGACCGGAATCAAGCATCCGAGGACGGGACCGGTTTCGAGGTAACACCTCTCATCAGCCCGGCTAGCTTAACTCCAGTGGTGTGGAGGCTCTGGGACCCACGTCTGAGCTACCCCAATACACTCAGGGAGAAAATTACAAAAAACAGTTTGATGGACAGAATGTAGATCAATGTCTTACATTCACCCCAGTACAAGGATCTGGGCCTAAATCCATCGTTTTTTGCACTCCACACCACCCTGGGTCAGATAATGGCTTTATGCAAATCAGCTCTGACCCTGTGCCCCATGGGAACAGTCCAGTCCGAACTACAACAGCCATATCTTTCCCAGACCGGAATCAAGCATCCGAGGACCGGACCGGTTTCGAGGTAACAACTCTCATCAGCCCGGCTAGCTTGACTCCAGTGGTGTGGAGGCTCTGGGACCCACGTCTGAGCTACCCCAGTACACTCAGGGAGAAAATTACAAAAAACAATTTGATGGACAGAATGTAGATCAATGTCTTACATTCACCCCAGTACAAGGATCTGGGCCTAAATCCTTCGTTTTTTGCACTCCACACCACCCTGGGTCAGATAATGGCTTTATGCAAATCAGCTCTGACCCTGTGCCCCATGGGAACAGTCCAGTCCGAACTACAACAGCCATATCTTTCCCAGACCGGAATCAAGCATCCGAGGACCGGACCGGTTTCGAGGTAACACCTCTCATCAGCCCGGCTAGCTTGACTCCAGTGGTGTGGAGGCTCTGGGACCCACGTCTGAGCTACCCCAGTACACTCAGGGAGAAAATTACAAAAAACAATTTGATGGACAGAATGTAGATCAATGTCTTACATTCACCCCAGTACAAGGATCTGGGCCTAAATCCATCGTTGTTTGCACTCCACACCACCCTGGGTCAGATAATGGCTTCATGCAAATCAGCTCTGACCCTGTGCCCCATGGGAACAGTCCAGTCCGAACTACAACAGCCATATCTTTCCCAGACCGGAATCAAGCATCCGAGGACCAGACCGGTTTCGAGGTAACACCTCTCATCAGCCCGGCTAGCTTGACTCCAGTGGTGTGGAGGCTCTGGGACCCACGTCTGAGCTACCCCAGTACACTCAGGGAGAAAATTACAAAAAACAATTTGATGGACAGATTGTAGATCAATGTCTTACATTCACCCCAGTACAAGGATCTGGGCCTAAATCCATCGTTTTTTGCACTCCACACCACCCTGGGTCAGATAATGGCTTTATGCAAATCAGCTCTGACCCTGTGCCCCATGGGAACAGTCCAGTCCGAACTACAACAGCCATATCTTTCCCAGACCCGAATCAAGCATCCGAGGACCGGACCGGTTTCGAGGTAACACCTCTCATCAGCCCGGCTAGCTTGACTCCAGTGGTGTGGAGGCTCTGGGACCCACGTCTGAGCTACCCCAGTACACTCAGGGAGAAAATTACAAAAAACAATTTGATGGACAGAATGTAGATCAATGTCTTACATTCACCCCAGTACAAGGATCTGGGCCTAAATCCATCGTTATTTGCACTCCACACCACCCTGGGTCAGATAATGGCTTTATGCAAATCAGCTCTGACCCTGTGCCCCATGGGAACAGTCCAGTCCGAACTACAACAGCCATATCTTTCCCAGACCAGAATCAAGCATCCGAGGACCGGACCGGTTTCGAGGTAACACCTCTCATCAGCCCGGCTAGCTTGACTCCAGTGGTGTGGAGGCTCTGGGACCCACGTCTGAGCTACCCCAGTACACTCAGGGAGAAAATTACAAAAAACAGTTTGATGGACAGAATGTAGATCAATGTCTTACATTCACCCCAGTACAAGGATCTGGGCCTAAATCCATCGTTTTTTGCACTCCACACCACCCTGGGTCAGATAATGGCTTTATGCAAATCAGCTCTGACCCTGTGCCCCATGGGAACAGTCCAGTCCGAACTACAACAGCCATATCTTTCCCAGACCGGAATCAAGCATCCGAGGACCGGACCGGTTTCGAGGTAACACCTCTCATCAGCCCGGCTACCTTGACTCCAGTGGTGTGGAGGGTCTGGGACCCACGTCTGAGCTACCCCAGTACACTCAGGGAGAAAATTACAAAAAACAATTTAATGGACAGAATGTAGATCAATGTCTTACATTCACCCCAGTACAAGGATCTGGGCCTAAATCCATCGTTTTTTGCACTCCACACCACCCTGGGTCAGATAATGGCTTTATGCAAATCAGCTCTGACCCTGTGCCCCATGGGAACAGTCCAGTCCGAACTACAACAGCCATATCTTTCCCAGACCGGAATCAAGCATCCGAGGACTGGACCGGTTTCGAGGTAACACCTCTCATCAGCCCGGCTAGCTTGACTCCAGTGGTGTGGAGGCTCTGGGAAGCAGACGTACGGCTTGACGCAGCATTGGGGAGATAGGGCACCCCAGAGCATTGATGGAGCTGCGCCATCGTTGCGACGCAACTCCAGCAATGCGCCGCCTTTACGGCACAGATGCGTAACGCTTTGGTGACGTTTTGGGCCCATGGTGCGCCGCATTGTAAATACGGCGCACCATGGGTGGTGGTGGCGTGGCGCACAATTACTGGCGCATCCCTGCTACTTTGCAGGGATGCGCCGGTAATTAAAAATCTGAACCTTAGTGTCTAGCATTACGCAGTTCTTTAAACTACACTCATACATAATTTCACAGGCCAATGAAATGAACACAAAATCGAAAACAAATAAGCATAGTAGCAACACTACTGAGAAGGAGAGCAGTGCACCTGAAATGCACAGAAGATGTTGAAATATAATTTACCTACAATGTAATCAGCAGCATTATTGCTCTTGGTAAAAAACAAAAATTTGCAATATAATAACACACAGAGCAGGAGAAAACAGAGTAGTAAAGAAATAGCTCCTACTACTCACTAAGCCCGGGGATCTGAAGGCCGAGCAGGTCGAGCAGATCGCGTTCACGGTCCAGGACATCCGTCCAGCGTTGGGTGGCCTGGTTGTAGGTGCGCCGGACCCAAGAGTGGTGGTACATGGCCCGGCACACCTTCTCCCACCGCTTCCGGTGCTCCCGGATCCCGTACCCGCTACCGATCTTGCCGCCTGCCATGATGGTCCTGGGGAGGCGGCGCTGAACATAAAAAATTAGTGCGGCCACCTCCTCCGGGCTGAAGATCTCCCGGGTTGCGACCTGCTCCCCCCTCAAACGCCCGCACGGGAGCCGGGAACGGGGTGCGGGACCCTTCCCCTTCTTTGCATGCTTCCCGGCTCCCTTTACCATGGTCTGGGCAGAAAGGAAGCTAAATAATAAAGAAAATAGAATAGGGAAGAGAAGAAAAGAAACGAGTTTAAAAAAGTACTTTAAAATTAACCAAAAGTAGCAGAAAACACAAAAATATAGGGATAGAAAAATAGAGGGATAGATAATAAGTAAAATAGATCAAAAAAAACTTCAAACAAGCAAAGGATGGCAGAGATTTAGAGAGGATACAAAAAGCATGCCCAGAACCATAGCAATGAATGAGAAACAAGATGGCCGCGCCCGTTCACGACCGCGTGGTAAGTTCGCGTGAGATTTTCCTCGCGATCACATGCGAAATTGTACTAGCGAGCCACACACTTTGCGAGATTACACATCGCGCCCGGAAAAGGAAATACGTCATGCAAACAAGATGGCCGCGCCCGTGAACGACCGCAAGGGTAACTTTGCGCCGTTGCGCTACAAGCGGCTCGCTAAAACGCACAAAACCTTGCGAACTAACGCCGCAAAAAAACAAATCGCATATTCGCACGAATTCGCGGCTTCCGAATTCGATCTCGCGCAAGTTACATCCCGCGAATCCCGCAAAATTGCAGAAAAACAAGTTTTGCAAAACTGAAAGCAATCAGCAGGTGCAAAAGTTCAAACTCATCATTAGTAACCATGCCCTGTAGTGCTTCCTGACTGGGGCCCCACCAGAGTTCAGTTGCTAGTTGCAACAATTGTATGACCCTGCTCTGACCCTCACAGCAGGCTCATAGAATAGCTACAAGTAGGCCACAAAGGTCCTGGCAAAAAAAATTGCACTGCAACATAAAGCAAATTACAGATAAGGAAGCAGGTGCCAGACTGGAATTTTAAAACAGTGACACATTAATAAGCCAACCCCAAATTAATTCATGTCAGTTGAAGCAGGGCAGGTGTGCTTGCTTTTCCCCCCCATAATCTACAGTGATGATGAACCAGAGGGTGGCATTGATGTACCAGAGGGTGGCATGGGTGAAACAGAGGGTGGCAGTGGTGAAACAGAGGGTGCTGGGAACCTGTGATGATGAACCAGACGTAGAAACAACATAGTCGCGACCGTTGCGAGCCGACAAGTAAGTTCGCAATTGCGAACTGGTACAAAACACTCGCGAACTGGCAGAAACCCTTGCGAACCCAAAAAAAAAAAAATCCGCAAATTCGCGAGAATTCGCGGATTTTGCAGATTGCGAGTTCGCAAATACGCAAATTCGCGAATGCCAGATTCACAAAATTCACCCATGCTTACATTAAGCACCTGAACAAGGAGGGGGCCCCACAGGCCGGGGGTAACCTTAAAAATGTCTAGGGGAACACCATCCGGACCGGGGGCCTGTCCCCCCTGGCTTACATGCAGTGCTTTTTCTACTTCTTCCAAAGTGAACAACAAGTTCCATGATGCAGAGTGTGCAGTAACAATGTTTTGGGAACTTGGCTCTCCCTCGCCCTCGTATACTTTAGAGAAGTGCCTACACCAGTCTGAATCGGGAATGGCCATTTCCAGCCTTGGGCCAACCTCTTCCCTAAGAAAGGGAGTTCTAATAACCTTCCAGAAACCTACACTATCGTTTCTGGAGGAGGCTAGGTGCAGGGCTTCCCAAGCTTCTTTTTTCAGAGAATTCTTTCAGAGAATTCTTTCTATCTCTTAGAGCTATTTTGTACTCTTTCCTGAGTCTGCTAACCTCCTTTACACACCTAGGTTTCTTATGTAATTCCTTTTTTAGAAGTGCATAAGCTCTAGTACAACTAGAGTCAAACCAACCTCCTTTTTGTTTACTATTTTTAATCTGTCTTGTAAGGGAGGTCCTAATTTCGTTAGAGATAGTCAAGAAGGAAGCAAGGAGCATCTCAGGAGTAGAATCTTCCCCTAAGCAAGTTGCTAACTCAGATCTACATTTACCAACCACTAGTTCAAGTATTACCGGCTGGTCCACCATAGCCCATTTCAATGAGTAACCATTTATACTACCAATAGAAAGGTCTTCGTCAATACTATCTATTATTTTACTGTTCTTTAAGATGGACGATTTTGGGAACAAAATGGCCACACAGAGCGGGAAATGGTCGCTTAGTGCAACATCGGAGACCTTAAAGGAGTAAATTCTTTTATCATACTTGTTTGATACAATAGCATAATCGATAGTAGATGCACAACCCCTTCCATTAAAGGTAGGTTGTGGGGAAGATGGGATAGTACAGACTTCATTAGCGAATCCCAAATCGAACTTAGCAAGTAGGTTATTAAACTGATCCCCCAGAGAAGAGTGATTAAAGTGCTTATGGGACAAGTCATCATCCCGGAACATTCAACACCTATCGTCCTCTGACATACTGCACAGAGTACAATTAAAGTCCCCAAAGAAAAGGATCATCAAATCATGTCTAAACATTTTATCATGCAAAGACAGTGTTTTGGCCAATTTACTTAAAACACTAGATTCTTCACCATTGGGGATATTGTTATACAAATTCAGAAGGGCTATCGGGGTATCGGGAGCAAGAACCAATATCAGAAATTGAAAATAAATATCTGCTACAGGCTCTAATATTCTTGTTATGTTCAATTTATTTGACAGATGTATACTCAATCCACCCTTAGCTCTACCATGGAGAGCATTGACAGCTGAAGTATGGAAGGTCCGGAAACCGTTTAGATGGACCGAATCCCGGCTCCATGTTTCTTGAAGACAGAGCACTTCTTGGGTCTCAATAAAATCCCACCACACTGGGTTCGAAAGTTTAGATCTAATGCCAGCAACATTCCATGAGGAAAATTTGCATGTCATCGGGACCAGGGAAGAAGTAACTGGGGCAACTAATGAAGAAAAAATCCTGGACTCCCCTACAACCTCTAGTCCTTCATCTATGGCCTTTTGACTTCCTATATGATCCACACACTCTACCATATTAGTGTTTTTATTGGGATCTTTCCCCCATCTGTCATTGCCCTTTTCTCATTACTAACAAGATAGATAGTGTCAGTTTTAGCATCTAAAAGACTTCGTATTGGGGTATCTGGCTGTAGTCAGTCGTTACTTTCTAATCCGCTAAGGATGTCAAAAGGGTTAGAAGTCGGGATGCTATATCTTCCAACCCATGATCCTTCCTGAATTAAAGATGGAAAGGGGGGAAGTAGGCACCCAGTTGTTCGAGGTGGACAGTAAAAGAAACCGAGGTGGAGAATGTTAACAAAGTTGGGGTCAATTGACCCAGTACAGCCCCTCTCAATTATTTTACGAACCAATAGTGGGGACCGAAAGGTAAGAATTACACAGTCCCCACTTAAAGATTTATTTGATGTACCCAGCCAGCTCACCCTTTTGACCATTTTAAATTCCGAGAAGAGGGAGTTGTTGAACCCAATTTTGGCTGATAGATAGTGGAGGGATTTATTCCTTAAAGTAGACCAATGCTCAAAGACATTAGAAGGTAGAGAAGGAACATTAGCTAAGACCACCGTATAGGGAGTCGCTTCAGGAGGCAGATTTAAAATAGGGAGGTTTGAGGTTATGTTGGCCTCTCTTATGTCCTCAGCTCCTCTATTTAAGATTGGCGTTTCCTTAACAGCCGGTAGGGTTGAGCTAGACAAGCCAGGTACATTAGTTCCGGATTCCCCTCTATGTTTATTGAGCTCTAATCGTCCCTTAGCCACTGAATTTTTAGTTTGACTCTGATTTACTAAGACCCTTGAGGTATTATTAGGATTTCAATTAGGGACAGTGAGATTACATTGGGGGACTATAGGAACTATTTTGTCCTGATTGGGCTGCTGGTTCCTAATAATTTTTTCCTCCAGGTCGGTCATCTTTATTTCAATATTTGTAACCTTTAGGCTAATGGGTTCTAGGAGTGTCATTAAAAGGGTCTCCATTCTTTCCCAAAAGCATGCAGCAGCTGGTGAACCTCTATCACCAGTTGAAGTGGATACAATCTCTGGTTGATTATTGTTAACTTTATTCCCTTTTATCCCATTAGATTTAGCAGCAGATTTCTTTTGTTTATTGCCACCTGCATTCCCTTTAGCCCTTTTTGCATTTAGGCCTACATTACTAGTATGTTTAGATATGCGCCTAGCCTTCTGCCCTCTGGTCGTTACACGCGGACTGTCACTGTTTACACTCGACTGTGAAGCAGAGACAGAGATCAGACTTAGTAGCGTGTCACAACCCACATTTCCTATAGGATCCTCAATATGAAGTGGAAGTTCAGGAATAACCTCATTTAGGAGAATAGTGGGGGTCAATGATAACCTTGTTAAGGAGGGCAAGGGTTTGGAAGATACATTACCCATCGTGGGAGAAATATCCTGAATTGTTGGAATAGGATGAACCCCTGGCAGAGCAGCAAATGATGGGGCCAATATCGAGTCCTGGGAGTTAATAGTAAACATCAATATATTTGTGGGAGGCAAGGGGGGAAGGGTACCAGCAGGGAGCGAAAGGCGCCTTTCTGTATTTTCTATGGCACAAGCCACCACCCCTATGGTTTTCTGCAG
This sequence comes from Lissotriton vulgaris, assembly GCF_964263255.1. NCBI lineage: Eukaryota > Metazoa > Chordata > Amphibia > Caudata > Salamandridae > Lissotriton > Lissotriton vulgaris. Next base: position 330,002 of record NW_028249459.1, read on the forward strand.
CATACAGTCGATTGCTGTCAGACTAGGAAGCGGGGGATTTGGAGCTTCTCTTTGTCTTAGGACAGGAGCAGGTTGGGCAGGAATATTCTTCCCCATTATTTACCTACTATGGGTACAAGAATAAATATTATGAGTGTTATCGACACAGGTGCTATAATGTCACCGCACGCCAAGGGATACAATACTATAAAATACACATAAAATGAGTACTAATAAGGATACTCCATATCCTAAGTACAATGATTGCTATAAATCAAAAATACAATAGTAGCTATTTGAAACCTATATTGCATTAAGGACTAGATAACACATGTCCACAAACCTAGGGACCTAGAAGTGTGGCCCGGCCCGGCCTCTCCCGGCCACTAACGGCAAAAACGGTCCCGCCCTTGTCCCGGGCTTCTCCCGGGACACTCCCGCGTGCTCCCGCGATGCGGGGATTATGGGACAATTATATAGTGATAACCTATGCGGGCGTTACTCGTTCCCAGTCCAGGTGTAAACAGGCACAGAATCCTGGGACTTGGAGTCCGCCTCTGGTGTCCGGCGTCACTCAACAAGTCCGCCGAGTCCAGAATGCAGGTAGGAGCCCCTCGTCACTCTCCCAGAGCCCGCAGTTAAAGCACCAACAAATATCCTCCTTTTAATTCGCCCTCAGAGGATTTCCAGATTTAGCAAGCAAACCTCCGCGCTGAAGAGGTCAGTAGTTATTTGTTTTATCAAAAACAAACTCCCCTTTTGGGAGTTTGTTTTTGAAGAACAAAAAGTTTGGTGGATAGTCATCAAAATTGATGGCAGGCATCCATCCACCAAACGTTTGGGACCTTCAAGGGCAGCTCCTCTGATGGAACTGTGATCACTACTCAGCAAGATGCGATCTCTAAATATGTAATTCTTTTGCCCATCAGAGTGGCAGACACAATGTTCTCCACCATCCTGACAAACAATTGTAAAACTGCCAAACCTTAAATCAGACCTTTAACATCCTCCAGCCTATCTCTTCACCCCACCAAACATCTGCAGCAACTCACATAATCCTCAACTAATGATCCCACCTAACAGCTAATACTTTAATTCACAACAAAAAACTGGAGTCATTGGAATGGTTTCCTTGAGAGCACAAAGCTAATCTGAATAACCAGCAATAATAAATGACATCAATAAAGCACTATATAAATGCAATTACAACACACTGCTGATGTATGTTGTTCTTATTGTATATTTATTGCTGATTACAGCTGTTTTAGAACTATGTTTTTCAGAAATATTGTGTATGTGTGGTATTGGTAAATCCAGGTTACAAAAAACAGCAACATATATTTTGGACAGTACTAGACAGCATACTGTCCTGCTGGAAGTTAAGGAAGATATGGTGGTTTGCCCACAATCATGTGATGTTAGGTCATTTGATAGGCTGGCATCCCAACTGAGAACTGGAGGTTCAAAGGTCAAAGTGAATACATTTGACTACAGCAATAATAAAATCTGTTTCTTTCCTTGGGGCAAAGGCTCGCCCTATCCATTGCCTCACTCCACTATTACAATAGGAAAAGCTTCTGGGAGAATGGGTTTTTAAAATACTTACACTATTGCTAGCACACAGGTCTAAAAAGTCGGGGCTATCTTGCTAAAGTGCGACAAAAGATATATCTAATCATTTAAGCGCATTGCATATGCCCCTTTTGAAAAATAAATATCCGGTGAGGTAATGGGATGTCGGGTATCTTTGTTCTGCTCTCAAAACTCCCCATCCCACACAATATCAGAGAGCCGCCGGACCCACAGAAGATGATTGGCATTTCTCGAACTTACCCTCTACCCATCACTTGCAAAGATATATCATCCTGCGTCAAAGGAACGGATCGAAAAATACGATATTGAACACGGGCCAAAAGGCCAGAAAGAGCGAGAAATAGTTCAAAAATGTGACATGTTTCTGTGAATTAGTTTTTTTTTTTACCTAGCAAACAAGCATTAATGCAACGTAATCATCCCTTCATTTTCCCTTATTCTGTGATGTTTGGGGAGTGGTGAAGGGTTTGGTAAAAAACAACACTTCAGTGGTGTGACTGCGATGGGCAAATTCTTATGCCGTGAGTGATACGGAATTGAACAGAGATGGAACTTGAACATAAGTATTATTACTGATGGAAAAAATTAGCATCTTGAGAACGCAGGTGTTCTTTCTCTCTTAACACATGAAACACAACCCCACAATTTGTTTTACAGTTTTGTATTAAATAAAATCATTACAGTTTAATCAACCAATACAAACTAAATAAATGAGATCAGAAAAATTTCAAAAAAACATATCCCATTCATTTACTTCCTAAATATGAAAATGTCAAATCAGTGCTCATGTTTGAGGTAATCGGCAGGCAGCTTTGACATAAGCCTCGTACTTCCAATAGAGTCTACTCCTGAAGCTTCAACAACAACCGATACAGGGTGGCGTGAAACCTCACCTCAAGGTGGGCCGTCACTGTGTATCGTCTGGTAAATAGTGCACACGGGGTAGTTAAGTGGAATTCAGTATCATTCACACAATATCAAGGAAGTAAATATACAATAAAAAATATGGATTCGCTTACCAGTACCAGCGAGCACTTGAAGACAGGGGGCATATGTATGAAAAACCTGTTTTGCGAGTCCCTAATAGCGATTTTTTACGAATCGCTATTAAGGACTCGCAAAATGGAATGCATGCAGAAATTGCACTATTAATTCTGATTCCTTAATATTCCTTAATTGCGGATCGCAGATTGCGATTTGCAATTAAGGAATACTTTGCCATTCATTCCTATTGGCCTAGAGGCCCAAAGGAATGAATGGGAAGACATTTGCAATATGTGAGTACCCATTAGGTACTCACAAATTGTGAATGCAATTTCAAGGGTGCAAGGGTGTCAAAAGGACACCCTGTTGCACCCCTGAAATATGTATGTGTGCACATGTGGCGCACAAACATGCCCTAAGGGCATGTATGTGCGCCACATGGCACTTTAAAAAATGCAAAAAAGTGAATTTTTCAAAGACATCGCTAATTACCACCAACTTGAAGTTGGTGCTAATTTGCGATTTCCTATGCCACAATCACACAACTTGGGTGCTTCCTGCATTGCATTTAAGGAATCACAATTTGCAATTCCTTAAATGCAATCGCAAAATAGGGAATCACAAATTTTGCGATTCTGTATTTTGTGATGCCTTTTTGGTATGTACATCCCAAAAGGCCTTTTCCCGTTTGCAAATGGGCTGATTCTGAGAATCGGTCTGTTTGCAAACGGGATTAGGGCTTGATACATATGCCCCAAACTGTGATGAATACTCTCAAACCAAGGACCACTCACTTGAATTCTCAGTACTTCTGCAGAAGCGAAGACCTTCCACCTCTTCCTTCCGAGGTTAATTCCTAGTATCAGAATAAATGAGCAACACCAATGACTGGCCCTGGGGTGAAGAGTATGTTGGAAAGAGAGCGCAATGAGTCTGGTGTACCTGGACCTCCCCACAGAAAGAATGATGGGTGTGTTGCTCCTTTTGTGCAGGACACTTCAAGTTTTAGTGGTAAGGCACACTCCTTCTGCCAAGTAGGATACTCTGAGCCAAAAGAACACAATCACTTTAGGAAACGATACATCAATGATTTACAATTAACTTGAGCATGCTTTTCTTGCTCCTCCATCATTTATTTGTGACTTACCTTCACAATTCCTAAACCCTCTGATGACAAGTGGCATCAAATGGGAAACAACCTTCACAATGCAACTTTTACAACGCACTACCATTACAACAAAACTTTTACAACGCAACATCCATTACAATGCATGCATTTACAATGCAACCAATACAACGCATGACACTACAACGCACACCACTACAACGCATGCCATTACAATGCAGTCATTACAACGCATACCATTACAACGCATAGCATTACAACACATAGTACCCTTACACTATCCAACACTTACCCTACTGTTGCACCCCCTGGAGTTAGAATAGTAATTTTTACCCCTACACTATCCAACACCTACCCTACTGTTGCACCCCCTGGAGTTAGAATAGTAATTTTAACCCCTACACTATCCAACACTTACCATACTGTTGCACCCCCTGGAGTTAGAATATTAATTTTTACCCCTACACTATCCAACACTTACCCTACTGTTGCACCCCCTGGAGTTAGAATAGTAATTTCTACCCCTACATTATCCAATACTTACCTTACATGCAATGTAATGTTATGCGTTGTAATTGTATGCGTTGTAAATGTAGTATGCGTTGTAGTGGAATGCGTTGTAAAGGTAGTTTCGAAGAATTCGTTGTATTGGCATGCGTTGTAATGGTATGGGTTGTAATGGATGTTGCGGTGTACAAACTGCGTTGTAAAGGTAGGCGTTGTAAAAGTATGCGTTGTAACATCATACATCCGCATCAAATGTATGTTTCTACTCTCCATGAGGTAAAATTTGATGTGAACAAAAAATTGCTCTTCTTTAAGAGTTCCTTTAGAAAATATCAAACAATAATTTTTAAAAGAAATAAGATTCCACTTGGGGGTCCTTTGAACACTGACCCACGTACTGAATCCTAAGCATTTATTCTTCGTTTCTTCACTGACAATTGTAATCCTATTAACTGTATTTTACATTGTATTGCTTCACACAACTCATAAAATGTGTCCTTTTTTCTTTTTCTTCTACTAAAACATCCTAATTTAAAATTAAACTGAAAGAGTGTCCTCAAGGAAAGGAGAAACTAAAACAAGAGGCGCCCACTGATATACTAACCTGAGGTCAGTGTAATGACCAAAGCAGCTACAGCGCTGAAAGCTGATAAGAGAATGATGGTCATAGTCAAGGTGAGGAAAGTGCCATCTATACAACCAGGTTCAAGCTTGTACAAAGTCATCTCGATGAGGCAGGATTCCAAGAGAATTTGCAAGCCCCAGCTTTCAGACAACAGTGTCGGGGTTGCTCCTGTTGCAGGCGGCAGGGCTTGGAACCCATGGGTGCTGCTGGTGGGAGACACAGCTCTCTTTTCAGATGGATTGATGAAGCCAAGCGGGTGGTCCTACTTTGCACGTGGTATTCATAGCCTGTTACTCTCGTGGATAGTGCTGCCTGCCAAGCAGAAGGCAGTCTCTGTCAGGAAACTGGTGCAGGAAACAGAGTCCCTTAATAAAAAAACTAAATACCAGATACTCAGGACGGAAATGAGTGCAGTAGGAAATGAGTGCAGCAGGAAATTAGAGCTTTCCTTGCTCGCAGTGTAACATTAGTCAGCAGTCATCTACAACCAAAAGCAAAATACCAGACATTCTGGTAGGAAACAAGGACAGAATAAAACAGAGGCCTTTACTTGATTGCACAGCAGTGCATGTAGTTTTAACAAAAAAACTAGGCACTTTCAATTTGTTAAACAGACTTGTTTACAGTGCACACAAACTAAACTGCATAGCATGCCTTCTAAATTAAACACTCAGTAGAGCATTAAAATAAGGTGCATAGATGAGTACATGGCACCTGCTATTTGGAAAATAGGAATGTCAAGTGAGAACATACAGCACAGGTTGACCAGAGTATGAAAATGCCAAGGAGTACTGGCAGACATCATGTATTCTGAGCATCACTGGCACCTCCCATGAACTTAAACATAGCACAGAACCATCAGGCAACAAATAGTTAAGGAGAAAGAAAAAAGTCTGTAAAAAGAGGGGAAAACGAGCTACGGAGGCGGGATGCAAAACAACAAATACAAGGGATGAAAAGTTGGAGAACGAACTATAGCAAATAGTGGCAGCCACAACAACCCAAACACAATGTTGCTAGGATCCATGGTCATATATCTCAGCTCTTTATACTCCTGCTGTCCAGCTTGACCAGGAACTATTGTGGGACTTAGGTTCTGAAAAAGGGGCAGCTGACCTGGAAGTGATATACACTAGTCTGTTTCCTGCATGCTAATTGCCTGTCCTCCCCAGTCTCCATTCATCTAAACCCAGTACCCTTCTCTGGTTTCCTTTTGTAATATGTAGGTTCACTTCTTGTTTTACCCTCCTGATGTTCAGATGTGTCGCTTTCCCTCCTGCCTTCTACAGGGGTGTGTTATTCATATCTAATCTTGCTGATTCCTGACAGCACACCATACCCTTTAGAACTTTACTCTTCTGCTGGAAGGGGAATAGAAGGGTGTAACGTATGACATTTCACCAGTAGAAGAGGGGCATGAACATAAGATCTAAGGGGCATATTTACGTCTTCTGGCGCATCTCTGCAAATCAACAGGGATGCGCCAGAACAGATGCGTCACGTAATCCCCCCCTTGCGCCACCACAGATGCGTCGCATTTACAATGCGGCGCACCATGGTGCAAGGAAGGGCAGATGCGTGACGCATCTTGAGGTGCACGGGCGGCACGTTGCTGGAGTCGCGTCGCAAGCGCGACAAAACTCGTGCAATGCACAGGGGCCGCCCATACTCAACATGGTGCCTCACTCCTTACGCCTGCTTCAAGCAGGCGTACGGATTTGACGCAGCAGCGTCATAAAACTGACTCAGTGAAATCTTGTAGATTTCACTGCGTCGGTTTTATGTGGCTTTCCTGCGAGGGAACGCCCACCCTGCGACAGAACGCCCACATGAAATCTGACGCAGGTTTCATGTGGCGCAGGGCTTTACAACGTGACGCATCTGCCTAGATGCGTCACGTTGTAAATAACTTGTAGTAGGGGTGGGTAACCCAATAAACCCTTGCGGGCTTGGGCAGTCAAAGTGTTTAAGGAGAAAGTTGCCAGCAAGGGATTTATTTGATATTTTAGGTTTAACAGTATCGTGAAGTCTGTATTATTTAGACTTATCAGCTGAATGGAACAGCAACTGTTCAACGTATTCTGAATCTGTTAACAAAATTCTATAGAAACTACCACACTAGCCCTATAGCAATACAATGACTTGAACAGATTCATAAAAAATCTTGTGGTTCCAAACAGTGAATGAAATATTGAACACAAGAATCAAAGTGAAGCAACACGGAAAGGTTTGTTCTTCGAAAAAAGTATTATTTATATTTATACGGAAATAAATCATAAAAAAATCAAGGGTGTACAGTTATTGACAATTGCATGTGTATCTTAAGTAAATGGAGCTGACAAAACAATCCATTAATACAAAAGAAGACAATCCAGTCTATGACAAAGTAAGTAAAATTGACTTCTTTTAAAGGATAATAACTGTACACCCTTGATTTTTTGATGATTTATTTCCGTATAAATATAAATAATAATTTTTTCGAAGAACAAACCTTTCCGTGTTGCTTCACTTTGATTCTTGTGTTCAATATTTCATTCACTGTTTGGAACCACAAGATTTTTTATGAATCTGTTCAAGTCATTGCATTGCTATAGGGCTAGTGTGGTAGTTTCTATAGAATGTTGTTAACAGATTCAGAATACGTTGAACAGTTGCTGTTCCATTCAGCTGATAAGTCTAAATAATACAGACTTCACGATACTGTTAAACCTAAAATATCAAATAAATCCCTTGCTGGCAACTTTCTCCTTAAACACGTTGTAAATAAGTCGCAACGTGGTGCATGGTTTACGCTGCCGCTGCGTCACAAAAGTGACGCAACGTCGGCGTAAAAGTGTTGCAAGTGGCTTGTAAATCTGCCCCTAAGTTTTCTGTTAATGGTCAGACGCATCCTATCTTTTCAAGGCCACCGAGAACTGCAGTTGACCCCTATGGTACATGAAAAACTATAATTATCTCCACACTCCACCCCAATACCCCCCCCCCCCCCCCAAGTCAGGAAAGCCATCAACTTTGACAGGTGTAAAACAGCTGTTGATCTTCCTATTGTTGGTTTGTCTCTTTATATGTGATTTACATCATGAATCTTCTAATCCCTGGGTAGATCTAATTGTATCACATTTTTTGGCTGGCGTGGTATAGCTTGAGCAATAAAAAGAAAATATTGCTCTCACAAGAAGAGGTGGACATTAATTCCTATGATTATACTGATCGGACTGACATTTACACTACTTTGTGTTTGAATTTAATAGAGTGTGTGCATGGGAATTTGTCTTTCACATTTGTTCCCACCCTTGTCTTAATGGGCGAAGAACCCACAAACTGGTAAGTGAGCTTAGGATGGGATTGAGGGATGGATAGGAAATGGGTGAATAGCAATACTTGATCTCCTGTTTCCTAATAATGAGCTGGTCTGGGATGATGGTCAGCAAACATATTATAGGAAGCTTTAAATACAGCCACATTTTCTACAGACCTAGCTTGCAAAATACAGAGATAAAACTAAATGAACAAAATAAAGGAGACCATCCAAGCAAGCAAGGAAAGAGATTTTAATACAGGAAATTCTGCCAGAAGAAGCCATCGAACCTATTTCCCTTGATAGTTCAAGAGGAGGCAGTGTAAATACATGCTTGATTGAGTCTTTCGGTTGGGCTGTCCATTTGTGATGTTAACAGAACAGTTTGGTAGTGGTGCTTCCCATATGGGAATAACCGTACCTACACTTGTTATATTCAATGCAGAGTAATACTGGGTTTACAATATAAGATAAAGCATCTGGTTGAGACGGAGTGCTACATAGACCACTGTCACTCACTACCAGGGGTGACTCTTGCCAATCAGAAGGTTGGCAAATCTATACATGCAAAATAAGAGGTCAAGAAGAGCACAATCCTAAAAACAAGTAGAAATAAGTGACTTATTAGTCGCAACGGTTTATGCAGCAAATGGTAACATAAGTCCAATTCCAAGTGTCATGGATGCTTCATACTTGGACAGGATAACAGACCAAAAAGTTCATGTAATTCCATTTATTCAAAAAAAGTCATGAAGATAATTAGAGCATCAAACAGAAACAGCCAACACGTGTTTTGTCGGTACAGCCAATCAGTACCACGACTTTCTCAAGGCTAAAGATATGATTGTGACCGTAATGGATCGAGGCCTTCTATGTAGAATAAAAATATTTTTGTTACTCTGGTGTTGTGAACCAAAGATGTATATAGTAAAGATGAGCACCGGAACACTGTCTCCTAAAGGTAGTCAGAACTCGAAGATAGTTGTCTTGAAAGAAGACAGTCCCATCCCGTCTTATGTAACCAATTGAATTGTCGATGTGGACTAGTAATAATCCACAAATTAATACATGATTGTGGTGTTATGAAACCAGAGAAGTGATAAAACATAAAACGGGGTGGGACTGTCTTCTTTCCAGACAACTATCTTTGAGTTCTGACTACCTTTATGAGACAGTGTTCCGGTGCTCATCTTTACTATATACAACTTTGTTTCACAACACCAGAGTCAAAAAATATTTTTATTCTACAGAGAAGGCCTCGATCCATTACGGTCACAATCATCTGTTTAGCCTTGAGAAAGTCGTGGTACTGAGTGGTTGTACCGATGAAACACGTGTTGGCTGTTTCTGTTTGATGCTCTAATTATCTTCATGATGTTTTTTTGAATAAATGGAATTACAACATGAACTTTTTGGTCTGTTATCCTGTCCAAGTATGAAGACTCCATGACACTTGGAATTGGACTTATGTTACCATTTGCTGCATGAACTGTTGTGAGTAATAAGTTACTTATTTCTACTTGTTCTTAGGTTTGTGCTCTTCTTGACCCCTTCTTTTGCATTTGTGGATGTTAACTGGTGGAATGATAAATAACAGTACACAATATTTGTAAAAGTTTTTTCCAAAATGCATCACCAAACTGTGTGTTTCTGTTTTTAATGTACTCAGTAAACCATGGAACCTGAAAATATTCTAGAGGCAAATCAATGGTATTAGACTCGTGTAGGCAATTTCACAATTGGAACACAATGTCCTGTTTTGCATAATAATCAACCACAACTAATATTCCTGTATGATCTTCTGAGGCTGGAAGTTCAACTATAAACTCCATCGATATAACATCCCAAGGTCCAGATTATGTGAGAAAGGGCTGTACTAGACACATGGGATGATGATGATCCACCGTGGTCTGCCTGAAAAAAATGCATTATTTCAGGTAGTCCCTGATACTGTTTTAAATAGCTGGACACCACACACATGAATCAATAAATCTAATATGTTTGTCTTCCAATGATGACTCGCTACAGGGGCATTATAAAACTATTTCAGCATTTCTTGCTCCTACCAAAGGTTGATAAACATAATTGTCTCTTGAATAGCCATTGCTTTGGTTCTTCTTAAAGCCATTTGATATGTAGAAAATTGATTTCGGCTATTTTTTGCAAAAATGTCTATTAATCCATGTATGAAAGTGTAGCTAAAATGTTTGGGGCTGAGTTTAAAGGATATTCTTTTCCCTCCCTGGACGAAGAATTTGCCTTTCCATGACGATTCCAGTTCTATAAGAGCTCTTATATTGAACACGGCTCATTTCATGGACTTCACAAACGCTTCATTTCTATGTTTGGCCCAAAGAGTTATAGGATGAGGAGAGTCATCTAGAGAATATCACCACTGTAGAAATCCTTCTTTTATAACCAGAAGTTCCAGATCATACACTGTTTAGTTTTACTCACAATGCGTGAAGGTTTGTGAAAAATAGGCTTTTAAATGTACATCTTTGGAGACAATCTTCTGGGGGCAAAATGACTCTTAGAACTAAGGCAAAGGCATCTATTTCTGCAATAAAATGAGCAAACTGGATTGGATGATGCAAAATTGGAGCCAAAATGAATTCTCTCTTTAATGTTTCTCAAGCTGTTTCTTGTCTCTACATAAAAGGGACTCGCTGATAGAGGGCTATAGTTTCTGAAAATCCTAAAATGACTAGCTGGTAAAAAATTGCACATCCTAATAATCTTTGCATTTCTTTCACTGTGGAAGGTGTTGGCCAATTGCAAACTGCTTATACTGCTTATACTTTCTTTTCATCCATTCACGCTTCAGGCCTTCAGTTGATATGATAAAACCCCAAAAGAAAAGGGATGACATTTCAAATATTCATTTTATTCCTTAGCATATAACCCATGCTTGTGTAAATAAGACACAACGTCCCTCATGTGTTCGCGATGCTCTTCCAGGGCAGTGGAAAACACCAACAATTCATAAAAATGTACAATGATATGACCGACCAGGGTATCTTGGAAAACTTCACAAGTAAAATGTTGAAACATGGCTTTGACACTGCATAGACTAAAAGGGTTCACAAGGTACTTGAATTACCCATAACGATTGAATGCTGTTTTCCATTCATCACCTTCCTTCCTTCTTTCCTTCCTTGATTCTGACCCACATGTATGTTCCTCTCAAATCTAACTAGAAAAAAATGTGAGCCTCCTTAATTTGATGTATTAGTACTGCAACCATGGGACGGGGATAGAGGTTTTGATGGTAATGATGTTGAAGTCTCAGTAGTCAATGCAAGGTCTATAAGTACCACCCTGTTTGTGGCTACAAATATGTTGGGGCCCATGCTGAAGACTGAAGAGCCAAATGCACCTATTTGCAAAATTCTCTTCCAAATACTCTTTTAAGACTTCACCCTTTTTGACTGTAAGACGGTACATTTGCCCATAAAAAACCTCTCCCCAAGGTATCAGATTGATTGCACAATCATAAATGTGATGTTGCCGTAATGGTTCACTCCGTTTTTGCTGACAACCTTGCTGAAGTCTTTGTAACCTACAGGATACACTGTATGTTTAGCCCTGGTGTAAAAACAAGACAAAGTTTGAACCTTGAGAGACTTTAGACTTTTTCAGGGAAAACAATTTTGATGACAATAATTGGAGTTCAACTTGATGTCTTGGCAATCCCAGTTGATGTGGGAGTTACAATGTCATAACCATGTGGTGCCCATCATCACTATTTGAAAAAATAGAGAACCAATCAGATCAAAACGGATTTCTTTCACAAGTCCATTTTCCATATAACATCAGCATTGGTGGTTTAAAAGCGCACTGCTTCAGAAGAACTGTATCATCAATGCCATTGATCTGCTTAGCATGTTGTTTCTTGACTCTTGGCATTTTAGTTACTGCATGAAAGCTGATATCCATGAATAACCCAGAGACTGTGGAACTAAGTGGTGCCTCTAACAACAACAGTCCCTCACTGGTCACCAACATGACATATATTAGATAATGTGCCCTATTGATGACCGATCCTATGTATGGAGACGTACCCTCTTCTGCTCGGTACTCTTGTTTCCTTGCAGCGAATAGCGATAGGGAACAAAGTGACCCTTCTCTACACAGTGCAAACAAAGTCCATTCTTTCTAGCCTTTCTTTTTCTTCTGAGGTAAGAGTCTTTCTAAAATTTTCAATTTGCATTGGGTCTTTGGAGGTAGAAGGCCCTGTAAGCGGAGGAGCATAAGGGAGAAATCTCCTGGAAGTAAATCTGTATCTTCCTCCTCTGTCTCTGCTGTGCTTCAATCTTTAAAGTCAGCTCAGTGAGTGATGTAGTAGTTTTAGGTTGAGTCACAGTCATGGCAACACATCATTAATGTTTTCACAAAGACCCTGGTGAAAAGCTGCAGCACTAGCCTCATCAGCCCCAGGTAACCTCGGCTTGCAATTACGGAAATGTAATGATGTAACTCACTAAATCATGGGTATCTTTTTTTTTAGGGTCAAACACCCTGCATGTGCTGCCTGTGCAGTCTGTTTCTTTGACAAAATTGTGGAGAATTGTTTCACAAATGCATTAAACTTCTCTAACCACTTGTGTGATTTCAAAAGGGAAGTAGTAGCCTATAGCGTAGTGTCTTTCGTAAAGTACGATATCATTGTTATTGTTATTGTTATTGTTATTTTTGATTTGTAGCACGCTCAATCACCTACAGGCCTCTAAGCGCTCGGGAATCGATGGTAAACAACAACTTTGACAGTACAGAGGGCATCCACTAGCCTACGTGGCTCACAGGGCTCTCCTGAACAACAGCGTTTTCAGCCCCTTTCTGAAACGTAGGAGGTTTCCTTCCTTTCGTAGTAGCTCAGGTATTGTGTTCCATAAATGCGGAACCAGTACCGAAAAGGCTCTACCGCCCTTGGTGGCAAGTTTGTACCGAGGGCAGACTAATAGCTGAGAGTCTGAGGACCTAAGAGCTCTCTTTGGGCTATACATTGCCAGGCGATCTTTGATGTAAGCAGGTGCCATGCCATAGATGGCTTTATGGGCGATGCACAGATTTTTAAATTCCACTCGCTCCTTAATAGGGAGCCAGTGGAGGCTTTGTAGCAGGGGGGATGCTTTAGTGTGTCTTGGCTGTCTGAAGATAAGACGAGCGGCATCATTCATCACCACCTGTAGCCTATTTATCAAGGTTTTTGGTAGGCCAAGGTAGAGGGCATTTCCATAATCTATGCGTGAAATCACAGTAGCTGCGACGATGGAACGTAGCATAGATTGGGAAATGATAGGCACTAATTTCCGTAGCTGTCGGATGATATTAGTACAGCTGGCCACCACTGAAGAGATTTGGCTGACCATAGAGAGGTCACAATCCAGTTTGATCCCCAGGCTCTTCACGTTCAAACTGGGTTTTGGGGCTGGACCTAACTCTACGGGCCAGTAGAGGTCACACCATGGTGAGGTGGTAGATGAAATAACCAAGACCTCAGTCTTGTCTGGATTGATTTTTAGGAGGTTTCCTGTCATCCACTGGACCGTGTGTCTCAAGATATTCTGAGTGTGGAGTTGGGCGGTGTTTGTATTGTCAACACTCAGCAGCAGCTGCGTGTCGTCTGCGTAGTTATATACTGTGCAGCCCATACTCGCCAGGGAGGCAATCAGAGGCTGCAGATATAGGTTAAACAGCAGTGGGGATAGGGCCGAGCCCTGAGGTACCCCACATTCTATTTCTCCCACTGCGGAGATTTCTTCTCCGAGTTGTATTCTTTGTGTCCTTCCTGACAGAAAGGACTGCAACCACTCGAAAGCCCGGCCTTTGATGCCAAAGTCACTCAGCCTTTCCAGTAGCAGCGCATGACTGACGGTATCGAACGCATGAACGCATGAAAATGATGTAGCTCCATCTGTAGTAAAGTGTTGGGGTAGAACTTTGAATTATATTTGGCACTGTTCAACAAAAGGCAGCTACTGCTGAGGTTCCACCGCAGACCTGTCCAGAACAGCTAATTGAAGATATTAAGATTAGCTGTGTGTTGCCGCACGGGCTGAAATCCCCTTTTAAGAATTCCTCTGCATTTTCTCATTATACCAATAATGAATAATATACCAGAAATCACTATTGGTATAATAAAATAAAGATTGGCAGAGCCAAAAGGTCTACTTAAATGTGCTAATGCATACAGGGCTATTACAGTAGTGCGAAACGCATAGAAGGAAGTCAGCAGGAGCAGATAGGGAGGGCTATAGTTATAAAGTAGTCCTTCAGGCACCTCAGTGAAAGCTATCAAGTGAAGGGGGAAAGTTACAACAAAACAGTCTTTAGTATTAGGTGAGAGATAAACACTCCTCTGGACTAAGCCAAGACATGATTGATAAAGGCTCAAGCCAATGGCTAACGAATGCTGGTGGAAACTATTCAATGGATAAAAGAGGGGTACCTAAAGCCCACTATGTATATTGGTATCAATAGGTCTTTTTGACAGACATGCTGTCAAAACTCATACAAAACAGGGCACAAATAAAGGAAGGCGAAGCCCTGTCACTCATATGGGTGAGTTGCTACAGGGAGTATCTGGGCTATGTTATCTAATAAAACTCTTGTGTGCACAGCATCTTCTAATCACCAGTTCCATCCACTTGGCTCTGCACATTCAAGCACAGCTCCAGGAAGTATGCACAGTTGTGTTTAGTTTATTATCATGTATGGGGTTCCTCCTTGATACCCAGCTATATAGAATATCTGAGCTGAGCAATATCTTTGAAGAAACAAAAAACTACTTTTGCAGCTCTTCAGGTAATATAAGTATACACATTTATTTAGGCATGCCATAGTAATATGGTAATTTAAGAGAACATTCATGTCTATGATGGAGCAAGCTTTCATACGTAATAAAACTTGCATGGATTTAATCCTCTCGAAATGACATGTAATAAGTTAACCAACATGTTTCATGATAACTAATATTTGCTCCACACAACATTTCTGTATCTAGGGGAAGCTTTTAAATGTGCTTTACTAACAAATAATTTGTGTGTATTAATTGGCCGCTGAAAACGCAGAAACTCTTTTGCGCATGTGTCAACTGCATCTATGTAGTATGATGTCTTTTGCTTTTGGTGGGAACTCTTTGCAGTTGCGCAGTAGTGCCTAAAATGGCCGCTTCAAATCTCATATGATCATGCATATACCTCTGCTAGAACTAAACCTTGAGTGATTTGCTAATCAGCTAATGCCATAGTTAAAATAAAGTAATGGGAATAGAGTAGAAATAAGTGGTATACAGTGCATTCATTTATTTTCATATTCTAAAATGTCTTTCTTTTATTTTAGTATTAGCTCGTATTTGAGCCTGAAGGGGGACTTGTATCGCCATCTTGAAATCCGAATGCGCATGTCCTGGGAACGCTGCAAGATCTCAAACTATGTCATTGAATGAGTGCCAAGTTTCATCTCAACAGTGATGCGCCTGAGAAATTTACCTCTTGACCCGCAGAGGGGAAGAAAAAGACTCAATAAAAATTATACATTGTATATGAAATGATGTGAAGTTTGCTGGGTGGATTAAAAGCATTGGAAAATAAATCTAAGGGTGGGAACTTGGAACAATTAAGTCAAAGAAAGTGACTTCATACTTGTATGGTTTGATGACCTCTTCCCGTCCCGCTGACCAATCAAATGTAAATGTAAATGTAAATGTAAGGTGTTTTGTAGCGCGCTCAATTACTACCGGAGTATCCTGGCGCGAATGACCGCTGGGGAACCCGTCCTGGCTTTCCCTGTGAGATGGTCCCATGCTGGGTATCTCCAAGGTGAAGCCAGGCATCCCCGGCGTCTGTGGGGGGCCGTTGTAGAGATGAGGCAAGCTTAATGCCCAGAGTTACCGAGTGTGATCACTGCCCAAAGTGGGCACCGAGGCGAGAATTATCAGTCCGCTGACCCTGGTCCTCGACCCTGCCGCGTCGGGAATCGAACCCTGGTCCCGGGCCGTTCTCAGCCTCCGGGTCTGCCGCCTCTAACCAGTGAGCCACACCTCTCTACAAATGACGGGAATACACGAATATTGAAACATTGGGGGGGGGGGTACATACCCTGGAAAATTGTATAACTAAGGTAGGCTTAGTCAGGTAGATTGTCTGACTTGTCACAGACCTGTCACTGACCCAATGTATGCTGAACGAGATCGTGGATGTCACAGAGAGCAGAGGGCTGGTCGAGCACTCTGACAGAAGAATCGGGAGAGTGCTGAAGGAGAAGAATCGATCCATTTAGTAGGTACCGAGAGTATCACCAGAGAGGGGTGTAACACTGGCGATTCACTTAGAAAAGGTCACCTGTCCTGTCCTGCACCTGTCCTGACCTGTTGGCTCCTGTCTAGTCGGGAGCCCTTTCTTTACAGCCCTTGGCCGGGTTGGTCCTCGCACCATTCTAAGTAAATATAAATCTGTGTGGTATCTCCTTGTACAGTTTCCCTTTTTCCACCCTTCCCAGGCAGCAATGTCTAGGAATTTTACTAAGTCTCTAAAGATTTTTTGTTTTGAGCATTATTTTTATTCTTGGAAACTGGTGATTAATGTGATTTGGTAGTTGACTTACAAAATATTGCATAGATAAAACTTTTAAAACTCTCCCGACTCTGTGATCATTTTATGAAATAAGGTAAATACATTGTTTATACCTATTATTCTAACACCCTGATCCTTAGATCTAAGTAAATTAATAATCAAGGTGACAAGGAATTGGTAAGTTATGGTGTGCAGGTATAAATCAAATAATTCCTGATTGGCAGCAAATAGATTACCGGCTTTTGTGTGTATGTTTATGAGCCCAGGTGAGTATGGTGTGTTAATGAGAAACCCAAGCTGGTAATCTCGTGCCATCAGTAAGTTTTTGGTAGCAGAATGATGGTTAGGTTTTAGTTAAGATAGGTAGTTAGTAGTAATTTGTATATAATATTGATTTTATGTAATTAACCAAACCCGTTTGTATTGCTATTCGTTGTCCAGCATTCCCCGGGGATATTGAATAGCGGGGGCCAAGTGGAAGCCACACTGCAGTGAGGTTACTGGCCATGATTAAGTAAGTGTGGAAAGTTAGGTAAAACTTGAAGCACTAGTTAGGGATTATTTTCCCATGTAAAAGTGAGAGTGATTGATAGCAAAGGAGTTTGCTGGTGAAATTTTGGTCTTATATCACCTAGAAAGGGTAAGTCTAAAGGAGTAGCAGGTTCTTCGATGCTTGAGTAAAGAGTAAACGGAAGAGGTTTTACTCATAGTGTGTGAAGGGTAAACAGAAAAGTTTCACTCGCCGCAAAATACATTTTCTTTTCTTTAATTTTAGTCAACCAGGCACAGCAGCGAATGTTTTCATGTTGTTAATTAATGTAATTGTGTAATTAAAATTGAAAGAAATTGAGTTTTCATAATTGCCTTGCAAAGGTGGAGTCAGTTGCGGGTGCTGCACTGATGTCACTAGGAGCAGCGCGGGGATCGGTTGAGACAGCAGGTGTGTAGCTGAGGTAAAATTGTAAAGGAGGGGTGAGTGCAGAGAGCAAAAACTCATGTCACAGGAAAGCCGCACAAGCATTGGTTAAAGTAGTTTCTGTAAATTAAATGTTGATTGGTCGATAAAATAGGAGACGCACTGATACTGGAGAAGCATTTAGAGTGAAGTAAACAATTGATTATTTGCCAAAATAAAATTTGCAGTGAACCCTGATCCAACAAAAATAGGATCCCGTCCAGAAAGAAGATTTATAGGTTTTGCACACGAACAGTACATTAGAGGAAGGCTAAGCATTATGTACGGAGAAAAAAGGAAAATGCCATTTATGCAGAAAATTAAGAATTATTTTAAGAAAGATAAACCCATTAAAACTAGAGAAGGAATTATTATTCCTCCACCGAAAAACCCTGCATCATATATGATGATAGAAAGAGGTTACCACACTTGGGTATGGTTAGAAAATTGGACTGAGTACACAAAAGATGATGGAATATTAGCATTCCCATAGTACGGGACATTGAATGGAAGAATTTTGCATAATTTACGAACTCGCATTAATGAATTAGAACCCAGGCCTAGATTAACGCAGTATGAAGCTTTAGAAGAATGGGAGACTGAGGCTTTTGAGCGAGACAGACCACGGTGTGGCAGGAACTTAAGTACATTTTATCCAAGATTTCCTCGAGAAACTAGAGAGAAGCGAATGAAACAATTGAGACAGTCTATGATAGGGGAAGGATTATATCCTGTTTTTACCACTGAAGAACCAACAGGACGTAAATGTACAGAGAAGACAAAACATTTAGGGACTGATAACAAGGATTTTGAGGACGATTATCTCGAAGACCTTTTAATGAAAAATCTTCCACCTTACCAGGAAGAAACAAATAGAATTACCCCTAGTGCCTAGTTTCTCAAAACTCCCCTGGTTCCGCAGATTGTACATAAAACTACTATAGAGAAGATGTTACAAGAGAAAGAAAGAGAAGCAATAAATAGAAATAGAAGTGAGTTAATCCAGAAAATAACTTAATTAAATACAAGTCCAGAAGCACTAACAATCCCAGTGACTATAGGTCCTGTTGTTCCTCTGTATGGAGATAAGCAAACCAGTTCTAAAACTCCTGTTCTGACTACTCCAATCATACAACCTAGAAAAGAAAATATAATAGTTGATGATCAAGCAAGTGAGTGTGAGTCAGTAATTTCCCTGATGGATTTGCCAATAAGAGAGCCACTAAGAGAGCCAATAAATGATTCATTCAGAAAAGTTACCCCTGGGTGCTCAAGAGAGGTACAGATTGAAACATCCACAGGAACGAGGAGTGCCACTGAAGAAATAGAAAGGTGGACACTAAAATTAGAGAAGCCGAAATCCCAGCAAAAGGTACTAGATATCTTAGGAAGAATTTAAAGCTGGGAATGTAGGGCTAGAGCAATTACATTCTTTTAGCGAAGAGGAATTACTATTCATTTGTAGAAGCATCACTTGAAATACAAAAATATTCCATGAAAAATTAATGAATTTAGCTTTAGAAATGGGAATTGACATAGGTAAATCAAAAGTATTGCAGAAACCCTATAGGGCATAGTTTTCTGACAAAGATTTAGAAAACATGAATGTGTCAGGATGAAAATGACAAATAAAAGAATTATTTACATTGTTACAAAAATGGGGAGACTATAGATGGAAAGGCAGATGGACAAAGAAAAAGGAGGAAGCCCAGGCAACTCGAATGACATCTGAGTATGCAAGGAAAGAGTGTGTGATTTCGTGAAAAAACAACTTTTAGTTTTTAAAAAGAACCCTTACTCACCAACCTAGTGGTATCATGCTTCATCATAGGGTCCCCACCGGGAAGACCGAATGTCCCCCCCCCGGTGTGCTAAAACACCTGTATTTACAGTGGAGCTGTTTTTTTTCAATTGTGAAGTGGAATAGTGATTGTGATAGGTATGTTAAAAGAGAGCAAACTGGTTCCACAAATTAATTTTAATGAAGGAACAGTAAGCAGTAAGCAATAATTTTCTGATTTCTGGTTGCAAACACCAGCCCTCTTCCTTTTGTGATTTGCGCCTTTAGTCACTCCTTCATTGTTGAAATTGTCTTTATAAGGCAGTGGTTCCCAAACTTTTTTGACCTGTGGCTCCCTTGACCTAACCGGCAGTTGGCCAAGGCTCCCCACAACTTTTTTTACCGGTTGGTGGGTGGTGGGTATGTGCTTCCTGTTGTCTTCCTTGAAGTAATTGGGACACAATTAAGGTATTGTAATTGTTGGAATGCTTGAATTATTAATCTCATCTTTCACTTCACTCATCTATCCATCCTTTTGTCCATCTACCCCCTTTCACTCACTCATCAATCCTTACATCCACCCTTTCACTCATCCATCCATTCACCATTTCACTTATCAATTCATCCATCCACCCATACACTTGCCCATCATCTACCCTTTCATTCATCCATCTATCCTTTCACACACCCATCCACCAATTTACTCGCCCATCACCTGCCCTATCACTCATCCATCCTTCCTTTCACACACCCATCCAATCTTTTACCCACCCATCCACCCTTTTACCCATCCATCCACCCTTCCACCCATACATCCATCTATTTACCTTTTCTCTCATCCATACGTCCACTCATTCACTCATCCATCCATCCTTTCTTTTATTATCTATCCATTCCCCCTTTCATTAATCCATTCATCCTTTCAGTAATCCATCCAGTCATTCAGACATCCCTTCACTTATTTACTCACCCACCTTTTCACATTATGAGCTGAGCCTTTGTCTGCAGAGTTGCAGGCAGAAGAGGCCTATCAAGAACGAACTACAGCAAGGGGTGCGGTGGGGAGAGTTCACTATACCCCTGCACATAGGCAGACTGAAAACGTAGAAGTCATGAGTCACACATGATGCACAGTGCCAGGATGTGAGGTGACTGTAACATGGTGTTGTTTCCAGGGCTTTAAGTGGTGTAAAGAACTGGGGGGTCTCTTCAAAGCGGGTGTTGGAAGTAATTAAGAGTGTAGTTTAAAACACCTAGGCTAAAAATCTTCTCTTAGCATAGTGTTGCGCCCGACTGGTATTATGTTATTTCTGTCATTGCATCCAGATATATAATACAGTAAGTATCATTACACCAACAACAAGCCAGGACTTTTGGCTTTGTCAATGGTTGCTAGTTCCTTAAAATAAAAAAAGCAGCAACCATGGCTTTGTTGAATATAATATTGAAAATACTTCAATTCTAAAATGACGAGACAGAGAAAGAACGATAACCCGTTCTTTTGAACCTGTTTTTCAGGCTTCTTTAAATGAAGTGTTCTCTAACGTTGCACCTTGGGCATTTTACTTTTTATCTAACAGAATGCCCTTCTGTACACTGAGGCAGGAGGAGGCCGCCACATGCTTTAACTCCGCAGACTGCCCCATTGTCATTCTGTGTGTGGCAAACAGCGGCATACTGAATGACAATGGGCGGGAGGGGCTGCTCTTGTGCTCTAGGAGGAGTGCAAGGCAGCTCCATCAGCGGGGGTGAGGCCTCCCACAGGGGAGCAGTGCTGCTCCCTGTGATGGCCAAAATTACAGACAAAAGGTGTACTGACGGTCCGCGAAATTTACGGACGGTTGGTCACCCTAGACTGTGCGCATCGCCCCTGGCACCTCATTACGGCGCACTGGGGTGCCGCAGCGCACAGTTTGGGAATCACTGTTATAAGAGGATGAGGAGTGTCTCCAGACCCTGCCTCTCCTATTGTTATATGATATGTAAGGAAAGAAACAGAAAAAGTTGAAAGGTTGTACCCAATGAGAGAAGTTCCAGGAGGAGGTTATGTATATGTCCCATGGTCCAGACAGGATATTTGATAATTTACAAATGATTTCCCAAAGCTTAGAGAAAAAACCAGTAGAATGGTACAGGCAAGTTGAAAGGTT
This sequence comes from Lissotriton vulgaris, assembly GCF_964263255.1. Lineage (NCBI taxonomy): Eukaryota > Metazoa > Chordata > Amphibia > Caudata > Salamandridae > Lissotriton > Lissotriton vulgaris. Next base: position 351,575 of record NW_028249459.1, read on the forward strand.
TGTGAAGGTTTCGAAAGTGCTATTAAAAGATTTAGATGGTTTGTTTGACATAGTTGTTACTGCTGACTTATGGACAGAATGTAAAATTTCAGTAGACTGGCCTAATGATAAATACCCAAGAGATGCAAAAACAGGAGCCCCATTAGATGATGTAATGAAAAATATCACAAAGTAATAACTTATGTGAAGGGAAAGGTCCCTCCCAAAAAAAATGATTGGATAAAAATAGACAGAACAACCCAAGAGAAAGATGAATCTGTACATGCATATTATGAACGCCTTTTGCAGGTATTTGAACAGTACAGTGGGGTAGAAAACATTGATAACAAAGACATGACACATTTTATCTATTGTTTTGTGTCTGTATTGAGTTCAGATATATCCCAAATGAATAAAGAGCATAAGTTATGTTGGCAGGCAAAATCCATTGATGAAATCCTCAAGTATGCAAAATACTGTCGGGAGGAAATTGACAATAGACAAAAGAAATTAGAAGAAAAGGTAATGTGGGCCCAAGTAAAATTAGCAGCACAACAAGAACTCCAACTCCAACTAAGTAATCAGGCAAATTATCAATGAAAAGAGAAGGACAAGGTGAAGGTAGTGGGGGCAAACCAAGAGGGCGAATGAGCAAAGAAGCGGCAAAGAAAAAGTTTCCCTGTCACAGGTGCGGAAAATTGGGGCATTGGAAAAACAAGTGTAAACTTTTACAGAATAATAATGTCCAAAATCTAAATTCAAATCCACAGATGCAGAATGGGGTATCAATGAGTCAACCTCAACAGGTAATGCAGAGTCTATTGCCACCTGCCCCTATGACAGATTTTGTGAGTCAAGAAAAGTACAGTATGGACACCGGATTCCGGGAGGGAAGTGGTAAAAGAAATTCTGTAACCCAACAGTTTTTTTACAGGGCACATTTTTTGAGGAAGAGACTTTATGACGGTGCCTGAGAGGGGGGGGGGGGGAGGAATGTGTATTTGCCGCATCCTTGCTGGTAGACCAGTCAGGTAAATATATAGTAGGTAATGTTGAGGGAAATGACATCACCTTTTTATTGGCCACTGGTGATACCCGTTCTACTGTGAGAACAGCAGACATCCCAAACCTACCCATCTCTGGAGAAGCGATCCAAGTAGTGGGCATTTTAATAAGCAGATTAGGACCCCAATTACCGAACCAATGGAGGTATGTATTGGCAGCTTCAAAGAAATTAATAAGTTTGTTGTTTGCGGCTCGAGTCCTGTAAACTTGCTAGGATGGGATTTACTGTGCAAAATGAACTGCACAATATATTGCTCACCGTAGGGTGTTGCAATTCAGTCTCCTGATGAAGACGGAGTGTACAAAATCATGTTATCAAGACAGGGAGCCGTAGTTAAGAAAGATGACCCCAGATGAGTTACCAGAAGAGATCCAAAATACCGTAAATCCTGAAGTATGAGAATTTACCGGAAGAGAAGTAGGATTAATGGCAAATGTAGACCCAGTAAAAGTAACTGTAAAAGAAGGGTCAGTTTACCCAAATACCTGACAGTACAAGATGAGCCCAGAAATAAAAGCAGGTGTTGCAGCAGAAAATAAACAACTGGTCAATCAGGTCATATAGAAAGAAATCATGAATAGTCCTTATAATTCACCTATAATTGCCATAAAAAAACAAACGGAAAATATAGGGTTGTCCAAGATTTGTGCAAAATAAATAAAATTGTTGTACGATGTTGCCCAATAGTACCAAATCCACCAGTAATCTTATATTAGATACCATGGAGTGCAGGATGGTTCACAGTAATTGATTTAGGGCATGCCTTTTTCTCTATTCCATTGCATTCAGACAGTCAGTTTTTATTTTCGTTCAAATTTGACGAGCATATTTATTTATGTTTGGAATTGTGTTCCACAAGGGTACACAGAAAGTCCATCGATCTTTAATCAGATTTTGAAAAAGTTTCTTGAATCTTTGGTGTTGTGCAGACAATCTGTCTTGGTGCAATACATTGATGATTTATTAGTCGCCTCCAAGACCCGAGATAATTGTGTCATTGATTCAATTACACTGTTGAATTACCTGGCTGAAGGTGGACTTAAAGTGTCATCTGAGAAACTACAATTTTGTACCACTTCAGACAAATATTTGGGACACCAAATAGAAAGGGGGGTCCGAAGAGTGACTTCTGAAAGAATCAAAATAATCAGAAATATGAAATTTCCTACATCTCAGAAAGAGATCAGGATATTTTTTGGAGTTGTAGGATATTGCAGGCAGTGGATTGTGAGATTTGCAGTACTTGCTAAACCATTGATACAAATGACATAGAAAAGAGCAAGAAATCCAGTAGAATGGGATGATGAAAGCATGACAGTCTTTGTAAAATTACGAAACTGTCTGTGCGAAGCACCTGCATTAGGTATGCCAGATTATTCCAAGGAATTTGCAATATTCTGTGATGCAAGAGGCAATTGTGCTCTCTCAGTGTTAACACAGACACATAAAATGTGGCATATTTCCCTGCCACTTTGGACCCAGTGGCATCTGCATTGCCAGGGTGCCTAAAATCTGTAGGTGCAACTTGCATGATTTTGAAACAAAGTGAATCCATTGTAATGGGACGCCCTGTAACAGTATTTGTCCCACATGCAGTTGTGATTCTGTTAACACGAACCCGTACCGAACATCTCACTCCTAGTCGGCTGACTAAGTATGAGCAAGTTATACTAGGTGCGGAAAATGTAACGATAGTCATAGGACCCGTACCCTCCAGATATGCCCCCGCCGCCCAACTACCCTAGACATGCAAGATCCCCACATTTGAAATCACCAGAGATTCAGGTGGGGTTAAAAAGGCCATGTTTATTCACCACATTGTATAAACATGACAAGCAATAACATGCATATCTAAAATCACAAGTTATAACATAACTACATTTATGAGCATATCAGCTCCATCACCTTCCCAACCCTAATGGAGGAACACCATCTTGTTCGCATCTCGCAACTGGGTATCCTACGCCAAGTGCCGTGCACCTGCCCCTTAGAGGGGTGGGTCCCGCCCTTCTATCCTTGTCCGCCATTACCGGGGCCCACCTCTCGACCACCAGGCTGCCCCGGGTCGCCCGGGAGGCTCGAAATCTGTAGCCCTAGCCTCCCCAGCCAGTGGTCACTTCCTCCCAGTGGAGAACTTTTCATATCCCCCCTCAGAGCTGGCCTAAGGAGCCCGGCAAGCGGGCTTCCAGCCATCTTGTTTAGCCACTATTTACTGATCGCAGGTCTCTTCTCCGCCACAAGGGTGGCCAAGGCCCACAGGTCTGACACCCTCCCCACCTGCGTTCAGATAAAAGTATCAGTTCCATAGTCCGACAAATGCACCCCATCCTGGTGGTACATTGCTTCTCCGGAAATCATCCGGTGCTGGAGGTAGCGCAAGCGGCCCTTCACTGAGCACAACCTTGCTAGTTCGCCGTTCAATCGCCTCACTGAGACGTTCAAAGATCTAGGACGCACTCCTGGGCCCCATGCCCTGCGTGATATCATGCCAGACCAGACTATTTTTGTCGATGGGAACTCATGCCCCAGCCAGGCTAACTCTGCTATTAGGGCTTCCTTGACAGCCAAGCGCCCCCTGTCGACCATGTCGTTGCCTCCCAAATGCAAAATAATCCAATCCGGCGATTTGTGCTCTTGTGCCCTGAGCTCCTCGACGATCCGCCTCATGTGTCGGATCCGCATCCCTCCAACGCCATGCCATATGAAGTCGGTCTCGCCCAATGCGGCCGGTTTCACCACCTCTCTTCGCTGCAAGCGCACCACCGCGCGACGCACGAAAGAGTGCCCGAGTACCCATACCACGGAAGCGGGCATACTAACCAGAAAGGAGAGAGATGAAGCCGTTAGACACTGCACACATATGTATTACAACAATTCAGGCCTTACATATCGTTTGTAGCAATCAGAGGTCCAGCGACCTACACCTTTCACCATGTTGGGGGCCAGACCAGCCCCTGCCGCTAAAGTTGCGGCGCCAATCCTAAAGGAATGAGAAGAATAGCCCGCTGCTCCCAGCCCCAGATTCCCCAGAGCCAACCCAAATATTGCCTTGAACTGGTATTGAGACAGGCAATCCCCGTTCTCATGGACGAAAAGAGCCGACCCCCCCCCTGCTGGGCGTCGGGCCAGGTACGCCCGCATACAGGATACGGGGCAGGCAGCTATCCCTGGGGCTGGCCGTAACTGGATGATGACCCCCTTTCCTGTTTGGTCAGTCTTGGACCGTCTCAACCACAATACCAGGCCCGCCGGGGTAATGGAGATAACCTTGAGCTGCAAGCCCCCCCATGGTCTACTCTGGAGGCCCCAACAATCTCACCAAGGCGAAAGGCCCCGTAAAAGGCCAGGCAGAAGGCCGCCCCCAGCATGATCCCCTTGAATGGTGACTGGCAAATAAAAGGCAGTACCCCCAAAATATCAATCAAGGCCGGGAGATCCAAAGGCCTACGACAGTCCCGCCGTGACCCGTCTAATCGGGGCCATCCTGCTAAGGCCTTCCTGATCAAGAATGAAGCCCCAGGGTCCCGCTCCCCCGCCAGTTTAGCAATGAAGCCTATCGCAGCCAGGGAGGCCCTAGCATAGGACACTGTTTTGCCCTGATCCCGCAGAACCTGTAAAAAGGCGTACATCGTTTCAGTTGGGAAGACCCTCGCATCACCCAACTGTTCCACAAATGATTTGTACACATTAAATTGTGACTGATAGGCACGTTCGGTGTGATCACTCAGAGCGGCACCTACCAGCCCCGCTAAAGCGGGGCTCCAATTTTCCACAGTGACGTAGGGAACGTCGTAATGCGCTCTTCCGCCTGCGGGTGGAACCTCCGGAAGTCCTGCAACTTGGAACGAGACAAAGCGTCAGCAGCATGGTTATCAACACCAGGTATATGCGCAGCCTTAAAAGTCAAATTCAATTTCAAGCATGCCAACACCAACAGCTTCAGCAACCTAAGCACATGCGGGCAAGTCGCCCCTTGTCGGTTGATAACCTGAACCACCGCCATGTTATCCGACCAAAAGGTCACTGCCCGGTCCCTGAAGCGCTCTGCCCAGACCGTAACTGCCACCCAAATTGGGAAAAGCTCTAGGAAAGCTAAATTCTTTGTCAGTCCTGCTAAGTGCCACTCCACTGGCCAGACCGCCCGCACCAGGAAGGGCCCAAGATCGCCCCAAATCCAACACTCCCGGCTGAGTCGGTGTATAGGCCTAGCTCAACACTGGACACCGGCGGCGCGGGCCAAACTACCCGCCCGTTGAAATCTGTCAGGAAGTCTCGCCATACCTTGAGGTCTTCCTTAACCCCTGCTTTTAATCGCACCCGATGATGCTTCTGGGTGAGACCCACCATCGCTCTGGCTATAGACCTCGAAAAAGGGCGTCCCATGTGAATGATGCGTAAAGCAAAATTTAGCTGACCCACAAGTACTTGTAACTGATGTAACGTCACCTTCGGACACACCAAGGCTACCTCAATGGCTAGGGAAAAGGCTCTAACTTTATCCATTGGCAATCTACATTCCCCCGCTAACCTTTCAATTTCGATGCCCAGGAAGGACATGCACGTGTCCGGGCCGACTGTCTTGCTCGGTGCCAGCGGCACCCCAAATTCCTTCAACATGGCCACCAGCTAAGCATGGGCGGAAAATCCGTTTCGCTCGCGGATTTTGCGGATTTTCGGGAAATTCGCAATCCGCGAGATTCGCGAATCTCCCGCAAAATCCGCAAATCCGCGAGCAGCGGATTTTGCTCGCACTGCTCGCACTGTTCGCGTGAGTTCGCGGCTTCCCAGTACAACTTCGCGCCCCGCGAATAAGTGCTAAATTGCAGAAATACGATCTTAGCAAAACTGAAACTACTTACCAGGTTCAAAAGTTCAGGCTCATCATTAGTAGCCATTTCCTGTAGTGCTTCCTGAGGGGCCCCTCCAGAGTTCAGTTACCAGTTGCAACTATTATGTGACCCTGCTCTGAACCTCAGAATAGTTACACATATGCCACAAAGGTCCTGAATTACAGCTAAGGGAGACAAGCAGGAGCCAGGCTGGAAGTTAAAATTCATTAATCAGCCCCTAATTCATTATTGTCAGTTGGGGCAGGGCAGGTGTTGTAACTAATTTTGCAACAATGAAAGCACTTAGCAAGTGCAAAAGATCACTAATCAGGGCGCACTAAGGAAGCAGGTGCCAGCTAAAAAAATATTCTGTGACACATTAATCAGCCCCAAATTAATTCAGGTCACTTGAGGCAGGGAAGGTGTGCTTTGCTTTGCCGAAAATAATGTACACTGGACAACCAGAGGGTGTGGTGATGAAACAGAGGGTGGCATGGGTGGGCCAGAGGGTGGCATGAGTAGTCAGAGAGTGGCAGTGGTGACAGAGAGTGGCAGTGATGAAGAAGAGTGTCCCAAACAGGCTGGACACGTAGAAACAACAAGTTCGCGAAACTTGCGACCCGACAGGTAAGTTCGCAATTTGCGAAAGTGTACAAAACCCTCGCGAACTGGCAGAAACCCGCGCAAACACAAAAAAAAAAAATCCGCAAATTCGCGAGAATTCGCGGATTTTGCGGATTGCGAGTTCGCAAATCCGCAAAATTCGCGAACGCGAGATTCGCAAAATTCGCCCATGCTTACCACCAGCTGACTCAGGGCCAAAGTGCAGGCATCTGAGGACGCGGGGCCCATCACCATGAAATCGTCAAAGTAATGCACCACATCTGTACATCCTGACTTTTGCAAAAACACCCATTGAGCATGGAGCTAAAGGTCTCAAAGTAGTTGCAAGAAACCGCACAACCCATATGCATACATTTGTCGTAATAAAATTGCTGTTGGACCTGAAAGCCTAGCAAATGGTAATCCTCGGGATGCACCAGCAACAAGCGGAATGCTGACTCAATATCGGTTTTCGCTAGCAACGCCCCCCGGCCTAGCTCCTTCACTTTCTGAACCGCGGCATCAAAGGACGAGTACGTCACTGAGCACACTGCCGGGTCGATGGCATCATTTACCGGTGCACCCTTTGGTGCGGATAGACTGTGAATCATCCGGAATTGTCCCGGCTCCTTCTTGGGCACTACTCCCAGAGGAGAGCACACAAAGTTCTCCAATGGAGGAGCCGGGAACGGGCCTGCTACTCGGCCTAAGGCCCTCTCTTTTTCCACCTTTGTGGCCACTACTGAGGGATGGGTCCTTGCTGAAACTTGGTTCCTACATTGACTAATAGGGGGAACATGAGACGCTGGGATACGTAATCCCCTGGAAAAACCCTCAAACAACATCCTAGCAGCTGCCCTGTCCGGGTACCTGTTCAACCAAAAAATCATCTTTTCAATATTCACTGGAGTAGGCAGTTTAGGCTGGGGGGGCTTGATATCTTTAGGGGCTGTACCCCCCCGTTCTTTGGATTTCTTGTTGCACTTTGGTTCGGGATGGGACGGATGACCGCAGTAGGCGCAGGCGTGCTTAAACTTGCACTGCCCGGGGGGCCATGTGCAACCTTTGCCATTGAATGCCCAACATGTGCCTTTCTTCTCGCTCGGCCCTCCCTGGGAAGTCCGAAAGGGCTGCCTAGCCGGGTGTTCCCTATTGCTTACGCTCTGTAACCAAGCATTGACCTCAACCTGGTCCCAACAAAGGGAGAGGTTTTCCTCCTTCGCCCAGCGAAACTCCCTATCGTATGTCAGCCAGGCTGAACCCCCGTGAGTGGCGTGAGCCTTGACAATCTTATTAGTATAAAACACCAGCGGAATCGCCAACTCTGGCCTTTTTTCCAACAACACTGAGACATAGACGTGAAAGCCGAACAACCAATTGGTTATAGTCTCCTCTATCCTAGGTCTCCGTTCTCGGAAGGAGTGCTCTTTCCCATCCCTGTCCTTGTAATCCTCGTCTCGTCTCTTCAGCCTGATAAGGGAGAATATATCTACGAAGGCACCTTTCCAAATCTTCTCTCGCATTTCCATACTCACATGCGTAGCTAACATCCCTGACTGAGACAACACGTTCCCCTGACTAGTTCCCACCTCGCTGCTCCTCAGTGTAGCGTCACCAGGCTTACCTCCTGTAGGTGGCACCGCTATCGCTGTCGCGGGGGGCTGAGCTCCAATCGCTACACTGGGCAACGCTTTGCGCGACTCGACTAAGAGCGCCAACTGCCTCTGAATATCCTGCAACGCGCCCTGTTCTGTGGCCTGCGGGGGCACCCATGGTGCCGCCGCCCCAGCGCTCACTCTCTCTAGTACTTTTTCCGGGGCTGATAATTGACCCACTAGTGTGGAAACTGATGCCAGCAAGCTGTCCAACGGATTGCCAGCGGCTGCCACTGCGGCCACCGGCTGCGGTGGGAGTGGGGCCGGAGGGACCGTGACTAATGGTACCGCGCCTCCCGGGGCCATCGCCTTCAGCGCCTCCCTAATCTCAGACAAAACTGAACCCACTGGGTCTACTGGCGTGGCCACATTCGGCATGGGATCAGAAGGGAAAACCCGCTCAGCATCTAACGGAGGCGTGGGGACGGGACCTACTGATCCCTCGTCCTGTTTCCCCCTGGCAGGGCTAGGCCTACTCTTCGCCCCTTTTCTTTTAGGCTGCGCCTTGGCCTTCTACTATACTGGCGGACAAGCGGCCGTCGGTGGCACCCCCCTGCGCGGCCGCTCCACTACCTTGGGCTGCTCCCCCCGGCTCTCATCCCCGCTATCGGGAGCCTCCTTGCTCAACTTCTTTAGCAGCAATTTCATAATCTGCGCTAGTTCAGGTTCAGACTCCTTTCGCTTTTGTCCTCCCTTTTTTGGCGCCATGCTAACTATATCGCACTACGCACTACCTTGCTATAGCACCTAACGCGCCCGAGTTCCCTGTTCCCGCACCCCTAAGCACTGTTCACGCCGCCCGGCAGGAGCCCGCACCACGAGGACCCCCGCACACAGCCGTAAGCCCCGTAAGGCAGCGACACTCCAATCCCTTCCCAGCACCCACCGTGACTCACGGCTGCCCACGAGGCCCCCCAAGGCACTCGACCCCTTACCTGGCTACACGAACGATGCTCGATCCTTCTGCTTCTAGAGTTTCGGAAAGCCGGCCCGGATCACGAGAATGACCAGGTGCCGGCGTGAGCAGTCAGGTATCCAGGAGTGATAGCGGGAACAGAGACCCCAGTCACAGGGAGTTGACCCTAAATAGGCCCAGAGTCTCCACCCCCTGACCCTCGGGTCACACGATATCGCCGGAGCGGAAATGGGTCGGCCGGACGCCGGTTGGGCCGTCTGCCCGACCAACCACCAGAGACCAGGAGCGGGCGGGGTCCGCAGAGGCCGGGTCCTAAGTGCGCACGTCGTGATTCTCCGCGCTTGTCAGATGTACTGTCTTAAACCCAACAACTCTGTTGCCTGAATCACTTTTTGAGGAAGTAAAAGATGAGGTTGAGCATGAATGCCTTGATCTTACTGAGCTAAGTACTAAACCATGCCCAGACATACAGGATGAACCTTTAAAGGAGGCATACCATGAGGCATACCATGAGCTGTTTGTAGAGGGCTTGTGCATGCGTCATGAGGGAGGAGGATTGAGTGCTGCTTACGCTGCGTGCACATTGGCTTGAATAGTCGAAGCATCCTATGTACCAGGGGTCAAGTCTGCACAAGTAGCCGCATTGGTCACTCCAATCAAAGCTTGTAAAATTGGGAAAAATGAGAAAGTAATCATTTACACTGACAGTCAGTATGGTTACGGGGTTGTGCACAACTTTGACCAGCTCTGGATGCAAAGGGAATTATTGACTTCTTCAAGAACTCCTAATAAAAATTGACATTTTGTAAAAGAATTAATTGAAGCAATTCAATTACCAAAAGAAGTGGCTGTGGTCTAGTGTGCTGCTCACCAATCTGGAACCGATAAAGTGGCAGCTGGTAATCGTTATGCTGACCAAGTAGCCCAACATTTTCTAAATACAAAACAGCAGTAAACAAGAACATTGATGCATGGGGAATCAGCTGTCAATTTATGCTACTTGAGGAAGTAAGACATTTTTCAAAATGAAGCAGTACCAAAAGAGAAAGAGGAATGGGAGAAAATAGGTTGTCAGAGAAGAAATTATGATGGTGTAATAATTTATTTAGATGGAAGACCTGTGTTACCAGACTGTATGCTTCCACCTATCGCTAGAATGTACCATGGAGACACACACATAGGGAGAGATGCAATGATTCAACTTTTCTGACAAGATTAGTTTAATGTAAGATTCAGGAATATGGCAGAGAGCCTTTGCCAGAGAGGCTTAATTTGGAAACAAATGAACCCAGGCAGAAAAACTGTAGTTTGTTCCCGGAAAAATGGGAAAGCTGAAGGTCCATTCATAAGACTCCAGATTGATTTCATTCAGTTACATGCTTGTCGAGGGTTGAAATACGTACTTGTCATTGTTTGTTTATTTTTCAAGTGGGTGGAGGCATACCCGTCCAGAAGAAATGACTGTTTGACTGTGGCCAAACTTCTCTTGAGAGAGCTCATTCCTAGGTTTGGTTTTCCAGTGATGATTAAATCAGACCGAGGGTCTCAATTTAATAACGAAATAATTTGATTCATTTGTGAAACATTTAACATTAAGCAAAAGCTGCACAGTGCATACCGCCCAGAGTCTTCTGGAGGGGTAGAACAATTGAATGGCACAATCAAGCCAAGACTAGGAAAGGTGTGTTCATCCACCCTACTGGAGTGGCCTGATGCTTTACCTCTTGTCCTGATGGGACTCAGAAGCATTCCAGACAAGAATGAAGGCTTGAGTCCCCATGAGATACTCATGGGAAGGGCAATGAGGCAAGCATGTATACCAGGGCACAAGCTGTTGAAAATATCTGATGATTTGGTACTAGAATATTGCAAAGAGTTGGCAGACCAAGTGCGTTCTATCTCTCACCAGGTTGGGGAAGACGCTGTTGCCAGGCAGCGGAACCATGCGCATGACCTGAATCCTGGTTTATTGGGTAGTAGTGAAAGAGCACACTCGAGAATCTTGCCTAGCACCAAGGCGTGGAAACCACATCAGGTTATATTGGTTAGGACAACAGCTCTAAAATGTGCAGGATTGCCTATTTGGATACATGCCAGCCACACTAAGAGGATACCAGCACCCGATGAAACTGAATCACAAGCTGAAGTGTTTGAAAGGGCAGCTGAGGAATTCTGAGCAATAGATTCTAAAGTAGCTGATCAAGAACAGCCAAGTACTAGTCAGGATGACTGAATCCCAATAGTGGGCATACCTGAAATAACTGTGAGAACAAGAAGCCAAACATATCTAGACAGACAAAGTGATAGTGAGGACAAGACAGGAATAGAAGAACGCACTCAGATTACAGAAAACAAAGCTAACATCAAATCTGACGAGGACCAGATAAGGAAAGAGCAATGCACTCAGACAGAAGAAAATAGAAACAGCACTCACGAGTCTGAGGAGGGACAGATAGACACTAGAGAAAACGCCCAGGCAGAAGACAATCAAGAATTAGTAAGACCTGAGCAGGACCAGTTAGGACAAGAAAAACAAGTTCAGGAAGAAAGAGAACAAAGTCAAAATAAACAAACTCCTGAACAGGGTCCGAATAGAGTAGAAGAACACATCCAGGCCAAAACGGCAACGGTAAAAAGCCCTGGACAAGGTCAGATAGAGAGGAATACTAAAGACAAAAGTAAACAAATTGTGCCACGAATCAACGAAAACAATAGAGCATTTGAAGAAAGTGAAAGAACAGTGCCAGCTAAAAGACTCAGAAAAGGTGATACTTGGCCTAGTATTATCAAGAGACTGAAATATCACCTTCAAACACTAAATGAAGAACCAGTCTAAGTAGATGAAGTAACAAGTCAAAGTGGACCATCAACAGAAAATCCTAAAAGGAGAAGTCCACAGTTGAAAAGACTGAATAATAAATTCAAGGGTCCTGAATGGACATATGTGATTCTGGAAGGACTTTGAGAATCTAGAAATAAGTGGAAACAGTGATGAAGAATTAGGTGCTGATCGAATTGACGAAGAAGTGAGACCAACTTGAAATAAATAAAGTTATATAGTTTGTATTCTATACAAAAGTTACAAAGTCTCCTTAGTTAGAAATGGCTGATAATAGAGCTGCTGGAAAACCAAAGAGAAATTGTATAAAGACATGTTGTAGAATATGCATATTGATAGTGCTCGTAGCATGATTAGGACTGACAATAGCCATACCTTATCTAATGACTGCAAAGAAACAGAATGACACTAATACACATGGAAAGGTAGCTAAACTTAAACAGAACAGAGTAGAATTAGAAGCACCAGATAAGACAGAAATATACCACAGTATAAATAGAAATGAGACGGATTTAAATGTTTTTGCTAATCTGTTAGTACATTATGTAGAAACCATGGAAGTTAGCGATTGCTATGTGTATGAAATTACCGACATCAGTAGCAGAAGGAGTGACATATCATCATTTACCACTGACATATGGTATTTTCGAATTTTAGCTAGTTTATTCTATAGAACTGGAAAATTATAATATTAAAATTCTAACCTAGATGTGATTTTTTCTGAAATACCCCTGCATAGAAACATGAACCCTGTCCTTAGCAGTAGAGATTCACAATTCATGGGAGAATATTTTCTAACAATGAAAACTATAGACATAGCTGAAACACATAAATATAACCTAACATGCAAGTTACATGAAGATGAAAAGATATTTTTGAATTTAGTAGAGAAAAGAAGACAGGATTTCCATAGAAAGGCTAATGAACCGACACCTCAGATGTCCAAATGGGATGTGAGGGAGGATTTTATTGCAACTGGCAAGACTCATGCTGCTATGTCCCTGGACCTTGAAAAGAAGGGGAAAATCTGTCTCCATAGGTTAAAAACATAGTATAACAATGTATTCATTGGTTCCATTGAATGTGAACACAACTTCCTAATAATTGGGGGTTGGGGATTAATAGGGGGAACTAATCCAGTATTTCCTAGAGAATATTACATTTGGGGAAATAAAGCTTACTTTAAGCTGTCTGATCATTGGTCTGGGAGTTGCTATTTTGGAATAGTATTCCCAAAGGTATATCATGTAAAAAGAATCACTGGAAGCAATGAAGAAAATATGGACTAACACGAAAGGAAAGAGCTTGTTTTTCCGAAATTTGTAGGAGATATATTCAGTGCATTGATACCTTCAGTGGGAGTAAATCTGAATATGCAAAGAATTTGTAAATTATCCACAGTGGTTGATCGCTTATAAACTGACACTGCTAGAGGATTTTTATTACTCAATACCGAATTAGTTGCGGTAAGATCTATGGTTTTACAAAATGGACTTGCTCTTGACATATTATTGGCAAAAGAGGGCGGGGTCTGTAAAATGTTGAAGGTGCAACATTGTTGCACCTATGTACCTGACAAAGTATTGAAATTGGGAGATATGTCAGGAATATTACAAATTTGGAAGAAGAATTGAAACCACTGGAAGTTGTTAGTGCTTGGAAGAGATAGTCTCTCTTCTGTAGGTAGTTGGTTTTCTAGTGCTGAAAGAAATATTTGAGGTTGAATACTGATGCCAATAATGGGAATAACACTATTAGTATTAATGATACTGATTTGGTGCAAATGCTGCAGATACAGAAAATGGTACGCAGTGAATGAAATGGGAAGGAAAAGGAAATGTGATTAAATTCAACTTGAAGAACTGAAAGGGGATATTTACAAAAGAATGAAAGGTTTTCAAAAGAACAGGGAAATACTTAAGTAATAGAAGAAATAGAAATGGGAAACTGCTAAAGTTGGCATCTGGTTCTATAATTAGTGATGGCATAAAATGCCATCAAAGAGGGGATTGATGGAGCAAGGTTTCATATGCAACAAAACGTGCTTGGATTCAATCCTCTTGAAATAACATATAATAAGTTAACCAGCATGTTTTGTGATTACTAATAATTGGACCACACGACATTTCTGTATCTAGGGGAAGCTTTTAAATGTGCTTTACTAACGAATAATTTGTGTGTATTAAAATGGCTGCTGAAAATTCGGGAACTCTTTTGCGCATGCGTCAACTGCATCTACGTAGTATGACGTCTTTTGCTATTGGTGGGAATTCTTTGCAGCTGCGCAGTAGTGCCTAAAATGGTCGCTTTGAATCTCACATGCTAATGCATATGCCTCTGCTAGAACTAAACCTTGAGTGATTTGCTAATCTGCTAATGCCATAGTTAAAATAAAGCAATGGGAATAGAGTATTCTAATATGTCTTAATTTAATTTTACTATTAGCTTGTATTTGGGCCTGAAGGGGGACTTGTATCGCCATCTTGAAATCCGAATGCGCAAGTCCTGGGAACACTGCAAGACCTCGAACTATGGCATTGAATGAGTGCCAAGTTTCATCTCACCAGTGATGAAACCTGAGAAATTTACCTCTTGACCCGGAGAGGGGAAGAAAAAGACTCAATGAAAATTATACATTGTATATGAAATGATGTGAAGGTTGCTGGGTGGATTGAAAGCATGGGAAAATAAAATTAAGGGTGGGAACTTGGAACAATTAAGTCAAAGAAAGTGACTTCATACTAGTATGGTATGATGACCTCTCCCCGTCCCACTGACCAATCAAATGAAGGGAATACACAAAATATTGAAACATTGGGGGATGGTACCTACCCTGGAAAATGGTATAACTAAGGTAGGCTTAGTCAGTTAGATTGTCTGACTTGTCACAGACCTGTCACTGACCCAACGTATGCTGAAGGACATCGTGGATGTCACCGAGAGCAGAGGGCTGACCCGAGCACTCTGACAGAAGAATCGGGAGAGTCTGAAGGAGAAGAATCAATCCTTTTAGTAGGGACCGAGAGTAGCACCAGAGAAGGGTGTAACGCTGGCGTTGCACTTAGAAGAGGTTACCTGTCCTGTCCTGCACCTTTCCTGGCTAATGTCTAGTCGGAGCCCTTTCTTTCCAGCTCTTGGCCGAAGTTGGTCCTCACACCATTCTAGGTAAATATTAATCTGTGGGGTATCTCCTTGTACTGTTTCCCTTTTTACACCCTTCCCAGGTACCAATGTCTAGAAATGTTGCTAAGTCTCTAAAGGTTTTTTGTTTTGATCATTATTTTTAATCTTGAGAAACTGGTGATTAACGTGATTTGGTATTTTACTCACAAAATATTGCATAGATAAAACTTTGAAAACTCTCCCGACTCTGTGATCATTTTATGAAATAAGGTAAATTAATTGTTTATACCTATTATTCTAACAACCTGATCCTTAGACCTAAGTAAATTAATAATCAAGGTTGCAAGGAATTTGTAACTTATGGTGTGCAGGTATAAATCACTATAAGGCAAATAATTCTTGATCTGCCCCAAATACATTTCTGACTAATCGTGTATATTTTTATGGGCCCAGGTGAGTATGGTGTGTTAATGAGTAACCTAAGATGGTAATCTCGCGCCATCATCTACCACCACGCTCCTGCTGAAACTGAAAACACAACCAGAATTTAAACAAATCTTCACAGTCAAAGGTCATGTGGTTCCCCATAAATTGAAACTTGAACAAACATAGGACCTCATTTACAAGCCCATTGTGCCAACGGTGCATCTCTTGTTTTAGACGCACTGGCGGTGCAGTGTGCCTGCCCATATTTACAAGGCCATGTAAAGTCACCCTGTTTGACTTTCCAGGACCATGCAAGTTTGAGCCTCTTTCCCGCATTAGTCTAGGTGAAAGGGGTGTACCATGGGTATTGCTGTGGATGTTCCCACGCAACATCAATGGAACCTGACATATTCCCAGATTTTCAAAGTGTCATAAACCTGGTGATGCGCAAGTATTCTTCACCTCCAGGGGAAGCGTAGGAGTGGCGCAGCAAGGAGAAACACTTTCATTTCTCCTCCTTTTTTGCTCTTTCTGTGTGTGTTGCATGCTATAGCACACGTAGAAGGAGCAAAATGCCATTTATTATTGTTTGTGTGCAGGAAGGTGTCCTTTCCTGCTCAACAACAATCATCCCTGCAATGCAGGCACCCTTGCACTATGGCACAAGGGTGTCTGCGTTGGCGCATGGCTGTTGTTTGTGCTCTGGTGCAGGGGAGAAGGTCAGGAATCTACAGTAACTTGTAGACACAGCGCTTTCCTGCCCTTTTTATTCAGCCGCACAGCAGTGCAGCAAGAAGGCTTACTTTGCTGCCGTACATCAAAATATAGTAAATGAGGCCCATAATGTTTTATGGCTTAAAAAGTGAGCGACTTATTTCAAACAAGGCTTACTGAGACCAGCAACAGTTACACTTTTTCAAAAGATATAATAATTACAACACTTAACTTTTAGTGTTGTACAGTGATATAAAGCGAGCTATGTGAAGTGACAGCAGATCTTTCAAAGCAGAAAGGGCTGCCTTGCATTTTCCGGGTAAGCACAGGAGGAATGGTGACCTGCACAGATGATTTTGGAGTTGAGGGGGGTTGTATGACGTTACAATGCATTCCGTTGCAATGCATGCCTTTACCATGCATGTGTTACAAAACGAATGCCTTTAGCACTCATAACCTTTACCACAAATATGCCTTCACCACACAAACCTTTAAAATTAATTTTTGTTTTAAAAGAGTGAATGTTAAAGGCATATTTGTTGTAAATTTGACCCCTGTCCTGAGTCCTAAAACCAGTCCCTTCGGCCCCCCACTTCCCACAGCTCTTTTTATAAAATACCCCTCCCCTGAGCCCTAGAAGAGGACCTTCTCCTCCTGGCCCCCAATTCTTCTAAAAAATACCCCTTCCATGCCCTGAGCTCAAATGCAGCCCCCTGCACGACTCCCACTGCCCTACACCCTAAATGCAGACCCCTGCGCAACGCCCATTCCCGGGCCCCAGCCCTTCTAAAAACTACCCCTTCCCTACCCTAGGCAATAAATGCAGTTCCCTGCGCGACTCCTCCCCCCCTAAAAAAACATTAAATACATTTGTAAAATGCTAACATCCTGCCCTAGGCCCAATCCCACTTACACCTTCATGACGTCAACTCCTCTCCAGCTCTTCTGTGGCATGGCACACCGTAAAGAGGAAGCGCCTTTACGTTTCCTCTAATGAGCAGAAATCATCCATACATACCTTTACAACGAATTGTAAAGGCTATGTGTGGTACTGGTGCATCTGTAATGCATGCGTGGTAAAGGCTATGCATGGAAACAGCCGCGGCGTAAGGGCAGTTTCGCATTAGGATTCACAGGACACAAGTTTAGATCTGCATTTACACCTTTTTCTCATCATGGGCACTGTTGTGTTTTTCGTTTATCTTCCACAGTAGCGCAGTGTCTACTGCGTTGTGTTGAGTGTTTACTGTTGCTCTGTGTGTGTCTCTGTCTACTACACTGTAAGGACCAGACAAGGGGCTCACTGTGTGTAGGGGTATGCGCTTCTTTTACATCGCTAGCATCTCATTCAAGCGCTGTGAAGAAGAGTGCTTCAGTATGTACCTTCACACTGTAGTTCTAAAACATTGCTATATGACTTCATTACTACAGGCTTTCTACAGCAGATTGTTGTAGAGAAGTAATACCATGGTTAATTCAATTATGCAGAACCGATGGAAAACATGTGCATCGGAGTTGACCGTAATATGCAGTAAAGGAAGACAAATTATGCAGCAAGAAAATACAAATTATGAAGTATAATAAGCAATAGAAAGCAAATTATGCTTTAGCACTGTGAATCAGCATTTTTGATATCTTAACATACATTGATATATAAGGCATCCCTGCTGTAAACTAGATGTTTCTTGAACGATAGATACATATTAAACAGATCCATTTCAAAATGTTATCAATTAACATTTAATTAGTTTTTCTTTCCAGGAAGCACAAGGATAACCATTTTATTAACACTGTTTTTTTCTAATTCTCTGTAAAATAATGTGTTTAATTTATATTCAAATTCATACTCAGAAGAAAGAAATCTAGATTTGCACATTTTTAGTAATGAAAGGTACGCCTCGTTTATTCAGAATAGCAGTTATAAAACTTTCCTTCAGTTCCTGGCTTACCTTGTGTTCACACTACAGGGCCTTCAGAGGAGCCTCTTACCATCAAGGCACAGCCCTGCAGAACAGTATTGTTTATTGCATATGTATATCTACAAGTCTCACCAGGGGATACCTTAGGGTTCAAGAGAACACACTATAAAAATAGATGTAACTGCATCAGTGATGGAAACATACATTTGTATGCATCGTTAAACACTATATATTATATTCATGGTAAAGATGAAATTGTTATTTCCCCTATAAAATTTGTTTTAGTTTTACTGCACACAAAAGCCCTTTGCTCGTGGTATCGTCTGCCTTATAATGGCAATCAATAGCAGAAAGCTGTTCAGTTAACTTTTGCACAGTGTCAAGCTTTGCACTGCATCTTAGTTTGTTAAAATATGCATATTATGCAGCAGGCGATGGTTTTTGTGAAGGTTTACCGAAGTAATATTGATGTGAAATAAAAGCAGCTGGGTCATCATGTTTTCCCTGGGAAAGGACAGCTGACCATAACAGACATTTTCAGTGAATATCGATCTTTTTATCTATTGATCTAGTTGTCTGCCTATCTATGAACTGTCTATCTGTCTACCTATCTATCTATCAAGCTAACTGTTGACAGTTTGAATTTAACCTATCACTAGTTGTCTATTGCATTACAACTGTGCAACCTTCTGAGAACATTGTTCCACTCAGACTGTCTTAAAGTCAAAAGTGTTCCAGCCACAAATGCTATCTTGCAAGCAAGTTCCTCCGAGATTGACCCAACTTCCAGGATTTGGCCATATCAGTCTGTCCCGCATGTGCAGGAAGGGAGCAACCGGAGTTCCTGAGCGCGTTTCTCCATGGGCACTGGAGCGGCAGTGGGTGGTTCAGGTGAGTTCACTGCATGCGGCCCAGGCAGGCTGCACTCTGTGATTCTCGAGTCCCTCACATGAGGTTATGCAGCTGCAGGGACCGTAGATTTGTTGTGGCTCCTCCAAGTTGGGTATGTTCTTTGGTCTGTCCCACGGTGAGTGGGGGGGAGTAGTGCAAAGGTCCTGACGCTGATCCTCTGTCATAGTGCAGGTCTGCAGAGGTCCCCACAGTGGCCTTTCTCTTCAGTGACAATCCCGACCAGGTCACACTTCCTGCTTGGCCACAGTGACCCTCTCTGGCATACAGAGTCACTGTCTCTCCACTTCACATGGGCTTTAACTCGATTGGCACACCAGATTTCTTCACAGCGGCCCTTCCAGGCATACAGGTTCACTGGCTTACCACTGCACAGGTTCTTCAGCCCACTTGACACAACAATCTGTCCACAATGTCCCCTCCTGGCTTATGAGGTCACCAATCCCTCCTTGCTCACAGGCAATGACACGTGTGGCACAGCAATGATCATGTCTCACTTTATGGTTGCCGTCTTCTGGAATTTGGGGTCACAAACTTTTTCTTACACACGGGCTATGACCTGATCGGTGCAGGAGCTACTTCATCACACCTCACAAAGGGAGTCTACTCAATAGGATTCCCTTCTGGACCTCACTTCCTGGAATACTCTCCTCTTCCTCACAGGACACACTGGTCTTGACACACAGGCAGGCACTAGTGCTCCAAGCTCCCGGGCAGGGAGTCTTGGATTCCCTGGGTGATGCCCCCTCACCCATGTGGGAGACTAGCAGATGCTGGACCCAAGTCCTCATCCCAGGCAGAACTCTTGCAGAGCTTCTCCTCCTTGCACATCCCAACTGGATGCTTGACAGTTGACAATTTTTGTTGTCTCAAGCTCCCCTTCTTATAGTCAGTTTCCAGACACCAAATGTAATATACATTTTGAGTCCTTGGACTTTATGTTGAGTGCCTGCTTCCTTTTCAAGTGCCTTCTCCTCTCCCCTCTTTTCCTCCAGAACGCAGTCTGTCACAGTTGGAGTGATTCCACAGTTGATAGCTCCACAATGCAGCCCAAGGGAGTGACTAGAGTTCACACCTGCATGTCAGGTACAGGGATTTCTGTATCAAAAGATTAGCTCAGGGCCTCCGATTCACTTAGACACCATCTCCTTCCTAAAATGTGCCCAGGCCCATTCTTTGTGACCTGTGAATCAAAGAGCACCCTTTGAAGTGTACTGGGGGAGCCTGGCTCCAGCATTTCCCTCCTAGCAAACAGCAATTTAGCAATACACAAATCTCTCTGGCGGATTCCTTTACCTCCTCTCCTCATGTTTCAACATGCATCCCTTGGTCTCCCAAAATGGAACCCAGAGTCAGCCATATACTGTACCATCCACAGGCATATATACACACAGCACATATACACAGCATACACACACTGCACAGCATTAGATTCTTCATGCACTGTAGCACTCACAGGCACACATACACTCATGCACACACTACACACAAAACGGATGTAGGCCAAAGGGGAGTTAAGTGCACAGCAGCAGAACTTTAAATGTGTGAGCTTGTAGGCATCACTTCAGTAACACAGTTAAAAAAGACCTATTCACTACTATTTATCACTACATGGTAAGCTGCCACCACCAAGCTGATGCTGTTTAACTACTGCTAAAGGCAATTGCCTTTCACCACTATGAGGATAGGTCTTTGTGACCCCTCCTGGTCCAACAGGGCTGAAATCAGTGAGACAGGCCTGTGTCATGGCACACATGCATGATCTGTGTTTACCTATAACACAAATCAGCATTAGATATCCAGACATCAGTACAGTTGAGGCGTTTCAGGCAGGGACGCATATCCATTACCATGCCAGGAACTTTTCCATCCCAACAAAAGCCATACAATTTGAAAAAGAGCACTCATGTGTCCTAGGAAGCCTGGCCCTTTTCAAGACCTGACTGTATTTTCTCAACATTTGTCTTAGGTTCACCTCATATATCAAGAATAGCTTTCAATACGCCAGTGCTAGAGTTTTGCCCTGGGTGCACTTCCCCACATATACCATAGATGCCTCCATATGGCAACAAGCATTGACACAGCCAATAGGTTTCACCTATTCAGGATCTATTGTCTTTGTCAATGTTTTTTTTAGACATGTTGCACAGAGGCGCGGGACTGCATTGACTGCATCATATTTTTTTTTCCCCTAAAGGCATGTTGCACAGCAGCCCATGCAGCTGTGCAATATGTCTAAAAAACACGAGGGGGCAAGCAACACAAGGGAGATGCGGGAGAACAGGGATAGATCACCAACAATGGGAGGCGGGAGGGGAGGGAAAGAAATAGGAGTGAGAGGCGGGGGAGGAGGGAGGGAGCAGCAACAACAGTAGCAGGAGGAGGGCGTAATGGGGAAAACAACACAATGGAGGTGCGGAGAAGGAGGGAGGGTGAGTAACAGTGGACAGCAGGAGGGGGACCACAAGCAACATGAGGGAGGGGTAAGGGAGAGAGAGGGACTGTAGAGTGCTATGCACTCTTTTATAATAAATGGCAAAATGAAAAAGCAAAGTGCCAGAAGAAATGCACGACCAGTGGAAGGACACTGGCTGTGAACAGGAAGCTCTACATTGTCCATGCTCTACAGCAGGGACAAACAGTGAAGCCCAGAGAGGGACCAGGAGACTCTAAGCAATAAGAAGCAAGGAAACATGAATGGCGTGGAACCTAACCTATGGAAAATAAGGGTAAGTAAAGGGTAAGTAAAGGGTGGGCTCTAAGCCGATTTTAAACTTCTTTTTTGTTACCAACGATTTTGCCAACAGCGTGTGTACTGTTTCAGGCAAAACCTAAAAACTACTTCCAATATGCGAGGACTGACATTTTGCAAAGGGTACAATATAGAGTAAAGATCTTCTGTTCTGATACAAATTATTTCCAATATGTCAGTACCTGCATTTTGTCATGTGTGCCTGCATATCATTGGTGCCCTCTCTGATGCCAACAAATGCCTTTAATATGTTAATAGCAGCATTTTGTCATGAGTGCCCCCATATGTGAAAAATTACCTTTATTATGCTTGGGTTTGCATTTGGCACGGGTACACTCCCACCTATGTGCCATTGGTGCACTGCCGCATAGGCCAAGGTTTATTGCCAGATTGCCGGGACTCAGCTGCACAGCGGAAAACATAACACACCCACACATATTCTCTAACATGTACTTGCATACTTCTACCCTCACATATATCCTCACACACACATACTCTTTCACGCATGCACCCACACACACACATATATTCATTCGATCATGCTTACAGTCAAGACAGTAGCCAGAAAAGTTTAAAAATAAAACAATTTCAACCAAATATTCTTTGGCACTAAGTAAGTGCAGCAAGTCATCACGACCCTCCCCAGAACAGCTTGCTTGCCTCTTCCATTCAAGCATCTATCCATTCATCCTTTCAACCTTCCATCCACCTGCTAATATCCACCTTGACATTCTGTCATCCATCAAATATTGTATCCATCATTCAGTCTGTCACCATTCCGTTCGCTCATCCCAATCCAAACCTTTCCACCCATCTTTAAACCTATCCAGCAAACCTAGCCATCCATCCATCCATCGATCCATCCTTTCACTTATCCATCCCCCATTGATCCATCCTTTCTTTCACTCATTCATCCACTCCATGGATCCATCCACTCTTTCACTTCATCCATCAATGAATCCTTCCTTTTACTCATCCATTCACATTTTCACTCAGCCAACCATCCTTTGACTCATCCATCCTTCCTTCGACCCATCCATCCACTCATTTATTGATCCATCTACCTTTTCACTAACCCATCCACCCTGTCACTCATCTGTCCAATCTTTCCTTCATCAATCCCTTCACTCTTCCATCTATCCTTTCCCTCATCATCTATCCATTTACCCTTTCCCTCATCCATCCATGCACTCTGTCACCCTCCCTCACTTTTACACTAATTCTGAGTCTTTGTCTGCCGAGTTGCAGACAGAAGAGGTCCATTATGAATCCTACCCCAGCTGTAGCTGCTAAAACGGGGTTGCCGACACCCCTACTTACAGTAACAGACTTTTATACACACTCGCACACATTCTCTCACAGAATCTTTCGGATACACATTGTCACTCAAACCAGCATTTTTCAATTTGTTTTAGTTGGGATAGAAGGTAAGACAATGCTGCTAGGCTTGCAGGACCTGTCATGCTGGCTAGTAAAGTTTTAAAAAAAACATTTTCCTTATGCACTATTCAAAACTCATGACCAGTGCCATTGTAAATGCTTGCTTTCAGGTGTAATGTAAATGAAATAGTGCACTTCCATAAAACAGATGAACAGGTTGTATGTTTTGTTTTACTTGCATATCAAGGAGTTACAGTATTGGAAACGGGCAAGGCCACTTTATGACATTGATACCATCACTGCTGGTGGGTCTCTTCCCGGGCACAGCCAATGCTTTGGTGAGCTCAAAAGTCCATTGCTAATTATGGAGCTCACGGGGGCTTTAAAGCTGAGAAAAATGTTTACTAAAGTTACGAACAGGCCTGCTCTAATAAGACCTTGCTCACGGCCTCTGTGTGTATCAAGGTAAGAGTGTACGTGTTCTGCTATCTCAGGAATTGTACCACCGATATTTCAGAGTAGAATGTATGACGTTACAATGCATGCATTTACAACGCATGCCTTTACAACACAGTTTTTACATCGCAACATCCTTTACAACAAATTCTTTTACTTTGCATGCCATTCCATCGCATTTTGAGAAACTACCTCCACAACGCATTCCATTACATCGTATCATACAATTACAACGTATTCCATTAAAACGCATACCATTACATCGCATTTAAGGTAATTGTTGGATATTGTAGGGGTCAAAATTACTATTCTAACTCCAGTGAGTGCAACAGTAGGGTAAGTGTTCTATAGTGTAGGGGTATTAATTACTATTATAACTCCAGTGAGTGCAACAGTAGGGTAAATGTCGAATAGTGTAAGGGTACCATGCGTTGTAATGATATGCGTTGCGTTGTAATGACTTGCGATGTAATGCCTGCATTGTAGTGACAAGCTTTGTAATGACATTCATTGTAGTGACATGCGATAAAATTGGCTGCGTTGTAATGACATGTGATGTAAACGATGTTGCGATGTAAATACTGCTTTGTAAAGGTAGTGCAATGTAATGACTGTGTTGTAAAGGTTGTTTCCCTTCAGAGTGTGGCTTTTTTTTTTTTTGTCCTCATTAGCCATATAGCCGATCCAACTGTGCTCCTAGCTGCAAAAACACGAGGCCCGACCCCCCCTGTAGCACCAAGAAGCCTAGTACTAAGCTCCCGGTACCCAGAGAGTCAGCCCCGATGTCACCAGCAGAGCTTGGACGGACATTCTCCCTTCGGACCGGTTCGGCCAGTTGTCCAATGACTGTACGGTGCCTCCCTTTGGACAGGGAGATTTTAGGCCTAATCATCGGACTCGGGGGGAAAAAAAACAAAAAAAACCTGGGTTGGCTAACTATCCCTTCTCCAATTGATCAAAAGGTCCCAAAATCTCAGAGATCGAGGGCTACACGTTCTAGATAGGTCGACCTTCGATGCTGCATATAGTGAAGACAGCCACTCTACATGCGTTGGAGGATTTGTGTTGACCCAGTTTTTGCAGATTTCTCTTCTTGCTAGTAAGATGGCATAGAATAAAAACTCTCTCTCTAATCCCTTGATGTTATTGTTCAGTCCGAAGATGATTAAAGACCATGAGCACGGGATAGATGATCTGAGGATAGATTTGAGTGTTGTCCTGACTTCTTGCCAAAAAGTGGCAATGTTCGGGCACTCACAGAACATATGAAGATCTGAGGCTGCTGGAAAGAAGCATTTGCAGCAACACTTCCCGGGTTGGAATTTCGAAAGCCGTTTGGGAAAGTAATACGCTCTGTGAAGTGTGAAGAAGTGGTTACGCCTCAGCCATGCTGGCTTAATGATTTTATAGAGGAGGGTAAAAGATTCCTCCCATATGTCTTCCATATGTAGTTCTCCCTCTGCACCCCAAAGTTTTTCCGGGAGGTTGAGGTCACGCTCTCCATCCTCTATGATGTGCCAGTAGAAGAATGCGACTTCTTTTCTTCCCGCAGGTCTCTCAACTAGGATGTTTTCTAGAGTACTATATTCTCCGATCATTGCTTTCTTCTTAGTTTGAGTCCGAAGCCAGCTGCCTAGTTGTAAGTATACTATCCAAGAGAGTGATGATGTTACCCTAAGCTTGAAAATATCCCAATCCATAATTGATCCTTCCACCAGCAGTTCCCCCCACTGTGTTATACCTGCATCTAGTAGGACTCTTTTAACTGTGTTGGCTTCTTGTGATGATAGCCCAGGTAAGTCCCAAATCGGAGCATGTTTGGATAAATATCCTATCCCGGCCTTGGATTTTATTTGAGACCATTCTTTTAAAGTGCCCAATAGTGACTTTAGTCTAATTTTTTTAAAGAACTTCTGGTGGCCGAACTTGAAGAGAAAACCATTCACTGGAAGGTCCGAACCCAATAACATTGCCTTATACATAAGCCCATTTGCATTTTCCCAGGGGATCTTGAGTAGCATCCTGGAATGGGACAAATGAAATGCCCAGGCGTAGTATTCCAGGTCTGGCAATGCGAGCCCCCCTTTTTCTCTTCTCCTTCTCAGTTTTTCCAGGCCAGTCTGCTGGATTTATATCCCCAAATAAATGAATTGATGTTTTGCTGACATTTTGCAAGCTGTTTGGTATCAAAGGTTAGCGGGATGGAGTTAAAAATGAAAGTAAATTTCGGGAGAATACTCATTTTTATCAGGCTGGTTCTCCCGTAGATGGTAAGCGGGAGGAAAGACCAAGCCTTCATCAAGGTTTGGGATTCTCGGGAGATCCGGGCTAAGTTGTTTTGAGCCAGATGTTCTAAATCTTTGGTTATTGTAACTCCCAGGTACCTCATTGAGGATTTTCCCGGGAGTTGAAGATTGTGAATGTTCCAGACCATGATTTCCGTTTTCCCTGCATTTATTTCATATCCGGAGAATTTTCCGAAATCCTCCGCTTTCTTAATAATTATAGGGAATGCCAACGCGGGATCGGTTGTATAGATGAGTATATCATCGGCATAGAGGCCGACCTTCTTTTCCCAGCCCGAAAAAGTGAAGTGTAGAATATCAGTAAGCATGGGCGGAAAATCCGTTTCGCTCGCGGATTTTGCGGATTTTCGGTAAATTCGCAATCCGCGAGATTCGCGAATCTCCCGCAAAATCCGCAAATCCGCGAGCAGCGGATTTCATGGCTTGCTCGCACTGTTCGCGTGAGTTTGCAGCTTCCCAGTACAACTTCGCGCCCCGCGAATAAGCGCAAAATTGCAGAAATACGATCTTAGCAAAACTGAAACTACTTACCAGGTTCAAAAGTTCAGGCTCATCATTAGTAGCCATTTCCTGTAGTGCTTCCTGAGGGGCCCCTCCAGAGTTCAGTTGCCAGTTGCAACTATTATGTGACCCTGCTCTGAACCTCAGAATAGTTACACATATGCCACAAAGGTCCTGAATTACAGCTAAGGGAGACAAGCAGGAGCCAGGCTGGAGGTTCAAATCCATTAATCAGCCCCTAATTCATTATTGTCAGTTGGGGCAGGGCAGGTGTTGTAACTAATTTTGCAACAATGAAAGCACTTAGCAAGTGCAAAAGATCACTAATCAGGAAGCACTAAGGAAGCAGGTGCCAGCTAAAAAAATATTCTGTGACACATTAATCAGCCCCAAATTAATTCAGGTCACTTGAGGCAGGGAAGGTGTGCTTGCGTTGCCACAATAATGTACACTGACTGGACAACCAGAGGGTGCTGTGATGAAACAGAGGGTGGCATGGGTGGGCCAGAGGGTGGCATGAGTAGTCAGAGAGTGGCAGTGGTGACAGAGAGTGGCAGTGATGAAGAAGAGTGTCCAAAACAGGCTGGACACATAGAAACAACAAGTTCGCGAAACTTGCGACCCGACAGGTAAGTTCGCGTTTTGCGAAATTGTACAAAACCCTCGCGAACTGGCAGAAACCCGCGCGAACACAAAAAAAAATCCGCAAATTCGCGAGAATTCGCGGATTTTGCGGATTGCGAGTTCGCAAATCCGCAAAATTCGCGAACGCGAGATTCGCAAAATTCACCCATGCTTAAATATTAGTATCCTCCCTGATAGACTGAGCAAACGGTTCTACATATAAATTAAAAAGAAGGGGGGATAGGGGACAACCCTGCCTTGTTCCTCGGCTAATTTTAAAAGGAGTTGTTTGCGTACCATTTATTAGTAGGGATGCTCTGGGGTTATTATATAGTAAGCCTATGGCCCTACAAAATTTGGGACCAAGATGGAATTTTTTCATTATTAGATTTAAATATGCCCAATTTACCCTATCAAACGCTTTTGTGGCGTCGAGGGTCATAATAGCCAGAGGTAGGCCGAAAGTTGAGGCGATGTCCGCGGCTCCCACCAAATCGTAAGTTAAGTCGGCCAATTGCCGGCCTCTGATAAACCCCTTTTGGTCAGGGTGGATAATCGATCCAATCTCGCTTCCCAATCTCGCTGCCAAAATTGACGTAAAAATCTTGTAATCATTATTGAGAAGCGAGACTGGGCGATATGATCCACACTCGGCTGGGTCCTTGCCTGTTTTTAATATTAAGGCTATATTCGCTTCCCCCCAGGAGCTTGGTGGTGACTCCCCTCTAATCAGTATGTCATTAAAAAGGTTTGTAAGGACTGGAGTGAGAGTAGGATTGAGAACCCTATATAATTCTCCTGGGAGACCGTCCGGTCCCGCGGCCTTACCCTGTGTTAATTGTTTGATAATGTTAGAAACTTCTAACTCCGTTATTTCTTTATCTATATTTTCAGTTTGAGAGCTTTTCAATTCAGGGAGAGTTATATTATCCAGCCATTCGTTCCTTTCATCTAAATTAGCATTGAGTTCCTCTGTATAGATATTCCGGAAGAACTCACTGAAGGCTTCACCGATGTCCGTGTCTGTTGACCTACTATTGGTTTCCCCCGCGACCCTCACTTCTTTAATGAAGTTTCTGGACTGGTCAGCTTTTATTTTCCAGGCCAGCAAATTTCCAGCAGATTCGCCATATTCGAAGTGCGCAAGTTTACTTGCCTGCCATCTTTTATTTAGCCTCTCTTGCAATAGTGTGTCTAACTTAGCTTTTAATTCTATTTTCTCCTCTTGATTATATGAGGGGACCTGATCTGATGATTCCAAACGGGTCAGTTCTTGCTCTATATGTAGAATTGCCTCCCCATATTTCTTTCTACTGTATGAGGCCCTACCAGTAATGTAGCCCCTTATAAAAGATTTCCAGGCCTCCCATACAATGACCAAAGAGGCAGAGCCTAAATTTTGCTCTAAAAAGGAGACTGTTTCCTGCATCAAAAAAAAAGGAGAAGGGAAAAAGAAAAAGAGGGGGGGAGAAATCACGAACACTTGGGTGAGGAAAAAAAAAAAGAGGACAGGAAGGATAGGAAGTGAAAAAAAAAAAATATATATATATATATAAATAAAGGGGAAATATATGATAGATGGGGGTAATAAAACACAAAAAAGAAAAAAAAAAGAAAAAGGAAAAGATAAAATATACACAACCTTTTTACTAAAACGTAGGAAACCAAAATAGTATTGGGTGATATATAAATAAATGGTTATCAATATGGGAATTTCACTATAGACCTCAATCCCCAGTATACTTACTGTCAAAAGTCAAGAGTTACATTAGGCTGTAATGGCGCCTATTTTTAATTCCTACATCATCGCCCAAAATTATCCTTGGTTATTCGAGGAACATCAATAGTAACAGTATGTTATAAAATAACTACCAGATAAGGGATTAAAACCACAGTTTTACCAATCATTAATCGCCACTGCTTATATTTTAAGCATAATGACCGATAGGAGCGATATTAGGGCATGGAACAGGAACACGTCAGAGACGACAAGCTGGCAATACATCATGCCAGAGTAAGTTGGGGGGGGGGGTTTCCAGGGGTGGGAGGGGTGGGAAGGGAAAGGCAAAATATAAAAGTCCTCATAAACCGAATTCTATAATCACGAAGAATATGGATCCAATGTTGTCTCAAAGCTGCTGTTTGGCTAAAATAGAAAGTGATGCAGCTAAGCACAGGCAGTCTTGCAAAAAAAGTATCTGAGCTGAGGGTTGGAAAACTATGTTGAAGAGCCTAAAAATTAATGTCAGATATTAAATTCCTATCCTGGAACGTAAATGGTTTGCGTGTTAGGGCGAGGAGGAATAGAATCTTACAATACCTAAGAGACTCACCCGCGCAGATCATCGCAATCCAGGAAACACATTTAAACAAACAAGAGATCACAGATATATTTAAAAAGCTTAAATGGGTTGATAAATTTGTAAGCACGGACCATAACGCTAGTATTCGTGGTACTGCCATAATTTTTAAAAAAGCAGCAAGGGCCCAGATCACGGACTGGAAAACAGATGCGAGCAGTAGATGGTTGATAGTCAATGCCCAATTATACTCGAAGGGCTTTACCATAATTAATTATTATGGACCTAACCAGGACGATCCTTCTTATCTGAATATCCTGCAGAATCATCTGATTACCTGTTCTGATCCCATAATATGGGTGGGGGATTTCAATCTTGTCCTAGATCCAAAACTAGACAAATGTCCCACTTCTAGGGCACAGCAATATGAGGGATACACTGCTTAGATGTATGTCGAATCTTGGTCTAAATGACCTATGGATACAAAGAGCTGGTAAAGCCATGGGAGTCTCTTATCACAATTACAAATACAAACATAAATCACGAATTGATTATGCCCTATTTAGCCTCTCCATTAAAGATCAGGTTAAAAACATAACATATCTGCCTCTACATCTGTCAGATCACTCTGCTATTCTTTTCTTGGTAAAATTAGAGCAGAAATCCACTCATCCATCTTGGTCCTTTGACCAAACAATTCTATTGGAGGAAGAGGAGAAAGATTATCTGATGCAGGAAACCGTTTCCTTTTTAGAGAGTGTGGCTTTTTTGTGGCCAACTTGAGAATGTCGGAGGCTGTCCCTCACAGAACATTTAGTGCTTCACAGCTACTCTAAGAAGCAGTGGATGCTTGCATGGTGTTATGTTGGCAGTAGACAGGGTCAGACTGGGCCAAAAAATAGTGCAGACACCAAAATAAAAGTGGCCCCCATTAACGAAATAGATAGCTGAAAAATTATATCAGGGAAATAAACAGTAAAAACTGTCCCACCTGCCCATAAAACAGGCCCACAATCTGCTGCAAAAGGCTCACACACTGATCTGTTGGACCAGCCCATCTAGCGCTGCCTGATTGCCCTACAGGCAAGTTCGACCCTGGAAGCAGGGTACTGGGCCTGCCGCAAATAAGACATTGTATGCCAGGATAGAGTAAACATGCTCATTTTATTTACACAGTCCTCTAAATAGTTTGCGTTACTACATCAGCCTCCCATTGTGGGTGATACATTGCTGCCAAGTTTCAAATTTCTTATGTCTGACATTTTTATGGTTTCAGTGCATTTATGAGTGACATTCTACTGCCAAATATGTGACACTTTGAGTGACTCTTTCATACAAGTAAAATTAAGCACCGAAGTCACTGCAAAGTGATTACTATCAGATATGATCCCATTGTAAGCAATGCACAACTCTAAACAGGTCATGACACTGCTGCAGAACCACTAAAATGTAAGGACGCTTATAAAAAGGGAGAGAAAAGGGTGCCTATTAAGATAGCTGACTTTCAAGCACAATGGAAAAACCTCTTTCCCTCTTTCTTTCAAAGCAGGTTTGCAAAGTTTAGAAAATATGAATTTTAAAAGGTCATTTTTATCATTTAGATACCAGTCCTCTTCATACAAAGCAAAGGCCTCGCAGTCACTCTAACATTTGGCATAACTTGCTTCCAGAGAAAAATGCTGTAGTGTGGGTGAGCCAAAGAAATAACCTCCCCACCCACTCAAAGATGTACAGTCCTGCTCAAACTTTTTTGTTCAGCCCGAGACAGCCGCTAGGTGTTGCTGTCTTCGGTTCAAATCTTCTTTAAAAGCCAGCGGCTGATAGTCTTGTCTTCTTGCGCAATGGACTTGGTACTGACCTAGGCCGGACTGGCCATAGTGACCCCCAGGTGTTTTTCCGCTGGGCCGGAAGGGTGGGGGATGGTTCGGAGTGGTGTGGGTTGGTTTGGTTACTGGGGGCCAGTTTTTCAGCAGTGCTGCAATATCAGCCCCATGTAACAAAAGTGGTGGCAATGCTAAAGCGCCCAGCGGCAACACCGCTACTCACTAGCACCCCTGGCCTAAACCCCCCTCCTCCCCAGCTAGTCCAGCTGTATAGCCAGGTCTGCTTGTCTTCCCAGTCCAGCTCTGGACTTGCCATGGACTGTGCCAGAATGCCCTGCTGCAGCAGTACTCGCTGCCCTCGTCTATGGATTTCTCCCCGCTGTACTGCCACTCTAGTAGCATTCACTACAAGTGCACAGAATATGGCGCTTCTTACCTCCATAGACTTTGGGACCACGGGTTGGATACAGTCAGATTTGTGAGCAGAGTGCAATTCCGTTCCTCCCTCCTTTCTGGCTGAACTCCGGGACTGGCCCGGCACTTTAGGGGCAACGTCCTGCCAACCCGACCCTCTCCAAAGTGGAGAGCAGTGTGAGGAGCTGAACAGGACCAGTCACCAGAAAGACCTGTCTGCAGTCATGAGCGATGGCGGGTTAGGCAATGAAAAAGCAAATCTTCTACCCTCAGTGGCGTAGCAAGGTCAGGTGGTACGCAGTGCTGAAAATTTCTTGTCACCCCGGCTTAACAAAATGGCAAAAATATGTGTTTAAAACACATATTTTTGCCATTTGGTCTCCCCTTCGGTGATGACACCCGGGGCGGCCGGCACACACCGCACCCCCCTTCCTAAGCCACTGACTGCCCTCCCATGCCTTTACTGGTCACAGGGGGTAGTTGTGCCTTTACTGGAAGGCGCTGACAGAGAGCATTCATGGGCGTTGCTGTAGCAGACTCAAGCGACCATGTGGACGGAAGGGCCGCTCGAGAGACTTAGGGACAGGCCAGGCAGGCTCAGTTTGACTGCTGTGAAATTTACATTTCAGGGTAGAGCAAAAAACAAAGGGCCTGATTTAGACGTCGGTGGAGGGGAACACTCCATCAGAAACTTGATGGATATTCCGTCCGCCGTATTACGATCACATTCTATCCTATGGGGAATCTTAATATGGTGGACGGGATACCCATCACATTTGTGACGGAGTATTCCCTCTGCCGACTTCTAAATCAATTAAATATAATGGGAAACCCAATCTACCCTTGAGGGCCTGGGCAAAATCAAATGAATGGGTAAAGAATGCCTTCAAGGGATTTATTAATAATATACGATCATATTGCTTTTGGTATATACTCAGATGCAAGAATTATTTATAAACTTGCCAATAAATTGCTTTTCAAAACCTTTTTGAGAAAATGTTTAGTTCCTTGTATAAAATAGGAGCCAGTGACACAATCACAACAGGGAAATATACAAAAGACACGGGTGTATATAAAAATAATTTTATCTTTTAAAGTTCATCAAGGGTACAACAAAATTAAACACACAATGTAACAAGAGGAAAGCAAATGCAGTTGTACAGTCCTTCAATGTCACTATTGTAAACACTTTTTCTATCATAAATTATTTTCCAGAAAGAAGTGTTAAAGTCGGCGTTTCGGTCTCTAAGCATTCGTCCATGAGACCATCTTCAGGACTATCATGTATAAAGCAGTTGACCCCTGAAAAATACTTCAAACGATTCAAAGGGTCGAATACAATTTTTTGTTGACCACTTCTGGATATAAGCAAGATTTATCATTGCTCTGTTTCTTTAATTTTAAATGAGCAATCGCCACAGAATAAGGATATTTAGATTCTGGTGCTGCGAGGATGGTGTTTCTCAATTTACTGTCCAGGGAGACTTCTCAGTCATAAAAGTTTAGTCTGCTCTATCATCATGTGCGAAGGAAGTTAGCAATTTTTCGTTGGATTTGCATCAGACTTCTAAATCAGGCCAAAGACTGCCAGTCCAGTTCTGAAACACATAAATGCTCACTTTGAGCCGGTCAGAGTTGTCAAGTTGAAGGTCTGGTGCCTGGTGGTGATCAGTGTAACAGCTATAGCATGTCACATGGTATGGGTCGCCAGGCTGATTAAGTCTTATCTTGTCACCTGTGTGACCAGCGTGACTGAAGCAGGGGCAGCATGATGTATGATGGTAATTGTGTTCAGTACTCACTATTGCTAAGTTTATTTTCAGTAAGGCACCCTAGGCAGGTTCAGTGTGATGGCACCACAGTGGGCACTCTGACAGCAGCATCCTACTTGCACTGCTAATGCAGCTGCCCATATGTTGCAGCTTGTGCCTCACAGCGCAAATGGTGTCAGGAGGCACTATAAATGTGTGGCTAAAGCCAATTTAATGTGGTGATGAGAACCACCACACTAAAATGCATTAGTCTAACCCCTGATGCGTGGTACTTGGCAGGGCTAATGATACCCATCACACAAGCCCATACGCAGGAGTTGTCTGCCATTCCCCAACAGTCCAAAACCTACTAGAGCCTCACTGGGACTCAAAATCAACAAATAGAACGGAGGGCCTGGAAACCTTTGAGTAAAGGGCAACTTCCTTGGGGGACGGGGAGGAGCCTTGAAAATGGGGAACTTACATAAAAGCCTCATTCTGCCAAGCAACATATCCACGGTTATCTTTCAAATCAACAGCCTCTTCAGCTTTCTTGCAAAGCTGTCAACATGTATTATTTAGCAAGGGGAGTCTCAAAGAGATTCAGTGTTGGTAACATTTAAAATGAAACCAAAGCCAAGTATACTAGCATGTGGTGCTAAAAAGCTCTTTTACAGCATTCTGCCAAGCATTTATTAGGCATTGTGAAGGGTGAGCTGGAGGCCATGAGCTGTACAAACATGGGAAATTACTCCAGGGTAGTGCAGTCTAACTACAGTCTGCAAAAAGTCATCACGTTCAAGTATGATAAATTTCATCCTCACAGTACCACCTCTGGAAAGCTAAGTAGGGCTAGGAATAGTGCTACCTGGTTCTACACCCAGCCATTAGGACAAGCATTGGCATAGGCAATAGGTCTCGCCTTTGGGACCTTATAGACAGTGAAGAAAACAGCGAGATGGCGCAGTTTAAAATTGGTACATAACATGAACACTGACATCACAATTTGTTGGAATTGCACTGAGTTTTGTAGACTGCCTTTCGACTTGTGTTGTTTCAGGTCATCATCAGGATGGGACTACGCATATTGGGTAACCATTGTTTTATGAAAAGGAAAGGGTCAGGAAAGGGGTGCGGAGAAAAGGGGAACATGGATGGGAAGAATAACTACCTCTTACGTAGTCGGAAGGCTTGCTAGAAGCAGAATCAAGGAGAATCGGGTTGTCAAATGGGGGAACAATTCACCAA
Source organism: Lissotriton vulgaris (assembly GCF_964263255.1). Classification (NCBI taxonomy): domain Eukaryota; kingdom Metazoa; phylum Chordata; class Amphibia; order Caudata; family Salamandridae; genus Lissotriton; species Lissotriton vulgaris. The sequence continues at coordinate 386,108 of NW_028249459.1, forward strand.
GGAACCTGTGAATTGGGAATCCACTGGGGTGCGCGATCGCTGCAACAAGCACTGGGGAGTCTGACTGGGTGCACAAAAGCTGCAATAGCAAGGAGGACTCCTGCAAAAGAAAGATGGGATGAATAGGGTAAGGAAAAGGGGCGGCTGAAGAACTGGAACCCCAAAGGGAACAAGGGAACTCTTGCCAAGAATTGAACGGTGTGTGTGTGCTCAATTAAGCTGGAGGATGATAATAGTCCGGGAGCCGAGATAAACATACGGTGTCCAATAAGTGGAATGTTAGGTAAAGTGCAACATGCAGGAAATCAGTCCGCTCCAAATTGCATTGCTAAAAAGAAAGTAACTGTGTAAAGCATAAGAAAAACAAGCAGAACAGCTTGAATTCCACATGCGGAAAGGCAGAGGAAAAAGCTTACTGTATCCGTTGATCACACCGGTGACAAGCATCACATCGATGGTCTGCCTGGAGGAACAAGCAATAAGTAGAAAGGGGAAGAGTGGTGGACACAGGGGAGGATGGTGAAGTAGAAGCGAGAGACAGCATGGGTGTGTAAATGGCATCAGGAAAATGAATCGGGACAGGGACGCTATAGCGGTAGTGGACTGCAATAAATTCCCTGAAATTGCTTGGGTGAGAAGCAGGCGTGTTGAAGCCCAGAGCCAGCACACTGGCTGTTGAAGGGGGGTAAGAGGGGTTTCCGTGCGCTAAGTCGTTTAAGGACAGCGAGGGAGCTGAAGCAAAACAAACAAGCCTGTGCACACGAGAGGGAGCACCAGGCCATACAGTGAGGGACAAAACAAGATGCAGGAGCTGCTGATGTGCGTGCGCAGTTGCGAGCAGCAGCAAATGTTTCTAATTATCTCGCCCGCATCTGGGCATAATAATTGGAAACATATGCTGCTGCTGTGTGTAATCGCAAGCATTAGGCCATGGGGGACAAAAAGGTGGGGCAAAAAGAGCCTTTGGCCAAGTGCGTGCTGTCTTTGTTAAATACGCACTCAAAGGCCAATAGCCTGGGATAAAACAAAAAGCACACGCACGAGCGTGTGCGAGCGTGAGGTGAGCTTTCTGAAAGCCCTTACATAAAGTCGAGCAGGGCAGCGCATGCGCGCTGCGCTAGGCTTGACCTAAAAAAACAGCATGGACATCCACATCAGGTTTTACTCACTCTAGGGACCTTACTACAAGTTTACTGCTACATTCCAATCCCGGTCAGGATTACGAGTTGTGTGATAATTACTACACCCTTGCAGTTTTCCCTGATAGATTCTGACAGGTCAAAGCTACTGAAATGTATCAGGCTGGACAGGTTGGGGAGAGCACAGAAAAAAAGTGCAAAAAATGGGGATTTGGCATTTTATAAACATATTTTGTATGTTATGCCTCAATTTTATATTGATAACTATGAATTGGAAGTATTTATCACATGTAGGAAATACCTCATCCTTTGGTAATGGTATTTACTGGGCCCACCCAATTCTGCCCAAATACCCTACCCAATTCCGCCCATCTTGTAATGAAGACCTATGTATATAGTGACAGGATAGATTATAACAAAGTGAACATAGCTGTGTGCTCTTGTTCAAATGTGATCATGTAAAGAGCTCTTGAAAACACAATTATAAACAGTGCATTAAACCACATTAAATGCTAATATGTAAAGGAATGTCTGATATTCTGAATACCTAGATAGATAATCAATAAGAGCTTTTCTCAGCCAAGCACTAGAAGGTGACTGAGAAACTACATCCAAGTCTTTGCTGGGGCTATGGCTATTAACCAACAAATTATGGATCAGGTTGATGAATAAGGGTGACAAGCCAGTCCTAGAGGAGGAGCATTTCAGTAATTCAGAAAAGCTTTGTAACGAGCCTATCTCTTTCTGAGATGAGGTTTTGAAACAGTTAAATATTGCAGCAATTCGGTAAGAGTCCCACATGTAGGTGGGGTCTGGTTTGGAATGGTATGGTTAGAATCAAGCAGCCTGGATTGGCCAAAAGGGTGCACAGAAGTGCTCAATTTGAGATGGTGGTTTCTGGCGCTCAGCTCCGTCACTTAATCATCAACACCAGCACTTTTCATGAGCACCAGTTAAGGACACATTCCTTCACGGGGAGATTAAGTGATTTGCCCAGAATCACAGGATGTTGAGCCAATGCCAAGCCTCCAACCTGGTTCGCCAGTGCTGAAGTCGGCAGCTCTGGTCATTACGCCACATCCTCTCCCCACTTTCATGGTTAGTAGTTGGTTCTATTTTAGGCTGTACTAACAGAAGAAATGGGCTGGTGCAAGCTGCCTCCTGACGAGAGCCCCAACACTTATTATTTTACAAATCAAGCACTGGTGCACGGCCAGCTGTAAATATTGCTATGATGTCATTTGATGCACATTAGTGGCCGTACTTAATGGTTGCACAGACCTCCACTATTACACTTTATGGTTAGGATTCATTTGACCTAACATCCCTCAATGCAAATGTTCTACACTTATCGACTCCCACATATATTTTGTCCCACACCATTATATTTGTGTTCCTATGAGATTGGGGTCATCAAAGGCAGTCTTTTCGATTATCCCTTACAAGGAGGATAATAGCTACTGTGCAGGGTCCAAAAATGTTAAGCTCACTCTCACTAAACCTCTGTCAGCCAAATGAGCCCCGCCGTAGTCCTGATGTGCTGTAAACACATTTTGGCACCATAGCAGTTCTCTGATGAACCCAGCTCCAGGTTATTTCTTTTAGTGTAGAGCAGTACATAAATATATTAACTATGTTGCTGCTAATGGACTTGATGGGCTTCAAAGTGCATAGTGTTGAGTGGCACTCTTATATTGCAATTTGCATGTTAAAAGAGCGGAGGGAGGGACAGTGGCTTGTTTAAAATAGCTTTGCTGCACAGCATTATCCCTGTCACACCAGGTCTCAGAATTAACAATTTAAGAGATTAGGAAACCGTAATGAAAATTGATCCGGATCCTCTGAGTGTACAGAAGGGGAAACAAATAGTCCATTAAAAGGACAATAGGTAAAAGGCGACCACAAAAAAGGTAATTAGATTCGGCTGGGAAGGTACAGTCACTGGGTCAAGACCATCACGTCACCAGTCAGCACTGATATTCTTTCTCCGGAATTTCTAATTTGGAGGTTTATAATTTCTTTTAAGCATTGGGTGATTTTTAGATCTGCAGTTCCCACTGGTGTATCACTGCGTCCCTCCTCATTTTGCCAGAGCTGCAAAGGAATTGTATTGTACTGTAATTGCATTGTAATTGAATTTATGTAGCGCTTACTACCCCTGATGAGGCGTCAAATCGCTTTTTTGGCAAGTAGCACTCTACCTTGGAACCCAAAAAGGATTTATGGTGAATTAGTATAGTGAAATATGAAATTGATTTCAGCAGTGAAAATGGTAGTCTGTTATTTGGATTGAAAAGGATAGTAGAGAGATGGAGGAGGGAAGGTTTTGCATTTATATAGCGCTTGTTCCCGTGATGAGGGGTTGTAGCACTTTTCAGCGAGCAGTAGGCTACTCTGGAAACCAAAAAGTATTAGTAGTGAAATAGTGTAGGGAAATAAGAAATTAATTTGATTTGATTGGTGGACATGTTAGTCTGTTCTTTTGATTGTAAAAGGAAAAGTGGAGGGATAGAAGATGGAACGGTCTAAAAAGTTATTTTTGAAATTCATAGCAGTAGAAGGGGGTTTGGGATGAGTGAAGGGGAGGTGGAAGGGGAAAAATCAGACGGAAGAGTTTAGAAAGGCTTGTTTGGGAGATATGAATAGAAAAAGAAGTATGAAATGATGCAAGGAAGGGTGGAGGAGGGAGGAGTATAGAAAGGGTTCATTCGGGGGTCATATTAGTGGTATGAGTTTTGGGATGAATGGAAGAGTTGAGGTAGAGGATGTATTGAGAAAAGTATATGGTGACAAATAGGGTAGTGCATTGGAAACAGTAGTAGAATGGGGTTTGAACTTTGAGATGAGTCAGAGAGTTGAGGTAGAGAATATATTTCAAGAGATAAAGAGTGAGATATAGGGTAGTGCATTGGAAATTCTGAATTAGAATCAAAGTAATAAATATAAAGATACATAAGTAAACAAGTCCTGTGCACACGTAACAAACAGTTAGTCTTTCAAAGGTTTTCAAAAGTAAAGCAAGCAAAGTAATAATCGATGAAGCAAGATGGATTCATAAAGATACATTTTTTCAGAAGAAATGTATTAATCCTCCCATTCTGGAGGGGTGACATCAAGCAAAAAATACAACCAGCCCACACGTGTTTCGTCAGGCGAGCCAATAGCTCGTGACTCTTCAGGGCTGGGGGAAAAAGAATAGAAGACATGGTACAGTATAGAAAGAATGTGACATATTGTGTGCAATATTACTTCAAGGTGAAAGTGGCGCGGAAACACACCCCGTACGTGAAAACCCCTATATAAGTAAAAAAAGAAACTTCATGGAACATGATAAAGTGACATCACACAAATCATAGGCAGAACCCCAATGTGAAGATCTATCAATAACATTGATTGCGACGAAAAAAGGTTTATATCAAAATGAAAAAAATGAAAAAACAATTCTTTAAGCAAGAGCAGAGAAAATGAGGCCTCATTTTCTCTGCTATTGCTTAAAGATTTGCTTATGATTTGTGTGATGTCACTTTATCATGTTTCCCGGGACAGACGTTCCCAGGTATAAACGGGCAAAATTTATTTGAAGCAAATACCATGGTAAAAGGCAAATTATGCAGATTTCTGTGCCATAAATACTGGATTCACATGTTAAGCTTTATTCCAAGGTAGGGATTTTATAATGGGAGCTGTTTACCAGAACTAGTAAATCCCCCTTTGGGGCTATGGGTACTTGGTGGATTCGGTGATCTGTTAGAGGAGGTGGAGCCGTGGACCTAGTTCTGCTACTTTGATAATTCTGTTTAAAAGAATGTAATACTTTCTGCCATTTGTATGCCAATGCTAGAAAAAATTGATTCTATCATTGTTATTTAAATTATCTAAAACATAATGGCCCTTATTTATGAAAAGTGACATATCGCTGCGTGAAAACAGCGATGCGTCACTTTTCACTGCGCACTCCTTGCGACACCAATGATGCGTCATATTTAATGTATGACGCATCATGTCGCAAGGAGTTACAGATACGTCAGTATTTCTGACGTATCAATAAGCGCAAAAGTGACGCATTGCTGGAGTGTGTCACAAAAGTGACGCAACTCCAGCAATGCGTCCTTTCACATGGGGAAAGCCCCATGTGAAAGGGCTTGCGTCAGTCGTACGCCTGCTGTGAGGCAGGCGCAAGATTTTGACGCAACAGCGTCCTAAAAGTGACGCAGTGAAATCTCATAGATTTCACTGCGTCACTATTACGAGGCTTTTTGCGGGGCAACGCCCCCTCTGCATACATTATACCTGACGCAGGTATAATGTGGCGCAGGGGTTTAAAAAGTGACGCATTTACCTAGATGCATCACTTTTTAAATATGGTGCAACAAGGCGCATATTTTACACTGCCGATGCATCACAAAAAGTGACGCATCAGCAGCGCAAAACTGACGCAAGGCCTCATAAATGAGGCCCAATGTGCTCAGGTAATTGTAGTGCATTAAGGGCCATATATACAGACACATTTTCCCAAAGACACAGAATGGGTAAAACCCTTCGATACATCTGGCCCTTAGTGTTTATATTTAAGTCAAGGATGTATTATTACAGAAATATTGAAATTCTATCACTCTTCATTCTGGAAGGAAGGCGCACTGAATCTCAGCTTTTCTCTTTATGGTGGGGCTTCTACACCAAACTCCCCCAGCAGCAACATCCAGTCTCTGTAGAGGTCAGGGCGCCTACTGCTGCCTGGGTGTCATAATCAGAAATGGTGACAGAGTGCCAGGATACCCTCGAGGCTTTACAAATACACATGACATAACAGTGTATGACCTTTATTTGATGGGAAGTGGATTCATTCTTCCCTAATCAGAACTTTTTGTTTCCTGTTGTTGAGAGCCTGTGTTCCTATGGGTTACATGGTGAAAAAAGAGGAGATTCTCTAGTAATATAGTCACGCATTAATGTAATACAATACAATGCAATCATGCAATAAAGAAACAGAAATACCTTTAGTTTGATTGTATACTATTTGTATTTTGCTTGTTTGAGAGGCATTGTTTGTACTCTAAGGAAGAGCATTATGGCTTTGTGTATGGCCTATATCCTTTGTGAAAGCCTTTCTGTCAGGAATTACTGTCTTTATATATTCACAGACATCTGGATGCCTTATACTAAGAAATATTGCTCGGTACTCTGTTGCGTTTTCTGCGGTGTCAGTGTTTTTACCGAGCACAATATTCATATTTTATTCATCACTAAGTTTATGAAAGTCTGTGTCTTGAATTACAGAATCTTTGAAGTAGTGCCTCCTCCTTGAGACATATTTAGAGTGGTGGGTAAAACATGTAGACTCATATTTACTAATGCTTTGAATGAGGTGTTAAGGTTGTGTTTACTACCCGTTGCAAATCTGAATTTGTGCTGGCTAGTATCCCAAACTAACGCCACCCTTCCTTGCATTACTTGGCGTCAAAGGGCCTTCCATTGGTGGTGCATCAACATTCCCTTGCAATTACCCATGGATTTTGGCAGAAATTCCTATTTCTACAAAGAATTGTGAATAGGATTTGCACCAAAATCTTAAGCCTCCTCGAGGTAAGCACAATGAGGAGAAATGTTTTAATTTTTCTTGATTTTTCCTACTTTGCAATAACAGCTGCATTGTAAAATACACATTCAAAGTAGAAAAGGGAGGCGCTAGGGGGCGCACAGCGGAATGGCTGGGTGATTACACAGCTCCGCCGGACGGCTTACAAAATGCGGCCTGAGCTGTCTGTCTTGGCCCCCACGACCGCCGAAAAACGCAGATTCAGGGATGTGAATACATCTAGCCCCAAATGCGATGAGTGCGAGTGCCTATGCAGCGATCTATCGACATGAAACAGCGATAACCTCTTGGGTGACCAGCGCGAGGTGACAAGATGGTGGCCGGCGCCGCGTTCGTCTGCTGAACACCAAGACACTGCGATCCCTTTGGCCTCTGAGACTAATCCAGCGATGATCTGAAAGTGCTACCCACATGACCACAGGATTTCTAAGCATACAATTGTTGGGTGACCAGGAGACGATGCGAAGAAACCACAAGTGGCCCCTTTAAGAAACTCTGGCCGACGATGCACAAAATGGCGGCGCCCATAGACACAGCGCGAATTGTTATTGTTTAGCCCGGAGACAGGCAAAAACCAAGGCTGGATATGACAGGAAGTAACATCGGAGACTAGTGCACTTCCCGCCGACGACAACACGTTTGGACCGGAGCAGTCGTGGAGTGTAGCACTCAGAAGGAAGAGTAAGGCGCAAAATGATGCACTCTCGACCCCTGGACAGCGGAGTACTTTGAACGCTGAATCGAAGGTACAGCGCAACGCCACTAACAACCACCTCCGTTTAGACACCGAGCAAGCTCCTGAGCCCGGGTACAAACGCGGTCTAAGCCTGAGGTACTAGCGTTTACATTACAACAACAGCCAGCGCATGCATGCAGCTACGATTCAGAAAAGGTACAGCGCCATCAATTTGCGGCCCAGAGATCCGCGTAGTGGCTATGGCGCGCGCCGAGAAGTAAAAACGCTGAGGCGGCGTGTTGCGGATTACAGCACCAGACATGGTGATAACGAGAAACCAGCGCGGACGAGGGGCGACTGCACCAACTCGAAAAGTCACGTATGGTGATATTTCCCCACATTGCAGACGACGGTTCGGCACAGCATAGAGGGACATGAACCTCGTCAGGGAAGATACACACAACACGCGGCGAACCACGAGCACGGACACCCCATAGTCCTGTGGACATTAAGCATTCAAAGGCTGCTACACACAGAGACAATGCAAAACAGACCCGTAGCGTCAGAGAGATTTGTATGAAGGAGGCCAGGTGAACATTTAGCACAAACGATTCAGGAAAGTGCGGAGAGTTGATCCGACGTAACAGGGCCGACCAAGGCAGGTACCCACCGTTGGAGAGCTATACACGCACGCAGCCTCACAGCTCTTGATAGACAGGGGGTGAGGAAAAGCAACGGAGGAAGCTGGGGGACCACTGCACTGTGGTGCCCCCCGGGATCGCTACTCAAAGTACGACTGCGGCGGTGGCGGCCAGGACCACCAGACCCACGTGACAACTGACGGTTAAAGCGCCTCCTGGAACATCTATGATGGGGAAACCGGATAAACAGCAACAAAAAATCTCCTTTGAGAACAAGAAAGTGCCAAAAATCACGGAACACGCGCCAGAGGGGGACGGGGCGCCAACTATGAAACCTATATCCAACATGGAAAAGATATTGCTGTCCATACAAGCGAATGTACAAGATATCAACGGAAAACTAGATAACCTGACATGTAGAATGGACGGAATGTCGGACAAACTTGAGAAACATGGCGAAAGACTAGATAACGCAGAATCAAGAATATCAACAGTGGAAGATGAATCGCACGCCACGACCAGCAAGTGTACAGGGATGGAGAGATTTTTTGTTGCTGTTTATCCGGCTTCCCCCAGCGTCCTGGAGGTGATTAAAGCAAGGGAGGAAGATTTGGAAGCGCGCTCCAGGCGCAATAACGTGCGCATCACGGGCCTGCCAGAGTCCACAAACACAAGCAAGATGGAGGTCTACATAGAGCAACTATGTAGAGACATTTTTGGGACAGAGGCCCTATCTCACATTTTCATAGTCGAGAGAGCTCACAGATCCTTGGTGCCCAGACCGAAACCAGGAGCGACGCCAAGGCCGATTGTGGCGAGAATCCTCAATTACCACGACAGAGATACCATCCTGCGACTGGCACGTGAGAAAGGGAAGATCACACATCAAGGAAACACCCTAGAGTTCTACCCGGATCACACAGTGGCGGTTCAACAAGCGAGGAAGGAATTTGCATCTGTCAAGGCCAAACTCAGAGAATTAAACGTGGGATATTCCATGCTGTACCCGGCGAGGCTGCGGGTAACATGGAATGACAAAGCAGTGGTGTTACCATACCCAAAGGCAGCCCAGGAATTCGTTAAAAAGGTGGTACAACAAAACAAACAGCGAGCACGAGACGATCAGCACACGGATTCAGACGTAGCAGAGTAGGAATGGAGGTGGAATTCTGCAGACAAATGGTAAAACTCTCTTTTTCTGTATCCCCAGAAGGCCTGCATGCATAGACCCTGGGGGTCGCAGACTTGTGGGCTCTTTGCTCACGTACATAGGCACTGGCCCGAACTCAAGGCTTGCACGAATAGAACTGAATGCACGTCAGCACCTAGACCTCTGCATATTTCTGAAATGTTGATCTGCGGGAACACTTACACTGGTGACCCGAAAGGTATAACACAGCGCACTATCGCTCTCCTGCGTGGATGACCACGTATGGGGGAGTACGGATTGCGAAACTATAAAACACTGTGTGGCACAAAGGGGTTAGTACTGCAGGCCCACCCTCTCAATATGGTGGTGAAACGTTACTAAGACGTAAATGTGGAATCATCTGCTACCGAGAACTACACTGTCTCACCAGAATGACCGGGGTCTACGGGTGGAACCGGGATGGATAGACACAATACACATGTATGTGAGTCGTCCGCACCCATTCAGTTGGGTGTAGAGTTGTGCCCCAGGCGGACCTCCAAAAGGGTAACCCCCACCAAAGTTGTTTGTATTTGACTGCTTTTTAAGGGATGTTTACAATGGGAAAATGGCTTCGGCAGAATTGGGATGCTGGAGTGGGTGGGGGCGGGGGGCATGGGAGACTTGTATAGGTTTTGAGACTGAAGCAGATACCACATGTTCATCTACGAGGTGTTACTGGGCGAGGGACTGATGGAGCGCACTTATTCTCAACTGGGGAAATGAAGTTCTGTTTTGTATCTGATTGTCATATGCTACTTAGATGGACCCCTCGATTTTATAGATGGCACAGGTAGTTGGAGGTACCAGTAGGAATCATATCAACTTCCTAACGTGGAATGTCCGGGGTTTAACTCAACTGAAAAAAATAAGACAGGTATTTGCTAACTTAAAAAGATGGGAAGTGGATATTGCTGTATTGCAGGAGACACATATTGCACCTAACACACATGCACAGATGGGAGGACGTTGGTCGGAATCCTCATACATGGCTAACTATTCCTCTTACTCGAGGGGAGTGATCACGTTAATCCGTAGAGGCGTGAAGTTCACGGTACATAAGGTTATAAGTGATCCCAATGACAGATATGTTATTGTGTCAGGCACACTACGTGGGCAAAGGATAACGCTTCTCAATGTGTACGGTCCGAATACGGACGCCCCGGAATTCTTCCAGGAACTGTGGGTACATCTCCAAACACTAGCGAACACTCACATCATATGCGGGGGGGATTGGAATGTGACGATGGCAGAGGGGGTTGACCGTTCCTCACACTCATTAGAACCACATAAACAGGCCAGGGCTAAACTTCTGCACATGATCTCAGACCTATCATTGACAGACATCTGGAGGCGCAAATTCCCTGATACCCCATGAGCTACACACATTTCTGAGGTCCATCATAGCTGGTCGCGCTTAGACTACTGGCTGGGTTCGGACGGCATTACGTTGTGGTCAAGAGAGATAAGGATCTTACCCAGGACTCTTTCGGACCACAACCCTGTGTTGTTGGCCCTCGTCCTTCCGAATTATACCACGGCCCCTTTTCACTGGAGATTTAATTCCCGCGCACTCACAGACACGGTCTACGCAGACACTATTCACAAAGCGGTCAAAGAATACTTCCTAATAAACGAACCTGTGGTGGAGGACCCGGGACTATTATGGGAAGCATTCAAGGCCACGATACGTGGCGTATGCATGAGCACCACAATAGGTATCTTAAAAGACATCCGATGGCAAATTGCACGTTGTGAAACACGAATGAGGGAACTGGAGTTGGCCTACGAAACCACCAAAGATATCACCCTTTTGGGTGAACTGAGAACACTACACTCAGAACATCAGACATTCGTCGATGACGAAATTACGTACTTAGATAAGAAAAACATTGCCAGATCATACGGGGAGGGGGGCAGACCAGGCAGTATACTGGCGGCCAAAATTTGCGATGGCAAAGGGCACACACCTGTCCTACGTATTAAAGCGGATGATGGTTCGCTCCACACACAGGCTACAGACATATTAAAATGTTTTGCAGAAGGGTACGAGGAGCTGTACAGGACACGACCGATAGCATCGAGGGACGACACTTTTAACTATTTAGAGAATGTGACAATAGGATGGCTATCGGACGGACAGAGGGAAATGTTAGCATCACCCATCACGGTGGAGGAAGTAACTGAAGTAATTGGGTCTCTCCCAAATGGGAAGGCACCAGGCCCTGATGGGTACACTAATAAATTGTATAAACGATATGTGGACATCCTTGCCCCACATATGGTAGAAATGTATGGATCAGCATTCGAACAGTCAGAATTACCCCCAACATTGCGTGAGGCAGCAATAATAGCGCTCCTCAAGCCTACCAAAGACCCGGAGGTATGCGACTCCTATAGGCCCTTTCACTTATTAACACCGACTCTAAAATATTGGCAAAGTTACTGGCCATGCGACTGAAACCACTAATGACGAGTCTGGTCCTGCCAGATCAGTCAGGGTTTATCCCTACACGTTCCACTTCCCATAATACTAGATCATTGTTCGCTCTTTCACATTATCTTCATCCATCCACAAGAGCAGTGGCGGTTATGCTAGATGCCGCTAAGGCCTTTGACTCCATTGAGTGGGAATATTTAATTGCTATTTTACATAGAATGGGGTTCCCCAAACGATTTGTACAGTGGGTATCACTCATATACACCAAACCGTGTGCCAGGGTGCGCATCAATGGTTATGTACCAGACTCATTTCATATTCAGCGTGGCACCAGGCAGGGATGCCCGCTCTCACCACTGTTATTCGCGTTAGCACTCGAACCCCTAGCCTGCATAATACGACAAAACTACAAAGCATCGGCGCTTCCGTTTCCATCCAGACCATTGCATATCTCTCTATATGCAGATGACATGCTGCTATATGTCCGCGACCCCAACACACATTTAAATCCAATATTACATGAATACATCAAATTTGGTGGACACTCAGGTCTGGCAATAAACTGGTCCAAATCCTCCATTATACCCCTGACAGATATGACAACTCCCCAGGACACTGAATACCCTTTGGAGTGGCAGTCGGACCCTGTGAGGTATCTAGGTGTGTTGTACCATAGAGACCCCGAAGTGGTTATCAGATCAAACTATGGCACAGCAATATCCAAATTGGAAGATAAGATAACACGCTGGATACAACTGCCCCTGTCGTTAGCGGATCGTATAGTGATCGTGAAGATGAACATACTACCTAAACTATTGTACCTCTTTAATAACATCCCTATTGAACCACCGACAGCAGTGTTCCGTCGTATAAAGTCGCTTGTACTAAAACTTATATGGGCTGGAAAGCAAGCACGTGTGGACCTTCAGACGCTAACACTTCCGTATATCAGGGGAGGTTTCGGGGTGCCAGACTTCCTATTGTACTACTTATGCGCTCAAGCGCAATACGCTGCATATTGGTTCCACGAAATACCATACCTCACGCACACTGCTATTGAGGAGCGAGATGCGTAACCAATACCATTGAAGTCGATCCTATCCCATGTCCGACAGCCCCTAAATGCTCAAGACATTAACACAGTTGACACCACCGTTAAGGCTTGGAGAAAATTGGGAAGATTAGCGCATAAGACACCATTGTACGCACCCGCGATGCCTTTACCTTACCATCAAGTAATATCGGTCATGGGGGAAAAAGTGGGCATGTCCCTACTGCAACAAGTAGGTATTGAAAAAATGGGTGACATGTTTCATGAGGGCTCCTTTGTGAACACAGAAGACCTGACGTATATCCAAAATAAAACGCCCATGTTTCAATTCACGCACTATAGGCTGAAACGTGCAATGCAGGCACACTATCCAACATTTCCTATTGAACCCGATAGCCTGAACACACTACAGCTGGTCATTACCACACAAGATCTATCCCACCTGGTATCTAGATTGTACACCACAGCACAGGCTGAGATACCGTACACCACTGACAAGGCCAAAGCAAGATGGGATGAGGTACTGGAGGAACCACTATCCGAACACGAACGGCAACAAACCTGTGCATTAACACGAATCCTTACTCCAAACAGTAATTTAAGAATTATTCATTACAAGTTTGTACATCAGGCATACAACACACCCGCGCGCATGTACAAATTTGGACTACAGGATAACGACAGGTGTAAAAGATGTAATGGAGAGGGAGCAGGGTTTGCACATTTTACTTGGTACTGCCCTGTGGTGCATGCTTATTGGATGGAAGTGGTAACTGCGCTGTCCACTATGTTGGAGGTTGAGATAGAATGCGCAATCCGCACTTGTCTGCTGGGTGTGATACCGCAACTCAGAGCTACACAGCGTAAATTTTGTGCGATAGCACTATTGTTGGCCAAGAGACGGATTGCACAATGCTGGCACAGCAGGCAGGTGCCCAAAACATCCAGATGGTTGCTAGATATGGCCAGCTGTAGAGACAAACTACAGACCTACGAAGAAGAATTGCCTGCAAAATCCAGGCCTAAAGACTTCTGGTGCTATCTCACGGACTATATACTGACACTGAATACGGGCGAGGAGGATTGACCCAGATGAGAGAGCTATTCTATGGGAGTTGTGCGGCATTCAGTCCCATGTGTCTATAAACACCATGATTCATATCAAAACTACCACTGAGCCAGGTAGCCTGTAAAAGTCTCATTTTTATGTTACTATTTTGTTTCTTTTGTGTTCACAGTTGACAATCTACAAAATGATAAAAACTCTAAGACCTCATGATCTGCAATATAATGCCGGAATTAACGTGATAATGTTTAGAAATGCATGTATAACACGTCAATATATCCTGTCTATTGGTTTGCAGCCGGCCCCAGGGTTGTAGGCACGTGGCTGAGTATGATTAACGACTTGTAATAAAGGTCTTACAAAAAAAAAAAAAAGTGGAAAAAGTATTAAAGCATAGGTTTTGTATTGAAAAGGACCCCTTCCAGTATAAAAACGAAACTTTAGAGAACGCAGACACTCTTGCACTAAGGCGCAGGGGTGTCTGCTATGACGCATGGTTGCCGAAAGTGTACAATAGCAGAGAAAGAGGAGAACAGCGCCACACAGAAAATTTGGTCCGAGTTTCATCTAGCCAAGGCATATATTGCATTTCTTACAAAGCCAATCTTGCCTTCATTTCAGCTGGACTCTGTCTCAAGCTCAAGCTTCTTATTTTTTAATGTATTTTGCTACTCATGCTCGAAGGTATCCTACAAGGGTGAAGCAGCTTTTAAGTTAACTTGAATATTTGCTCTTCTGTTGTGTTATTATGTGATGATTCCAGTTTCCTTTAAGCTACTGATGCCCACATATAGTTTCTGCATGTCTGTCCTCCTAGGGCCGTATTATAGACTATCCCACGTGAGCGCAATGTGCTTATTACAGAAGGAGCCGCAGACACTTGTGCGGCCTCTTCTGTAATAACAATAGTGCTGGTACACATAAGGCGCCAGCGCTATCTGCAGGGGGCGTTCTCTCATTTGCATCGAGGTGTGCCCCATGCAAATAAGGGAGTACCTTTGCCTTAGTCCAGCGCCATATTACATACGTGGGCGTAGAGGCAAAGAAGCCCTCAGGAGGCGCACTGACAGTGGCCCATCTAAAAGGTGGCGCACTGTCAGTGCCCCTTCTGATGGCATCCCTGTGGACTGACTGCACCCGCCTGCAAGGGGATGTCTAATCCCCTTCAAAAGTGCAGGTGGGTTACCGCCTGCATTGTGAAAAACAGAACGGCTGTAAAGCAGCTGTTCCCTTTTTCACCTGAGTGCGCTGCAGTACGAGTTTGCGGCTGCCCTGGCAGCAGCTCATTCATTGTAATAGGGCACGCTTTCATTTCAATATGAGAATTTTCATTGTTTGCGCCGGGTGTACCATTAAAAAGGTGCGCCCGGTGCAAACAATGAAAATTCACATATTGTGTAATGGGGCCCCTGGTATGTGTTGTGGATGTTAAAGTGACAGGCTTTACAGCAACGCTTAACTTGTAACAAGATAAGTACAGGGGACCAATAGGAGGCCACCACCATCTGACTGCTGTGGCTGCGGAGTACTAAGGTTGCTTAACCTTGAATTCACGCTATGCATGCCTCTTACCTCCACTACCCTACACTTCCTGTCTCTTTATCTCACTCTTCAATGTTTTTTTTCATCCCTGACAGGCTGCCCCGGGACACCAAAGGTGGCTACCTGCGAGGGCGGCCATCCTTAGTGCCATAGGATGGCACGGACCCTCAGCGGTCTAGTGGTTGGCTGACTAGGTGGTCAGCCAGTGTGGTCAACCTGGGATTCCCCCACGCATGAGATCATTTCCTGTCCTGGGGAGAGGGGGGGAGGGCTATATAGCCCGGGGGCGAGGGTCTGGCGTCCTCTTTTGTTCCTGTGCAGCGGCGCGTAGTAGACCCTCGCCCCCCACCGCTGGTGAATCCCGCAGCGCGGACCCGGACTGCCCGGCGTTCTTTTGTTCAAGGTGAGAGGCTTGGGCGATGCTCGTGGGATGAGGGGGGGGGGGGGCGGGGCGCTGGGCGCGCTTGTGGCATTTCGCTTGGCTGGCGAGGTGTTTTGTGGCGAATGCTTGGGGTGTCTCCTGCGGCATGTTTGGACGCTGCTTGGGGTTAATTGTGTTGTTAATTTGGGGGGTGCCCCCGCGGGGGCTTCGCACTTTCCAGTCGGGGGAGGGCGGGTGTTGGCCAATTTCTCTGCTTTGGGGCTCCGCTTGCTGCGTGTTTGGGGCGCTGCTTTTGTTTCGGAGTTGGAAGGGGTGTGAGCTCATTGTTCCGATGAACTCTGTGGGTGGCCACCTTCGTGACTGAATGACTGCCCCGGGGGCAGGGCAGGTTGGCTGAAGATAGGCTGGCCCGTCCAGGTCAGCATGTTGTTCTTGCATGTAGACAGGCGTGCTTATGAGGCAGAAGAGGGAATGTCGGACAGGAATCGCGTGCGATGGCTCGGCCTGTGACATGCATGTCGGGCCTTGGGGCACTGGGAGCATTGTGTCATACAAGTTGGGGATGTCTGGCTGTTTTAGTTTGTTCGTCCTGTTTGCCGATGGTTTCGGAGAACACCATGGGGGGAAGCAAGTGCATGGTTTGTACTTCTGGGTGGACTCCGTCCCATTTGTCCAGAGCAGCGTGTTCTCCCTTCCATGCATGGCGACCAAAGCGTCGAGTGTGCTATGGTTCTCGCCTCGTGGCGCTTCTTCCGTGTGCTTTGGCTTTTGGGGGTTTCTTGGCGCTGGGGCGGCCGCCCGCTCCTCTCACTTTGGGACGGGGACGGGTCGGGCGGGTCTTGGAATGCGGGTCTCGGAATGCGGCTTGCTGGAATGCAGCCTGCTGGGGTGCGAGGTGGGGGGGGGGGGGCAGGAGGGCTGGCGGGGATGTTGTTTTCGGGCCCTCAGGAGGGGGGGGGGGTGTCGGGTCAAGATGGGCCTGCCGGGGGCACGTGGGGTGGCCGCTCGCGCCTTGCACCGTCGGGTCGGGGGGCCGGGTTTTGGAATGCGGCCTGCGCGGCGGGCTTGTGGGGGGCGACAGTGCTGCCAGCCGAAAATGCTCGTTGATTCAGGGGCACGGGGAGTGAGCGCTAGGGAAACGAAATTGCAATACGATAGTAGGAATGTTTTCGATTTATGTTTAGAAACGAGAAGGTCTAGGAAATGTTTCATACTGGAGAAATGTTCTATGGTACCAAATCTAACACACATTAAAACATGAGTATGTATGTATTATGTTGGCATATGATCTTTGATGCACGTTGACAATATTAGATACGATGAATGACGCATTCACCTCTGTTCGGCCTACTCATTGATTACTGGGTTCTCTAATTCGGCGCAATGTACTTCGATGTGTCATATTGGACGGTGGCAGGGGACGGGGGAGGTTTCGCTGAATGGGTTCATCTGTAGAACAGAGGTCAGTGAGGGGATTAGCATGGGAGCGGGTATTATGGGTGTTGTAGTTGGGGCAGGCAAGCGTGGGCGTAACGTGTATGGGGGTTTTTGGGGGGGGGGCGACTAACATGTTGTTTTGTCTTTATGCAGGATTGCTTCACGGATGGAGGATTCACGGCTCATGCGGGGAGCGGCGCAGGTGGGGGGGGCCTTATTAAAGGGGCATGTTTAGTACGCATCTTTGTGGGGAACGACTGCAGAAGGTGTAGGCAAGGCTTAGGATTGATGTCGGGGGTTAGCTGGGCTACGGGGTGGGTGGGGAGGCACGGGGCATTTCATCATGTGTTTCATTTTACAGATAAATTAAAGGCAAAGGGTCTCAGGACTGTCTACAGGGACGGCATAGGTAAACGGTTGGCTTACTGGGGTCAGTAAGTCGCATGGAAAATAAAGGAAAAAGAATTTTGGAGGCACGTGCCTAATTTGGGTTTTCTCTTGCAGAAAGGAGTGGCGGAGCAATATAAGCTTGGGGTGGACCTGTGGACCGGATTGGGAGCAGCAGTGCAAGCGTTGAGTTTTCTGGTCTGGAGTTCGCCCGCACGCGCGCAGTCGCCGCGGTCGCCGCACTCAAAGTAAGTAAGAAGGGCTGGGTCGGGATCGGTGTTGGGCCCGTGTAGGGGAGCCCATTTCATCCCAGCGCAGAGGACGTTGCTTATTGTCTCTTATCGTCCTATCCTCAGATTTGGAACGGATCGGCGAGCATGGAAAGCCAGGGATCCCCATCGCTATACACTCAGATGTCGCAGGTGGAAGACTCGCTGCCTGATGCGAGCCAAGCACCACAGTGGGCGGCCCTCATTCGGATGGCCAAGAGGAAGGGTTTAGCCTGGGTCGAGGGGCTCTTGAAGGAGGCGGATGAGGATGATTCTGGGGTCATTTGCGAGGCTCCATTGTCTGAGGTTGAATCGCAAGAGGCGGGGCCAACCAGATTTTCCAAGCGGGCTAAGAAACAAACATCCAAAGAGTTCCCTCCTGACCCTCCAGCAGCCAAGAGCAAAGCTGTGACCGCACAAATAGAGCCTCCGCCCAGACACGCGTTGCCTGGTGCGGTACCGGGCGTCTCATCAGGAAAAAGCAGAGCTGTGTCCACACACATTGAGCCCCCGCCAAGAAACTCTTTGCCGGGGGTGGCACAGGCCACTTCTAAAGAACCTGTCCCTGTCCAGCCCGTGTATGCCACTCGGGAGGACCTTGCAAGACAGTCTGATTCACTTAAAGAATTTATGAGAGAGCTCATTGGTGCCATGGTACCACCAACGCAGATTGACAAGACTGCAGGCACACCGGCGGACAACGGTGGGGGGGCAAAGGCTGCGGCTTCGGTGTGGGGCACTCAGCAGGCGGCGGAATCGCCTTCTACGACGCCCCAAGTGACTAGCACCCCTGCCGTGGTGGCGAGCTCTTCGTCAGTGGCGAGCGGTAGCATTGTGGCACCTCCCACGCCGCTGCAGCCCGCCCCGCCTGTTGTGCCTGCGCCAGCCATCGTCAGCGAGATGGCAGTCCCGGTGGCTGCGGGGGTGGTCACTCCCGCTCAAAACAATGGTACGTCTGTGGTCCCTATAGTGGGCAGTGGTGCTGGGGTATCATCTGTGTCATCTAATACCATTTCTTCTACAGGAAGCGCACTTGGCACGGTTACCTTGGCAGCAGCTCCTTCTACCCCTAGCATTGAGCCTAAAGTAGCGGCCGCACCCCTGTTGTCGGGTCATTGTCACCTGGCGTGGCAAGTCCCGTTAGCAGCCAAGGAGTTGATATGGAAACGGGAGTGGATAGATATCTTCTCGCTACTGCTGTTAGGTCAGGAAGGAACTGATGTCAGGAAGGCGGGAGTTAAGGAGGAGGATAAAAAGACCAAATACCAACAGTGGCCGGAAAAAACAATAGAAAATTGGCTAGATGCATTTGCAATTTTTCAGGCGGTGATATTGGAGAAATATCCAGAACCGGCGCAGGCGCTAGTCCAGTACAGTACCTTGATACGAAAGGAGGCTGCGCGTTGGGGTGGTCAAGGTTGGGTGTCTTATGACTTGGAATTTAGGCGAAGGATGTCATTGTGTCCAGTGATCACATGGGACCAGAAAGAGGTTCAGTTGTGGCTAGACCATATGGGCTCCAACCTGCTTCGTAATGGGGGGGCCTTAGACAAGAAGCAGGGAGGCAAGTACTCGAACAACGCCTCACAGCGGGGCGAGCAGCAGCAAGACAGACAGTCATTTCGGGGTGGTTACAGGAATAGAGGGGGTAACAAAGGCTTCTTTAAGAGATCATCCCCAGGTATTTGTCGATCTTTCAACGCCGGTTATTGCGCCTGGGGGAAGTCTTGTAAGTTTGGGCATTCATGCAACAAGTGTGGAGGCTCTCATGCAGCAGGATCGTGCACCACTCAGCAAGGGGGAGCTCCCAAGCCTACAAAGGAGGCAGGTAGCAAGCAATAACTCCAGCGCGCCGCCTCTTCACTCCAACCCTCCCCCGATTTGATGCTGGATGAAGGTGCACGCAGTTCAGCAGGGGCGTGCAAGGGACCCTCGCCTGTAATTTTGAACAATTTGTTGCCCCTCTTACAGGAATATCCGCTCGCGCGTGACAGGCTCCTGTTGTTGGCGGGATTTAGCGAGGGTTTCAGGATACCATATGTGGGTTGTGAGGCCCCCAGAGAGGCTGAGAATTTGAGATCCGCGAAGGATTTGCCGCTAGTGGTGAGATCCAAAGTGGAGAAGGAGAGATTGCTGGGGAGAGTAGCGGGCCCTTTTGCAAGTCCACCGTTAAAAGACTTTGTGGTGTCGCCACTGGGGGTGGTCCCTAAGAAGGAGCCAGGGGCGTTCAGGCTGATTCACAATCTTTCTTATCCTGAAGGAGCATCAGTTAACCATGGGTTGGAGGAAGGGTCTTGCTCCGTCTCTTACTGCTCACTGGATGTGGCATTGGACGTAGTCAGAAGAGCAGGTGTGGGGGCGTGGCTGGCGAAAGCAGACATAGAGTCAGCCTTTAGGTTGTTGCCGGTGCACCCCAGCAGTCAACACCTGCTAGGTTTCAAGTTGGATGGAATGTACTACTATGATCGATGCATGCCGATGGGGTGCTCAGTGTCGTGCGCATACTTCGAAGCATTCAGCAGCTTCCTGCAGTGGGCGTTACAATCTCGCTACGGAATAAAAGGGGTGTCACACTACCTGGACGACTTCCTTTTGTAGGGACTCAAGGGTCTATGGAGTGCAGCGAGGCATTGCAGAAATTTGAGGAACTCACCACTACTTTGGGGGTTCCATTAGCTCCTGGTAAGACAGTGGGGCCTGCGCAGGTGTTGACTTTTCTAGGGATTGAGATTGACAGGGTGAAGGGGGAGTGTCGGTTACCAGCGGACAAGGTTCGGGACCTGGAGCAGTCCATTGTTTTGGCTCTAGGTCAGGACAAAGTGACGCTAAGTTCCTTGCAAGGGCTGCTGGGGAAACTTTACTTTGCCGCCAGAATCATTCCGGCGGGAAGGGTCTTCGCGCGCAGGCTGGCTAGGGCATGCGCGAAAGGCAGGAAGAGTTATCATTTGGTGAGACTTAGTAAAGGTATGAAGGAGGATCTCAGGATGTGGGCAATGTTTCTCGCTGATTTCAACGGCTCTGTGGTCTGGAGGGCGCCGTGGGCAGGGTCACCTGAACTGGCCATGTTCACAGATGCTTCTGGCAGGGAAGGATTTGGGGTTATTCTTGACACTGACTGGTGCGCGCAAAAATGGCCGAACGTCTGGCGAAAAAAGAGAGTGACCTCCAACATCACGGTGCTAGAACTGTTCCCCATTGTTGTAGCTTTTCACCTTTGGCCAGCGAAGTTAGCCGCGCGTAGGGTCTTGATGTGGTCGGATAATCTGGCTGTGGTACAGGCCATCAATTCTCAGTCTGCGTCTTGCCCTCTAGTTTTATGCTTACTCAGGGAGCTGATGAGGGTTTGTCTGGTCTATAATGTAGAATTTAGAGCGCGGCACATCCAAGGGGTCCAGAACACAGCTGCTGACGCTCTTTCTCGCTTTCAGTGGCACAGGTTTCGGGAGGAGTGGCCGAGGGCAAAGGAAGAGATGACAAGATTCCCGGAGCACCTGTGGTTCATTCTGAATCTGAGAGGCGATTGAGAGGTCTAGGCGAGCTGGCTTTGGCACCGCGAACAGTCAAGCGTTACCGGGCAGGAGTGGAGAAGTTCTGTGCAGTCACCGGGGATTGGGAGCAGGTGCTGCCAACTTTGGAGTCCAGGACTCAGGACTTTATCATGTGGGCGAAGGACGAGGGCAAGTCACAATCTTGGGTGGTGGGCCATTTGTCGGCCATTAGTCACCACGCTAGGCTGAGGGGACAGCCTGACCCAACCAACTCCTTTCTAATACGGTCAGTGCTGAAAGGTTGGTCGAGAAGTGAGCCCCGAGCTCCTGATAACAGGGCAGCGATTGACTTTGCAACTTTGAAAGGGATGCTGGACAACACAGAGAGGGCCACCAGCTCCGCGTTTGAGGCAGCACTTTTTTCCGCTACCTTTGCACTAGCATTCTTTGGGGCCTTCAGAATAGGGGAGATTGTGGCTGCATCAAAGAATGACAAATCAGGTATCGCTTTGGATAGGCAGGACGCCACATTGGTTGGGGACTGCTTGTCTATAAGGTTGAGGCAATCTAAAACAGACCAAGGAGGTGCAGGCAAGGTGATAGTGCTGAACAAATTGGGAATTGCCAGGTATTGCCCCGTACAACTGGTGGGAAATTACCTTGCGCGGCGCCCGCCGGGGGAAGGTTACCTTCTGATTCACGCAGATGAAACCCCCTTGACCAAGTACCAACTGCGGCGCGTCATGGACACTTGCTTAGAATTAGCGGGCTGCAACAGACAGGGGAAAAGGTTTTGTACTCACTCATTTAGGATAGGTGCTGCGACTACAGCTTTTCAGGCAGGGCTGCCAGTGGCAAATATAAAGCAGGTGGGGCGCTGGGAGTCCAGCTGTTACAAACGGTACATACGCACATGAGAGGGTTAATACAGGACTGGTTGGCGGGCAATTTTGGAGATATGTTTGTGACATTGATGCAATGTATTGTTAGCAGTGTATAATCGGATATGTAATAAACGTGTTTTAAACATCTGCATCTTTTATTTGTTAGGTAAATCGGTCTGGGTGGCTGGAAATGTGAGAATCCAAAGGGTAGCCCGGTGGGCCGATAGCGGAAAATGGAAGCATGGTTTTGCAACAACAAAAATCAGGTGGATAGTGTCGCATGATTTGCATTGGAGTAGCGTGCAGCGCGTATTTCAAAAACTATTAGACGGGGGCGAGTCTCCACCAGACTTATTAATTGTGCATTTAGGAGGCGAGGAATTGGTCCACTTGGAGCGCAGGGCCCTGCTGCAGTTAATGAGAGGCACGCTGAGCAATTTGAGCAATCTGTTGGGGCGGTGCGAAGTATGGTGGTCCGAGATCACTCCAAGACTGCATTGGAAGGGTGCTAGATCAGGGGTGGCCATCGAAACTTCCCGCAGGCGAGTGAACAGTGCCATGCGTAAATTCACAGAGCAGAGGGGATTCGGCTTCATAAGACACAGTTTGTTGCACACCAAATGTACGGGTTGTTTTGATGAGGACGGCGTCCATTTATCAGAAGTTGGGATAGCCATTTTCCTGCTGGACCTATCTGAAGCGATGGGAGCAGCGGGTTGTAAATAGAGGACAGATAAGGGATGGGGGGACTCTCGGACGGCGGTTGCCGCACCGGGAGCCTTGGCGGAGTTACAGGGCGATCCAATACAGGAAGGTACAGAAGGGTACCCTCTACAGGAGCACCGGAAGGGTGCGTGAGTGATATATCCCCCAGGGAGATCCACAGTAAAAGGATCCTGGGGGACTGACGGCGCCCCGTTAGTCCTTCGGGCGGTTGTGTACCTGAGCAACCGGGGGTTGCCAACGCTCTGCCCCCCGAGGGGGGGGGTTTGAGTAAATGGGCGGATGAGAGGTTCGCCGGGGGTAGGGGTTAGATCTTCCCCCACAAACTGATAACGCCCCCAAGGTTTAACACCGCAGGGTGTTATAGCTCGGTCAGGTGGGCGGGTCGCGAGGGGCGGCCTGTTCTGGATCGCCCGTAAGTTAACCCAACATGTTGGCATATGTATATGCTAATAAAACTGCAACAACTTTCTCCATCAACTTGTGTGGTGTCCGTTATTGTGCGATGGGGGGGTTGTGTGTAAGCGGGTACGGGCCGATATTGGCACTATGACAGGCTGCCCCGGGACACCAAAGGTGGCTACCTGCGAGGGCGGCCATCCTTAGTGCCATAGGATGGCACGGACCCTCAGCGGTCTAGTGGTTGGCTGACTAGGTGGTCAGCCAGTGGTCAACCTGGGATTCCCCCACGCATGAGATCATTTCCTGTCCTGGGGAGAGGGGGGGAGGGCTATATAGCCCGGGGGCGAGGGTCTGGCGTCCTCTTTTGTTCCTGTGCAGCGGCGCATAGTAGACCCTCGCCCCCCACCGCTGGTGAATCCCGCAGCGCGGACCCGGACTGCCCGGCGTTCTTTTCCCTCCCATCCGCTTACCCTGCTCTTGGGAAGATCGGGGTTGGGGGGGGCTACTACTAATGAATTGTTTTTGTGTTGCAGGCGGAGTTACAGGGCGATCCAATACAGGAAGGTACAGAAGGGTACCCTCTACAGGAGCACCGGAAGGGTGCGTGAGCGATATATCCCCCAGGGAGATCCACAGTAAAAGGATCCTGGGGGACTGATGGCGCCCCGTTAGTCCTTCGGGCGGTTGTGTACCTGAGCAACCGGGGGTTGCCAACGCTCTGCCCCCCGAGGGGGGGGGTTTGAGTAAATGGGCGGACGAGAGGTTCGCCGGGGGTAGGGGTTAGACCTTCCCCCACAAACTGATAACGCCCCCAAGGTTTAACACCGCGGGGTGTTATAGCTCGGTCAGGTGGGCGGGTCGCGAGGGGCGGCCTGTTCTGGATCGCCCGTAAGTTAACCCAACATGTTGGCATATGTATATGCTAATAAAACTGCAACAACTTTATCCATCAACTTGTGTGGTGTCCGTTATTGTGCGATGAGGGGGTTGTGTGTAAGCGGGTACGGGCCGATATTGGCACTATGATCAGGCGCGGCTGGTAAGAGCAGGGGGGCAAGATGGGTGGGAGTTGACATACATCAACGAGGGAAAATAAAGAAAAAAAAACATTTTTTTTTAAATTATTTAAGTTTTCCTCGTCGTCGTACGTTGACTCCCCTACCCTGACCCACTGCTCTTACCTACACTGGCCACACCTGTCTCTCATTTACCCCTTTGTCACTCTTTTCCTACCTTTCATTTCCTCCCTTTTTTGCCTTTCTCTTTTACTATAGGTCAAAGTTTGATGATGAAAAATATGGTCTGCCATACTAAGCTCTACATGAATTTTTTCAGATGTTCCTGTGGACCTTAAGTAGGTATTTACAGACCAGTAGGGTCACTGTCTGCACCGTGGACATGTCCAAGTAAACAAGGTCCAGTTTCTAAGCAACTTCTCAGTTTTCACTGCTATACTAGAGGATTGGCCTAGCCACATTCTCACTGATGGGCTCATATTGAACACTACTAGTGTTCAATGCGGCAGGGCTTACACCTAGAGGGCTTGTGTGGTGTCAATCACGTTTCAGAGCAGGAGGAACTCATTGCATATGCCACGGGCGAATCTACAACATGAAATGTGCGTGTCTTACTGTCGTTTTATGCTTTCCTATTTTTTTCGAAAGTCATTATTGTGGTTCTCGCTTTTTTAATTTTTATGAAGCACAAACTAAAGTATCTTTGTGGGATGTCCAAGATTTATTGTAGGCCTTCTTTAGTGGGTGACAGACGTACTAAATCCGCAGCTTAGAGGAAGTCATCTCTCTTTCCATCACAAGTAACCCTGGAGGTAGAGGACTTCTCCAAATTAAGAGGCAGGCTACTCGAGACCAGATTAAAGAGATTTGAAACAGCAGCGTTTTACGTCCGTCCGTTGTCGCAGGGTATGCTGGCTTCCTGTTTACTTTGCCACTGCACTTTGCCTGAAAGAACAGCTCCTTAATTCTGCCACCTATCCAGACATCTCTCTTTGAAGAAATTTTAATGGCAGTCCTTTGTGCTAGACAAAGTCAATAGGTTTTTGAAAGTCAACAATATAGACAAATATGTCCCTTTTGCATGTTTTATGAGTAGCAAGAGTAACCCTGCACTGAAAGAGACTAGCAGGCGTTTAGCCACTGGTGGTTAATTTGTAAAAAAAAAAAATAGTAAGTGCCAGGGCCCAACTTATTTGTCATGAAGCCACCAGAGCTCACACCACTCACTCTTACACAAGGTTACCTACTAACCATCACACTATACAACTGTGCAATTTTGGACGAACCCAGGCGACCCCGAGCTCATAGGATGGACTAGCAGCACCAAATCATTACCAATTTATAAAAATGACACTGGTTCTTCTTTAGGATTTAAGTAAGTAGCAAGGCTAGGCCCAATGTTCCACCAGCGAATTCTCAGGAGCATCCCAATTTAGCCGGGAGACGGATGCTGAGGTCGTTGGTAGCTGGCAGCTGGTGCGCTATGCAGAAGGGGCCACCTGAGAACACACTGCACAAGGGGACTTAAAGGTCAGTCCAAGCGTCCTGCTCAAAGGAGCAGGTCCCAAGAGCCTCAGGACCAAGGGAGCACAGCTGCTTCATCGGTACCTAGACCAGAAGGGCCAGGTGGAGATAGGTATAAGGAAAGAGGAGGCAAAGGAGAAATACAGGGCGGAAATTAGAAAGAAAAAAAGATAATGAATTGAATGGAGAGATACTGAGGAGTGGATAGATAATGAAGTGCAGGAGAGATGCAGGTGATAAGGAAAAGAGAAGGACTGAGAGACACAAGAAATGGTGGATAGAATATAGAGATACAGGATAGAATATAGAGATAATTGGGAGAATGGAGTGATAAAAGTGAGAACAGAGAGTAAATGTAGGTGGGAGATACACAAGATAATGTAATATTGGAGAGCATAAATGGTAGAATGAATATGTGAAAGGGTGAGCAAATGGATGGATGGAGAGATACAGGGGGCAAGGGCAAAAGGGTAGAGAGATGCTAGAAAAGGAAGAGGAAGAGAAAGGGTAGAGAAAGGTTTTTGGAGTTAAAAGGCAGAATAAATAACCTAATAGAAAGAGGAGATATAATTGTCAGAGGCCAAGAAGCCCAGGGAGATACAGGGTAGAGTGGCTGACGGATCAAAAGGGAAAAGTTGAGACATACAGAAGAAGTGAAAGGAGGGGAGTGAGGAGACATCCAACAAAGGATGTAGATATACAGGGAGACATAGGAAAAGACCAAGAGGCTAAAGCTATAGGGGAGGATGGGAGAGATGAAAGGTGGAAGGTAATTTGATGCAGATAAAAGGAGAGAGTGTTAGAAATGGGGGTCTCTAGTTGGCAGAGGTAGGTAACTTTGTCCAAATGAGGACGCTTGCTTCTAGTCAGGGTAAGGGGGATACACACTCTAGATAACCCCTGCTCACCCCCTTGGTTGCTTGGCATGAGCAGACAGGCTTATACCAAAGGCAATGTGTAAAGTATTTGTACCAACACTCACAGTAACACAGTGGGAACACCACAAATGGACACTACACCTGTTAAAAAAATAAAGCATCTTTATCTAAACTTAACAAGACCAAAACAACAGAAATCCAACATACAAGTATTAAGAAAAATGACTTTCAAAAGGTTTTAGCATCTGGGTCTATAGAAAACTATGGATGTGTGATTTCTTGCAAAGTACCTGTTGTTGTGACAAAATTCACCAAGCCAAACAGCCGCAGCGACGAGAAGCGTTGAAAAACAAAGAGATGTGTTGTTCCTGAGATGACTCCGATCCGCGGGTGATGTGTCGGGTAACACTTGCAGCACAGGGACATTGTGTGGAAATCCGGGATGCGTCGGCGAACGATGCAGCGAGCCGTGCTGCGTCGACCTTTTCAGCTGTGATCCCTCGATGTGTTGATTGTTGCTACGGCAACAAGCGATGAATTGGTTTCGGCAGCAGCATGGCGATGCAGAGATGTTCTTCTCGCACAACGGCGTTATGTTGGATAAACTGTCGCAAAAAGAGTTGGCAGGTCAGAACTACCAGCAGGAAAGTTCAGGGGAGCTGGGGGTGAAGTCTTTGTGTTCCTGAGACTTCACAACAGGAGGCAAGCCCTCAAGCAGGGCACACAACACACAGCAAAGCCCTTCTTTCCTTGGCAGAAACAGCAACTGCAGGCCAACCCCAGACACACAGCAAGGGCAGTACTTCTCCTCAGTTTCTCCAGCTCTTCTCCTTGGTAAAGGTTCCTCTTGATTCCAGAAGTAGTCTAAAGTTCAGGAGTTTTAGGTCTAATACTTATACCCCAAAATGTCTTTGTTCTCATTGTGCAAGGGTCTCTGAGCCCAGTCCAAACCAGTTCTGTCCTCTTTCGTGCAGCTGCCCACCAGGAGGTGGAGACAGCATTGTGTAAGGCAGACAGGTCCTATTCATGTGCAAGGGAAATCTCTTCCCGCCACTCTAAATGCAGACCGGGCCTAATCAGGTGCTAGTGAGAGCTCCTCTCCCTAATCTGAATGCAGCCCAGGTCTATTCAGCCCAGCCCTGACTCATTCAGGAAAGGCAGGACACAAATCAACCCCTCCCCCCCCCTGGTGACTGTCTGAGAGAATGCACCTCCCCTGCCCCTGTCACTCCAAAACCAGACAGTCAATACACAAACAAGCAGAGGCACACAGAATGGTTAAACATGAAAATGGCTATTTCTAAAAGTGACATTTTCAAACACAAAATTTAAAACCCATCTTTAGTAAAATATGTGTTATTAAATTCTGAGTTCAGAGAGCCTAAACTTTATTTTTCTATCTTATCCCTATGGGAAGATATGCTTGTAAAATGTTACAAAGCATTCAATTCAATTTTATTTAAATATGATTTTGGAACTCCGAAGAGATCCACATATTACAGACAAAACATATTAAAATGAGACCACATGAGATCAACTTATTCTACAGTAGTATACAAATTATCATACCAGTCATCTAATACAATTCTAAAAAACATTTGAAAAAGTTAAAAATTCTGTTACAAAATATTTCATTTGGGGGACAAAAGATAGCATCTATCAGAGATCTTGCTGATAAAATACCAAACTGAATACATACAGGCTTTATCCACAAACGACGGTGGGCCATTAAGGCTGGGCAAACTAGCAGGACATGTATAGAGTCTTGGACAGAAATATTACAGAAGTTACATATATTGGATATGCCATGCCATTTGGCCAACAACTTATTCAGTGGAAGAAGATCTTGCCTAAGAAGCAGCCAAAAGCGGCGCAAGCCGTGGGGTATATTCCAGGAGGCATAAGGTTGTATCTGTTTAAACAAACATGAGTCCATAGCTTGAATAGCCCCCTTCTTTTGTACAATCAAATTGCGGTCCCTTTCATAGCTTAACTTCCATGTGGCTTGTTTTAATGTGAATTTTAATTGTTGTGTAGAGAGGTCTAGGAGGGTATCTTCTTCCAGGTCCAAGAGTGTGATGGCCTTCCTATAGTTCTTTACAAGAATCGAGTGTTCTTTTAGGGGGCCCATCAACTCTTTTTTGATTAGGGATCTTAATGTGGCTCGCTTTCCCTTGATCAAACATACAACCCAGCGAATGACTCCTGCCAGACCCTGTACCCAGCTGCTTCTTAGACCAAATTCTTGACGAAGGGCTGCTACACTACAGCTATTATTAACCGAAGTTAAGCTTCTCAGGAGGGAACCCTCGATAGTGTCCAAATAGCCCCATTCGACTATGTCGATGAGTTCTATGCCGTAAAGCAAGGTTGGGGGGACTTTTGCCCGGAAAGCCTCTAGCAGGTATCCAAAATGTCTTCTACCAGTCGATTTGTATAATGCTCTTAACCCATTTCCCTGCATCTTTGCCTTGTGGGAGCTATTTTCAATGTGGGGTTTGTTGCTCAGGTTGCTGTTAACAACCTTGCCCAAAAATACGTATGATTTCACTCTTTCTAATTTTTGACCTCCCAGCTCCCAGCTAATGTTTTCTAACTTCAGTTTTTTCCTCCCCTCCATACACATTACCTTACTTTTAGAAATATTTATTTTCAGAAAGTGGTCTTCGGAGAAAGCATATAATGATTGCAGACGGTTATTAAGGCCTTTTGGGGTAAGGTCTAGGATTAATATGTCGTCCGCATACATTAAACAAGAAATGTATGTGTCTCCTAAGCGTGGGGCAATACCTTCACATGCAGATATGGTAATGGGGAGATCACTGACATAAAGGGAAAATAGGAGTGGAGCTAAAAGACAACCCTGCTTGAGGCCATTTGCCGATGGAATGAGCTGGGATAAGCCTCTTTCTCCCCCCAATAGCACTCTGCACCACGTGTTATCGTGCAAGTCTTGTACCAAACATAGGAGTCTATGAGGCATTCCCAGGGCATGTAGCTTTCTCCACAGTAATTGTCGATCGACCTTATCAAAGGCCGTGGAGAAATCTATGAATGCCACATAGACTCTCCCCTTTCTGGCTCCAATGTATTTGTCAGTTATTACCTGGAGGGCTGTCAAATTGTCCAGAGTACCGTGATTTTTCCTAAAACCAGTCTGCTCGAGTGGAAGAATGTTTGTACACTCCACCCAATCATTTATTCGTTTGAGCAGACATCTTGTAAAAACGTTGCCGATTGCGTCCAACAATGCAATCTGGCGGTAATTTTGAGGGGATAGACGATCTCCCTTTTTAAACAACGGTACCAGGATACTTCCCTTCCAGGAGGGTAAAACCTTACCTCTTAATAAACAAATATTAAACACTGGACAGAGAAGCGTGCTCCATTTAGCCCTGTTCTGTTTTAATACGTTAATGGGCACTTCGTCTGGACCCATAGCCCCGGAGTGTCGCATTTCTCCGATAGCTAAATCTATGTCCATTTCTGTAAATGGCTCTAATGGCACACTCATTTCTTTTGGCCATACTTGAAGGTCCACTGTGTTGTTGCTTGCATAAAGATTGGAAATAAAATCCCTCCATATTTGTTCCTCAATGGCGATGGGTGAAGGGCTTGTTCTCAGTCCGCACCCCTCACCTATGAGGGACCAAAATTGCCTCATTTCCCCGTTGATAGCGGCTTCTCTTATTTTTACCCAGATGGCATCCTCTTTTTCTTTGCGTAATGTGGCTAGTAGCCTTCTCCTTTTCCTTTTTAGCTTAGTTATTTTTTGTGTTGTACCAACAGCTCTATTTAAGAATTGGGCCCTTACTAGTTTATTAATTTCTGTATTGAGCAGTCTCAGAGGACTAGGGAGTATTCTAATGAACTTTTTCTTATTGAGTTTTTTTGTCCGTGCTACCACTGACTTCATGAACAGACAAAAATTTTCAATTTCAGAGCCATACCAGGAAGGGAGCTCAGATATTGCTGCATCCAGCATTGCTTCCAAATTTCGATGCGCCCTTGTATTCCAGTAACACCTTCCTGATTTAGAGCTGAAATTTGTTTGGTCATTATTCAGCGACCACTGTTCACATTTTACAGGTTTTACATTCATCGAGATGGAAAGGATTCTGTGATCACTTAGCGGTGTATCAATAATATTGAGGTCCATCAACAGCTCGAATGAATGGGTCCCCATTATGACATAATCTAAGATCGATTCCTCTCGGTAAGATTTATGTGTGAAATTAGCCGGGGAATCCGAGGGGAGCCTCCCATTTGCAATAATCCCGTCCATTTCTGCCAACTCATTTAATAATAGTTTGCCACGTTTATTTGTTTTTATATTTTCAGGAAACACTGCTCGGGGAATATGGAGAGTTTCTTCTCTAAATTTATCACAGAATAGATTTATGCTTGAATTGGAAATCTTGCAATTCAAGTCCCCGACTAAAATTATAGCCGTCATAGGATCTTTCTCCCTAATACTCTGGATATGCAAGAAAACCTTTTTTAGGATTACATTGAAACCAGCTTCCGGTGGTATATAGGCGTTAATCAGAACCAAACGTTTACCAGTTTTGGGGTTATCTGACCTAAATAGAGTTACTACTTGGAAAAGTTTACTAGGGTCCATATAGTGCCCATAATTCCAATTTATTCTGTTTGATAAAAGGCAGGCTATCCCCCCACTGGCATGTCCTTTTTTGTTCAAAGTGGCACTACCTTCCAATATATAATAGTCTTTCCCTATTTGAACTTTGTCTGGACACCATGTTTCTTGGAGGCGTATTATATTTGCCTCCAGGGACAAAAGGAATGCCGATTTCTCTGGACTGTTTTTTAGACCCGCTACGTACCAGGATATTATGGATAATTTTTGGCTAAAGATGCGCATCAATTGTTTGTTTGTTTAGGGATTTTTCTGCCAATACTCTGGGGAGCCAGTTCCATTGAGCATTTTCATCTCCAGTGTCTGGTTGGTAGGACAACAGGGTAGGGGTAACATAGGACACCAAGCGGGAATCCTTAGATTTACATATTTTTAACTCTGTGTGCTCACCCACCTTGTTTATACTACCTGATGCTGCTTGCAACAGAGAAAATGGGAGCTTCTGTGGAATTTGGGATTTGAGGGCATTGATATGTCTAGTGTGTCCCAACACCGGGATTACGTCAATTCCTCTTCTCTGCAGATCTTCGGAGCGTTGCAAAATTAGATTGGCTACTAACTTAGAGTAGAACTTCACCCTGGTTATCATCCCCACTTCTGATTTTAATATTTGTACCCTATCTAGATCGGCTGATTGTATTAATTTCAAGTTGGCAGATTCTTGAAAATATTTGAGCAAGAGGGATCTATTCAAAATGCATTCGGTATCAAAAAGGGGAGAAAATTCTACCCATACGGTGTCTATGCTTTTCTCTTTAGACTCTGTTAACGATGCACCTCTTGCAACTGCAACCGAAAAGGATTTTGCTAGAGGGTTAAGTATAGGGACTATTTTGCCGGGGGGATTATGATCCTGTCCTAGAAATAATTGATTTTTGGACCCAATTGTATCCCTATTGATGTTAACTTATTGAAGGAGGATATTTGTATCAACTGTTGATGATGGGGGAGGAGGGGAAGTGAATAATATTACTGGAGTAGCCGGAGGCGGGGGGGCAATGTTTTCCTTAGTGATCTTATTTTCGGGATTATTATCCTTTTCAGCTACCATCTGAGTTTGATATACCTCATTATATAAGGGGGAATTAAGATGTTTTCTAAAAAGGATTTTCCTCCGCCTATTTTTTTCTATCCATCTCAATAGTTTCCTC
Organism: Lissotriton vulgaris; assembly: GCF_964263255.1. Lineage (NCBI taxonomy): Eukaryota > Metazoa > Chordata > Amphibia > Caudata > Salamandridae > Lissotriton > Lissotriton vulgaris. Next base: position 418,649 of record NW_028249459.1, read on the forward strand.
TTATTCTTTCCATTCTTTTTTATTCCCTCTACCTTCCCTTTATTACCATTCTCTTCCGGAACAACGTCCGCCTCTCTATCTCCATCTCCCTGTTGCTTCTTAAAAATTGGAAAAAGGTCGTTCCCGGATTTTGGAGGGAGTTCCCCACAGGATTTGATTTCTAAGTCATTAACTGATGGGTGATTTGGGGTGGGGGATGCCTGAAGAACACTTATTTTTACATCCTCATGTACTATATTTGGAGCATTGTTGACTATAGATACCCGATCTTTCATTTCTACCTCATCTAGTGCTAAAGAAGAAAAAGAGGACTGCTCCTTATGGACTACATCCTTCTTTTTTTGAGTGCCCAATAAGACTTTCAGAATTTGGGCTACTGTATCTAGTACACAGTCGGAGCCCCCCACAAATTTTTCCAATAGTTGTAAGATGGACGACAATAAATGTTCTAATATATGAAGGGAATCAGAAATAGGTTTGTCTGTCCCCTGGCATTGTGGTGCGTTTATGCCAGTCAGATTAAGGTTGGGACTTATGGAAAAATTTGAGTGTGAGGACTTGGAAGGGGTACTACTATAGAGCTGCAAGCCAGCATGGGTCGATGTTACCGGAGTTTTTAGGTCCGTCTCGGCTTTGACCAGGTCATTCTCTATATATCTTTGACATAGGTCTTTATCTAGCACCATTGGAGACAGACCATTATTGAAAGAAATTTTTGTTGGGGACATATTTACTGTTTGATGGGCATCTTCGTGTGGAATTTTCCCTATATGTGAGTTATCATGTTCTACGTCTTTCTTAGTTTTTATGACTATTTCTGGTACTAATTCAATATTATTTTTCATTGTGGAAAACAGGGGAGGAGAGAAATCACTCTTAGAGGAAAAAGGGACTACTCTTGTTACAACTGAACTATTATCCACAATTAGCTTTCTATTTTCCGACATCTCTATTACAGTATTGGGTAATATGTCAGAGTGAATGGCTCCAAAATCCCTAATATCCTCAGACTTGTTGTCCGCCACTGTAGCTTTATTCTTACCCCTTTCCCAAAGATTAAAAAGCTGACAGGTGCTTTTCAGATTGGTGGCCTGACTAAGCTTATTTCGGAGGGGATTCGATCTGGTTTTTGAGCTTGATCTTCCTACCAATATTCTCCCGGACCTTCATTTTTTTGTCATCATCCCAATCAAACAGTGGCAACAGTAAAAACAATGAATAAAATTGTAAGAGCAATTGCTAATTGGAAAGCCTGAGCTGACGTGCTTGACAGTTTTTCTCTTATGTATCTTTTAGATAAATAAAATCTAGAACTAACGAACAGATTCTGCAGATCCTGTGTGGTATGGCGTATACCTTCTATTACCTTTCTCAAGTGCGGCAGGGGGGTCACGAGGCAGGTATTCTGTCCAAACGGTATGCAGTCAAACAAATGTTAGAGGGCAGGCCTAGCCTTGCCTTCTCGTGCCTCTGAGGGCCTCAGAGGGCCTGCCCTTGTCCCGGGCTTCTCCCGGGCGCTTCCCGCGCGCTCCCGCGCAGCGGATGTGTGAGACGTATAATATAGACAGGAAGTTGAGGGGGGTGTGGCCACCAGGGAGAGCGTCACCAGGTGATTCCGGTGAATGGAGCAGCAGGGACTCTTGGTAGTTCGAGTCCTGCTCTGAACACGCTCGCAGCCCTGTGGTCAAGGTGCCCTGTGAAAGTTATGGCAAGTCAGCAGCACAGTAGCGCGAAGCGGGACCCGAGGAGCGGGTCCGGCAAGCAGTAGCGTCAATCTGTGCACCAGCAAGATCAGGATCCAATGGAAGCCTCCAATCGCCTCCAACTCCGAGGGTTCAAACAGCAGACAACAGGTATCTTATCAACAAGCATTCTTCATTCTGTCCTATGAGCCTTTCAATAGTGAACAACTAAATTGGCAGTATTTCACTATCAGGACATGTTACACACACCTGTACAAGTCCTACCTTTCACATACACTGCATCCTGCCCAGGGGGGTACCTTAGGCCTACTTTAGGGGTCTTCTATATGTAAGAAAAGGGAAGGTTAGGGCCTGGCAAGTGGGTGCGCTTGACAAGTCGACATGGCAGTTAGCAAACTGCGCACAGACACTGCAGTGGCAGGCCTGAGACATCTTTACAGGGCTACTCGTGTGGGCGGCACAATCAGTGCTGCAGGCTCACCAGTAGTATTTGATTTATCAGCCCGGCACACCCAGTGCACTTTATTAGGGACTGACCAGTAAATCAAAATATGCCAATCAGTCAGAGCCAATCGTAATAAAAATGTACACAGAGAGCATATGCACTTTAGCACTGATTAGCAATGCTAAAGTGTTCAGAGTCCTAAAACCAACACCAACAGGTCAGGCAAAAATAGGAGGAAGAAGCAAAAAGTTTGGGGATAACCCTGCAAAAAGGGTCTAGTCCAACAGAGATGAATGAAGAATTGTAGGATAGAGTGAAGGGTAAGTTAGAAAGAAGAAGGATTAAAAGGGATTTGAGTGATGCAAGAGGGAAGGGCTATATACAGTGAAGAATGGGACATCAGTGGAAAATACAGTGCTGGAGAGGGAAAGTAGAAAGTAGAAAGAAGCAGATGGGAGTTTGGGGTGAGAGAAAGGTGGAAAGTGGCGATATACAGAGAAAGCAAAAGTTAGGGAGCATGGAAATACGCAAGGAATGGTGTAAACGGTTGTATGGCATTACAACACAGGCTTTTACCACGCGTGCCATTACAACGCTGTTTTTACAACGCAAGTCGTTACAACGACTTGCGCTGTAAGCGCTGGATAGTGGAATTGTTAAATTTTCTATTCCAACTCCAGCCCACGTTACAGTAGGGAAGGTGTTGGAATACAAAATTAAACTATTCCCTATCCAACAGTGGCCTCCAGCGCAAGTCGTTGTAACGACTTGCATTGTAATAGCAGCGTTGTAATGGTAGCGCGTGGTAATACCCGCGTTGTAAAGGCTGTTCCCCGCGTAGACATATCACAGGTATTGGGAAGAGTATGGCAAGTAAATATATATAGGGTAAAGAAGGGAGTCCTTCAGATCCTATTGGGGTATTTCAGATCCTGCTGGAGTCCTTTAAAGGAACAGTAGTCTCTTTGAACTTATGGGGGTCTCTCTGAACATGTAGGGCAGATAAAACTTTCATGTGGCTCTCGCTCGGCTGACCTGTCTTTCAGTCATATCTAAATATACAAGAGTTCTCTGAGTCTGTAGTAATTTTTGACCCTGTGGCGGTCTCCCTGCCAGTGGAGGAGTCTAGGAACCCAAGGCCAGTACTTTAACTCTCCAGCTGTCTTTCCGAACTGGCAGGGGGTTTGTAAGCCAGCATGTACTTCTGGAGCAGCACACACCTCTGAACTAGCAGGAGGCTGGGACCGGCAGGAGCCTGAGGATGAACCAAATGGAAGCTCTGAACCAGTAGGACCCTCTGGACCAAAAGGGGGTGCAGGATCAGCAGGAACCTGAGGACCAACTGGAATTTCTGGACCAGCAGGGGTCTGTCAACCTGCAAAGGTCTTTGAAGGAGTAGGGTTTTTTAATGAGAAGGGATCTCTGGATCATCAGCTCCTATTGAGCCTGATGGAAGTTAGTCAAATTCTCCCTGTACTGCCATGTTTATGTCGTACAGAAAACAGCTGTGGGTTCAGAAAGAGCCCTGCAGGTTCAAACACTCCTGCAGCATCAGAAAACCTCCTGCAGGATCAAGGTTCAGAAGGAGTGACTTCTGGAGGCTCAGAAAGAAACCTGCCACTTCAGAAATGCTTCTGAAGGTTCAGGAATATTCCTGTATGCTCAGAGATAATCACAGAGGTTCAGATACATTTCCGTAGCTTCGGAGAGTCTTCTGAAGGTTCAAAAAGACTCATGAAGGGTCAGATGGGCTTCAGAAGCAAGGTTGGGACAACAGAACAGTGCCTGAATCTCAACCTCATAATAGGCAAATATACCATAGCCAAGGCCTCTCCTATTTACTTGGCCTTTATGGACTTGTCGTCCGCATTCGACCTAGTGAATAGGTCGAAGTTGTGGGCGACACTCCTCTCACACGGCCTTGATGAACCTCTGGTACACTTCCTAGCCTACCTACATGTGGACACTAAAGCCCAGGTACGAATTGGAATGGAGGGTGAAATTTCAGGGGCAATTAAGGTAGAAAGAGGCGTCCGACAGGGGTGCGATTTAGCACCCCTGCTGTTCATCATGTATATAAACGGACTAAGCGACTCCTTGAAAAAAACAACAACGGATGTCCCGAAAATTCAAGGGAACCTGCTACCCGCACTCCTCTACGCAGATGATGCGGTGATCATGGGCCTAACACCAAATGCTCTCCGCGCCCTGGTCAAGAGTTTTGCACATTTTATGGGGAACCTGGACTTGAAGGTGAATTTTAAAAAATCATTTATCATGACATGTGGGCCAGGGGCCAAACAACTTAACTCTATCTCGATTGGACAAGAGAAGTTACACTCCACCAACTCATTCCCCTACTTAGGCATGGTCTTTGCTGCGAACGGCCTGTGGAATGGGCATCTTGCCCACGCCACAGGCAAGTTCTCAAAGGCCATAAACTCAATCCTTGCCTTGCCACGACCAAAAAGGTCAGAAACAACCGAGGCAATTGTAAAAATTTATAAATTGCAATGTGTCCCGGTTGCAACCTATGGCGCAGAAATTTGGGGGACAGTGAGTCCATCTAGCCTGCAGACAGAAGAAAACCGGCTATGTAGAAAACTTCTAGGAGCTCCAATATCCTCTTCTGGGTATATCTGCCACGCCGAGCTCAACTTGCCCTATATAACCGATTTTATTTCCACGCGACCTGCAATATTTTGGCTGTCCATCTGGGCCAATGAACGTGCTACCTTAACACAGGAAATTGTGTCCGAATGTTTAAACTGTGATAAAGGTATGAGCATACCGTGGCTTCGGGCAACAAAGGAAAGCCTAGATAGCATTGGCAAAACTCATCTTTTTAACGACCCTTCCCAGATTAAGAGTACGGACAAAAAGGACACACAAATTGAACTCTATGCCCTCTTTAGGGAAAAGAGGTTGGATATAGAACTACAAAAACAAACTGTCAAATTTTATGTGACTAACATAATCAATGACTTATCTCCAAAACAAATACCTCTATACCTAAGACTCCCCATGACCAACTGGGAAAGGTCACTTTTATTTCGCCTAAGAGCTGGATCTTTAAAATATTTACTTTCCTTTCCCATGGGCCATAGCACGAGGAATCCTGGACATGAGCTTGGCCCCTGCCCCTGCGACGGACACAGCAGGCAAAATGACTCACATTTCTTCTTCCATTGTAAATTGTTCATGAAATATATTAAGTGGTTTTTAGTCCCATATTTTAAAAAACAAAGACCAGTTTCCCTAATTCAATCATATTTTTTGCTTTTAAAATTAGAAAATGATGAACTGATTTTCCGTGCTAGCTCATTTCTGAAAGTTATCTCCTATGCACGGAAATCCATGGAACCTCCCTGAAATGTTTACATGCCTAAAAAATGCCCCCCTCGCATTAAGTATTCTAGCTAATTGGAATGCACATTAATATGCACTTTAATAATCTGACTTTGATTGTTTGCATTGATACTTGAAAAACCAATTGCAGTTTTTTAATTATTCATGGAAATTGTCTGAACTATTTTTAAACATGTACTTTTTTAATGTAATATGTGACTTTTATGGATTTCTTGCAATCCGAATAAAGTTTTCTTTGAATTGAATTGACTCATGAAGGGTCAATGACCTCTGCAGGGTCATTGCTCTTGTAAGTTCAGATACTGTATTAGGTTTCTAAAAATCCATGACTGTCCCCTAAAACTCCTGCAGATTCAGAAGACTCCCCCTCGTTCACAAACGGCATTGAAAGGTCGTAAATACATATGGTGAATGAGAAATGCTCCAGCCACCACATAGACCCCGAGTCGTACAGGGAGGCTCCTTCAAGATAAGAACGATTCATGCACTTTGTGTAAGTTTCTTGTCGGCTCGGAAAGGCTGCTGCAGGTACAGAAAGAATCTTAGGGGTTTTGAAAGAGATCAGCGGGCCCAAAGAGAAGACCTGGGTCCGGGATCGTCTCAACACCATTAAGATGATGCTCTCCCCCATAATTCTATACACAATTTCTAATATCCCTGTATCCATCCCAGCTAAATTTTTTAAGAAAATTAATTTAGTTCTGTCCTCCTTTTTGTGGCATAACAAAAAACCCAGAATGTCTCTTCTCAGATTAATCCGCCCTACTTCTGAAGGAGGAGTTAATTTTCCGGACTTTCTAGCCTACAAAAAGGCCTTTTTGTAACGCCAAGCTTCCTTTTGGTTGCAAGATCCCACTTCCCCGTGTCCTTTATGGGCTAAGGTTGAGCATCTCTTTCTCTCCCCGTTCTTATTTGCTGAATATCTTTCTTTCTCACGCAAGCCATCCTTGATACCCACCCTCATTCATAAATTTACTGCCAAGCTCTTTTTGTCCTCTAACCCTCCCCCCTGAGACCATTGCTGACTTCCTCTCATCTGCCATTTGGCATAACAAATATCTTTTAATCCATGACAAACCCTTTTTCTGGAAATCCTGGAAGCACAGAGGATTGGTTTGGGTTTCGCAGTTATTCTCACACTCCACTTTTCTGCCCTTTCCCACTCTTTGTTCCTCCTTTGGATTGCCCTCATCCTTTGCCCCCAAGTACTTTCTACTTAAAGCTGCGGTGATCGCAGTCTACGCTCGAATCCTCCAAACGCAACCTCCCCACACCCCTCCCACCCCTGCTTTCCGACTTCACTCTCTCCAACATACTACTCCCAAAGCTTCTGCTATTTACAAATACCTTCATTCCACTATATCAATTAGGCCTAAGTCTAAGGTGGAAGAGCAGTGGGAACATGACCTCGCTACATCGTGGCCAATCTCCTTATGGGACAAGATATGGACAAAGGTTCGTAAAACGTCTAGAGCGGCGTCCTTGACGCAATCTATGTTTTTCATTTACAACAGGCTTTTACACACCGCTTCTATCCTTAACAAACGGTTTCCTACTGTTTCGGACACTTGTTGGTCCTGCTCCGCGCCACAAGGTACTTTGTTTCATATGTTGTTCCTCTGTCCACTTGTACATGATTTTTGGCTGCAGGTTTGGGCTCAAATGAATGTAATTTGCCATACACGTATTCTCCTGTCTCATACTCATCTCTTTTTAGGGAGTCTTTCACCTTGTTGGGAGGGTACTGACCTAAATGTTCATATTGTGGACTTGTTGTTGGCTGTTGCGCTCCAACAGATTACCGTCAATTGGAAGGCCTCATCTAACATTTCTCTTAAAGCGTGGTGGTATAATGTCTGTCATAATCATAGGCTTGATAATGCTTTTGTTTTTCCTGTTCAATTGGCGGCAAAACGTGCAGACTTATGGCTTCCTATTACGATTTATCTAGATAACTGTGTGACTCGTTCATTTTGCCTACAACCTGCCCAGCAGGAGGTCTCCTAGCCCCCCTAATACCCTTTGCATTTCCTCTCTCTTTCTATATTATCACTTGATATGTTCTCATCCGTACCTGATTTTGATGTATATCCACTGTACCCCCAATATTTAATCTTATCGCCCATGATTAGTTTGTATATCTCAACCCCTTGTAATGTATAACCTGATGTTTTTTGTTTTGTTTTTTTTGCCCCCCTTTCCCCTTTCCCTCTCCCTTATTTTCCTCCATTCTTTTCATGTACCATGTATTGATGCCTTATTTTATGACTAATAAAATTGTTTTTGAACTTAAAAAAAAAAAAAAAGACCTGGGTCCGAGAGAATCTTTCGGGAACAGAAAGACTCCTGTAGATTCAGAGGGAATCCTGTAGGTGGAGAAAGGCTCCTGGTAGCTCATACAGACTTAGAGGGTCAAAAAGATTAGCTGAGGATCGCAAAGAAATAACTCCTTCAGATTCAGAAGGAATGGTGGAGCTTCAGAAAGACTCCGGTGGGTTTAGAAAGGCGCTTTCCTGGTGGTTCAGAAAATCTCCTGTTAGTTCAGAGAAGATCTTGCAGGTTCAGAAAGGCTCCTACAGGTTCAAAGGGAATCCCGTACCTGCAGAAAGGCCCTCTTGGTTTAGAGACTTTTACAGGTTCATAAAGGTTCGTTGAGATCAGCAAAGCCTCCTGCAGGTTGAGAAAGTTACCAGCAAGTTCTGATAAAATACCCGGGGCCTCAGAAAGACATTTGGGTCCAGAAAGCCTACTGCAGGTCCAGAGAGGCGTGTACAAAAGCAAAGAATCCTACAGGTTTAATGCTCTTGTAGGTTCTGAGTCTGCGGCGTGTTTCTAAAGGCTCTAGCACGATTCAGTCAGGCTCATGCAGGTTCAGAAGTGACCCCGCAGGAACAGAATGAATTTGCGAAGACCCCAAGACTCCTTCTGCAGGTTGAGAAGTACCCCCGCGGCCGAGGATTACGCCTCAGTCTGTGCTCGGAAAGTCTCCTTGTCATTCAGATACGAGCCTTGGGGGTCACACTGTTCAGTTCCTGTGAAATTCGTGCTCCAGGCATGTGCTGCAGAGATGTGAGCTGTGAGCTGTTCTGACAGCAAGGTCGCTGGCCCTGGAATTGTGAGCTGAAAAAGGGCTGTCTGTGCGGCATGAACACCTGAGGTAAAGAGGAGAGAGGAAAGCAAGGGAAAACAGAAGAGGAAAACGATACGAGGCAATAGCGAAAGGAATAGAAAGCCACAACTCATAGAGAAGAACAGAGCAAGGAGCATCTACGAAGAGTGGGGGGAGTTTTACGGATTACCAAACAAGAGAGAAGGAAGAAAGCAAGGAGGAAAGAAGAGCAGAAGAGAAAGCGAGAGAAGGAAAGAGTGAGTAAAGGAAACAAGTGAGGAGGGAAAGGTAAGTAAGAAATAAAAGATCAAAAGGGTACAAATAAACAAATGAAAATGAAGAATTAAAGTAGGATCGGGGATGGCTAGAAAAGCAAAGGGAAGGGAGAGAGGGAAGTTAGAAAGCGAGATAAGGAAGAAGGAAGGAGGAGAAACAGAGACCTACAGCAAGAGTGGGAAGTATAGCAAGGAGGAGGGGGTGAATTAAGAAAGTAGGAACGAAGTAAAGAGGTATGAAAGAAAGGAAAGTGAGAGGGTGGGAGAAAAAGTAAGACAAGAGGGACTGGAGAAAGAGTGAAAGAAGAAAGGAATGACGTACACTGGGAAGAAAGGAAACTAAGAACAAAAGAAAGTAACTGTGCAAGAGGGAAAGTGCAATCAGTAGAAATAAGTGGACATTGATGGTGTTCGGAGTGCCAGAAAAAGAATAAAAAGAAAAGGGGAATTGAAAGGGAAACGAGGGGAGGGCCGAGCTGGACAAGAGACTAGGCTGCCTCAGTGTAATGGAAGTAATTGGTGCTGTGTGAGGCAGGCCGCACGTCCCCCAAGGGCAGCCAGGGCTGAGGTGCAGGCCAGGAAAAGCGCTGGAAGATTAGAGACAAGCTCCTTCCCGCGCCTCCTGTCTCTTCAGACCCAGTAATGTTCCCATCAGATTTACCTAAAGCCTCTAATAGGCTCCACGGATTGATCTTGACAGCCACTCAACCCCCTTAGCCCCAGGCCGCCTGATTAATGTTACTTCTGAAGGCGAATCTCAGCCCATACCAAGCCGAGGGATGGGGGAAGTGGCATGCCTGGTGCTGGGGAACGAGGAAGTGACCCTGATCCGAGAGCTTGAAGAGGGAAAACCATGTGCTATGAGACAAAGGATGGAGTGAGTTACGGAGACCACCTGGCGTGGAGGAAAATGTAGGAGAGGGCTGAAAAAATTCAAGGCAAAGAAACAAAATTCAGGAAAAACATTTAATTTTACGGACACATCGTGAGGAGCAGCCATATCCCACCACTTTATCAATGCATTTATTTAAGGTATGTTATACTGCACAATTTACTCATTGTGCTCTGTTGCCACTCTATATACTACATTCAGCCAGCACTTTATGCACGTCTTCAATGTTAAGTTTATGCCCTTGAGCACAATGCCAGGGCATCTCTCCATGGCAACAGTTTGGAAACTATTAAGGTAAGTGACTTTTTCACCTTCTACTAGTTTAGACAAGGTAAACACCAAACTCGCTCACTTCACCCTTCACTAGATGTCCAACCTAAAAAAAGATAATGAGGTAAGCAGATGGTGTGGGTGACAGCTCCACATCTAATGCCAGGATGTGAGTTACCCATAACTTGCCTCAAGTCTCACAGCACAAAAGAGGCCCGACTGCGGCGTCAGTGTGTGTCAGGGACTCTGCATTGATCTCAGAACTGCGGGGAGATCTGCAGCAACTGATTCAAAGGGTCATTGCTGAGACGCCGACAAATAAGGAAGAGAAAACAAGGTGGGACAATATCTAAAATCAGTCATGATGGGCCCTTCATGAGTATCACAAAATATTGGAGACCTGGAGAATAGTCTTAGTAGAGGCCCGAATCAGGAAAGGCAGTATCAAGTGGTTGAATAAGCAGCACCCACCCACCCTGGCAAGCTTTGCTGGTGCAATGGTCAATTGATAGTGTTTGCGGAGTGTGGGCAGGGGCCAGGCCTATTATAAAGTCTGGCCCTTGGTAACTGTCCACTTTGTCCATATCTTAATATGGATCTGCAGTCAAGCAAAGGCAGAACCAGTGGACTGGCTCATCCCTAAGTGCCAAAGAGCATACAGAACCTTCAAAATATTTGGGATGCAAATTACAAAAAAAGCAAAATAGAAGAACATAATAAAGACTTTAAAATGTAGAAACTCTTCAATTTATGGAAGTGTTTCAATATAATACATTAGATCACAACCTTGCATGATATTTATTCAAAGGGAACGTTTTCTAGACATGAACTTTAAAACATGTATTAACCAGGAAGGGGCGGAACTCGTGGAGCTCCAAAAAAACTCAGCAAGTATCAGCGGAGTTCCACCAACGGGTGTAAAATATGCACTTCAAGCTGTTAACGCTGTAATTTAGCACCGGTAGCTCAAGCAGCACTGAAAAATCCACGTCAACGGCACCCTGCGGGCCCAAGAGCGGACGTCCATTTGAGTTGTTTTTGCTGCAGCTCGAGTAGAATATCTACTCGAGCATCAGCAAATCTACTCAAGAAGCAGCCCTCTAACCGCAACCACCTGCATTAGAAAGTCGCTCTCGGAATGCCATATCTCACTGGCATTTTTAGAGCCTCACAGGGGAAAAAATCTGCCATGCGGCGACTGCTGTAATATGGCCCAAACTCTGCATTACAAGAGTAATACAGAGTCGCTAAATTCCCATAATTCTGCAGGCAAAAAGAAACATTCCTCCCACCCCTAGTATTAACTCTCCCTACTGATAAAGCCATTAATGAACAAAGTGAACCAAATGTCTGGGGTCCCTTACATCGTGACTGATATTATTTGTATGGGTGGTAGTCAAGCTGGCCTGGCTGATGAGGGGTGATACCCCGAAACCGGTTGCAGGATGCTTGTTTCCGGTCCAGGGAGGACCTGGCCTGGCAGTTTTCGGGCTGGACTGTTCCCATGGAGAGCAGGGTCAAAACTGATTTTCATATGGCTGGGCTTAAACTGCAATGGCATAGGGAAAAAAAGAACAATAGTTTTTGGCCCAGATCTCTGTACTGGGGCGAATGTTTGATATTGTTCAGCATTCTGTCCATTAATTGTTGCATTTGAGTATAAAATACCCTGACACAACATGCGAACATAAAAAGACAAAAATGTGTTTCCAAAGTGCAGATTTGAGTATTACACATATTGTACCAAGTGTGAACAATTTGTATAGTTGTCCATTGCTCTGGCTCTTCTCCAAGAATAAGAATAGGGGAAAGTGATGTGCTCTGAAAACAAAGGATAGTAAAGTGGATCTGCTGAGAGACAAAGGATAGGAGATGTTGTGGCACTAGGTGCTGAAGGATGAGTGAAGAAGCCTGCTCTGGGATTAAGAACAGGGAAGCAGGCTACTTTGGGCAAAACCATAAGTGAAAAGGCCCTGCTTGGAGATAAAGAAATGTGAGATTGCCCTGCTCTACGGCAAAATATGGGGGAAGTGGCTTGCTCTGGGCTGCAAGTTGTTGATGTGGCCCTGCTTGGGCAGATAGATGGGAATCAGCCTGCTCTGAAATTAAGAATGAAGCAGTGGTCCTGCTCTGGGCTTAAGGATGACAAAGTGGTGGCCCAGGGGTTCTGGTGACATCATAAACCAAGGATGTGGCCCTGCTTGAGCAGACGGATGGGTAATGAGAATATTCTGAAATGGAGAATGAGACAGTGGCCCTGCTCTTGGCCTAAGGATGAGAAACGTGTGGGCCAGGGGCTCTGTTGACACATAAACCAAGAGGCCTCAGGCAGAGTGGATTGTAAATGTCACCATAGACCTGGCCTGGCACTATATGATCACGTTATACATAGTAACCCTTATGGATTTTTATATTACATGTTTATTTCGTAGCAGTTAGCATGTAAAAGCGTTTTTTTTATCAAAGGGCAATGCATAATGCATAGAGTTAGAATGTTTATGCTTTGCTTACCTATCTTACATAAATTGCTAATAAAACAAATATAAAATAATGGGCAATGGTGAGGGTCAGTGGATATAAGTGATTATGTGGAACAGCATTTACAGTCCAAATATGGATTTTCTGTATTGGTCACATCATTTGAAAATAATTGAAAACTACACTTGAATTTTTTTTTTTAATCTCAAATGAATATAATCATACTGTCAGAAAATGTGCCACATCATTTCAAGGTTTTTTTGCTGCATAATTTAGATACCATTGCTGCATATTGTGGTCCTCCGTGCCACATAATCCTAGTAGCCCTGACAATGTTTAAGCTATGCAGAGTGGTTTGGAGGGTGCCATTGTGATAATGAAACCTGAACTTCACTGGCAACCGTGAACTATTTTCCATAATTGATTGTTCCCTGTGAAATATGGGCTTTTATATCACTTCATTTTGTGCAATAAAGGTACCGATCCATGTAATGTAATCTCCATTAATTCTGCACCCGATGGTGTTAATGAGACCAACGCTATTCTTAATTCTGCGGGTGCTGTATGAACAACACCCACACCAAAGCGCTCGTAACAAGGCCCCATGTCTTCTTATAACATGCTTATAATAAGTATTTTGTTCTTTTCATTTTTCCACTATTACTTTAGCAATATCCGGGGTAAATCTGTGGAAACATACAACTGGTAGTAAAATTAATAAAACTGACCAATGCAGTCAGGGTATCAATATCTAGAGGGTGAGTCTCCGGAGTCCATAAATGAGTAATATCAAACTGGTGTGGAAACAACTATTAAATGCAGTATCAAGAGACAATTCCGTTTATGGCTTGTACAATATACGTGGATAACATAATTAGTGTATGTCACGGGTTTGAAAAGTTGGCCAAGGAACGAACGTTGGATCCATGCCATGTTTTATGACATCAACCTACATTAAATTTACATGAAATTAACATAGATGAAACACATACTTAGAGATTTCTCTGAAAATCTCACAAGGATCCAGCCATCCTTCATCTATTTTAGACAACCCTTGTGTACATAAAACCATATTTTTTTAGTATTACAGCAATTATAGGCTAGGTATATGTTTCCCAAAGCAATGATGAAACATGCTCTTTCTAGAACAAGCAAACAGGTTGCCTGTGAATGTAGCCATTCGAAAGGGGTTAGAATTTACTTGTGAGCCGAGTATCTCAATTTTTAGTTGGACACATTTGTGCCTATGGCTGGGTCTGTGCAACCTGTGTGCTGATTGGCTCTGATAAGGAGAGTCCGCACACAACATTCACATACGATCAGCCTCCTCTTAATGATTATGTTCTAATGAGCCTGTATTGGGCATTTGGGGTTATTCCTGGCAATACATTGATTTTATCTTGGCATATGAAGATTCAGCTTGTGCTTTTGTGGCTGTATTAGAGCATTTGAGATAATGTGTAGGCCTGTTAAGGTTGATTCTAAGGAATTGATGGTTGTGATTAGCAAATTGTGGTGGTGTCTGGGCATTCATTTTCTTTGCCTGATCATGATGCTTTGCTTCTGGTTATAGTGCCTTGAATTGGCCTATAATAGATGTGATCCTGGCCTATAATTGCTGTGTTTCTGTTTGTTTGTGGTTGCAGTACATCATGGCTGCAGCAGAGATAATATATGACAAGGTAACACCGTGCACTCCAAGAAAGAAGATAAAAGCAATGGAATAATCGTCTTAAAATGTATTCTTCTTACATTTTGTACACACATTTCTTTGATGTTCTATTCTCTGTTCACAACGTATTCGCTGTTCCAGCCTACACGTGTTTCATCGTTGAATCAATTTCCCAACGACTTCTTCAGGGCTAGTACACAGGTAAGTACACTATAGTATTATAACACAGACTAATAAAGTTAATATCTTGATATCCGCATAGGCGCAGAGTGAGGCTGTATAAAAACCAAACCTTGTACATGAAAGCACCTTACCTGACACAGCAATCAGTTAGCTCCCATACTCATAGTACTTTACAATAATATGTACTACTAAAAATGTGATGTGAGAGTGCACAAAGTCAAAATAAAAATGAAAAGTCAAGTTCAGAGAAGCTCACCTTTTCCTATTGCTTAAGTATCAGATCCTCTGTATGGAAATTAATAATAACCGTTTTGCTTGGTTTCTAAAATGTAAGTGATAAAAAGACATTCAATTATTAGACCTGTGTCTGAAATCCAAAATATTCTAAATGCAACAGTAAGTCACAGACAAAAGAATCTAGTTATAGTAATTCCTTATATTTCTAACCTAGTAGGTCACTGTATACCCAAATCACATGGTGCACTTTATTCTTTTGGCTAAGGAACACAGTTAGACTCAATATTCACCTAATGCCCCTATCCCAAACACTGGCGCCATTCCACCACCTGCCCTCCTTCAAAGCACTGTCCTAATACCTAAACACACTCCAATTTCTACAGAGGTCGTAATCTCACCTCCTCGCTCCACCATTCCACCTGTCCAGAAAACACCCCATTTCCCTAAAAGTTCCCATAACCCTACTCGATGCTCCAAAATGTCATAATTCCCTTCAGACATTCCTCCCTAGATTCCCCAGGCCCGCTAAAGAAATTCTAAAAACCCCACCGCATCACAAAAGTAGGTGCCAGGTAGGGGTGGGCGGAAAATCCGTTCCGCTCGCGGATTTTGCGGATTTTCGGGAAATCCGCAATCCGCGAGATTCGCGAATCTCCCGCAAAATCCGCAAATCCGCGAGCAGCGGATTTGGCTCGCACTGCTCGCACTGTTCGCGTGAGTTCGCGCCCCGCGAATAAGTGCGAATAAGTGCAAAATTGCAGAAATACGCTCTTAGCAAAACTGAAAGTAACTACTTACCAGGTTCAAAAGTTCAGGCTCATCATTAGTAGCCATTTTCTGTAGTGCTTCCTGAGGGGCCCCTCCAGAGTTCAGTTGCAGGTTGCAACTATTATGTGACCCTGCTCTGAACCTCAGAATAGTTACATATATGCCACAAAGGTCCTGAATTACAGCTAAGGGAGACAAGCAGGAGCCAGGCTGGAGGTTCAAATCCATTATTCAGCCCCTAATTCATTATTGTCAGTTGGGGCAGGGCAGGTGTTGTAACTAATTTTGCAACAATGAAAGCACTTAGCAAGTTCAAAAGATCACTAATCAGGAAGCACTAAGGAAGCAGGTGCCAGCTAAAAAAATATTCTGTGACACATTAATCAGCCCCAAATTAATTCAGGTCACTTGAGGCAGGGAAGGTGTGCTTGTTGCCACAATAATGTACACTGACTGGACAACCAGAGGGTGCTGTGATGAAACAGAGGGTGGCATGGGTGGGCCAGAGGGTGGCATGAGTAGTCAGAGAGTGGCAGTGGTGACAGAGAGTGGCAGTGATGAAGAAGAGTGTCCCAAACAGGCTGGACACGTAGAAACAACAAGTTCGCGAAACTTGCGACCCGACAGGTAAGTTCGCAATTTGCGACATTGTACAAAACCCTCGCGAACTGGCAGAAACCCGCGCAAACACAAAAAAAAAAAAATCCGCAAATTCGCGGAAATTCGCGGATTTTGCGGATTGCGAATCCGCAAATCCGCAAAATTCGCGAACGCGAGATCCGCAAAATTCGCTCATGCTTAGTGCCAGGTCATCCCTCTGCTCCAGAAGCATAGGAGAATGGAGAGCATCATGAAGAAGAAACAACTACGATGTGGAGACAATGTGATGGACAGGGGCATCAAACAGACTGTCACAGGATAACTTATTTTGCTACCCAACCATGGACTTTCATTTGAATAGTTATGTTTTTTCAATGATGTCAAACTCCTCAGAGGAAGATTTATGTGCTCCCATTTTATTTTTAGTTTATAAAAGTTATACTTCAACCTTTTGTGTCTGTTATTTACTTGTAGATATATTTAGCTGTGGTACATTTTACGATGTTTTCCATATGTGGTTACGTCATGGGTCTCCAACCTTTTCTGTAATAAGATATACTTATGTTCAATCAAAATCATCCCGAGCTACTAATATTAATAGTGTTTTAATAGTGACCACATCAGACAAGATTACATTAGCGGTCACCCTATGCAAGTTCACCATCAGTAACCAGGTCAGTGCATCAGGCGCGTTGCCAGCAAACAATGTAAAAAAATACTTTGCTAATTTGAAATTCCTTTATATGAGCAATATATAACGCCCATAGCTGCAATTTCACTGGAACCAAGATAATACTATGAGTAATAAGTCTCCCTAACACCAAGTGATTCTATTTCAGGACCGGAGGCTTCAGATTATGCTTTTCTCTCTCCGCTGTGTATTCAAAAGTAACCGCATAGCAGCCAGAAAAGTAATAAACATGGAAAAAATATCACATATGCCCAACATCGGGCTAATAAAAACAACAGAAAAAATCAGAACACATTAGGGAACTACATATCTCATCAGTCCATGCTCATAGTCCTTCTACAGTGTCCACAATCCTTAAGGTAGGGCGTCCATCTTGTGGTCTCTTCCTCTTTCTTCGCTGCTTCGCAGTCAGTTAAGTGCTTTTTTCCTATGCTCTCACTTGTTATTGTAACTGTGGGGGTGTTTTGGGTTCTAGACACTGTTTATTTGTAGATTGGCTTAGGGGCTCTTCATTGATATTCATGTGCACGTTTTATCTTTCAGAGCCCTTATTTATTGTCGTGGGGATGTTTCGCCCCTGACGCGACTGTCCCCGAGAGTTGCGGCGCTGCCTCCTCGCCTCTAGAAGGAGGCGTCGGGTCTCTTTTCTCCTCAGCGTGGTTTCCCTGTCAGACGGCAGCCGCGCTGAGGAGGAGAGCCATGCCGGAGCCTTACTCTGCCGCCTCACCTTGATGCCCTGTTGGGTTGTATTGCCCCAATTTTGATTTGCGCCCTTGACAGGTCTGTACTAGCGGATTACCGCAATTTGCGCCTTCGGGCTGTACCTTCCCAGCACTATTGGCGGTTAGTCCGCTAGCCAGCGTATACCTTAACGAAGCGCGCAGGGAGGCGGCTTCGACCCGGTCTTGGCTAAGAGGGTCTGCGGGCTAGGTGGAGTGCTGCCCCTATACTCCCTGGCTCACCAGTGACAAAAGCCTTTGCTAGCCTTCAGTTGGCCCATACCCATTGTCCCTATTGCCAGTCGGAAACTTCCGCTTTTTCCACACCATAGCAAATAAGCAAGCATGGCGGAAGGATATTATGTAGAGGAGGAGGAGACCCATCAGTATTTGGTGGATGATGAATTTTATGATGCAGTGGATCAATCCATCTACAGGTGTGTGCAGGAAATAGTGGGGCCTATGGAGGATCGACTCAACGGCCTGTATAGTAGAGGAGTGTGTGAAGCTGGCTCCTGCCCCAGTGAGTGCCCCTGCGGGTTCCCAGTCCCCTGTGGAGGGGCATCCGTCAGCACCCAAGAAGGTCTGTAGGGACGGCGGCTCTGGGGGTGAGCCGGATGTGGATAAGGATGCCTTTGAAATCCTAAGGGATGCTTTTTTGGCTAAGGCAACTGACCCTGCCCCGGCGTCGCTCCCAGCCCCGAGCCCTTCGGTGCACACGGGGACAGCCCCTTCCTCCCTGGGAGGGCTCTCCCCTGCGGACACCAACGACGATGAGGATTTGGTGCGGTCTTGGCGCCCGTCCGGTACTTCGACTGAGTTGCCTCAGGACGCCTCAGGTATGCTGGACCCAGACGATATAATCCACCCGAGGTCGGCCGCCTGGACGCCGGGCGACAAAGTCGCGAAGTTCGTGGTGGGCGCCTCCGTAAGCCTCTAGAGAAGGAGGCACATAGTTGCCTGAAGGGAGAAAGGCCGCGTCCGACACTTGAAGGGAAGGTGGCCATGACTCCGGAGCTTGACGGGAAGATGGCCACCTTTATGGCAAAATTTGTGAAGGATCCTCGCAAGGGCATCGACCGCTCTTGGCTGTCGTGCCAGGATAAGCTTTTGGATACCATTGGCCCCCTGACGAAGATCCTAGATATGGCGGAGGAAGCCAAGGCGTCGGGCTCTACCATAGCCCGAGACGTTTTATCTAATTGGGCACAGAGGGCAGTCATTTTCTTGGGCAACGCCAACTGTGCGCTTTCTACCGAACGCCGGCTCTCGCTGCTCATTAAACCTTTCCATGCTCATGACGAGCTCAGCTCGTCATGATGCACGGTTGAGCTGTGCTGATGACGAGCTGAGCTCGTCATGATTAGTAGGAATGACGATAATTCAGCATAGGAGGGGAAAACACCTAGCAGCCAAGGTGTTAAATTAGACACCAAGTTAGGGGATCTGGCCTCTTCAGAGGTGGGAGCGGTGGCGCAAGGCGGCCTGTTTGGCGACCCATTCATAAAAGAACTGGGGAAGTTTGTTTCCACTTTTTCCTCCCTAGACAAAGCCCAATCCACCATCAAAAGGGTGTTACAGCAGCGTTTCTTTAGGGGAGCCGGTCGTGGTAGGGGCCTCACGACCGGCCGTGGTGGTCAGAATCAACCCAATAAGGGGCAAGGCTCCGGCAGAGGCCAGTACAACTCCTCTGCCGACTATACCAACTTTTATCCCACCAAATGCCAACGGTTTCGTGGAAGAGGCGGCTTCAGGAATGACGCAGGAAACAATAGTTCCCACGGTGAGTGTAATCCCTCCGGACCGAGTGCTAATAGGAGGGCGGTTAGCTTGTTTCCCGGAGGCCTGGGCGGCCATCACGAGGGACGCCTGGGTGCTTCAAACTGTACGGGGTTTTCGTATAAAGTTTTACGATCAGCCCTTCCATGTGAACGCACCGCACCCAATTGTTTTCTCCCGGGAATATGGGCGGTTGATCGACGAAGAGGTCTCAGAGCGGTTAAGCAAAGGGGCCATGTGCTGATCAACAAGACACCCCTCCGGTTTCCTCAGCAATGTTTTCTTAGTGGAAAAGACAGACGGGGCAAGAGGCCTGCTATAAACCTCTGGGAGTTCAACGGCTGGTTGGTGTATAACCACTTCAAGATGGAGGGTATTCACCTCCTGAGAGACGTGCTTTTGCCCAACGACTGGATGGTCCGTTTGGACCTCAAGGATGCTTATCTGGTAGTTTCCATACACCCGCCTCATCATAGATTCCTACAGTTTCTCTGGCGGGACCAGATTTTCGAGTTTATGGCCCTTCCGTTTGGACTTTCCTCGGCCCCCTGGTGTTTCACCAAACTGCTACGCCCGGCAGGGGAGGTCCTTCGGAGTTGAGGCATACGGATGATTGTCTACCTGAACGACATCCTGCTTATGGCCCAATGTCCCAACAAGTTGGTGCTTCAACTCGACCAGACAATTTCTTTGTTGCAAGGTCTGGGTTTCATTACCAACAAGGACAAGTCGATTCGCACCCTCCAGGAAGATGGTGTTCTTGGGGTTCATTGTGGACTCGGTGCAGGCGTCTCTGAGCCTTCCTTCACGGAAGATGGCCAAAATCCGACACGTGCTTCGACAGACGATCGCCAAGTCTCACACGTCCCTACGCCAGATTGCCAGGGTAGTAGGGCTTCTTTCATCCTCGATTCAGGCAATCTTTCCGGGGCCGCTTCATTATCGGGCCCTTCAGCGCCTCAAGGCTTACCACCTCAGAAGGGGCCTGACTTACGAACAGTTGGTTCCTCTGTCGCAGGAAGTGAAAGGAGAGATGTCCTGGTGGCTCTCCCATATGGAGGCGTGGAACGGCCCGGCAATTTTAGGGTCAATTCCGGACTTGATAATAGAGTCGGATGCCAGCAGAACAAGCTGGGGCGCCCGCTGCAGGGATTTTTCCACAGGCGGCGGTTGGTCATTAGAGGAGCAACAACTCCATATCAACTGTCTAGAGCTGCTGGCGGGCTCTTTCGCGGTCCGTTGTTGGACCAAGGACTCGGCGAAGTCATGCGTGCTTTTACGGATGGACAACATCTCAGCGGTCCGCTATGTCAACCACCTGGGCGGCCCTCGGTCGTGGGCCTTGGCAGATCTGGCAAAGGATTTTTGAGATTACTGCCTAGCCCATCAGGTCTCGGTGACGGCGGAGTATCTCCCGGGCAAGGCCAATCAGGTGGCGGATTGGCATTCGAGGTACCTGCGGGATTCAAGTCTCTGGAAGTTGGACGCGCGGGTTTTTTACTGGTTAGAGACCATGTGGGGCCCGTTCTCGGTGGATCTGTTTGCGTCCCGCCTCAATTTCCAGTTACCGAGGTTTTTCAGCTGGAGACCGCATCCCCTGGCGGAGGCCACCGATGCGTTCCTCCAAGACTGGAGTCGGGAAAAGCCCTACGCTTTCCCCCCGTTTTCGATGGTGGTGAGGTCAGCGGCCCATCTTCGCCGCCAAAAAGCGGACGTGGTGATGGTGACGCCCTGGTGGAGGTCGCAAGTTTGGTTTCCAGTTCTTCTGGAATTTCTTGGGATTCTCCAATCCTACTCCCCCGGTTTCCTCATCTCCTTCTCAATCTGGACCGGGAGCCTCATCACCTCATCAAGCAGGATTATCTCCGCCTCCTGGCGTGGCGGCTTTCTGGAGACGCTGGTCGCTCCCAGGACTTTCGGGCTCGGCTAAGTCCTTCTTGTCTAAAGCTTGGGCTGACAGTACCACAAAGAGAAACCACTCAGCATGGTCCAGGTGGGCTCATTGGTGTCTCCAACGGGACCTGGATCCCCTGGTTGCAGGTGTCGTTCCCATCCTAAATTTCCTAGTGGAGTTGGTGGCGAATGGGCTGGCCTACAGGACCATTAACGCAATGCGTTCAGCGATCTCAGCAGTGCACGAACCGTTGGATGGGGCCCCCGTCGGAGAACATCCCTTGGTTTGCAGGCTTCTTCGGGTGGTACGTCTTTCTTTACCCCCGGAGCCGAGATATTCTGTCTTGTGGGACGTGAATGTGGTTCTAAACCTTTTTCTTTCTTGGCAGCACAACCAGTATCTTTCACTGAAAGAGTTATCAGCTTTTGTGTTTGGTGTCCTGTCGTAGGGTTTCAGATGTGCGCGCCTTGGATATTTCTGCACGGATGTTTTCCCCAGTGGGGGTTACTTTTACTGTGGGGCGCCGTACAAAGTCCGCTACGAGGTCTATCTCATACCCGGCCTTTGTGGACGTTCCCAAGCTTTGTGTTGTGCAGTGTTTGAAGACATACGAGGACGTTACAGTGGAATTTCGCCCTCCGGGCGAGAGGCAACTCTTAATTGCGCTACGAAAACTGCACAAGGCGGTATCTTCCCCCACCATCGCCCGTTGGGTGCGGTGGGTGCTCCAAGAAGCTGGCATTGATACTAAACAATTTGGAGCTCATTCAGCGAGAGGCGCTATGGCCTCGAAGACTTTCTCCTCGGGAGCACGTTTAGAGGACCTGATGCGTGCGGCGGATTGGTCCTCAGATTCCACTTTCAAGCGGTTTTACTTCAAGCCTGTGGTGGATATTGCAAGTTTGGTGGTTAATAAGCTTTGAACAAGCATAATCTGAAGCCTCCGGTCCTGACATAGAATCGAAATTTGCCTAGCATAGTAACGGTAAGTTTCAATTCTATAAAGGACACGGAGGCGAGGATTATCCCACCCACACTTCCTGCGGAGATCCCTCCCCGTGTTGGTGTAAGTAATCAGTTTATCTTTTAAATGCAATCATTAAGACTTGTTCTGGTGACGAGTGTTGTTCTTACGGTTTTGGTCTTATTTCCTCTAGCGGAATGGCAACGCTCACGCTGTTGTGTTTTTCGTACTAGGTAATGATGGCGCAAACCAAGACCATTGATGATGTGGCGTGTCTCGCGCAAAGAAAGAGGAAGAGACCACAAGATGGACGCCCTACCTTAAGGTTTGTGGACACTGTAGAAGGACTATGAGCATGGACTGATGGGATATGTAGTTCCCTAATGTGTTCTGATTTTTTCTGTTGTTTTTATTAGCCCGATGTTGGGCATATGTGATATTTTTTCCATGTTTATTGCTTTTCTGGCTGCTATGCGGTTACTTTTGAATAAACAGCGGAGAGAGAAAAGCATAATCCTCGCCTCCATGTCCTTAATAGAATTGAAACTTACCGTTACTATGCTAGGCAAATTTCGATTCATCAATCAATATTAGATTTGAATATATTTTGCCAAACATCTGCTTATGATTTTTAGAAACATACACATTTCCATCTTAAAAACACTCTTTTAAATGTTGGCATACATTTATTAACTCAGCTAATAAAAAGCTCATAATTTATTAGGCTGGACTGCACATAGGCGAGGTACTTACAGGTAGTTGGAGAGCTACCGGTATCTCACAAGCTATTCAGTGGAGAAGCCTGTGCACATATTCCAATATGCTGCAGACATTATCCATTAACTTCAATTTCTGAGTCTTGCTGTTTCATATGTGTTGCATTGTGAGGGATGCAGTTCATTCTCTTTCCATTGTGTGTTAAATGATGCGGGAGTGTTGCTTTGAGGGCCTAGTATGTCTGCTATTCAGAGTGGAGTGTGTGTGACTATCTCATATAATTCATGCTATACAGTATGTACGCCTATACCTATGTTAAGTGCACAAATGCAATGTCAGGCATGTGAGTGTGCGTTCTGTCCTTGATATTAAATTGCAGATCTAAAGACATAACATACCAGTGATCAAGTGGTTGAATATGTACTTGGCGTAGACGGTTGTGCCATATGTTTGTACTTTGTGTGATAAATAGCTAAAGTAGCATGAAGGGTAGGCTCAGAATAATTGTAAGACTTAAAGCACTCCAATTTGAAAATTACTTTTAGTATACATTTCTTTAGTAAAAACATAGTAACTTAGTTACAGGGTGTTTGCATTATTCTTATCTTTACATGTACTTGAAATGAGGGGGTGGTAAAAATGTATTAGGTGAGTATTTTATATTCATATGTAATGTGAGATGTGGTCAGACAGAAATAAAGGGTAAATTGATATTAGATATGGTTTAGTGTACAATAAATAATACCAATGGCATTAGTAGTTCGCAGATTCAACTTAAAACAGTTAACCTTCTATTTTGTTTATCTTATATTTTGTTGTGCACTGCAAACTAGAGTCTCAGGTCTTGGAGTAGCAGGGACATATTGGTAGAGTACGTTTTGTGGTTGTTGAGTGTAGTTTGACGATATATGCTCGTTTTCCTCCGACACGGATGTGGAGCATTAATTGCATGTTTCATTCGACAGAAATTATACTCTACATATGGTGAACAGAGTAGTGGTTGTCCTCCCCTCCTTCTATTGTATTTATGGTATACCACCATTGATTGAGGAAGGAAAATGCAGCGGAGACAGCACACAGTTGACAGACTACTGCCCGCCAAACCTCTGTACCTTAAATTTAACAAAAAGACCTCCATGGGTGTGGTCTGATAAACAGATTTCTTTTGACTGCTCATCGGCTTCCCCCAAACTCTGAATCAGACCCGTAATGAAAACAGACCACTTATATTATGATTGGTCCCTCAAACTCCTAAGATTTAAATTATGACTTTGTGACTAAAATATCCAATCCTGGCCCACAAGGTTAGGATTGGCACCATTGTCTTTAGTGTTAAGGCTATTACCTGTGTGCTCTTGGCTCACCCCTTTCCCCACTGCTCTTTAATATATACCTTAGACCTTTGAGGGACATTCTTTTGATAAGGGACTGAATTTTCACTCATATTTTAACTTTCACTGATACAGAGCTGCACAAGTGCGCCAGTAGAATTTTCAATGGCTTCTCTTCATTCAAGATTTTTTGTCAGCTGGTTGAAAGCCTGTGAATTACAGTCCTCCTAGATGTGTGATATATAATGTTTGTTTCATAATGTTTGGTTGAAAGATATGCAAGGTTTTAATATGCCATGCAAATAATGAAATAGCAATGAAATAAAATAGCAATTTGTAGAGCGCTGGACTACCGGAAGGTGTCTAGGCACTAAGATTCTGGCATGAAAGAAGAAGAGACCTAATCGAAAGTCCTGGTAAAGAGAGTAACATGCGGGAGGATGTAACTAGCGGACTTGCAGCAACTATTTATTGAAGAGCCAAGTTTTCAAAGCCTTGAGGTATGCCAAGAGGTTGGATTTTTTTTCAAATCCAAGGGCATAGAGTTCAAGAGTTTGGCCATTCCCACTAAGAACCTTCTGCCACCTCAAGTAGCTTTCTTGACTTTGGGAATAATCAGATTGGCAACGGATGCAGACCTTAAAGATCTTGACGGCACATACCGCTGAAAGTATTGCCTCAGAGATTCAGGGCTGTTGTGGTGCAGTGCCTCGAAAGCAATGCAAAGAGATTTGAACTCCTCCCGCTTGTTGACTGGTAACCAGTGGAGTGCTGGGAACGTGTGGGAGACTGATTGATACTTGGGGATCTCAAGAAGTAGCCTAGCTTCTGCATTTTGAATCATCTGTAGTTTATGTAGGGATTCTTTATGCGCATTAAGGAGTAGTCTGCTACAATAATCATTTTTAGAGAAAATAAGTGCAGTGATCACTGCTTTTTTGCAGCTCCAAACAAATGAAAGAAAAGATCTTTCTGAGAGTTTTGAACATCAGAAAACAAGAGGAGGTGATGGAATTTACATGTCCTTCAAAGGAGAGTTTGTTGTCAAACTGGACTCCCAGATTTTTTACTTTGGTAACGGGGGTTGGAAGTGTTTCAAATTCCTGTGGCCACCAGTTTGGGGACCAGAATGATGTTTGACTGCAGAATAACAGAACCTCGGTTTTGTCCGAGTTCAGTTTCAGACAATTGTTCATCATCCATCTACGTATCTGTTGCATGCAGCCATGGAAGCAAGACAAAGAGGGGGTGAATATTCATTAGGCGCACAAATACTTCATGTGCAAGTCAATTCACAAAAGTGCAAGCAGTGCTCAAGGTGGGGGGAATCACCCTAACCCTCCCAAAATCATACATATAGTCTTTCAACGTTTAACACTAGTCCTAAGCACACACAATCACATACAGAAAGTTCAATTAAATAAACAATTATAACACAACAAATATTTTTTAGTCTTTGTCTTTAATTTCAAATACATCGAATGCCCAGCCAACACGTGTTTCGTCATCAGGGGAGTTCCCCTCGACTTCTTCAAGGCTAGAATGATTTAATAGGACCACTATCACATATAATTACAGAGCCATCACTGAATATAACTATAAAAGCATTTGATGGAAGTAATTTGACGTCCACATTTGTGGAACCCCAACATATGTTGTGTTAGCCAATGTCCTTCCTTTTTGTCTTTTGGGAAACTACGACTCAATATTGATTTCAAAGTCCGCCCCCTTCTGTATGAAATTCTTGGTTTACTCTGGGTGCAGTCCTTAAGTAGTTTATCCACTCATAGGATATCTCACTGTTTGTTCATACTATTCACCAATACCTTTGACAGGCTATTGTAATTGGTGACTAATATTATTTGGTTTATCTCCTTCATTCTTGGTGATTTTTCTTTTAAGGTTGCACATCTTTTTACTTTCAAGATCCTGGGCTCAGCTTTGTCAATAATATGCTTGTCATAGCCCCTTGAAGCAAAGCGTGGCTTCATATTATCTAAACAGGTTTTGCTATATTTATCCTCACTACAGTTTCTTCTAGCCCTGGTAAGTTCACCCAAAGGGATGGCCAGAATCTGATGTGTTGGATGTGCACTGGTTGCATGTAATAATAAGTTGCATGCTGTCGGTTTGCAATGGCGTCTACTCTGTATCTGGTTGTGTTGTACATATAATTCTACATGTAGAAATACACTATCCATCCTGCTATATTGGTAAGTGAATTTGTAAGGGAAAAGAAAGGAGAGAAAAAAGAAAACGTGTGGCTATTTGAACATAAACCTTATAAACGGGTGAAGTTTCTTCTACTTGTGAACGAAGATTCTTGTGTGCAGGATTATTTTTGTGTCAATGAGACTGGGATGGACAGTGTATTATTTACAGAGAAATCTAAATTGACTATGGGACATAGTATGGCAGAGGAACCTTGAATTACACACCCGGGACGGAAGTAGAACCGGCATTGAGGTAATGATTTGACTAAACGGCAGGATTATTTAATAGTGAAGGTCTCTTTAAATATGTGATATTGGAACAATGGACTAATGGGTGATATTGATTTGAATTCTCTTCGACTTAGGTGTGATATGATATAAGAAAAGTGTACATTTATGCAGGTATGTTGTTGCTGTGACTAGAATTAGGTAACAGTTTGGCACTTTTGAGATGGGCTACACACACACAGGAGGATAATGGGTAGTTCCAATTGCTTGGTTATAACAGATTGACACCACGCTTGCAGGGACTCTAGGGAAAGCCATTGTTTTTGAGGAGCTAATCTAAGACTGAGATTTCTGAGGGTACAAAATATAGTAATGATCCTATGACATTCAGTCAAGCAATTGTGATAATGCGATGTGCATGGGTTTCCACGTTTACTTTGAACTTTGACAAGATGTTTCACATAGTGTTGGTGTGAACTACACAGTGGTGTAATGACTTCCATCAAATGCTGTTATAATTATATTCAGTGAAGACTCTGTAATTATATGTGATAGCAGTTTTATTAAAGCCCTAAAGAAGTCGTGGGTAACTCCCCTGACTACGAAATACATGTTGGCTGGGCATTCGAAATATTGGAAATTAAAGACAAAGACCAAGAAACATTTGTTGTGTTATAATTGTTTATGGAACTTACTGTATATGATTGCGTGTGCTTAGGTCTAGTGTTAAACAGTCATGAAAACAAGAGGCCATCCTATTAAGATTCTCTGTGACTGACACCACAATTTGGGTGTCACCAGTATATGAAAATACTGTGAATCCATAGGTTTTAATCAAATTAGCTAAGGGAGTAACGTACAAATTAAAAAGGGTAGGACTCAAAGCTGAGCCATGAGGGACCCCACAAGGTAATGCAAAAGGCTGTTTAGTTTAACAAATTGCTCTCTGTCCGAGAGAAAAGACTGAAGGAGCTTGAGAGTGCCTTGTCCCTGATGCCTAAGGCAAAGAGGCTTTGATCAGAAGACTGTGATTCACTGTGTCAAACTCTGCTGAGAGGTCTAATAAGATCAGGGCAGTGTTTCTTCCACTATCTAGAGTTTTCCTGATCTGTTCTGTGGCAGTAATCAGTGTTAGCTCAGTGCTCTGTTGGCTTCTAAAACTAAATCAAATTGTGAGTGGTCCAACAGCTCATGCTTTTGAATAAAATGTGAAATATCCACATTCATGGCTTTCCCAATTATTTTTGTGGGAAAAGAAAGACGAGATATGGTCCATAATTACTAGGAATACTAGCATCTAAATTGGTTTGGTTTTTTTTAGAAGAGGGAGGATTAAGGAAATCTTCAATTTTTGGGAAAATAGTCCAAGGAGAACATTAGGTTAAAGATGATTCTGAGATATTCAGAAATAACGTCAGGGGATAGGTGGAGAACTCTAGGGTGGCAGTGGTCAAATGGTGATCCTGATTTGATTTGACTAAACATTGCAAGAGCCTGTTCTCCTGAGAGAGGGGTAAATAACAGTAATAGGTTGTCCCTTTGTGGCTAGAGTTCATGGGCAGTAGTTGCTAAATTAATTTCAGACCTGATGTCGGTGAAACTCCTGGTATGACCAGTCACATCCTCTTGCATAGCGCTGAACCTGGATGTATTGTAGGGACTCTGACTCATTGCAAATATATTGAATATATTTTCTACTTTCTTTTGAAAAAAAATGGCTAGCCTGTTACAGAAAGGTTGGTTAGGCATAACGTTTTTACTGAGTTTCACCACTGCGGCAAATAGCTCTTTAGGGATGTTGATGGCAGATCCGAGTTAATTCATAAAATAACTAGTGGTAGCTTTATGCAACATGTTTTTGTTTGTCTGATTTGCCATTTTATTAAAACATCTTGGGGCATATTACCAAGCAATAGCGATAATTATCGCTATTGCTTGGTTAGAGACAAAAATTTACCGCTAAGCTGCGGCGATTTTTATGGGAAATAAACCTTGGTATTACTAAAGTTTATCGCAAATGCGATAAAAATCGGCCGCAATGCATGAATATCGCTGAAAAGTCAGCGATATTCATGCATTAGCGAGCTAATGCTCTTAGCCATGTTATCCACCTCCCATTGGATAACATGGCTAAGAAATGCTCAGGGCAGGTGTTAGCTTTTGGAGATATTCGCGCTTAGCACGAATATCTCCAAAAGTTGGTAATAGGAGATAGCGATGTTAGCGACTGTTTCCAGTCGCTAACATTTTGGCACGCCCACTTTGCATGTCATTTGTGATAAATATCACTGACATGCAAAGTGGTGCCCAAGATGGTCGCTATCTCCTACTAGCTGTCGCTAACTGGTGTTAGCGACAGCTAGGTAACAGGGAGATAATTTTATCTCCGCTTTCTTGGCTTTTAAAGCCAAAAAAGCGGAGATAAACCCCCTTGATAATATGGCCCCTTGACCTCTCACCTATAATTAGCTGCCATTTCCTTTCAAGTCTCCTACAAAGTTGTTTATGGGTTCTCAATTCATCATCTAACCAAGGCTCTGATGGAGATAGTCTATTATTGTTGTGAGATTTTAGAGGGGCGAGTACGTTAGTACTCGAATCGATCTATTGGTGATATGCTTCTGTTTCTGAATCTAAGTCAGTTGTCACATTGGCCCTAGATCTAGCAAGGAATACGAAGAACTGGTCTGCGGGGGTTCCGTGCCATAGGCGGTGTTTTGAGACAGGCATCACCAGGGATTATTTTGGGGGAGTGATTTACAAGATTTAATTGGAACATCACTTCCCTGTGATCCGACCAAGTGAGTGGCAGAGCATCGGAGACTGGGATATAGGGACTATACGAGAAGACTCAGGCTAGTATACGTCCCCCTGAATATGTGGGATGCTTTACTAACTGTGTGAGTCCCAGGAGTGATAGAGAAACTAAGAGGTCATTAGTGTCTTTATCATTTGCGTTTTGTAAGTGAAAATTTAAATCTCCTAGGATTGTAAAATCGGGGGAATTGGCTTTGATGTCCCATAGCATGTTATTATTTAAAAAGGCATTTCTGAGGCCTAGGGGTCTGTAAATGAGGGCCCCATTGAAGGAATAGTGGTTCGAAAGGACTGTTTTGAAAGCAAGTGCTTCGTAGTCTGTAGTTCTTGGTAAGGAATCAAATGTGACGTTGAACTGGTCGTTATATATAATAGATGGCCCTCCAACCCTTTTACCTATCCGATCGAGTCTATGAGGGGTAGCTGTGATGAGGTCTGGGCCTGATGAGACAAATGCATGCACAATGTAGTGCAATATTTTCCATGTACATCTTGCAGGTTATTATTGATTTTTATACGGAATGCAGTACACTTATAAAACACAATTTATATGGCTGAGATACCCGCCACCCCCTCTCAACACAATCCCCAAAAGAAGGGAAACCGGAAACAGTTCTTGAAGTTTTTGGAAGTGGGATGGAGTGACCATCCCGGCCGTATTTATTAAAACAAAAAATTTAAAACATTAAACGTTTCATGTTATGTACAATTTCATTATCACATTGCGAAGTTTGGCTAACCTTACCATATTCTCTAATACAGAGGTTCTCCTAGCCGAACTAGCATCCTACAAAACATTCTCTAGAAATACTGAAATTGTACATCCTAACGTTTAAGGGCCAACGGCAAGGTCATAACCGGTGTCAAGATCCCTAACCAGACTTACCCCTCCCACTTGGGAGGGGCGACAGCACAGAGGCTTACCTCAAGTGCAACTACTAACAATTTCCCTTGACTTGACGGGGGCACTTAAGACTCGACGCCATTTAAAGGTCGTTCGAAGACTCGTGTGAGGTATCTAGAAGGTATCGTGGACCTCCCCCCCACCCCACACAACTTACAGCATCTGCCGTCGCAGATGACACTGGCCCCGGGAAATTCACCAGGAGGGGGCTGTAACCCCTCCTACAAAGGAAGGGGCCTTGACCGCCTTTCCTTTACTTCCGGCGACCCATCCTTAGACGGGACCGCCTCCCCATTGAGGGGCCAATGGCCACCTCTCCCGAGCGCTCCCATCCGTGTTGGGTGACGCCCACTCATAGGGATCTTCTAATTAGTGCTCACCGATCATGACCTTACCGCCTACCAAAAATAAATACGACAATTCTACTCAAACCTATGAAAACATTGGTCGCTACGACCGCAAAAGCATGCTTAAAAATGCAACACTATATCAAATCATTTTAATCGTAAAACATACACCATTCTTTATTATGATCAACATCAACTGATACCATCACAACCTGTAAACGAAACGGAAAAACAGACTTATAAAATCACTTTATTATAAAACAACTGGCTGTCCTCAGGGGCTGGTGGGTGGGTCAAAATTGGCTCTTCGTTCTGTCCCGAGCTCACGTGTAGCGAGGAGGTGCAGCTTCGGAGCACAAGAACAAGAGGACGTCTTCTGGTCTTGCGTCCCTTTTTATCCGTCTTCAGGGCGGGCGTAAACCCGCCCCTGCCTGCCCCGAGGGCGTGGCTGGCTACGTCGGTGTCTAGGCCAGCCCACTCTAGGGCGGGAAAAAGCGCGCCCCGGCTACGCCGCTTCGGGCATACCAGCCGAGACGCGCCTCCCGCCCAAAATGGCTTCCCGGGGGGATCGAGGCACTCCGCCATACGTTCGGGGGGACCGAGTGGTCGCCCCTTTCCATATGGCTGAGATACCCGCCACCCCCTCTCAACACAATCCCCAAAAGAAGGGAAACCGGAAACAGTTCTTGAAGTTTTTGGAAGTGGGATGGAGTGACCATCCCGGCCGTATTTATTAAAACAAAAAATTTAAAACATTAAACGTTTCATGTTATGTACAATTTCATTATCACATTGCGAAGTTTGGCTAACCTTACCATATTCTCTAATACAGAGGTTCTCCTAGCCGAACTAGCATCCTACAAAACATTCTCTAGAAATACTGAAATTGTACATCCTAACGTTTAAGGGCCAACGGCAAGGTCATAACCGGTGTCAAGATCCCTAACCAGACTTACCCCTCCCACTTGGGAGGGGCGACAGCACAGAGGCTTACCTCAAGTGCAACTGCTAACAATTTCCCTTGACTTGACGGGGGCACTTAAGACTCGACGCCATTTAAAGGTCGTTCGAAGACTCGTGTGAGGTATCTAGAAGGTATCGTGGACCTCCCCCCCACCCCACACAACTTACAGCATCTGCCGTCGCAGATGACACTGGCCCCGGGAAATTCACCAGGAGGGGGCTGTAACCCCTCCTACAAAGGAAGGGGCCTTGACCGCCTTTCCTTTACTTCCGGCGACCCATCCTTAGACGGGACCGCCTCCCCATTGAGGGGCCAATGGCCACCTCTCCCGAGCGCTCCCATCCGTGTTGGGTGACGCCCACTCATAGGGATCTTCTAATTAGTGCTCACCGATCATGACCTTACCGCCACAGGTCCGGATAGTTGACCGGCTATCCGGACCCCCCACAAAACTCCTACCTAAAGGTCATGTTTTAACGTTTTTAACCAAGCCAAGAAGTCTCCTATGAGTAACTCATTCCCCACCCTCGACAAATGCACACCATCCCCCAAATACATACTATCATCGTTAATACAACTATGCGAGATCGAATGCGATGTCTTGGAACGGAACAACCTACTCACTTTGTTATTAAGTTTTCTAACAGAATGATTCAAAGCAGGGATCGAGATAGCCCCCCGCCACACTTTTCGTGGGATCATATGAGACCACGCAATTATGCACCCCGGAACTTTCCTCGCTAACCAACTTACCGTGGATAGCATTGCCTCTAGGAGAAGTCGTCTACCGGTGGTGACCAAATCATTGCCCCCTAAATGTACTATGACTATAGACGGCGGTGACCTCGTCCGCCCTAACAAACCCTCAAAGAATGCTTGAAACTGGTCAATACAGAGACCGCCCCTTCCGTAGAAGGACACTCTGTACCCGTATTCCCCAGGTACGTGAATCATGTCACCTGCTTTGAATACGTCTGCGGCACGTCTCACGTATGAGTGGCCCACGACCCACACCTCCTGTCTCACAGCCGGTGATGTCTGACCGCTGGCCTGGTGTTGGGTCGACTGCATAGTCCGCCCTGCCTCGTAGGCTTGCGTAACTGAAAACAAACAAAAGACAAGAAGTGTGAGTACATCATTACAGCCTCACAACATGTGCAATCGCACATATCTCTTATAACAATTGGAGGACCATCGCCCCACTCGTTTCACTTGTTCTACATTAAGACCCCTGGCTGTAGCTTCAGTGGCAGCCCCTATTCGAAAGGAATGGGTCCCGAACTCGCCCGGGTCCAAGCCCGCTGCGGCAATGGCCATTGCAAGCACGCGCTGAAACTGAAACCTCGTCAGTGGGGTGGCGTCTGCATGCCTCAACAATGTCCCCCCCCATGATGCCACCCTTCGTGCTAGGTAATCTTCTAAACACTGTACCGGGCACATGGAGGACCCGGGGATCCTGCGAATGATCGTGCAGTCCCCCCTCCCATCTTGGTCGGTCTTGGACCTGAGAAAGGAGACAATCATCGCATCACCCCTGATCTGAACGTGTTCCCGGCACAATCCTCCCACCACATCCTGTTTGTTCCTTGCAACCAGCTCACTTATCCTCATAGCCCCGTGAAATGCCAGCGTAAATGCAGTCCGGAACAAACACGTCTCGAAAGGAGACGAGCATGTGCTAGGAAGAGTGGCCAGCAACTGGGACAACCTATCCAGACCTATCGGTCGTCTTTCATCTACTCTGCGACCCTCCAGACGTTGCCACCCACGCAGCGCCTTCTGTACTGCAAAAGACGCTGTCGGGTCCAGGATGTTATGGGCCCTGGCAACAAAGGAAATGGCGGCACGATGCCTTTGGGCCGTAGCCACCGATTTCCCAGCCCTACGTAAGGACATCAGAAAATGTACTACCCACTCTTCCTGACCCCAAAGCCCCCCTCTCTCAGTCCCCAAATAGGCTAAATAGGCCCGAAACGCCCCTTCATATGCCTTCCTCGTCCTGGGTGCTAGACTCTCTCCCACGAGGTGACGAAGTTCGGGGCACCGAGAGACCAGAGAGCTTCGGGGAAGGGTGCCGGCTCTGGGTCCGCTGAGGGAAGGAAACCCGAGAAAGCCTGCATGTGAAAACGAGACAGTGCATCAGCCGCCTGATTCATCACCCCTGGGACATGTTTTGCTCTGAATATCACATTCAGTTGCATACACAGTAAGACAATTTCTTTGAGCAGCCTCAAAATCAGTTTACAACGGGCTGCCTGACTATTGATGCATTCAACAACGGTCATATTATCAGACCAGAACACGACAGAATGATCTTTGAACCCTTCGGGCCAGGTTCTCAGGGCCACCAAAATGGGAAACAGTTCGAGGAAAGCAATATTACTCGTCAGCCCCTCCTCATGCCACCATGGGGGCCACCTTTGTGCCGACCATTTTGTGCCGAAGATGGCGCCAAAGCCTATGCTTCCCGCTGAATCTGTCCATAGCCCAGGCTCTTCGGAGGACACGGCTGGCTTGTTCCAGACGACTCGACCATTGAAGTCCGCCAAAAATGCTAACCAAATACGCATGTCCTGGCGGACCTCAGCCGATAACCTCGTGCGATGATGACCCTCTTTTAGGCCAACCATCGCTTGGGCAATTGACCGGGAAAAAGGGCGGGCCATTGGGATCACCCTCAAGGCAAAGTTCAACTTCCCCACCAATTGTTGCAACTGATGCAGTGTAACCTTAGATGCATTTAAACATACTTGCAGGGCTGCCCTGAATTTCGACACTTTGCTAGCTGGTAGACGGAAACAACTCTCACTAGAGTCCAACTCGATCCCCAGAAACTCGAGGCAAGTCGTGGGACCCATAGTTTTACCTGGTGCCAATGGCACGCCAAAATGACCCATCAACACACAGAATTCAGCTAAGGCCTGGGCACATTCGGGATTACCGGCGGGTCCAAGAAACAGAAAGTCATCAAGGTAGTGCATTACATTTCGGAAACCCGTTTTCTTAGTGAACACCCATTGCAGGAAAGTACTGAATTTCTCAAAATAAGCACATGATATAGAGCATCCCATTGGCATACACCTATCCATGTAATATGATCCCTGAAACCCGAATCCCAGAAGACGCTGGTCGTCTGGGTGTACCGGGAGCAACCGAAACGCTGACTCGATATCTGATTTCGCCATCAACGTCCCGGGCCCCAGGCGATTCAAGATGGCTACAGCCTCATCAAATGATGCGTACCGCACCGAACAAACCTCTGGATCAATTGCATCGTTCACCGAAAGACCATGTGGAGCAGACAGATTATGGATCAAACGAAACTCACCCGGGTCCTTCTTCGGGACCACCCCTAACGGAGAACAGACAAAACACGGTACCGGGGGTACACTAAACGGGCCGGCGACCCGTCCCCGGCTAACCTCTTTCAGAATCTTCTCTTGCACTACAGATGTATGCCGTAAAACGGAAAGTTGGTTTTTGCACGTCCCTACACCCTGAAAGTCCCCTACCGGGATGCGGAAACCATGTGTAAAACCGTTCCGCAGCACCCCAGCAGAAGTACGATCCGGGTATTCGCTGAGCCAGGGAATCATTGCCAAGGTATCAATCGGGGTTGGTAAAGGCGCCCCTCGGACTATCTTAGACCTGTTTGGCGCCTCCCTTACCCCCATTCTCACTCGTTCTGGCTCTGCACGATGACTCAGGATGGGACGACCCACAAGTACTACATTCATGTTTGAATTTACACGATCCCGGAGGCCTGGTACATTTCCCTCTGTTGAAATTAAAGCAGAAACCCCTTTTCCCTGTACTGCCTGCAGATCTCGAATAATCGTCGGTGCTCGTAGTTGGCCGAAAGGGCGTCCCCACATTTTGGCGGGAGTAATCAACAACATTGCTCCCAACCAATGGCATTTTTAACATTCCTGATTCTTTCATTTTATCCCATGTCACAGAATCGTAACAATCCCAAGTCAAACTCTTGTTATGCTCCTTTTCTTTCCTGAACAGATTGTCATAACAGAACCAATGGTTACCTTGATACGCTGTCGAGTAACCCATAATTCGTGACTGATAAATGGAAAACTCAGGAAGCAACTCGGGCCTACATTCCCCCAAAATCGATGTAAAAATACCCCACGCATTGCCCCAGTTGCCAATATTCTCATTTACCTTAAAGGCGGCCATTTTTGCGCGCCAAACACTTGGATGCATTAGGTCCTTCTGACTCTTGACATGCTCTATCTCATAATGATCGACAAGCAAGGAGAATATATTCACGTATTCCCCCGCCCAAATCTTTTCTTTTATTGCTAAAGGAACATGCTGCCCCAATCTTTCTCTACGAGAGGGTGCTGACTCGTCCCTTGCGATCGGCAATGGCCGCTTACCTGGCTTTTCTATCACCGCCACCGGCGCGGTCACCTTGGCTGCTTCTTTCTCCTTACGCAGCTTTTTTATCAGCGCCTGTGCCTCGGCAGTCGTGGCGCCCTCAGTACTATCGCCCAACCACGCTGCTAGCTGTGCTGCCAGCTCGGGGGGCATATCCTCATTGGATGTCGGGGTGATGACAACGGGGATTGGATTCCCCTCCATCGGTAGCGGGGTCGGTACCTCGAGCGGGGCAGAGGGAGCCGGGATATCCCCCCCGGCTGGAACCCTTCTCGGCCTCTTAGGTCTCCCTCCAGCCGGTGGTTGGCCCGATCCCTCCTCCCCGTCTCGCTCCGCCAGCCGCTTCTTTATGTCGGACATATCCTTGAAAAGGGCCCGAACCATCTGCTCAGTCGTCATTCTCTTAGCGCCTTTCTTGGGCATCTCTCCGACGAAGTATCTAGAAGACAAAGAAAAAGATCAAAACGCTCAAAATTGGCTCTTCGTTCTGTCCCGAGCTCACGTGTAGCGAGGAGGTGCAGCTTCGGAGCACAAGAACAAGAGGACGTCTTCTGGTCTTGCGTCCCTTTTTATCCGTCTTCAGGGCGGGCGTAAACCCGCCCCTGCCTGCCCCGAGGGCGTGGCTGGCTACGTCGGTGTCTAGGCCAGCCCACTCTAGGGCGGGAAAAAGCGCGCCCCGGCTACGCCGCTTCGGGCATACCAGCCGAGACGCGCCTCCCGCCCAAAATGGCTTCCCGGGGGGAT
The DNA here is from genome assembly GCF_964263255.1 of Lissotriton vulgaris. Taxonomy (NCBI): domain Eukaryota; kingdom Metazoa; phylum Chordata; class Amphibia; order Caudata; family Salamandridae; genus Lissotriton; species Lissotriton vulgaris. Next base: position 455,357 of record NW_028249459.1, read on the forward strand.
CGAGGCACTCCGCCATACGTTCGGGGGGACCGAGTGGTCGCCCCTTTCCATTCGTTTTTCATTTCTTGCCAGTGAATGAGTTTCAGCAAAGCACAACTGATTAAGGCTCGGAATGCCTGCCAAGTAAATGACCTTGAGTGCAGATGTAGCCTCTTTCGCACTAAGTTTATTGTTTCTTACACATATACAAGTTGAAGAGCAGGAAATGTTGGATCCGACACTTTTGTAGGAATCTAAATCTTTCTAGTTAATGAACAGCAGCTTTTGGCTCTCATAGCTACATAAGAATATGTAGGTAGGTGGCTTTTAATAAAAGTGCACGTCTATGTCCTCGATCCATGTCGGAGGAGAAGGAAAAAGAGAGAGAGATGAGAGGGAAACTAAGCATTTACTGTAGCATTGCTGTGGTAGATAGACAGGCTTATTTATTTATTTATTTATAAAGTTTTATATAGCGCGAACTTGAGAGTAAGTGAAATAATTATATACAGGAATAATAACCAAAACCACACTAATAATCTATACAATAGTCAATGGGGGGTCTAATAGGCATTGAATCAAGTGATGATCTAATAGATCTAATAGATCATTTATACACCTGTCTTGAACCCTAAACTGGGGTTATTATTTCCTGGTGACTGTACTCACTTAAATCACAGTGCTGTATTGCTAGGTTGGATGTTTATATTACCTTCTCCTTTTTAATGTTTGCCTGTGCCAGCCTATGTTAATAATCAGTGAAATGCTCTATCCCTTTATTCATGCAAAATGTAATGGATAAACATAGATTTACAAATACAGAAACTGCAGTAAGTAATATTTAACTCAGAATCAGCGACCAATGTAAAATAATCTTGTGAAGTTTAACATTCTGCACACCTTCCCTGTTTTGTGAATTTATACAAGCCGATCAAGTGAAACCACCTGTCTGTTTTTCACAGCTCCACAATTTTATAGGCTGTCTACTTGACTTGGGGCCCAGGAGAATCCATGGAGGGGAGGGGGGTGGGGCGAGCTGAAAACCAAGTGGATGTAGCAGTTCAAAGCTCTTTCTGTAAAATGGCATAAACTGAAGCACATTTTTCCGCATTACCATGTTGTTACAATATTATCCTCCACCATTGCTCTGCTCTCTATATTCCTTATCACTAGCTTTGCACTACTGACAATTCTCAATCCACTGCACCCCTTTTCTCTAGTTCCTTTGTCTCCCCATATCTGCCGAGTCTCTCCCTCTATGCCTGAATGCCACCTTTCCAGCCTCTGTTCTCTGTGCATAGGTGTAGCTATCAGCCGTACACCAGGTGCAGTGGCACCAGAGACCAGGCATGCGAGGGACCAAAGGTACCTCAATTTGTGCTGTGTTTTTACTGAAAAGCCATTGGACACGGAGGCCTATTGCTTGCATTAGAGCCAATGGATAACAATCAACAGAGTAAAACCCTATATAACCCTACGAAACAGGGTGGTTACAGTACAACAATTAAAAGGTTCTCCTGAGTGAAGCATTTAAATGTTGTACTGCATTAGAGCCTATGGTACCTATGGAATTCTACTGTTTCTAACTATGCTTTGCTTTCTCTCCCATCCATCCATGTATTTGTGTGTCCTCTCGAGCACTCATCAGTTCCCTCTTCGCCTCATAGTGTCGCTACCTTTTTAGGTCGAGCTGGTGTAAGCAGTGCGAAGCACTGCATCCAGCGAAGCATCTTTTGTTACTCACTTCCTGGGAATGTGAGACAGGGGATGGGCACGCGCAGGTGAATCTCCCATGTGAGCGCGCACGTTCATCCACACGCCATGCACATCTCCTGTCCTACATTGCCAGGAAGCGGATAACATATACACACAGACACACACACGAGCACGCACACACACACACATACAGACACACGCGCACAAACAGACAGACAGACGCACACACAGACAGACACATGCACAGACAGACACACAGACATACTCGCACACACACAGACACACTTGTGTACACACGCGCGCACACATTCCCCCCCACTCACCCCCACTCACCTCCTCTTTCCGCGTGTCCCTCTCTCCCCCAGCAGCCAGCGATTCAGTCTCGGCATGGGAGCCCCGCAGTGCTAGCGGCTGGTCTTCACCCGGGCCCCCTCCTGGTTCCTTTAACAGGAATTTGTTTCGAACTTGGGTGAAGCTCGTCTTTCATATGCATGCGTTTCCTAGCACTGACGCGTCAAAGGAGATTGGAAGCAGAGATAGGACTAGACCAACCAAGTATGGGTTTCAATTTACTGTGCTAGAGCCTCCGTCCAACTATTGTCAGAAGTGGACACAAATTACTAATAAACAAAGGAGCGAAGGGAGGCAAAGCGAATGCATCGTAGTCATTGACATTGTGTATTACACTTAGATACAATGTGATTTCTTTAAAATTGGCTCCATTAACGGGCAGGCCACGCCCAACTCTTATAAACACACCTGCACACCCCTGCGCATTGGTAGTGCCCACGCAGTCTGGCATTTCTGTGCGACGCCGGTGATCACCCTTCCCTTTCTCTTTTGCAGTGCCAGCCACACGAACCGCTGTGGAGAAGCTGCGTTCCCCTGCACCGACGACTGCGTGCGTAGCGGGGGCCGAGAGAACAGTCATATCCAAAGATTGGAGCGCAGCCTCGTTTATTTAACCCCCCCCAGTCGTTCAACCCCAAAGCTAGAAACCATGCAGTTCATCTGACACGTGTCTGTTTAGTGACCCTGCTCTCAAAATTATGTTCCAACTCTTTACGTTGTAGAAGAAATGCTTACAACGTTGGACTGGGCACAAAATGTGCTCCGGCACCGGAATGAAAGTAATGAAAGTGTTGCCATTAGTGAAGTAAAATGGCTGACATTTTTGACATTCAGGTGTTTTGCAAGATATGAGAGACTGTGTTCACTTGTGCTTGTTGCGGTGGGGGCGCCCCCACCCCCAGATCATGGCTTCGTCGACTCTGAACGGGGCACACTCAGCAGCAGCAGGGACAGATTCATCACAGATATGGGATATAAGAGGATATCACTGTGCACACAACAGTGCACCTCTCCGTGCACCATTATACACAGTGCACAACCCCATGCACAACTTTTAACTTTCACCTCATACTGTCAATTGTTTTACCCACCCACGCAACCTCCCTCATGTCCTCTCCCTCCGCCCTCGTGTCCTGCATTGCAGTGGTTCACTGCATGTAACGCCCTCGCACGCATCCTGTAAAGTAGGACACCAAACACATGGCTCAACAACAAAGGCTCGGACGTGCACAGCAATCTCAGCTTCGTCACAGGTTTATGCGCATTTATCACAGTGCACATATCCGTGCACCATTATACAACAGTGCACAACCCCATGCACAACTTTTAACTTTCACCTCATACTGTCAATTGTTTTACCCACCCACGCACCCTCCCTCATGTCCCCTCCCTCCTCCCTCGTGTACTCCAACAGTTCAAACTGAACATAATCTTTACAAAAGGTATTTACAAAAGTTTAAGCTATTGCCATTATAAGTTACAATAACTTTAATTTAAGTATTAATCATAAAAAAAATTAAAAGCCATTGTTGTTTGCAATATCAATACATCTAAGTCACGTAAATACAACACATATTGCATTACAAATGCTATAGGACATATTTGCGAAAGTTAAAACTATTGGCATGTAAATGACAAAGCTATTAATTTTGCTATTTTCAAAACCAACACATAAATAAAAAATGTGTCATTTACAATACCAATAGCTCAAACTTTCCTAATGCGAGACCTATTGCATTGCAAATGCTTGTTCTCTTTATCTCTTGCCTCCTTTGTTTCCCCCTCTATCCTCTCCTCTGCCCACCAGCTTTCTCACCCTCTCCCTTTCTCACTATCTTTCCATGTCTGATTTGCTCTCCTCTCTGCCTAGTGAGCAGCTCACTTTCATTTCTGTTTGGTCCATTATTTCGACCCACAAGGACACTTACTTGACCCCAAATGAAATTCCACACTTTGCTGAAAGCAGTCTGGGGTTTGTGAAAATCCTCACAACTCAACCGCCCTGTTTGGGGTTTGTTCAGTGAATCACTTAACCATCAAAAAAACACCATAGAGACGGTCAAAAGAGAAAGATTGTATTTGATAAGCCCCTTCCAAGTAACTTTGCCATTGGATTAAAATATTGTCTTGTTTTCCATATAGACCGGCACATAAATGTTGCAGTAGCAGGCACTTACCCTCCTGACCTGCCCAATTGAGCCTGAATCCTGTAAATAAGAGACAATCCCTCAGATGCATCAAGCATCCATTTTGGGATTCCTTATTAGCGAAAAATAAGGAATCGCTAATAAGGAATAGAAAAATGCTATGCAAGTAGAAATCGCTTAAAAAATAGCGATTTCTTAAAATTCCTTATTTGCGAGTCACAAATTGCGAGTCGCAATTACGGAATACCTCCCCATTCATTCCTATGGGCCTAGAGGCCCATAGGAATGAATGGGAAGACATTCTCAATTTGCGAATAGCAATTAGCGAATCGCAAATTGAGAATGCGATTTCAAGGGTGCAAGGGTGTCCAAAGGATACCCTGTTGCACCCCTGAAATTGATATGTGCACATATGTTGCGCAAACACATGCCTACGGCATGTGTGCATGAAAAAAATACAGGGGTTCAGCCCAAATCACCCTCCCATACCTGAGCAAGGGACATCAAAAAGATGCAAAAGTAGAAACAATTGGTACTGAGGGATTAATTCAGCATTTAATTCTACACAAGATATAATTATTTATCCTGTTTTTTTACAAATATTTGTAAACAAGTCACTATTCACAAATTATAAAGACATATATACGTGTCACAAGACGAAGTGGCGCACTGAAAAAATATATATTAAATCATATCTCAAAAACACATACAATATATATACATATCACATATACACTATATACACTACATATACACAAATATACCCTAAATATATATATATACACTTCTCAAACTATTCACTCCTAATTTAGAGTGATACACAACTGAAAGGGAATCCTCACAGCGCCTGACATATGAATTCTCTCAAACAAACTGTTTTTTCAAGGCATATGAAATCCAACAAACAAGTACAAAATTATGGGGACTCCTTATAACAAAGGAGTCGACGCAGTCGCGGTGCGTTTTTGCCAGTTGTCTTTTATGGTTTCATCAGGACAAGGGTACCTAGAATTATTATCACGGGGGTTAAACCAATCCCATGAAATGGGGTGGAAAAAACGGCTTCCTCGTCTGGTGCACACTTCACGTGCCCCTCGAGCAAAAATGCAAGAACCCACTTCAAAGTCCGGGGGCAAAGTCGTTTGAAACGAATGGCAGGAAGGGAGGGAGGGAGAATCTCGCTCATTCAAAACTGCTCCGTCTGTGGTCTGAATTAATCAACGATCCATCTACTGGCACCCACGGCAGCAAACATCAGCGTTCTCGTGCATGTGTGTGCGCAACATGAAACAGTTTTTGTAAATTACCATGAAGTTCAACTTCATGGTAATTTGCGAGCCCTATTAGCGAAATCGCTATTTTTTAAACTTTAATGCATTGCATTTAAGGAATCTCAATTTGAGATTCCTTAAATGCAAGTAATCGCAATTTTGCGATTTCTTATTTTGCGATTTTTGCATTTGGGATGATGCATCCCAAATGCAAAAATACCGGTCGCAAAGGGGCAGATTCTGAGAATCTGCCCCTTTGCAAGCGGATTTTACCTTCATGAATCTATGCCTATATGTAATCTGCAGCTTAAAATCTGTAAATCACAGGTAGCTACTTCTGTGACATGAGAGAGACTCACAAACTACATGGTAGACACTGAGGGCCTCATTTATAAGTTTTTGATGCAGGGAAGCGCAGTAAGTCACTTTACTGTGCTGTTTACCGTACTGTGCTGGTCTGCATCAAAAGGAAGGGGCAGGAATGGGCTGCATTATGATATGTGGAGCATTCCTGTCCTTTCCCACTGCACTGTTGTTGTTTTGGCTTTCTTGCGCCAACGCAGGTACCCTTGTACCATTGTGCAAGGGTGTCTGTGTTGTGGGAATCATTGTTTTTGTGCAGGAAGGCACACCTTCCTGTACAAAAACATTCAATGGTGGCGTTTTTCCACTTTCAATCTGTGCTGCAGAATGCAGCACACATGGAAAGAGAAACACACAGGTTGAAATGAAAACGTTTCTCCTCGTTACGGCTGCTCTGGGGTAGCATAAGGTTTAGGTGCTACCCCAGGATTCCGTGATTTTATAAATTTGGAGCAGCATTAAAATCCATGGCTGTTGCTTGGGAACACCCGCCCATGGAACACATTTTTGACGCAGAGTAAGGCAGCACAGCCCTTTGCGTTGACTTGCTCCATATTTATGAGCCCATGCAAAGCCACGCATGGTGGCTTTGCGTTGCCTCATAGATATGACTGAGAGGACAGCGCCACCAGAGCATCAAAAAAAGCGATGCTCCGGTGGCGCAGGCCTCTTGTAAATGAGGCCCATAGTTCAGGGCTTGTACTTATTTAAAGATATGCTGTAATGTAATTTAGTTTTCTAAGCACTGCACTTTCAAAAAGCAGGGTCAGGACACTCCTGCCCTAAAACAGTGTCAATTTGGGATTCGTCCTCCTCAAAGCCATAAACTCTACTCTGCCAGGTCGGGGAGGTCAAAGGAGTTCAGTCCTCAGTGCAGCCCTGCTAGCCCCTCCCCCGCCCTCTGCACTGCACTCAGCCTGTCTATCGCAGAACACAGCTTGAAACATGCACCATGGCCCACGTGCTGGACTTGGAACATTAAACGTCCGAAGAATTTTCCTGCAACATACAGAAGCGGGTGCACAATGGATCACACGACCCTCATTTCCTTCGGCCTACCTCACTTAGGGCCTGATTTAAACTTTATTGGAGAGGTTACTCTGTTGGAATGCCACTTTATGTAAATATATCTCCTGAAGGGAAAAATAAGTGCCAATGCCAACCACAAGCAACAACCAGCTCAAATTAAGTACTGAAAGAAAGAAAATAAACGAGCAAAGACCAAGTTCTAAGATGCCTAAAATAACTCACCATTCCCCAAGCAGAATCCTCACCAGAATAGTCAAAGCAGCCAACAGCAAATCCGAAACAATCCAACATTGCCCAATCAGGCTCTTCATCTGACTAACCAAAACAATGAATTACAAACCTACCATCATGGAATCATGCAATCAAAATAAATGCAGTTAATAGTTCTTTAAAAAAGAATAAGCACACTCAGACTTCAAACTTGCAGTACAAAGCAGACCACTACCCTTCTTTTCACCAAATTTACCTAATACTCCAACTGGAACTGCAAAATAGTGTCAGGCAGATATTACTGATTCAGCTTGACCTCTAAATGGCTTCAACATTGTTGTCGATCGTAGGGGTGATATCTGTAGTCCTGAGTAGAGGCGAACAAAGATAGTGGCCCGCTAAGTTGACTGAAAACAGAAGCTTCAGATAGGAGCAAGCAAGTTTATAGTGCGACGGGTGGTGTCACCTCCCTACAGATGCACCCGCGGTTCCACTGCTCCAGTCCAGCCGACGAAGTCCATTTGGCTGGGCGATGAAGATTGTGCTCTGACTGCTGTGTGTGTCTGTTCGGCAGGAATTTGAGCAGCCGACTGCCACTGAAGGAACCCATCCCTGACCCCAGTCAGACCCTTGCTTTTGGGCATCCCAGGCGACCACTACTCTGGTTCAGCCCCGTACTGGCTAGGAGACCAGGAGAAGAGAAGATTGTGACCAAGCTGCCAAATAGCAGAGGCGGCTGCAACATCAATACAGCTGAGGAAACCCATTTCCAGGTCCGACCGAGCTTCTGCCTTGGGATGTCCCTTCTCATATGAATTGGCTGGGTGAGGGGAGTGAAGGCAGGAGGTCCTGAACGGAGGCCGACATGTGGCATGTATTGGGAGATTGGAACCATAGGCATTCTGCGAGGATCCAAGATGGCGGCCTGCCAGGACAAGCACTAGCAGGGCCTCTGGAAGGAATAAACCGAGGGGTAAGAAACCAGGTGAACATTGCCGGTGGTGCTTCACCTTCCCCACTGCATAAGCCTGGCCCCATGCTGCTGAATGGGCTTGGCACTAAAGACTGTGCCCTGGGGCTACGAGGCAGATGCCCTCCTAAACAAGAACTGAGTGACCATTCGGTGTGGGAGGAGCGGCCACTACACCTATCCCACTAAAAAGAAAACAGCTCTTGTGAGGGACATATAAACACTGGCTATGGCAGAATAATGTAGAGGAGACTGCCATACCCTTGATGAGTGCCTGGAGGCCCCAGGCAGCAACGACCACATGATCATTAGTGGAGGCATAGCTGGAGAGAAACCCAAGCACTAAATAAAGTGCCATGGTATCTGGTCAACTTCAGGTGAGCACCTGTGGGAATCCCGACCTTTAATAAGTTAATTGATATTGGTGGAATAGCTACAAATAAAGAATCCCCATCTTTTGGACAGTATCCTAGAGCAGACTGACTACAGTATGGTAAAATCTAGAGCAGAGCCATCTGCCAAGGGAAGCCCACACCGTTACCCTATAGACACTCTAACCAAGATCAGCCCTTGTTAAAATCACTGGAGGCCACCATAGTGGGGCAAGCGGAACAGTTAGGAAAAAAATTGTTGTCTATATCTGAAATGAAAGGAACATTAGTTACTCAAATATTTCCCGAACATACGGGCACTGTTAGAGTACAAGGAACACTGTGGACCCAAGGCCTCACCATTATTAACATCTATGCATCTCCACTCCTACAGAAAGACACCTTAGATAAAATAGGTCCTATTCTGTTAGAGCGTGGTGACACACTACCAATACTGTTGAAATTGTCCCAGAGTACGATAGAACTCGATTTAGGACAGGTGGGGAACTATGGTGTACACTGCTGGCTCAGTTTGCAAGGGTTCTAGGGCTTGTTGACCTATGGAGGTTGAACACCACGCAGGCAGACATTATTCATATTGCCCTGGTGCGCACAAAATCTTCTCCAGGTTTGATTATATATCCAGCAAAAAGAGAAGGAGAAAAAGAGGGATAATGACCAGGTCGCCATCCACTCATTGAACCATACAAAAAGTGACCTGAATATAATGAGCACTTTACACTTTCAAAATACCAGGGGCAGTTCTTGTAACCAATCTCTGCCAAAGGCTGGCTCCACCAAATTACCACTCCTGCCCAGTTTCAAGTGTTCTGTTACTCTAAATTTGAAAGGTTTGTCAACCCACCATACATACTCTCACATCATAAACAGAACCAGAAAAGGTGTGAAAGGTCAGAAAGTACCTCACGTAAGCATCACATAAGGAGCTGCTGGTTGGTACTCACCAGTTTGCTCACTTTATCATTATTGGTAACTTTCATGACCGAAAATGATTTTTTTTTGTTCTCCGGTTTTACAGTTTATGCGAGAGATGGTGAAGAAAGAAACAGAGCGTAATGTCAATGCTTGTGTCATCCATCACCCAACTGGACCCCGTAAAGTGAAAGAAGAAAATTGCTTCACTAAGCTAAAATGAGTTGTGACTCACTTGCAGTTGTACATACTTTATTAATCGCAGTGATCACACTCAGATTCAAATACAGCATGCTTTAGACAATTTCAGTTACAAAGGCCGACATGTTTCATTGCCTAATAATTTTCTGCAATTTCATCAGGGCTCGGGGACTCTTAGGACCATACCCCAACGGTGAAAGGAAGAAATAAATCATTTCCTGACCACTCTGCCTAGCTCGACTTTGTGTGGGGAAGACTTCCACTTTATTTAAGGGAGCTTCAGTCTGTATGAACTTACCACTTCTATTAAATGCTTTCAAAGAAGGAAAATGCCGGGAACCTATGGCTCCCGGCTTAGCGTTATAAGAGACTCCCCTTTCAAGCAGGACAGCATTTGCTACAGATGGTTGTTGAGGTCTGAAGAGAGGGACCATTGCTGCACGACCTGCGGCATGTCCTGATTGCCATGCTGTATTAGGAAGGCACACCAAGATCAGATTGTGGGTGATACCATCCTAAATCTCTGCTCAATGTGAAGAGAAAATTGCTAGCTATCATATAGCCCCACAGGCTAATATCCTTGTTGATTCATTGAGACCATATTGGATTCATGCCCAGCCACTCCACCCTTCAGAATGTTAGGTGCCTCCATAATTGACTAGACTCCGTAAAGGACCTAACCCTTCACCCTAGAAAGACTTCTACTTAATACATTGGCCATACTTCTTCCTGGGATTGGAGCTATTCAGTTTCAGGCCCACCTTTGCACCTGAGTGACTTGTGCTTTTCCTCTACAGGGATCCAACTGCTGCGATCCGGGTGAGATACTTCCCGCTCGAACGGGGTTCCAGGCAGGGGTTTCCACCCTCTCTCATCCTGTTTGCTCTTTGCATTGAGCCCCTGGTATGCTAGATCAGATCCAATTGACAAGTCGTTGGATTTTGGTAACGGGACCGACAGACAAAGGGAAACGATCTCCAGATGTTCTGCTGTGTGTGACAGATCTTGAAAGGCCGCTGTTGGTATTGTTTGAAGAGTTGGAGAGCATTCTTGGCATAGAGTGAATTGGGATAAATTAGCCCCATACAAAATTGGTAAGAGGGTCACTGAGAATGAGATCAGTACTACTCTTAAAATAACGTATGAAGGGTTTAAATATCTCAGCATCTACGTAACACCGCCACCTGATAGGCTTCTCAAGAAGAATCTGGAGAGGCTGCTGACGGGACTGCAGGGAGACACTGCCAGATGGTTTAAACTCCTACTAACGCTCATAGGGGGGCAGCTATATTTAAAATGATAATGCTCCCAAAGTTCCTGTATGTTGTACAAAATACACTTTTCCAGATTTCCTAATCTTTTTTGGTAGATTAGAGAAGGAACATTAGCTTACTGCTAAGGGATGGTGCAGCCCCATGGATAGCTTTAAAACCCCTTTGCAGATCTGTACACAAATGGGAGATATCTCTGCCACACATGAGGGCCTATTACTGGGCATCCAAGTTACAGGCCATAAATGGACGGATCCATGCTCCGGCGGCTGATCCAGCAGGAGGCCATGTCGGAGCCAGTTCAGATGCACTATATACATGGTGGACATGGGAGCGGAAACTTCTCGCCTCGACACAGGCTGCCCTAACCACTGTGGAGAGGGGTGTGACTCATATGGGATGGAGGTGGAAAATCCCTCTGGAGACACCCTTATGGGAGGGAAATGTACTGAAGGAGGTGCACATGACACAGGAATACCCCCAACAGGACTTCATCGGGATCTCAAGGCTAGGGGACATATTTGAAAGAGGAACAATCAAACCTTTTTATTGGTAACAAAAGGAGCATGGGCTTTCGAGCACACAGTCAAATATAATCAACTCAAACCAAGCTTGCATGCAGAGTTTAATGGCTGGGCTGATCTCTATGGACATGCACAGCTCGAGTGTCATGTGTTGAAGCATCCACTGGGGAGGAGGGCAATCTCCTTTGCCTACAAAATAATAATAAATGACATGCCTAGTAACCTCCAAACCCTTGGACAGAGGTCGAAAAGAGATGTAGCTGTCCTTGAAGATGTGGACAAAGGAAATCAGCCGAATGCACCCCTGCAAAGCCACTATTAGGGTGAGGTTTCGTCTAATCAAATGTAAAGTTCTTTATAGAATGTACTTGGACGAGGCCAAGTTATTAAAAATGAGGAAAATCCAGTTCCCTTCCATGTGCCTTCGATGTACTGACACAGAAAGCTCCTTCTAGCACACAATGTGGCAATGCCCTGAGATCCAAACATATTGGTCCAGGAACACACAAGTGCTGAGCCAAGCCTTAGAAACCGTAACCCTGCATAATCCCAAGTTGGTGCTGCTGGGTGTCTCTGGGGACATAGACTTTTCCAGGAAGCTGCTATTTTGCTCAGTAGGCATAGTGGTCGGCAAAAGAGATATTGTACAACTACTGGGTGGGGGAGGGGTGGCAGTCACAGGTGCGGCCTACGTAGAAAAAATGGCTAATAGAGATGGATGTATATATCAGAGCTGAGAAAGTAGTGTATATGAGCAGAGGCTGTCCTCATAAATTTGAGAAAATATTGGGACAATAAAAATTAATTTAAGGGCTGGGCACTGGACACATGGACTCTCCTGTGTGTCAGGAGATGGTCAAGGAAGAGAGGTGGAGAAACGGCCCAGTTCCTCTAGAGAACTGTAGGGGGTGCCTGGAGTAGCCATATCCTTTCTGGCATGTGTTGTACAGTTAATGGATGTGTGTGTGGGGACTCAGCAGAGGCACCCTAAGAATAGTCTAAGAAACATAATTATTTACTGTATTTCATATGTTACATGCCGATATAAACCATATGGATATGTATGCATCCGGTCAACTGTTCATTGTTGAAATGTAAAATAAAAAAGCCTTGTCGTCGATAATCACAATACACATCCTGGAATCTCCCATGGCATTCTCAGACCCAGTTCTCTGGATGGAGCTCCCCCTTGAAGCATCCCCTCTGGACTCAACACTGTGAGGGATATCCTATGGATTAGTAGGATTTACACAACAATACCACGGGCTTCTGCTATAAGCAAGGAAACTTGAAGTAACAGAATCATGTAACGGCCTGGGGCTTCTCACAAAAGATGTGACAGCAATGCAGAAGTTCCCCTGTCTTTTTGGTGACAGAAGGTAGACATCTGAGGCTGCAGTCACTGCCATGGACCAATGTGAGCTGCAACCTCAGACAGATGGATCTGAGAGAAGTGCAGCTGGCCATTTGCTATGAAGAGACTTTGCACAACAATGGCGAAGCAAGGATGCAGAGGGGACACATTCGTGGGCAGCATAGTGTTTAAGGGAACACCCATAGGTGCCACTTGCTCAACAGGATGTGTAGTGTATCAGTTTATTTTGACAGTAGGTATGGAATGTGGGTACATCATAGATGACGCACTTAGTACGGAGGAGGCAGTCGGGTCACCCAGTCACTATTAAAGGAGATGAAAACCTTATTGCGGCTCATGCCTTCACTACATGTATGCTGGGTCCTTGGCATATGGGTTGCTACCGTCTCCAGATCGCTTAGAGAGGATTTATTTATTTATTTATTTATTTATTTAATTTGTATGGCGCGTTATAACCACAGGGGTCTCTAAGCGCGGTCTGACCAGATTTACCCCTTAATTCAGATCTGGTTATGTGCCAAGTTACCGCTCTAAGAGTAAAACAGAATGGCATCAGCATGGCTGTGTAACAAAAAGGCTGGCATGCAGCTGTGGAGGAATGGTTGGAGTTTAACATACTTTAGCTGAGCTTGAAAAATGCCCAACCAAATAACAAGGTTTATGGAAAGAGCTGAGGCAGAATTGCATCTTCAAGTACAATTCTAGCTCAACAGGAGAGTGGTAGTATGAGCTGAACACAATATCATTAACTACATTGGAGAAGTTGATGGGGGATAAAATCAATGGGCGCAATCAATATAGAGCTAAAAGATAAAAGTACAAAAGGTCTCAGGCAAGAGGAGTTATAAGAATAGGCATTTGGCCAAATAAAAGCTAGGAAATAGTCGTAAAAATGGAAAATAGAGAAAAGGACTCTAAGCACTCCAAAAAGTCAATATGGGTGTCTTTTGAATATTAAAGTTTATGAGGCTCTAACAAACTCTATGGGCATGCAGAAACAAGAAAATGTCCCTATATTATTTTTAGTGCTTTCAAAGGAATGAGATTTTGGACTCCAGGCGTCGTCCACTATTGACTGTACCTAGATTCATGAAGACTCGATTCAATGCAATCTCCTCTTGTCCAGAAAATTCACAAGACGCAGTGTATAAGCTAGATGAACTGAAAAGTAGGGATGAGCAGCTGTGCCTACTCTTGCACTCTCTGCAACATAATGCATCCATGATGCGACACTTGAAGCATATTTTTGGAGGATGTTTTTCAACCCCACCCACCTCAACCAACATTTCCCATGTAGCACATACCACAGGCATAACCCTTCCAACATCACACTTTCAAAAGACCACCCAGGAACCAATGAAAATTGGAGCACCTCTCACTCTCATCAGGAGTATAAAGCACCATTCAAATGCCTCCCTTGTCCCGAGCATGAAGCTATTTTGGCATGTAGATATGGTTGTGTGATTTACTACCTTTAATTGAATGAGTCGAGCAACTTATAAGAGTGATCTCCTACTTGGCACTGTGTGCATGAAAGCAAATGCTGGCCAGGTAGAGATCCAGTGCAGCCCTGATGAAGGCCCATGACCCATATAAGTATTCAATATGGCTGAAATATGTTGCCACCAAGTAGTGGATGAATGAGTCACTGAACACAAGGACATCTGACTACACCTAATTTTTAATTTTGCTTAGGGTCGCCACTTACTAAAGAAATGAATTTTGGTTTTACCCTAAGGTAATATTATTCTGTATCGCAACACTTATCTAGTGAGCACTTATTAAGAAATCCCTCATCTGTGGCGTGGAGTCCATCCTGGTGCTCCATATTTATCAGGAGAATGTATGACGCTACTAAGCATACTAATAACATACATGCCATCACAAAGCGGGTATTGCATCTACAACATCCTACCATCACAATGCATTCTTTTACCACGCATATGCCATTACCATGCGTGTCATTACAACGCAAAGGTATGCTTGCTAAATACATACACTTTGTAAAAGTGTTAAAGGTAAGTTACACCCCAAGTCCTCTCCCTACCCTAAAACACTACACTGCACGACCCTCCCCCGACCCCCAGTCCTCTCCCTACAATAAAACACTACCCTGCACATCCCTCCCCGACCTTACCCTAAACCCTAAAACACTACCCCTGCACGACCCTCCACTGGACCCCCAGTCCTCTCCCTACCCTAGAACACTACCCTGCATGAACCTCTGACCCTACCCTAAACCCTAAAACACTACTCTAGGGCTCTAGTTCCAGTGATGGTGATTGTTATTGTGAGAGTGATTGGAGGAGATAGGAATCGGTGGGCGTGCCATAGAATGGTTTTTCAGTTTTTTAAGTCGGCATACGCAGAATTTTGATCGGGGTCCCTTTCGCTCTTGCACCATTGAGCTCACCAAAAGAGTACCGCAGGGCTCCTGCCTTAGCCCCACCCTGTTCAATGTGTAAGTGGCTCCCCCTGCTAAGTCTGTCAAAGAATTTGGGTCTTCCCCTTTTTAAATGCAGACGAAACCCAACTTCTTCGATCTTTTGACAACAGTGTCACATACACTAAAACTCGCTTTATGGCAGACAATAAAGCGGTTTCCGACTGGATGGCAGAAACGTTTCTCCAACTAAATTCAGAAAGGACAGAGATTATGCTTTATTGGAAAAGCACAAAATCTCTGGTCTGCAGAGTATTGGCCTTCAAACTTAGGCACAGCTCCAGTTCTCAAGGCGATGTAAGACCAAGTAAGAGCTACCATTGGTACCTGTTTCATTTGATGAGTCTTTTGCAGTGAGTTTTTCAGTTCCTTCCACACGAGGTGCGAAAAACATGAATTTGGGTGTTAGTTATTTATCGGCTGGACCATTGTAATAAACTTTTGGCTGCCACAAATGAAGCTCTATTGAATAAACTTCAAGTGGTCCAGAATACTGCAGCAATATGCCAACCATAACATCTTCTCTGCCTCTTCTGCGACAGCTACACTGGCTCCCCATGTGCTAGAGAATTAAGTTTAAGATCTGCTGCATTGTATATAAAGTGCTAAATGACAAAGGACCTAGCTATTTTACAGAAGAACTCTTCCCTTATCAGCCGAGCAGATCCTTACGCTCAGGAGAAAAATCCCTCCTCATCACCCCCTGTTTTAGGAAGTCTTGCACCGGGGCAAGACCTTTTTATCTCTGCAAGTGCACTAATCTCCTTACTTTTAGGAAACTTCTGAAACTCAACTGTTTCACAACTGATACAATGGACAAATCCTCTATTGCGCGGAGTTACCCTAAAATTCTCAGTAATCTCTGCTGCCATACACTCCCACCCATGCTCTTCATTCTGAGGCCACCACCTGCTGCAGGTGCCGCGTTTCCACAGGGCGAGAACCAGGGGTCATTCATTTAAGGTCCGAGCACCAACTCTCTGGATCTCGCTACCACTTTCCGTCAGGAACATCCCCAATCATCTGGCCTTTAGAAGGGCAGTAAAGACCTGGCTGTTCCAGTAGCAGGAGCCTAGTAGGCACCCCTCTCTCTGTATTTTAGTACTTGGACATCCCTTTGCTGGGACAGCCATGCTCTCTACAAATCGCCAAACATAGCATAACATACCCCTGTGGGGGGTGCTTCAGGGGTTCTATAAATCATTGATTCATTCATTCATTGTGCGATAGTTCTGTGGTTAATACCCGACTGCAGGATTCTGTGCAGCTAAGTTCCAATCCCAGGAGAAATGTAAGTGCATCTTTTGCAGAGTTCTCTGTCTAGCCTACAGGCCACAGACCATGATCCACAAGTTGAAATTATACTTATAGATTGGCCACCAGGTTAATGCAGGGATCTGCATGCTAATTGTATCTCACAAATTCCAATCCTTTTGTGTAGCTGCTTGCCAGCAGTGCACTAAGGCTCCACAACAGCAAAACGAGGGAACTAAAAAAAAGTCCATACGTTCCCCTCCCCACTGCTTCATAGGCTGTCCTGCTCAGGGGTTGAAGAAGCCCCAGCATAGGTTGGAATCCGTCACCACAGATCACTGGGAAGCGGTGTTCCTTGCGAATTCAGGCCTGTGTGTGGTATTTTAAATACTGTAGCATGTAGATACTGGCTTTGGCAATGAATCACATCAGTGTTTCATATAGTGGGAAATTGTTGGTATTGTAACCTCAGTAGATAGTACTTTAACTACTAGGAAACTGTGTACTGGGCTGAGTTACATACTGTTGAATTGTAGACAATGGTCTGCTTTTAATAATTACCATATTTTGCATTATGGATATGGGCCTGAAGACAATGTATATTACACATGGAGGCATTGTAAACATGAGTTTGATTGGAACGTAAGTGTTAATTTCTTGAAATTCGAGTCTAAACAGAAATTAGCTTGTTTAACTTTACATACTGAATTACTATGGACATTGACCTTGCAAAGCACATTATATACTGACAGAGTGGACACTGATTTGGGGATAGCACTGATCCAGCGGAAGGCCAGGTATTAACACTTCACAGTCAACAATGAATTAAAATTGGGCCCACATACACATTCAAATTTCCTTGCTGTTCCGCTGGGCAGTCAAGTTTTATATTCACTTTGATCTTGATTAGTCAATGCCTAACTAATCTTCACAGATCAACACTCTTCCTTTGGTCAATGGACCATTAGTCGAGTAGTTGATGGTGATATTAACAAATTAACTAATTATAACTTTCAATTTTCAATACAATAATCTCAGATTCATTACATTTTTATCTAATACCTCAGTCACAATGAACGCTCATTTTTACAGATTCACGGTGCAAATTCCATTAACTTTCATGGGAGAGAAAATTTGGAATCTATCAATTACATTCGATTCATAGACACATTCATAAAGAGACAAAAGGCATAATAACTCACACATTTGAAAAGAATATGCAAATATAAGACAGAATAATAGTTACCAACTGGTGGAACGGGAAACCCAACCCTCTTATTAAGATTCAGGAGATAAAGACAATATGACTATAGGACAGGATTAGGAAAGGATAATACTTACTAAAACTTCTCTAGAACCCCGATGCACCGGAGTGCAACCCTCTCTTACTTCCTCTCCCTCGTCGATATTTTTCCACAGTCTTCAATCTAATCAGGCTGTCTTTCAGGAATGAATCTTCCCAGTCTGTTCTTTTGTTCCAGCAGCAGCTCTCACCTCTCTCTCTCTCTCTCTCTCTCTCTCTCTCTCTCTCTCTCTCAGCATCGATCGAACTCCAATAATCAACCACTACTCATAAGTCCCTTTAGTTATAGTCTTCATTTCTGTATGTCCCACCCTCAAAAGTTGCAATTCATGATGGAATATGAACTTGATTGGCCAGAGGCAGGGAAGTTGTTATCACCTCATGCTGTCATATTTACTTTTCTAATAAATCCCTTTTATGAATAAACCCTTCCCATTTAACTTATTTATTTCTTTATTCTGCATCCTTTCCCACCCATTGAAATTAACAGATGAAGTACAAATGTTGTCTAATTCCACAGTTGATAGGAGTTCCCATCCCCTCTATCCTTGGCCCTTGGCAGCCTGTCAACGATCCGGTCAGCAGGTCACTCTGTCACTTAAGTGCGCAGACTCAGTCTGTTTATGTTTTCCACCGCCATCTTTTTTTTTTGCTTAGCTCATTAGGCCCAAACATACACTATTACAAAGGAAACATAAACGGATGTTAATTTCTCAAAATATGTGATTATCACTGTTTACCACCCACTTCTACTCTATCCCGTTGTTAAAGTCTCTTTCTTTAGGCAAAAACATTAGCAGCAACGTCTTCTTTTAAAGTTCAGGCAAGCATATGCTAGGCATGCAGTGGCTCAAGACCTAAGGTTAGTAATTCTTTCGCATGCGCGAGAGTTTCCCTCACAAACGAGTTAATCACATAGTTATTAACGTAGGGTTTGGTTTGGACATGCGCGGAAGCATTTTCGGTTTAAAGCAGGATTTGTTCGAGCTGCAAATTATTCTTTCTTATTTAAGCATGCAAAAAGCTCTCTTCCCCATATGTGAATGTTGTGCGTATGTTAATTTTCACTTATTTTCTATATCTAAAGATTAGTACTTGTTAATGAGGAATTGATCCGAGCAAGTTCTGTTTTTGAATTCTTACTCCGTTAGTACTTTAAACACTAGGGCACAGGCGATACTGCCCTGGTTTGTTTCTTTACATTCTACGGTGCTGCAAATACTCGTTTTGGGGTTGTACTTTATACAATTGGGATTATGGGTATTAGCCCAGGAGTGAAGCTGGAACTGCTGGGGCACTGCAGATACTGACCAGCCTTATATACTGGTTCATTGTGGATACTGACCTGGTGACTATTCTTTACACAATGTGGCATTGCGGTTACGTGCCAAGGGACCATGTATTACACAGTGTGGCAATATGGACATGTTTTGCGAGTCTGCTTTACAATACTGGGTCATTATGGGTTTGAGCTGGGAACACCTTGAGAATTGTGGATAGCGGCCTGAATAAGTTGCTTTAAAAATTGGGCTTATACATGCCTTATGATTGAGCTTCACCTACTGAGACATTATGAAAACTATCCTACTGTGCTTTCTATACACAGATATTGTGGTGAATAGCAAGGCTTTTTATTTATTTCATTTAAATATTGGTACTGGACTAGTGATTGTGCTGTAGGACTAAAAGTCATAGTGGATACTGGCCTGGCTATGGTTCCTTATAATAAGAATCGGGGGTAGAAGTTATGTGAACAGTTCATTCCACTTCCACTTCGTAGACATCCATAAACAAAGGAGAGTGAGCCCTGTGATTTCTATGAGGCCTGGATCAATTCTGAATATGAATTGACTCGATCCCCACAACCAATCTTGGCCATTGGTAGTGCAAGGTAATAACCACTATGGTGTGTTAATGGGGGGAGTCATCATTGGGTTTGCACCTAGGTACTTGCTTGCCCAGGTGAGTACCGTCTCCATCCGAGGGAAAGTACTAGTGGGATCTGTGTGGTGTTATATAGGGATGATATGTAGCGCAGCGGCCAGGGCGGCTGACTCCGGAACACGTGGAAAGGGGCGACCATTCGGTCCCCCCGAACGTATGGCGGAGTACCACGATCCCCCCGGGAAGCCATCTTGGGCGGGAGGCGAATCTCGGCTGGTATGCCCGAAGCGGCGTAGCCGGGGCGCGCCTTTTCCCGCCCTGGAGTGGGCTGGCCTAGACACTGACGCGGCCGGGCCACGCCCTCGGGGCAGGCCGGGGCGGGTTTACGCCCGCCCTGAAGACGGATAAAAGGAGCAACAAGCCAAGGAAGCATCCTCTTGTTCCTGTGCTCTGAAGCTGCACCACCTCGCTGCACGTGAGCTCGAGACGGAACGAAGAGCCAATTTTGAGCGTTGTAATCTTTCTTGTTTGTTTTGCAGATACTCTGTCGGAGAATGCCTAAGAAGGCGGGAAAGCGAATGACTACCGACCAGATGCTGCGTGTTCTCATGAAGGAGGTGACCGACCTAAAGAAGCGAATGGCGGAGAAAGACGAGGAAGGGGGGCCGAAACGTCCTCTGGCAGGAGCAGCTCCAGGAGGAAAAGGCAAGAGGCCCAGAAGGGGAGCAGCTGGGGGAGACGTCCCAGTGCCCTGTACCCCGCTCGAAGCACCCACTCCTGTGCCGGAGGAAGGGAATCCGATTCCCGTGGTGGTCACCCCCGTGTCCGGGGAGGATATGCCGCCCGAGCTGGCAGCACAATTAGCAGCGTGGTTGGAAAAAGGTAGCAAGGGCGCCACGGCTGACGACGCGCAGGTGTTGATGAAGCAGCTGCGGGAAACAAGGGAAGCAACGAAGGCACCATCGCCGGCTGCGGCAGTAGAGAAACCATCTGGGTCAGGTCCAGTCGCAGATACAGCTTCCGGTTCAGGTAAGCGGCCATTGCCGATTGCGAGGGATGAGTCGGCACCCTCTCGAAGGGAAAAGTTGGGTCAACATGTCCCTCTGGCTATCAAAGAGAAGATATGGGCAGGGGAGTATATAAACATCTTCTCGTTGCTTACCGATCATTATGAGATGGAGCATGTTAAGAGCCAGAAGGAGCTCATGCATCCGAGTGTTTGGCGCGCAAAGATGGCCGCCTTTAAGGTAAATGAAAACATTGGTAATTGGGGCAAAGCATGGGGGGTTTTTACATCCATCTTGGGTGAACGTAGGCCCGAGTTGCTGCCTGAATTGCCGATTTATCAGTCACGGATCATGGGGTATTCAGTATCTCACGAGGGCAATCATTGGTTTTGTTACGATAATATTTTCAGAAAAGCGAAAGAGCATGATAAAAACTTAACTTGGGATTGTTATGATTCTGTGTCCTGGTCCAAAATGGAGGATTCTGGTATGTTGAAGGTGCCATTGGTAGGGAGTAACGTTGGTGAATCCTCCCGCCAATATGCGGGGACGCCCTTTCGATCAGGTACGAGTAACGACAATCACTCGAGGCCAATCGGCAACACAGGAAAAAGGGGGGTTTGTTGGAACTTTAACAGGGGGAAATGTACTAGGCCCCAGGGGTCATGCAAATTTAGGCACGAATGTGGGGGGTGTGGGCAATCATCCCATCCTGAGTCCATGTGCAGAGCCAAAACGGGTGATAACGGGGGTAGAGGAGGTGCCAAACAGGTCTGACATAGTCCGAGGGGCGCCTTTACCTACTCCGATTGATACCATGGCAATGATTCCCTGGCTCAGCGAATACCCGGATCACGCTTCCGCTGGGGTGTTACGGAACGGATTTTCATATGGTTTCCGCATCCCAGTGGGGGAGTTTCAGGGTATAGCGAAATGTAAAAACCAGATATCGGTCTTACAGCATACGACCGTGGTACAGGAAAAGATCGGGAAGGAGGTGGCTCGAGGTCGAGTCGCCGGTCCATTTAATGTACCACCAGTTGCTAACTTTGTTTGTTCCCCTTTAGGGGTGGTCCCCAAGAAGGACCCGGGTGAGTTTCGGCTGATTCATAATTTATCAGCCCCATGTGGTCTTTCCGTAAACGATGCGATAGACCCGGAAGTGTGTTCGGTGCGGTACGCATCCTTCGATGAGGCCGTAGCCATATTGAATCGCCTGGGGCCCGGTGCGCTGATGGCAAAATCTGATATCGAGTCAGCGTTCTGGTTGCTCCCGGTACATCCAGATGATCAGCGTCTCCTTGGTTTCATGTTTCAGGGTCACTATTACATGGATAGGTGTATGCCGATGGGGTGCTCTATATCGTGTGCATATTTCGAAAAGTTCAGTTGCTTCCTGCAATGGGTCTTCACAAAGAAGACGGGGTTTCAACATGTTATGCATTATCTCGATGACTTTTTGTTTCTGGGGGAAGCCGGGGATCCGGAATGTGGACAGGCTTTGACTGCATTTTGTGTTTTGATGAATCAGTTTGGCGTGCCATTGGCACCAGGTAAGACTGTGGGTCCCTCGACTTGTCTCGAGTTTCTGGGGATCGAGCTCGATTCCGAAGAAGGTTGTTTTCGTTTACCAGGTGACAAAGTGTTAAGATTCAGGGCATCCCTACAAATGTGTATAAGTGAGTCTAAGGTTAAGGTACATCAATTACAGCAATTGGTGGGACAGTTGAATTTTGCCCTAAGAGTTATACCGATGGCCCGCCCCTTTTCTCGCTCGATCGCTCAAGCCATGGTCGGCCTGAAGGAGGGTCATCATCGCACAAGGCTCTCGGCAGAGGTTCGCCAGGACATGCGCATTTGGTTGGCATTTCTGGCGGATTTCAATGGTCGAATTGTCTGGAACAAACCGGCCGTGTCCTCTGAGGAGCTGGGGCTGTGGACAGATTCGGCAGGGAGCATTGGTTTTGGTGCCATATTCGGCACTCAGTGGTCGGCACAAAAATGGCCGTCATGGTGGCATGATAGTGGTCTGACAAGTAACATTGCTTTCCTAGAACTTTTTCCCATTCTGGTGGCCCTGAGAACTTGGCCCGAGGGGTTCAGAGATCACTCTGTGGTATTCTGGTCTGATAACATGACCTTTGTTGAGTGTATCAATAGCCAGGCAGCACGATGCAAATGGATTCTGAGATTGCTCAAGGAAATTGTGTTATTGTGTATGCAATTGAATGTACTATTTAAGGCAAGACATGTCCCGGGGGTGATGAACCAGGCGGCTGATGCGCTTTCTCGTTTTCGCATGCAGGCCTTCTGGGGTTTTCTGCCCACAGCGGACCCGGTGGCAGCACCCTTTCCCGAAGCTCTCTGGTCTCTCAGTGCCCCGAACTACAGAACCTCGTGGGAGAGAGTTTAGCACCCAGGACGAGGAAGGCATATGAAGGGGCGTTCCGTTCCTATTGGGCCTTTTTGGGGGCGGCTAGAGGGGAGCTTTGGGGTCAGGAGGAGTTGGTAGTGAAATTCCTGCTGTCTTTACGTCAGGCAGGCAAATCAGTGGCTACGGCCCAGAGGCATCGGGCCGCCATTTCCTTTGTGGCTAGGGCTCATGGGATCCAGGACCCGACAGCGTCTTTCGTTGTGCAAAAAGCGCTACGTGGGTGGCAACGCCTTGAGGGTTGCAGAGTAGATGAAAGGCGCCCGATAGGTTTGGATAGGTTGGCCCTGTTATTATCTAGACTCCCTGCAACATGTTCATCCCAGTATGAAACAGTGTTATTCCGAGCCGCTTTTACGCTGGCATTCCATGGGGCTATGCGGGTAAGCGAACTAGTGGCGAGGAACAAGCAGGACGTGATGGGGGGATTGTGCCAAGAGCACGTTCAGATCAGAGGGGAGACAATGACTGTCTCGTTCGTCAGGTCCAAGACCGATCAGGGTGCGATGGGTGATTGCATAATCATACAAAGGATCCCCGGGTCCTCCATGTGCCCGGTGAGTTGTGTAGAGGACTATTTAGCACAAAGGGTGGCATCATGGGGGGGGGACCTTGTTGAGACACGCTGACGCCACCCCACTGACGAGGTTTCAGTTTCAGCGGGTGCTTGCGATGTCGATTACTGTTGCGGGCTTGAACCCGGGCGAGTTTGGGACCCATTCCTTTCGGATAGGGGCTGCTACAGAGGCTACAGCCAGGGGTCTGAATGTTGAACAAGTTAAACGTGTGGGGCGTTGGTCCTCCAATTGTTATAAGAGGTATGTGCGGTTGCACATGTTGTGAAGCTGTAATGATGTACTCACGCTTCTTGTTTTTGTTTGGTTTCAGTTGCGCAAGCCTACGAGGCGGGGCGGACTATGCAGTCGACCCAACACCGGGCCAGCGGTCAGACTTCACCGGCTGTGAGAAAGGAGGTGTGGGTCGTGGGTCACTCATACGTGAGGCGTGCCGCGGACGTATTCAAAGCAGGTGACATGATTCACGTGGCTGGGGAATACGGGTACAGTGTGTCCTTCTACGGAAAGGACGGACTCTGTATTGACCAGTTTCAATCATTTTTTGAGGGCTTGCTAGGGCGGACGAGGTCACCGCCGTCTATAGTCATAGTACATCTTGGGGGCAATGATTTGGTCACCACTGGTAGACGACTTCTTCTTGAGGCGATGCTTTCCACTGTAAGTTGGTTGGCGAGGAGAGTTCCAGGGTGCACGATTGCATGGTCACACATGATCCCACGAAAAGTATGGCGGGGGCTATTTCTGTTTCTGCTCTGAATCATTCAGTAAGAAAAATTAATAACAAAGTGAGTAGATTGTTCCGTTCCAATACACTGCATTCTATTTCGCATGGTTGTATTACTGGTGACAGTATGTATTTGGGGGATGGTGTTCATTTGTCCCGGGTGGGGAACGAGTTACTCATAGGAGACTGTATAGCTTGGCTAAAGACTTTAAGACATGACCTTTAGGTAGGAGTGTTGTGGGGGGTCCGGATAGCCGGTCAACTATCCGGCCTGTGGCGGTAAGGTCATGATCGGTGAGCACTAATTGGAAGATCCCTATGAGTGGGCGTCACCCATTACGGATGGGAGCGCTCGAGGGAGGTGGCCATTGGCCCCTCAACGGGGAAGGCGGTCCCTTCTAAGGATGGGCCGCCGAAAGGAAAGGAAAGGCGGTCAAGGCCCCTTCCTGGGTAGGAGGGGCTAGAGCCCCCTCCTGGAGAATTTCCCGGGGCCAGGACATCTGCGACGGCAGATGTGGTAAGTTGTGTGGGGTTTGGGGGGGGGTCTACGCTACCTTCTAGATTCCTCACACGAGTCCTCGGACGACCTTTAAGTGGCGTCGAGTTTATTGGGGCCCCCGTCAAGTCAAGGGAAATTGGTAGTTGCACTCGAGGTACACCTCTGTGCGGTCGCCCCTCACAAGTGAGGGGGATATTTCTGGTTAGGGATCTTGACACCGGTTACGACCTTGCCGTTGGCCCTTAAACGTTAGGATGTACAATTTCAAAATTTCAAGTTAGATGTTTTGTAGGATGTTAGTTCGGCTAGGAGAACCTTTGTATTAGAGAATATGTTAAGGTTAGCCAAACATCGCAATGTGGTAATGAAATTGTACATAATATGAAACTGTTATTTTAATGTTTTAATTTTGTTTCATATTTTAATAAATACGGCCGGGAGGGTCACTCCCTCCCGTCTTCCAAAAGTTCAGAACTGTTTCCGGTTTCCCATCCTTGGGGATTGTGTTGAGAGGGGGTGGCGGGTATCTCAGCCATATGGCTCATGGCTAAAGCGCTGGTGGTAGGTTATACCAGCACCATGGGACTCTGGGTAACAGCTTCCTTAATCTTCCCGACGGTCCCCAGCACCCTGAGACCCTTAAGGGTGACTAGTTTGCGCTTTATAAATCTTGCGTTTATATCTAAAATTACCTCCTGTATCTTAGAACAAATATTTAATGAAGGTGAAGTATACAGGTGTAAGATTAAAAGGTGCAGTGGTGACATTCAATTGACGCGTAAATTGTCTTTCACATCACAGATCAGTGGTCAAAATGTTTCAGCCGGTGTCGCCCGTAAGTTTCAATGGGTCCCTAACTGATGGCTTCCTGTGTATCAACCCATAGGCCTCTTATTCACATGTCTTCATTACGATATACTTTATCGGAAAGCTACTTGGGCTTTCATTGAGCCTGTATATTGAAGTTGTGAAAAAAGAAAAGTTGATTAGAAACAGGGGCACCCAGTCAGTGCGCCTTATCTATTTCTTTTAATGGCAAGTCATTTACTTTTATAAATCCCAAGTATTAACATATTCAGTTATATCTATGCATGAGTTTGACATTTCTAAATAAAACCATTGCATTTCATTTACCCAACATGTTACGCGGTACTGTGCAAGCAGCATTCCTTTTGTGTAGAAGAAAATCCTCGTCTTAAATCTGGCTCTGAATTTTATATTAAAATGTAGAGAAAGTAGAATTACAGGTATAGGCTGTAGAGGGGAAGGTGAGAGGTTGGTTTCCTTGTGAATTTTTTTGCAAATAGGATCATCACTCTCATTGGGCTGACTTGCGATGAAGATTAATGGGGACTTCTCAACAAATGATATATGCAAGGAAGTTTTGTTTTTGTAAATACCTAATTAAAGTATCCTATTCTGCCTTATTGAAACAGATGAGGCGGGGTATTGTGGCAACCTGCAGAATGGCTATAAGAAAGTGAAGCATATTTTCTTAAATGAGGACATTTGCCAGCATGTGTCAAGTGTTTCTAATAGGCCTAACAAGCGTGAACATTTATATTCTCTGGGGTAATTAAAATATCTTTTTTCATAATTTTACTTGACCCTTTAATCTCATGCCCTCATGGCCTATTAAAGGCACGTTAAAAGATATGTTGGGCCCGAAGAAACGTCTGCACAATCATACTCTCCCGACATAAATAGTAAATAATGTATAAGTTAAACAGTGCTGTGGCGTGTATAGAGAGGGTTGTGGTATAGTACGTACTGGATTGCCTGTCTCTTATCGTTAGTGCATGTATGCAGCATGTTTCAAGTGGTATACTGTGCCAAAAGGGATTCGTGTACTCTCGTTAATTGAGAAGGCTCCATTCGGCACATGCCGCTTACCGGCATATCCATCTAGCGTCGTAAGGGCATATATGTACCGCGTTTAAAAAGGGAAGTCTGCGCTCAGTGGGGTGACAATGTTTTAAATGGTGAGCAGAGCCAAACTAGCTCTGGTGGGCATCGGGCATTTCCCCGGTATGCTGGAAGGGTGGGGGCCGGTTTTACAGCTGTGGGGGCCGGTTTTGTTACAGAAGTCTAATTCTGCTGCTATATCAGCCCCCAAAATGACCCACACACCTGCAAAACCAGCCGCCACCCTTCCTGCCTACCGGGGAAACACCTGATGCTCAGCACGAATCACTGACAGATTATCGATTTCTAAAAAATCGACCTACTATAACATCGAGTCTCTAATATCGTCTACAGAAATATCGTTAGCATTATTTTCGAATACCATAATATCGACACTCAATACTACATATACCACACTACAATAATATCGAATACAAAAATTTCGATAGCACTATTTTCGTCAATATCAAAATATGGATAGCTAAATTATACTCCGTTTTTTATATATAACACCAATAAATCTATTCTCTAAGTAATACACACATTTCTAATGACTTCACTAATGTATTTTCAAATTATTAAGTAACATTTAGTGTACAATATTGTGTTTTCGCAAACTGACGAAATTTGTATATAAACTCTTTGTAAACATACTTATTTAATACTTAGTACTCATTTTACAGAATCTTTATTTATTACTAGACTTTTATTTTACATAAATATATCATTTCAATTCCTCAACATAAACTATATAAGAAGATATATCTTAAATGTTTTACTTAAAAAAAATTCAAACTAACCAATAGTAACTCGTCTTTACATATCTGACCAATCAGATGGCAAACTTAATTACACATAGACTATATAAACCAATCACAAACAGCCATACAAGTTGCAGGAAATATTCTTCGTGACCACATACTGCCAATTTTGGGAGCACCATCTATATTCTTCTCTTCAAGAAAATTCGTCCTGAAACTACAAGTAAGTAATCATATAGCTCTGTTAATAAATTCTAATTTTTTTGTCTATTAATTATAGACCAAGATTTGTAACCTAATTTGTTATTTCTTTATGTACTTTACCTTTAAACAGACTCTACAAACAAATCAAGTTATACTTCAACTTCAAGATACAGGACACTTTAAATTTAAAAAAGGTATCTACTTATGTTTAACATTTACTTAACGTTCTTTGCCAATTATTGGCCTAATTTAAAACTCTATACTTTGTTTCTTAGCCTGTAAATCTTAATACATAGTGTGCAGCCAGAATTTTTTGAGGAAAAAAAGTTACAATGCTGTGTAAAAAATATTTTCTTCCTGTTCTTAAATATGTTTTAATGTGCTTTTACTCATAATACATGTGTCATCCTCGGTTCTTTTTAGCAATTAAGTAACAATGCTTTATAACAAATGTGTATTATTTATATAACATATAAACGCATTAGTAATTTTCATCAACTTTCTCTCTAAACAGAACACAAAGGTACAGAAAAGAGATAATTCACATCAAAGAACAAACATTCTGCTACTACTATAATTCTCTTGGTAAGATCATAAATAAAACATAACTAGTCTTTATAAACTCTATGGAATGTACTAGAAATAAAATGCCTCTTGTTATGCATCTGTTAGTATAATCTTCCTATTCTTAAATATGTTTTTTTGTGCTTTTACTCATAATACATGTATCGTCCCCGGTTCTTTTTAGCAATTAAGTAACAATGCTTTATAAAAAATGTGTATTATTTATATTACATATAAACGCATTAGTAATTTTCATCAACTTTCTCTCTAAACAGAACTCAAAGGTACAGAAAACAGATAATTCACATCAAAGAACAAACATTCTGCTACTACTATAATTCTCTTGGTAAGTTCATAAATAAAACATAACTATTCTTTATAAAATCTATAGAATGTAGTAGAAATAAAAATGACTCTTTTTATGCATCTGTTAGTATAATCTTGGAAATTTCTCTTTTTAAATTCAAATAAACAAAACTATTTTTAGAGACGTTATAACGTAAAACAAAAGTTACCAAGAAAAAAATAGTAACTTTTCCTATAACATACTTAATTATTTCTCAACAGACCGTGGCAATAGAAGAACAACATCTAACTGAACAAGCATCTACTTTCGATAAATAGAACATTACTGGTGGTAAGTAAATTACTAGAAGAATACTAGCTTTATTTAAAATCTTTTATACATTTCAGATTGTATTAATATTTGTATATTAACTTTTCTAGATACCAGAAGTAAAGAATGACTGATGATGCAAGATTTATTACATCTCAGAAAGGGAAATTTTTGTTATGCTATATGGGCTACATTTATACTCAAGAGAAACAAAAAGACCTTAAAGTGAATTGGAAGTGTACAAAATATTACTCCAATAAATGCTATGGCCGTGCTACAACAAGGGAAACTAGTGTTATAAATACCACTGAACATAATCACCCACCAAACATCTCGGAAATAGAAGTGAGATCCACTCTTGAAAATATCAAGGAATTAAGTACCAGATCAGAACTACCTACCACGTAATTCTGAAAGAATTACTACCTAAAGTTCCCAAAGAAGCAAGAGGTCAGCTACCATCTATTGCTACCATTAAAAGAACAATAGCAAGAACAAAAAAAGCAAGTAGACCCAATATACCAACTCCTAAAACTTTTGAAGAAGTCATAATTCCGCCAGAGCTTGTAATTACTCATAATGACGAGCCATTTATATTTTATGATAATCATAGCAAGGACAAAAGAATAATCATGTTTGCAACTAATAACAATATAAAAAAATTAACTGAAAGTACTACTTGGATGATGGATGGTACTTTTTCTATATGCCCAAAACCTTTCTACCAGTTATACACAATTCATGGGCAATATCATAATACCTGTATCCCCTTCATATATTGTTTATTACCAAACAAACAAGCCACTACTTACTCAGAAATCTTACAAAAAATAAAGGAACAAAGTTCTGACTACTTCCCAATGAAAATCATCATAGACTTCGAGCAAGCTATGATTAATTCTATTTTGAAAACTTACCCACACACATCCATTCAAGGATGTTATTTTCATTTCAATCAATGTCTCTGGAGACATTTACAAAAATCTGCCCTTAGTGTTGAGTATGCAACAAATATAAATTTTGCATACCAGATCAAACATCTCATTGCTCTGGCATATGTACCAGTAACTGATGTGGCCGAACATTACAATTTGTTAATTGAAAGTCCTTTCTACACCCAAAATGAGCAAAGACTCGCCCCACTTTTAGATTACTTTGAGGACAACTGGGTAGGAAGACTACATAGGTCAGGCCACAGACGCCAGCCAAAATTTGCAATTCCCTGGTGGAATGTCTATCTACCAACACTCAACCAAGAAGCAAAAACGAACAATGCTGTTGAAGGTTGGCACAATGCCTTCCTCTCTTCTACTGGACGTACAACACCCACATTACACAAGCTAGTCTCAGCTATACAAAAAGAGCAAAGCTTTCAGGAACTACGTATGCAGCAATCAGTCATACAACTGAAACCAAAACTCTCTAGACAAACTGCTCAAATGTATTTATATCTTCAACAGCAAGTCCAACTATATCCTACAACAAGAGGACTGGAATATTTAAAAATGATAGCCAAAACATTGAACTAATTGCTATAACTAAATTAATTGATAGAGATCAAACAATATCCTTAATTTAAAAAAACACATATTTTAATATAATAAAAAAATATTTATTTAGTCTAATTTATTTTTTAACACTATTCTAAAAAGACTAAATAAATATATTATTATATCACAATATTTGTTTTAAAAAACTGCTTCCATCCAAATAAAATAACATAAATTTCTAACTTACCTTTAAATAGAACATCATAAAGATAATCCTTTACCGACAATACAATGTGTAAATATCAAAGACTTAATCCAACCAATCATTAATTATGTTTTCTTTAACTCTGCAAAAACTATCCATCATCCAAATTAAACCACTATTTAAATGCCATTTCAAATAACGACTGTTATTTTAAAGTGTGATAAATATTTCACAGAACTCAAAATATAAAGGAAGAATGTAAATCATCTCCGTTCTAACAACTGAAACACACTTCCTTTCCCTTAAAAAAAATTTCTCGGAAACGGAAATAGCTGTTTCAAAATACGAGAAAAAAAAACAGCTAAACAATCCCACCGACATAACACTAACGAGTATCCCAGAATATATAAACATAACATTCCTATTTATTTATAATTTAATTAAATTATACCACATACTCATTAACTCCAACTATTTTAAATGGCTCAAAAATTCGTGACCGAAAATACGTATTGATTCCACTCCATTATATGTAAATAGTCATACTTTAATTCTCAACCCCAAAATAACAAAATATAACCTATAATTATAATTTACAATACTTTAACAATATAAAAGTAGATTCGTACCTACTCAAAAGTGAACCTGCTTCCAACCGCGACTTTCCCTTTACCAAAATAACGCAAAAAGACAAAGAGTGGTTACAAAATAAACGATCCAAATTATATGTAACTGTGAAAAGTACTACTATAAATGTCGATTTTTGTTATATATATGGCTCGAAATTATGTGTAAAGTTAAAAAAATTGTATAGTAATTTGTAAATAGAAAATGTTTTTGCCTGTATATTAATTATATATTACATACTTTTAATATTTATTACATTAAGTATAAAAATATAAAAATATTTAATGTAATATTTATTAAAATTATTATATAACTAAATGTGTAATATTGTTTTTGTTTATCAGATTTAATTGTTTACAATATGACTAATATGTGAAAATTGTTATTATTAAAACTTATTTATTAATAATAATAATCATACATAAGAATATTGTAATGTTAAAAGAATCATTGATGATGATGTACATGTTCTAATTAGGATATTTATATTATATTATAATTTTAAAAGTGTTCATATGTTAATATCATCATCAGTATATCACTATATGTATTAAAAATGTGTGACTTATGTTTTTCATTACACATGTTGATGTTTTATTAAGAAACAATAATAGTATTATGTATGTATAATATCATACATTGCATTATGTGAACTAACCATTTTTTCTCTACAAATTAAAATTACTTGTCAAGAAAATTACTGTAAAATGTGATTATTAAAAGGACATTGTCCTCCATTTTTGTTTATATGTATACCAAAGATAGCTTAATAAAATGTATATATGTTCGTATATTTCAAGTGTTGAATAAAAAAATTTACAGGAAAGAAAACTGGTGTCATTATTTTGTATTACCTATGACAAAATCATTTTTATGTATTTTTGCAAATGTATTATAACTGTAATGTTCTATCTATTTCTATATACCACATGTAAATAAATAACATATTATACACTGAAGTTATAAAAATTATTATTCATACACCCATATACATATAATATCAATATTTGAAAGACACATAATTAAATTTTAAAATATTCCGACTCCAATTACCATTTACTTTAGGTAATTGCTTCTCAAAAACCGTAAATAATTTACAATTCGAAATGCAATCACCATTTAATTTTAGTAAGTGCAGGACACAGAACATATTAAATTTACTCTTCCAACTCCAATTAACAATTAATTTAAGTAACTGCTGGACATTAAATAATAATTAATTACTATAAAAAATCAAATGTAAAAAAATGAATAATGTAATATCATTAAATTTATTTTAATATAATAATTTTTATTTAAATAGAATCTTAATTTATGTTTTCCCTGTACCCCTATAATAAAAAACTGACCCTGAAACCTAAAAATACCCCTTCACCCACAAACTAAAAACTGACCCAGAAACCTAAAAATACCCCTTTACCCACAAACTGAAAACTGACTCAGAAACCTCACAAAACTCCTTTACCCACAAACTAAAAACTGACCCTGAAACCTAAAAATACCCCTTTACCCACAAACTGAAAACTGACTCTGAAACCTCACAAAACCCCTTTACCCACAAACTAAAAACCGACCCTGAAACCTTACAAAACACCTTTACCCACAAACTAAAAACTGACCCTGAAACCTAAAAATACCCCTTTACCCACAAACTAAAAACTGACCCTGAAACCTGACAAAACACCTTCACCAACAAACTAAAAACTGACCCTGAAACCTAAAAATACCCCTTTACCCACAAACTAAAAACTGACCCTGAAAGCTGACAAAACCCCTTCACCAACAAACTAAAAACTGACCCAGAAACCTAAAAATACCCCTTTACCCACAAACTGAAAACTGACTCAGAAACCTCACAAAACTCCTTTACCCACAAACTAAAAACTGACCCAGAAACCTAAAAATACCCCTTTACCCACAAACTGAAAACTGACTCTGAAACCTCACAAAACCCCTTTACCCACAAACTAAAAACTGACCCTGAAACCTTACAAAACACCTTTACCCACAAACTAAAAACTGACCCTGAAACCTAAAAATACCCCTTTACCCACAAACTAAAAACTGACCCTGAAACCAGACAAAACCCCTTCACCAACAAACTAAAAACTGACCCAGAAACCTAAAAATACCCCTTTAACAACAAACTGAAAACTGACTCTGAAACCTCACAAAACTCCTTTACCCACAAACTAAAAACTGACCCAGAAACCTAAAAATACCCCTTTACCCACAAACTGAAAACTGACTCTGAAACCTCACAAAACCCCTTTACCCACAAACTAAAAACTGACCCTGAAACCTTACAAAACACCTTTACCCACAAACTAAAAACTGACCCTGAAACCTAAAAACACCCCTTTACCCACAAACTAACAACTGACCCTGAAACCTGACAAAACCCCTTCACCAACAAACTAAAAACTGACCCTGAAACCTAAAAATACCCCTTTACCCACAAACTAAAAACTGACCCTGAAACCTGACAAAACCCTTTCACCAACAAACTAAAAACTGACCCAGAAATCTAAAAATACCCCTTTACCCACAAACCAAAAACTGACCCTGAAACCTAAAAATACCCCTTTACCCACAAACTAAAAACTGACCCAAAAACATAAAAATAACCCTTTACCCACAAACCAAAAACTGACCCTGAACACTTAAAATACCCCTTCGCACATACACAAAAAACAGACCCTAAACGCACAAAATGTACCTTTGATAAAACTACCCACCCTGATCTACTATAAACTCTACATCCCACTCCTAAAAATATGATACATTTATTTATTTAATATCTACTACATAATATATTTTTGATTCTTTTTACTACATACACAAAATACCTCAATTTAGAACAACAACCTAATAGTGTTCATAATTTCGTATTTAAATAATATTTATATAAAATTTCGAATCGAAACTAAAATGAAATACAAGGCGAAATTTTTACTTCTATGATTAGAGTATACTTTGTTTATACACTACCCACCCTTATCCCCTTGAAAATATACATCCCACTCATAACATAATTAGACAAATATTTTTAGAAAATATATGAAAATAGTATAATTACTAATATATTTTAGTACATAGACAGCAGCAAACTTAAAAAATAAGTACTATATTCGAATAAAATCGATATCATTTCGCAAATATCGAAATATTATTTTAAATTTTAGAAATTTCGCAAATTTATATGAAATTGCGAAAATTTAATTGATATAATTACCCTATATATTTTTTAAACACTACCCACCCTTATCCCCTATAAACTTTACATCCCGCTCCTAAATTTATAGTACAAATATTATAAAAATTTAATGTAATATTGTCATATTTATAATTCATTTTTGTACATACACAAAAATTATTCATAATGTTTAATGTACTCCCAAAATTTCGATCAAATTTCGACTACTCCCAAACAATTTTTATAAATATCGAAAATTTGAAATCTAAAGGAAATGCGAAATTTAAAATTTTACAATTTCACTATACTTTTTTAAAACACTACCCACCCTTATCCCATATAAACTCTACATCCCGCACCTAACATTAATATACAATTATTTAGTAAAAAAATAAATATTTAGATATATTTACACAATTTAATAATATATATCCAAAATCAAAGAACAAATAATTGAACAATACTCAATAATTTTATATAAAATTTCGCATTTATAAATAATTTGATTAAAATTTCGCAAATTTATAAATTTACATCCAAAATCAAAGAACAAATAATTGAACAATACTCAATAATTTTATATAAAATTTCGCATTTAAAAATAATTTGATTAAAATTTCGCAAATTTATAAATTTACTTCAAATGCGAAATTTATTATTCCATATTTACACTATACTTTTTTAATACACTACCCACCCTTATCCCCTATAAACTCTACATCCCGCTCCTAGACTTCTAACTAAAAATAATAAAATTAAATGTAAAAATTATCTTATATATAAACAACATTTAAATAAATCATTACTTAACATACTTTAAAACATCACTTTTACATATCGATATTTTTGACAATCGATATTTTCAGCATCGATATTACTGATTTCGAAATTCATGTCTTCGATATTTTTGACACACACATAAATCGATATTTTCTACGACGATATTTTTGTTTTCGAAATTTCGTACCATCGATATTTTGGACTCGATATTATGGTACATCGACATTAACAACTCGATATTTTGACTGTCTACCGCTCAGCACGTCCAGTCCGGCCCTGGTCACTAGAACATTGTAACCCCGCTGAGCGCAGATTACCCTTTTTTTTTCCCCTTCCTGCCTCCAGGGGACCTGCTCTGACAAAATTGCCAGGGCTCCTTTGAGTTCCCAGTCTGGCCCTGATGGTGACGCTGACTCTAAGTTTGATAATTATTAGTATCCGGAAGAGCAAAGTGCTCTAATACCGGTACATGCTGAAAGGAACTCCGTCTCTGGAAGTCAAAACGTAACTATAGTACAAAACTCAGTGTCTGGCGTGCCGATGATCGCAGGGAGAGCCTATACAGTCGTCCTGGAGTGAGAATGCCCAGGTATGAGAGAGTGTTATTTCAAGTCCATACGAAATGTTGCTTGATTATTTGATCAATTTGAAGTGGTGGGTATGTGTGTCAGTGGTCTTAGAGAATGGACCAAATGTTCCCCTTCTTGTTAAACAACATTGACAAGATATATGACATTCTTCCATATGTGGGAATAGACATCAACGTTCCTTTATTAAGCAAATGTTTTATGAAACCTTAAAAATGCATAATGTCAATTACATTTAGGCGTGCCGATCGTATTAGTGTGTATGGATTTTCTTGATCTGAAGTCATGAAAAGAGTTTTTTGTCCCAGGGAATACACAATATTGTTTTTGTTCTATTGTGTTTGCGATCTTTATAAACATATTTCTTCTAGGCATGTATATTTTTTTTATGCTGCCTTGGTGACTCTGTGGAGTGCTAACCAAAGTATGTTCTCATTGAGGCCTTGATCAAAGATCCTAAGTCGGTACACCCTGCATTGCCATTTTTGAAAGAGTGTTTTTTCTGCATTTCTGTCAATCCTGTCCAATGTCTCTAAAATTACCTACTACATGTCATTCTCTGTAAGGTTTTCTGCACTTAAATGATTGCTCATTTGTGTAGTTATTTTGCCATACCTGATATTGCTGCAGTGTTCACCTATCCATATCTTCACCTTTCTGCAGGTCATACCGATATATCTCTTTTGCATTGGTACGTAATCATGGTGATAGCATGGGCAGCGTTGCAGATGGCATGCTTTGATACTGTCACTGCTTGGTCTTTGGGTTTTTTTGTAAGCTGGAATACTGAGCATATTCGGCACGGAAAATGCCCTATTATGGGGTGTAGGACCCATGATGGAGGATATAGTTTTTCTTGTTTGGGACGTGATGTAGGTCTGGTCTCATCAGTGGCTGCCGGCATGACTCCCAGGTGGCGGATCGGGCGCAAGGGTGTGCGGTTACACAATTAAAAAAAAAATAGACACTAACCGTGCCTTCGGGTCCCACGTCTCTGCTCCTTCTCTCCTCGTGGGACTTGAGGAACAGGAAGCCAGGGAGAACAGCCAGGCTCCTCTGACTAATCACAACACTGCAATGCAGCATCGTGATTGGTTTAGAGCATTCTGGCTCTACGCTCAACCAGGCAATGGGGGCCTGCGCATATTCTCCATGCAGGCTGTTATGCATGTTATGCAGCCTGCATAGAGAATGTGAAAAGTGAGCATAGCTGGTTTGGGCAGTCTGAGAGGGCCAGCCAGACAGTCACTGCACACTTAAAAGTGGGTAAACCACTCCTCCTCTGCCCTGTTCAGAGAGCAGAGCAGTCCCGGCCACTCGCCAGCAAAGGAAACATAAAATGATAACAACTCAGTTATTATCATTTTATATTTCCTTTACTTTGCATTGCTCAAAAGCAGTGAGGCGATGCTCCTTCGCCATATCGGAGGAGCCGCCACTGGGTCTGATGTGGACCAGATAATTATGTATGTTTTTCCCTAATTTGTTAGCAATCCTTGGTTTTGGCCAGTCTAAGGTGCCAGAGATAACGATGTTCCAATGTTTATTGAAACTGCTTAATCTTTCATACGCTGAGGGTATGCTCCCATCAGCCTGGAAGAAAGCGGTAGTGAACCCTATACGCAAAAATTCCACCTTGCCCTGGTCTGAACTCTCCAACCTTCGCCCGATTTCTCTCCTCCCTTACATTAGCAAACTGGCTGAGAAGCACGTAAATACCATCCTTTCCGATTTTATCGAGGCGACAGGGGGCCTGGACCAATCACAATCTGGGTTCAGGCCCAACCACAGCACTGAATCAGCCCTTCTTTCTGTGACGGATCAGATCAAAATGTCACAGGATAGAGGAGGCTCCATGATTCTAGTGCTGTTGGACCTGTCTGCAGCCTTCGATACCGTGGATCATAACATCCTTCTCGGCCGGTTGCAAGGAGTAGGAATCGAAGGCCTAGTACTATCATGGTTGGAGAGTTTCCTTTCCGGGAGATCACAATCTGTCAGCCTGGGCCCCTTCCGTTCCATCTCCAGGGGGCTCACGAAGGGGGCTCTTGCCTTAGCCCTACATTGTTCAATGTATATGTGGCCCCCCTTGCTGAGATTGTGCGGAAGTATGGGTTCACACCGATCTCCTATGCTGATGACACCCAGCTCCTCTACCCTTTCAGCTCCCTTGACTCTAAAGTCAAAGAGAACTTTGCTGAGGGTATGAGGGCGGTGTCACATTGGATGGCGAAGAACTGCCTCCAATGTAATGTCACAAAAACTGAGGTCATGCTTTTTGGCAAAGCAAGCATTCTTTGGTCCCCTGACTGGTGGCCAATAGATCTTGGCCCAGTACCGTCATCCAAACATCATGTGAAGAATCTTGGGGTGAAACTGGACCAAAAGCTGACCTTGAAGGAGCACACCAATTACATCGCAGGATTATGCTTCCACACTATTGGCCTGCTTAGACGTGTCTTTCCGTATCTTCCTGCTTCTTACAGGAAGACACTTGTGCAGGCATTAGTGACCAGCCGTCTGGACTACTGCAACGGCCTGCTGACGTTAGCAAATGCTGACGCAGTAGGTCGTTTGCAGGTGGTCCAGAACACGGCAGCAAGACTGGTTATGGGGGCACCAGCTAGGACCCCCTCCAAACCCCTGCTCAGGGAGCTGCACTGGCTCCCAATAAGACAGCGCGTCGATTTTAAGATCTGCTGCACGGTCCATAGATGCATCTATGGTACAGGTCCTAAATACCTGTCTCAATCTTTGGTGCCATATCAGCCCAGTAGGTCCCTTCGCTCAAGTAGTCAAGCCTTGCTAAAACCCCCGCCCACAAAGAAGTCCAGACAAGGAGACCGGGCCTTCTCCTCAGTCGGACCTGCCCTATGGAACAGACTGCCCCTTGAAGCCAGAACAATTACTAATCACCTATCCTTTAGGAAAATACTAAAAACTATCCTTTATCAAGAGGCATTTCTGTCCATCTAATTAATGTTCCTTATTCACCGACTAAGTTTCCTACTGCTGGCACAGCGCGGAGATACCCTTACGGGATTGATTCTTGCGCTTTAGAAGAATTTAAATAAATAAAATTTAAATAAATTGATGGCTTTCTTTATGCGGTTGGTAGCTGCCCAAAATGTAGTGACACATGTTAAAGGGTTTTCCTCTGTGGTTTTGTCCTTTTGTTCCAGGAGGTTTTCCCTGTTCTGATTCTTTGCACGTTTATAGCATTTTCTTATAATTTGTGTTGGGTATTGTCTTTAGGGAGGGAATTTTGGTTTAATGGCTAGGGCAGGTGACCTCGGAGCTGGGGAACCAGGTTCAAGCCTCGGCAGGGACGCTTAACGTTCTGTGGTTCTGGGCAAATCGCTTAATCTCCCCGGGCCAGATTCACAAAAGTAATCTGAGACAAAATCCTAACTTTACGACTTTCGGTATTCACAAAAGGCATTTAGGAGTAGTAAAGTTAGGATTCCTAACTTTACTATTCCTAAATTCCTTTTGTGAATACCGAAAGTCGTAAAGTTAAGATCTTCTCTCAGACTACTTTTGTAAATCGGGCCCCCTTGCCTAATTACAAAATGAATAAATGAATGTGTCTGTCTGTAATGTAACTGGTGCTCATGTAAAGCACACTGATACTGCTGGGTCTAGTTCACGCTATAGAAAACTCTCACAAAAAAAACCTCTCTATACATGCCCTAGCACTTTTTTACTGATACATTTTTTACTCCTAATGTCGGGAGAGGGCCCTGTGGACATGAAATGAAAGGGACAAGTAAATTGGTAAAAAGAGATGCTTTAAGCACGCCCAGAGAATATTAATTTTCAAGCTTGTCAGGCATATTAGAAACCCTGCATGCAACTGACACATGCCGGCACATTTTCTCATTTAAGAAAATATGCTTCACTTTATCATATCCATTATGCAGGTTGCCATAATACCCCGCCTCATCTGTTCCTATGAGGTAGAACAGGAAACTTTAATAAGGTATTTACAAAAACTTCCATGCATATATCATT
Organism: Lissotriton vulgaris; assembly: GCF_964263255.1. Taxonomy (NCBI): domain Eukaryota; kingdom Metazoa; phylum Chordata; class Amphibia; order Caudata; family Salamandridae; genus Lissotriton; species Lissotriton vulgaris. The sequence continues at coordinate 495,140 of NW_028249459.1, forward strand.
TCTTGAGGGGTACCCATTAATCTTCATTGCAAATTAACACAATGAGAGTGATTATCCAATTTGCAAAAATTTCTCAAGGGAACCAACCTTCTCACCTTACCCCCCTACAACCTAATCCTCTATATTTTACTTTCTCTACATTTGAATGTAATATTCAGAGCCACATTCAAGATGAGGCAGGTCTTCTAGTCGAAAGGACTGCAGCATGCACAGTACCACGAAACATGTTGGGTAAATGAAATGTGATGGTTTTATTCAGAAATGTCAAACTCATGCATAGATCTAAATGAATATGTCTATACTTGAGTTTTGAGATAGTAAATAACTTCTTATTAAAAGCAATGTGTAAGGTGCACCGACTGGTTGCCCCGTCTCTAATTAACTTATAAGCTCAATAAAAGCCCAAGTAGCTTTCCAACAAAGTTTATTGGAATACAGACACGTGAGAAGGAGACTTACAGGTCTATAGACAAGAAGCCATCAGTTAAGGAACCGTTGAACCTTGAGTTTGGTCCTGACAAAAGTCCAGACCCTTACGGGTGACATGGGCTGAACCATGTTGACCACTGAATTGTGATGTGAAGGAAAATTTGCATGTCCGTTGAATCTCACCATTTCAATTTCTTATTGTGGCCCTGTGTATTTTATTTATTTATTTATGGTTTTTCTAGAGCGCGTAGTCACCCAGAGGGTATCCCAGCGCTGAACCTTTTACTCACAGGGGGAGAAAGTCAGGAGTGAAAGTGGCTCAGGGGAAGAGTAGGGTTTTGAGAGATTTCCTGAACCGCAGGAGGTTTGGTTCTGCTCTGAGGCTCAGGGGGAGTGCGTTCCATTTTTTTCCCGTGTTGACCGAAAAGCGGCGGCCACCTATACGGGCCTTCTTCACCTTGGGGATCGTGATGAAGTTTCCGTGTTCGGAACGAAGCGCTCTCGTGGGTCTGTAGGGTGTGATCCAGTTATTTAGGATTGGGGGGGCCAGTGTTGTGAAGTACCTTGTGGGCCAGACAGAGGGCCTTGAAAGTTACCCTTTCCCTGATAGGGAGCCAATGCAGCATCCTCAATGCAGGCTTGGTAGATGTCCTGGCCGGGGTGTTCGTTAGAAGACGGGCTGCGGCATTTTGAGCTTTTTGCAGAGTTTGGAGAGTGGATTCTGGGGATCCCAGGTAAATGGCGTTGCTGTAGTCCAGCCTGGATAAAATTAGGCCTTGGATCAGCATGAGACGCGACTGGAAAGGCAGAAGAGGAATCACCTTCCTGCAAGATCTAAGTAGTCCGTAGCATGTGCCGGCCGTCTTTCTTGCCTGTGTCCTGAAGGAGAGATCAGTCTCCAGCCACACTCCGAGACTCTTGACCTCCGTCTTGGGGGTGGGGGGTTCACCCATACAGGCGGGCCAGATGTTAGGGGGGAGGTTCGTGGTGTTATGCCCTAGGAGCAGGATTTCTGTTTTGGAGCCGTTTAATTTCAGGGTACTTCACCTTCATTAAATATTTGTTTTAAGATACAGGAGGTAATTTTAGATCCAACACCACACGGATCCCACCAGTACTTTCCCTCAGATGGAGGTGGAACTCACCTAGGGAAGCGAGTACGTAGATGCGAAACCCAATGATTACGTCTCCAAAAAACCCATCATAGTGGTGCTTACCGTACACCACCAGTGGTCAAGTTTGGATTAGGGTTTCGGGTCAATTCTAAATATCTCCAGACCCTGTGGAGCCCACAGAGCTCACTCTCCTTTGATTATGGGTCTTTATACACGGGTAGATCGGAAAATGTAATTAGTTGTCCTGTAGAGCTCCCTCTGCATTCTAATAATTAATAAACATTGCATTTTATAAATCATGCTTTAAAATGCACTGCTTGATCCATGTTCCCATACCCTTCCTAGGGGCAATAATCCTCTTTAGTCCATAAGGCTAGTGCCTTGCCTGCTCACCCGGCCAGTCTGGGTCTTGAATGAAACCGTTTTCCAACCAGGGCCTGTTCGCATTCTCATTACCCCTTCGTCCCTCTCGCTGTGATGACTCACTTAGTGAGGCTCCTGTGCCTCCAATCACAACCCTTTCCCACATATAAAACCCCCTACTCCACTTTTTGTGCTTCGAATCTATGGACAGGCACAGTTTGAGCGCTCCAGTATCTTGTTGCGGCTCCTACATTGCCGCAGGATGGTGGCAGGTGTGAGAGCCCGGTGGACTGATAGTCAGCAGGCTGGATCCTCGTGGCCTGCGGTGCCATCATAACAGGGAGGTGACTCTTGTGCTGGTATTCGGATCCGGCAGTGAGTACGGTGAATGAAAGAGGTGGTGTCTACCCGTTGTGCAGCAGTTTCTGAGCCTCCTTCCTTTACCTTTCTTGTGTGCTTGGGCCGCAGGTCTACTGTGCCTGCATCCGGCCAGCTCGGAGGCATGTCTGGGTTTGCCGGGGAACCAGAGACTCCTCTGCAACTGTTGGCTGGTTGTATTGCTGCTACTAAGTCCTATATGGCGACTCCAGCTTTTTTTCTTTCCTTCTTGAGAACTTACATGCTTCCAATGGCTCAGCATCTGCACTGCGGGGCAGGCAGGCCGGAGTGGCTTTCTCAAGGGCCTGGTGCAGACTTGTTGCACGGCAGAGCCTCTCTGTTCCTGCTTTTGGTGCAGCAGGTAGAGGAGGCATGTGTTCAACATGATTAGATGCTTCCACTTCTATTTGCTACTTGTCTATGTACTGATGCGGGGGAACAATACAGGGGCATATTATCAAGGGGGTTTATCCCCGCTTTTTTGGTTTTAAAAGCCAAGAAAGCAGAGATAAAATGATCTCCCTATTACCTAGCTGTCGCTAACACCAGTTAGCGACAGCTAGTAGGAGATAGCGACCATCTTGGGCCCCGCTTTGCATGTCAGTGATATTTATCACTAATGACATGCAAAGTGGGCGTGCCAAGATGTTAGCGACCGGAAACAGTCGCTAACATCGCTATCTCATATTACCAACTTTTAGAGATATTCGCGCTAAGCGCGAATATCTCCAAAAGCTAACACCTGCCCCTGAGCAGTTCTTAGCCATGTTATCCAATGGGAGGTGGATAACATGGCTAAGAGCATTAGCTCGGTAATGCATGAATATCGCTGAATTTTCAGGGATATTCATGCATTTCGGCCGATTTTTATCGCTCAGGAGATAAACCTTGATAATAGCAAGGTTCCTAAGTGATAAAAATCGCCACAGCTCAGCGATAAAAATATCCCAGCTAAACCAACATAGCGATAATTATCGCTAGTTGTTGGTAATATGCCCCACAGTGCTTATGACTTTTCGACTGTTTGTGCCAGTGGACACATTGAGATACTTGCCATGCCGGTAGGTAAGTAGACGGGTGAAACCCTTATCCTTGATTGATGTGTTGGGTGTTAAAGAGTTCTTTGAAGCCTACTGATAATAGTCTTATGCTCTCAAACTGAAGTTTAAGGGACTGAGGTACCTACATGCGCTGATGGCCCTTCTTATTCATTTTTGGGCTCCAGTTACGCCCTAATATGTTGCTGTTATCTGTGTGCTGCATGTATTCTGTGTTTCAAGGCCTTCTAAGGTTCAGTGAGAAATTGGGTCTTGCGGCTGGTGTTGGATCCGAGTCGCGCCAACGAACGGGTGGCGTTCATGCCTTTCAAGATGCTGTCCTTATAGCTGCTCATTTCGCTGGTTTTGCCAGGAGACTTCATGGCAGAGATCTCCACATTTCATTCATAGGATTCTGAGGTTGTTTCGAGTTCATAGCTTTTCCGGTTCTGGGTTTTCCGTTCAGTCTGAAGTCCACTCCCCGAGTGTTTTCTGTTCTGCCCAGTGTGTGCGGCGGAAGTCTGTGGTGCCTTCCCCTGGCCAGGGTGGGCATGACTTGGTGCCGAGGGCTGTGGTGCCTTCCCCTGGCCAGGGTGGGCATGACTTGGTGCCGAGGGCTGGGTCCTAGCCGGAGGTCTGCGGTGCCTTTCCCCTGCCAGGGTGTGAGTGCCTAGGTTGCTAGAAGCATCCAGCAAGTGGGTTCACTTCGTTTGGAGAGGGAAAGTCAAATAACTTACAGCATTCTGCTGGCTGGATTTCTCAGTCTGTTACTGTATACATGTCAGCTGGTGATTGGCCAGGCAGGTGGTGGGCCATTATTATGGGTTGGGCTGTTTCATCTGCCGGGGATTTCCTTCTTCCCTTTTCTTCCCGACTCTTTCATCAAGGAAGACTCTCTTTCCCTGACTTGTTTTCCGGTGTAGCCAGTGCTGGCTCTTCTGTCATCTCCTTAAGTGTTTGAGAGGGAGTCGCAGCTGGCTCTGACTCAGGATCAAGTTTTCTTGAAGGGGCTGCTTCCATACGTTCAGGACATTGTAACATTGTCTGTCTCAAGGGTGTTAAGGATTCAATCATATCTGAGACTTGTTGTCAGCATATGTTTTGGATGTGAGTCACTGGATGAGGTGCTTGACGATCTGGCTGCCACAGTGTTCTTGCTGCCCTGGGTTAAGAGGCACCTCAATGTCCTCATGTGGTTCCTTCTGGAGCTCTATGATCTAATTGTTCAGGTTTTGTCCTGCCTTCGGCTGGTGACTTAGGAGATTCAGAGGGGACTGGGCTGGTAGCTGATGGCTTCTCACCTCCTGGGGTGGGGGTTTCCTTGTGCCATCCAGACCCGATGATGTTCTCTGCAGATGACGTCGAACAGGGCTGGCTTTAGCACTAGCGGCACCCAGTATGACAGTGTTTGCATGCGGCCCCCCCAATGATCACATCCACCATGGATTCCCTCACTACCACCCTTTAACGGTGTGCCTCAAGTCTCCATAACCGCTCTCTCAGAAGCATTTAATTAATTGAATAATTAGTTGTATAAATATTTGTATAGCGCCCCCCCCCCCACTCATACCTGTGTCGGATGTCATAACACTTTACCATCACACAAACTACACAGAGACAATGAATCGTAGGTGTGTAAATAAGTGTTTGGTAAATGTTACACAAGGACTATAAGGTTTAGGAGTCACATGTCAGCCATTCTGGTAGTCAGGATAGTTTAAGAGTGCTTTGTCTGGAGAAGCACAAACTAAGAATTTAAAACATAACACCAATCAAAATTAATCCTTTTTCCAACATTTGGATAACGAAAGACTGGGGAAAAAATCATAACACTCTAATCTATACCATGCAGCTTGTATGAAGATATTTGATGACAGTTAATTGCTCACTGTTCTATGTGAGAATTTTTACTTATAAGCGGAAGGAAACAAAAGGATCTCTAAGACAAAAGCAGTAACACACTGGCCTATTTACATTATATGCACTTTGTGATCAGCACGGTCCACGTTCTTTGCAGCAGGCATCTTATCCCACTGTGCTACCTTACCATGAGTCAAAACTTCCACCAGACAAACCTTCAATCTCCCTTGAGGAAGAACATTAATCACCAGAGTTATCTTGACATTTTTATTGTTGCCTGAAAATTGCTTAGGGCAGGAATGGGGCAGTAGAAGCTTTTAAAACCATAATATACTTCAAGCATGATGCCCACACCCAAAGTCAGAGCTCAGTGTGGTCACATCGCCCTAGAGCTGGCCCTGATTGCAAGAGTGATTCAGGGGCCTGGTCGGGGTCTCTCTGGGCCTGAGACCTGTGGCGTGTCTTCTATTTTGCTCGTTCTTCCACCTGGAGGGTATTGTTGCCGATTCGACTGGCCCTCCAATTTTCCCCTTGGCACGGAGGGAATGCAAACATCAGGTCCCCAGGCCCGGGGCAAGGTGTTCTTCATTCTACCGGATTTCTCCCTTGCTGAGTCCTCTATCAATTATCAGGGCAGGACGGGCGCTCTGTCATTGTCAGCTGTTGCTGATCAGATGTTCTGGAGGACTCAATCATCTGTGGGTCTCTCTGGGCTGTCTTTCTTTAACGAGTTCTGCACTGTCAGGCCGATTGCTTGAGCAGGATGTTTTCATCTTCTCTGGACTTCTGCTTTCCCCACAGGTGTTTGTCTAATTGTGTTGGTTGTGCAGTCACCTTCAATTGGTTCTATTTGCAAGCCATTGTGTTGCCTTCTTCTCTGGTCTCTTTTTCCAGAGCCTGAGTAGAGTTCATCTCAGAGGCGGCTGTTCTAAAGTGTGCTGGACCAGGGGACCTGATGTTTGCATTCCCTCCGTTCCTTTGGTCCAGAGGTTTCTGATTTGGGTACGGAGGGAGACGGATCTGGTGGCTCCTGCATCGCCTCGCACTTTCTGGTTTCCTCTTCTCCTGGAGATGAAGGTGAGACTGGAGTGGCGACTAGCATTGGTCCTGTTCCCCCTGCTGGTTCTACGTCTCCAGGTGAGATCATTGGTGAAACTCAAGCTGACAGATTGGAGATTGCACAGGGGCTTTTTGCTGTGATCGGATCTCAAGGCTTCTGAGTCTTCTTCTGTGCAGGCAACATTGGAAAACGTTAAAAGCTTGGTGTGGTTTGGCGAGTTTGGTTCCTCATTCCGTCTCTTCCTCAGGTGTTGGGGTTTCTCAATGATGGTTTTCAGTTGGGTCTTGGCCCTTCCACTCTTCTGGGTCAGGGGGCTGCTGGGATGGCATTCTGGTCCCATTAAGGTGGCCTGGTGGATGTCTGGGGTCTGGTCTCTGGGTTTTTTGAGGAATTTCTATTTTACATTTAGTGCCACAAGTGATGTGTCTTACCTGGGATCTGCAGATGGCATTGCTGCTCTCAGTTATTCCCCATTTGGGCCACTGACTACTCTGGCCTTAGGGTACTAGGCTTTCTGTTTTGTTTCTCTCCATTATTTTGGGTGTTTGGGGACAGGATTATGTTGCAGTTGGGCCCAGGATTTGTGCACAAAGTGGAGTATTTATTTCGTTTTCAGCAGGACTTGTTTCTTCTGGTGTTATTTCCTGACCCTCAGTCTTCTGATGCGGTGGTTTAGGCGTGGAGGCCAGGTTGATCTACCTGGAAGTACGTTTTTAAACTGAAGTGCATTTACCACGATGCCAAGGGGAGAACTGTGCCGGGAGGTGAAGCATTGTGCTCCCACCCCCCTTCTGTTTAAAAAGGCTCCCTTGAGCCACTGAGCTGACAAACTCTTGGAAATGCACCTGTGCACCAGGGAGAGGTACAGAGACATGAGAGGACTGTGGCAGCTTTTCTCAGTAACCCCAGATGAATTTTGTTTTTTATCTCTACTGATAAAGGATAATATCTAGAAACACATGTGTCTAGAGATTGACAGCACTAACCTGCACCAACTTCGGTGAAACACTTCTACAAAATTTCAAGGAAGCATTTAAACTGAACTGCGTTTACCAGGATGCTAAAGGGTGAACTGTGCAGGGAGGTAAAGCAGTGTGCTCCCATCCCCCTTCTACCTGGAATGGGTGTTGCAGTTTCGGGTCTCTTTTGCTTTATTTGCGATCTTGCTCATAACAGGGATGGTGAGCATTCTACTCACACCTTGAGCTGGTGGAACTTGTCTGTGTATCTGCTGGCTTATCCGCAGTTTGGTCTATCTTCTCTAGAAATCCAGAGGAGGTTGGCTAGGGCATGTCCACTTCCATGGCTGGGGTGCAGGGTGCTTCTTTGCAGGGGTTCGGAGGGGCTGCCTCGTGGGGCAGTTCCTTCTACCTTGGTGACTCGCTTTTGGTTGGGCCAAAGGTTGCAAATTTGTTGGGTTCCATGGTGTTGGTTTCTGCGTTTACTCAGTTTTGTTTACTGTGGTTTAAACTTGTGTTGCATGTTCTGTGCAGTTGTCCTGGTCTGCTCATTGTGTTGAGTGTATCTCACTAAGTGAGTCATCCTCGCGAGAGGGACAAAGGGGTATTGCTGGGTTTACTTACCAGAAATTGCAATACTCTGAACCCTTCTCTTGCTGTGATGACACAGATTCTCCCTCCCATCCTTTTTGGCCAGTCCAACTGTGTGGTGTTTGCACCTGGTATGGAACAGGAAGTAAGGAGGGAGAAGAGGATTTTATATGTGGAAAAGGTTTGTGATTATAGGCAGAGGGGCTTCAGAAAGTGAGTCATCAGAGCGAGAGAAGGACTCAGAGCAATGCCATTACTGGTAAGTAATCGCAGATTTCACCCCTGCTCTCCGTGTCCAGTCCCTCGAGGGTCCAGCTGAAGGATTAAAACCCGTCCTCCTAGGACCAGCACACCAGACCCAGGCGTGGCTTTGCTGCCCGAAACTAGCTTACGGGCATTATCTGAGACCAGACTGTGATTCATTTATTATGAATTTTACAATTCATAATTTTCATAAAATATAGCTGAAATCTTACAAACATAATTCTTTTGCTAATATTCATGTCCAGTAGTGTCAAAACACAGGAAGCAAAAGGTTCACTGTTCGCTCCCAGCTCTACTTTAATATCTGAGTTGACCTGATTTTGACGCCTGATGAAGAAGAGCGTCCGCCTTGTATTGCCGTGCAGCTCTCAGCGGCTCTGTGAAACCTAACCACGCTTACGCTTCAAAGAACACAACTGCAGTCTGCCAAAATTACCAAAGAGAGTGCTCAGCTCTGAATGAATTAAAAATAACGTCTGAAGAATTTAGGAGCACTTGTTTATTTATGAATATTGTTTTTGGTGCATGAGGTCAGCTCTAGAGATCGGGCTAGACAGAAATATAACGCAAGCCTTGTGTTGTTGTACTAGTGAGACTAGTGAGGGGAAAGTATTCACCTGCACTGCTATCGACTCAACAGTATCGGCTACCACTACATCATCAAGATAAATGTACATCGGTAAATGTTGATTTACTATTCTTTACGCCGTGTCTTATTGGTCGCAAGCCATTGATACATAGCAGTAGAGTTCACAAATCGGAGGGAAGCACAATGTTTACACCTCTATTACTGTGAGTTGGAAAGGGTTGAAAAATCCATTTCTGAGTCAGAAAGGCTTTTTGACTTGAAAAATGCATTCTGGACATTGCGGCCGGTGCAATGGTGACTCTGGGAATCGCCGGTGGCGGCTGCAAATTCACAAACTCCTAAGACAATCCTTGAGAGTGAGTTCTTCGCTCATGAATTTAACAGTGGTGGGTGTGTGATTTGTCGCTAACCATGACAGTGGTGCTTAAGATAGAAGCAATTGTTTTCGAGGATGGTAAAAACTTAGATAATGGGACGTAAATTCGAACCATACTATGAAGGCTTACTGGCAGGAAGCAGAGCACACACATACACACATACACACATACACACACACACACAAGAAAACAAGCAATAGTCGAACAGGTAAAATGGGTACTTCGGCTTCCCAAGAAGAAGACGGGGACCACACTCATGGAAGGTAGGCTTAGGTTGATATGCATGCTGCGAAACCACACCTGTATTGAAGGATTACCCCTGGACCTGGGGAAGGTGTGAGGTGCTGAGCTCAGTGTCAGGAATAACTGACCTTTCTCTACAAAATAGCCATAACTGAGCAGCTCCCCCCAAGGTTAGCAAAGTAGCTGATAATTGAACATCTGTTGAGTTCTAATACCACCATGGCAGCAGAGAGAGCCTTATTGTGAAAATGTGGAGGTGGAAAGTGTCTCCCAAGAGCAGAGCACAAAAAATACCTTTTTGCTGACCTTCACAGATTTCAGCCACAACACAATTCCTCTGATGGAGATCATTTTGCATCAAGAGGGAAAACAGGGCCAAGTGGAAGTATTGGACTGACTAAGAACTCACGTACATTGCATCACTATCGAACATCAACAGAACGAATTTTGCCACAATAGCTACCACACTTAGTGAAAGGTACACTCTCATCTAGCCAAACTGTCCTTTTCCGAGTTCCACATCCCTATGAACTTTAATGCATCAAAGCTTAATTCAGCATTGACAAACGCTCACATTTCTCACCTTTTTGGAGAGAATTGAAAGGAATAGCACACAACTTTTGAAGTTGAGACTGGACCACAATCACAGACTGCAGTCAGAAATCCAAGTGTCATTTTTTTGCCCTTGTAGCTGGAGGCCACTAATGTGCATTCAGGGCACTACTTCCTCTAACCTTTGCCTTGTCCCAGTTGAGCTAGATCATTCTGCATATATTTCTTCATAGGACTGGAACTAAAGTCCGTTAGACTTGAATAACTTGAACACAGGTTTAGCAGAAACATGAAAAAGGAAGGGTTCAAAGGAACACCGCAAATTCCCACTGCACCAGAGGATTGGTGAGGATCCAGAGTGACACATTGTGTCCAGTTTGTTAAAAAAAAAAAAAGAACAAGATCACTACAGTGACCATTTCCAAGACTGAGAGTCCAAAATTCACTGTATCAAATCTGTTCAACCCATCGCGAAGGATACTCCAAGAGAGCACCCCTTAAACGGTGGTCATTGATGGGTATGGTATGAGGATGAATATGACGCTTCACTTCGCATGTTATGAATCTGCATGCTGTCACAACGCGGTCGTAACATCGACCGCGTTGTGACAACGCATACCATTACTCCACAAGTTGCTACAACGACTTGCGGAGGGGGGCGCTGGATGTTGGAATAGTAAAATTTCCTCTTCCAACTCCAGTCTGTGCGGACTTTAGGGAAGGTGTTGGATTATGAATCCAACACCTTCTCCCCCCTCCGCAAGTCGTTGTAATGACTTGCGGAGTGATGGTATGCTTTGTCACAACGCGGTCGTTGTAACGACCGTGTTGTGACAGCATGCAGGCTCACGGATGCGGGGTGAAGGTGCTTCACCAGGAAAATATCTTATTCAGAATGTTTTCCAACGTAAATATTGATTCTTAAATATAAATGACAAAAATATGGTGCCATAGGACTTAAAACAGAAAATTCACATGAAATGGTACAATATTTTTTCAAACAATATTTTTGTTAGATGATATTTTTGACTACTCTATTCTGACACACAGTCATTACGGCCCCTTTATTTGAATCCAGGTATCGCCTTGTGGTTAGACTTTTATTTTGGGAAACCCTGCAGGAAATGGGAAGCACAGATTCCCATGTCTATTTCATATTTACAAGCGTTAATCCACAATCCTGGGTGAACTGATCCATGCTGCACTTATACTTCTGTATGCGGGACTAATTATTGACACAACCCCCATCAGTCGAAATAAGGCCTTCAGATTTAATCCAGTAGCAACACCAGCACCATTTGGGTTTTATGTCGAAGCTAGAAATGTGACTAGTGGCTGCCGAGCCATTGGTACTATTAGTGCTCCATTTGAGCTGGTGTCTTCAGGTGGGGCCCACCGGGACCAATTTTTGGGACCCGGACTATGACCCATAGAAATAGAGAGGCAGAAAAGGAAAAATACGCAGGAAGAGTAAGGCAGAAAGCAGTGACAGAGTGGAAAGCAGGGAGGAAAAAGAATCTGCATGAGTGAAATAAAGGGACAGGGAGTATATGGTGGTGGATGAATGAGGCATGAGTTGGAATCAAAACTAGTTAGCATTGGTATTTATTCAGCAATCCTGACATTCAGCAGCACCAGGGAGGTCTTCTAAGAAAATAGTTGGGAATCAGCACTTTGGGCCAGATGTACGACCTGCCAAATAGCGCCTCGCAAATTGCACTGCATTTGCGACTAGCAATTTGCAAGGCGCTATTTGGCATGTACAACAGTGTGTTTAACACTGTTTGAAATTTCCAACTTGGTAGCAAATGGCGAGGCTCATGAATATTAAAGAGCCTCTCGCAATTTATGAGACCATTGGGAATGACAGGCCCTCCCAGGGATGGTGGCCTTCTGGGCACAGCAGACCACCATGTCTGGGACTGTTTTTAAATGAAGCAGATTTTTTAAGAAATGCAGCCCCTTTTCCTTAAAGGAAAACGGGATGCATTAAAAAAAAAATGGAACGTTTTCGTTTCATTTTTTAGGGGCAGGCAGTGGTCCCTAAAACCACCACTGCTTGCCCTTGAAAAATAATATTGAATCTATTTGCAAAGGGGAAAGGGTCCAGTGGGCTCCCTTCCCATTTGCAAACTTTGTGACTGCAGTTGCGATTGCAAAACATTGGTACATATCTTTTGCAGTCGCTATCAGGAAGGGAACACCCTCTCCTAATAGCAAGTCGCAAAACAGTATTTTACGAGCCGCAATTTATTTGCGAGTCGCAAAATACTGTTTGTGTATTGCCCCGTGCTTTTCAGCATGCGCAAACGGGTCTAAGACCCATTTGTGCACACTTAAAAGCGCTGTACATCTGGCCCTTATTCTTTTACAAACTAAGCACACAGTGTCAATCACGATATTGTTGTAAATGAGACTTGGCTGTTCATTGCAGAATTTGTTATAACAATCCATGCCTACTTTCAGACAATAACTCTGTATATCTTCCAGGTGTAATGAGTCTGGTGTTATCCAAGACATTTAGGTTTTAATACAAATACATACCTTATACATAATTACTTACATGGCTTTAAGTCAGTCCTCTTCAGCCATTTTACTTTGTCTGTCTAGCTTGTTTACCTTTGGCCAAGAGATTGCAAGACATTATCTTTCACAAAACTCCTGAAAGTGTCAATGTATCTAAACAATGACCTTGTAAACACCTAAGGTGACATAAGTCTGATACAAGTGTCTTATTATTTCTGCCTCAATATTAAACAGCAAACGCTTAAAGCAAACGTGAGCTAAAGATGACACAAATGAGTAGGTGCATTTTAGAGAATTGGCACCTTTGTCTGCCTGGTCATTGGCATGTCTATCGCATGCCATTGTCTTACTAGGAACCTGTGAAGATGTCAAATCTTCAAGACAATGACATCATAACAACACCTAATACCTTGTTACCTATATTTAGAGGGGATATAATAACAATAACATAAAAAAGCCGTCTGAATGGACGTATTTGTTTACATTAAAGCGTCTTAAGATCAACATACTGATGTTCAGAGATTATGCCAGACATTCCCCAGATGCGATAAGATCATTGGCTGATACTATAAAAGCTTCTCGAAGTGGCGATTGAGTGTGAGAGAAGCTTCACCCATGGTGCAGATCCAGATGAGCACAGCAACAGATTCCTCCAGCAAGGCTCTCCGAGGCTCTGCGAAGCATTATGCTTTTGCTAAAGGGGCCATAAGTGTGTCCTCGCATAGACTCAATCTCCTCTCTCTTGTGCTCGACATAGCTGACAAGCTATTCCAAACAGACAACAAATCATGTTATTTTAGGTATGTGCACCACCTCTGAAACAAACTGAGGTTCATTATTTAATCATCTGCTAGAACTAGCATAGTGCTTAGAAATAGCACAGTGAGGGTGTTAAGGGCTACAAACTGTAAACGCAATTTGTCCATGTTTTTACTGTTATTGAAAAGATTAGCTGCTTTTAAGTCTTATATTCTGTGATGTTTCCAATATTGTGTGTGCTAGGTTTCAGAGTTATTAAATAACTATTTTAAAATAAATATGTTGAAGTGCATATTCCTTTTCGAGTAATCTTGAGTGTGTAAATCTTTACTGAACAATCATTTGGATTATGACTGCTCCCTGTTAGTAACCCAAAAGTATTGATGGCACATTAAATATGTATTGGGTGGGTTTCGGTGGGGCTAAAATAATGTGTCTTTCACATTGAATCGTTGGTGGACTGAACTAAGTTTAATTGTGTCACCCATGGGTGTGAAAACAACCCTTGTTAATGTAAGCCAAAGTCTTAGTTTCCATATCACATCTGTTTAGATTTCCATACTTAGGGACTCATTATGAGTGTCTTGCAATATCTCATGGTAATCGCAAACCTGGTAAATACTGATTTTGTAAAATGTGGTATTTACCAGGTGCTCAATAAAAGCACCATTCCAAGGTCCGGGGAATGGAAGATAATGCGTAATTAGATTAGGTTTCCCTTCTATCTAGAGACTTAAATTCACCATTTGTTGTGTATCACTGCACAATGTGTGCCATTTTAAACTTTGAGAAAATTGTGCTGGCATACATCCCTCCTCCCAAGCCTTATTACACCCCGGGGGCCCCATTCCCTGGGGATAAATGTCATAAAAAAGGGCCGGGCGCTTACGTGCCTCCCCCTCCTCAAGCCTTACTAGGCCCCATGCACCCATAACGCTGGGCTGAATTTTATTTTTGAGAGAAGGTTGGGGACAAATGACCCCATCCCTGACCCTCAATAGTCCCTAAGGACCCCATGCCCCAGGGATGAGGGGAGGGGCATGCGCCTGCCCCTCGCTGAGCCTTAATAGGCCCAGGACCCCATCCTTTGGGGCTGTAATGCATTCTTAACAGGAGGTAGGGGGTGCAGCCCCCCCGAGACCTTTTGAGCTCTGGGGTCCCCATCCCCGGGCCATAGGTAGGCGCCCCAGTGCCCACCCCCACAATATTAGTTGGGGCAGTGGGGGGAGCCACAGGGCTCTCATGGCCCAAGCCATCTCCCTATATATTGCGAGAGCCGGCGTTGCTCCCACTCAGAGCAAGCAGCGATTTGTGCTTGCTCTCTTTGGGCGGGAGTGTTGTCTGTTTCCCTTCCTGCAAGAGTGTGGGCGGGGAAACAAAAGTCTGCTCCATCCAGTGGGTGCATGTTAAAATCTCCCACAGGGTGAGAGCAGACTTGCTTCACTGCCAGGCTGCTGAAGGCAGGAAAGTCATATCTGCTACGTTCGGCTGAGAGATTTAAAAATGCTCCTTCCAGGCAGGCACAAACATGTTTCCCTGCCTGTGCAATTGGTCCTTGCTGCTAGGATGCTGATCTGCTCTGCCCTTGTCTTTGCAGCAGCAGCACACAGAGCCTGTAAATAGACCGGTCCGCTGGAGCAATCACCAAGAGTCAAGAATGGATGAGAACTGGATCTATTCTCCTTGTGGTGGTACGGGCAGCCTCTGCAGCACTACTGCTGTTTTTGATTTACCATTCCAAGATTACCATCTTGACCACTCGCAATGACAAATCCAACCGTCCACGTTGAGAAATCTTGGCGGGAGGTTGATTTTCCATGCTCGCGCTCATCAACATCAAGTTGGCGAGCACAAGCGAGGAAAATCCACCTCCCGGAGAGAATTTTCCACATACGCGATCGTCAACGTCAAGTTGGTGGGTGCATGCATGAAAAAAAAAACTCCCGGCAAGATTTCTCAATGCGGATGGTCGGATTTCTCATTGGGAGTGGTTGTGTATGCTTGTGACTGCTTGTGTTGCAAAACCGTCTGTTCGCATTGAGAAAGCTGCCACTTGAGTAAAAAATCTACTCCAGCTGCAGAAAGAAAGCAGCACCCACTTGCTCTGTGCATGGTGCCATTTGCAATGATTGGACAGTGCAGACAAACACTCGACACAGCAAATCACTGCAAACAGCATTTACCTAAAGCACTCTGCCACTGGCGGAGCTTCATGTAACGCGGCTCAGTTGTTTTGCACTTCTAGGAGTTCTGGGTACTCCGAAAACTTCCTCCAGGCTTACAAAATAGATTACAGATCATGCTGCAGTGAACCATGAATTAAGTTTTCACAAACTCTGCAATATGTGTAATGTTGTCGCTATCGATTCATCAGTCTACGACTTGAGCCTGAAAGGAAATTGTCAGCATTGAAGACTTTGTGCCTCCAAAAATGTTTCATGCTTAAGATATCACTGAGATGATGTCATGGACTGCAGCCTCAGGTTTACCTGGTCACTGTAGTTACTCATGACTGCAATGTGTGTGTGTAAAAGGAAGCAGGCAGCCAATGAGATTGTGGTGCAAACTGCTCCTATCACGTTTGAAAAGCCCGAGAAAGAAAATTCCTTCTCTTCGATATGACTTGTTTTACATTTTAAATAACTGATGTTGAACACACTAGATCACAGTTCATGTCATTACAGATGCACTCAATATGCGTGCAGGTCGCATAGGGACCTTAAATAAATGCTGTGTAGAGTTAAAAAATGCAGGGTCTTATACAACTGAGGGACCATCCAACGACTGGAAAGGGCTGTCTGTCTTTGCGGGTATGTTAAATAGAGATAGGTTGCTGTGACAATAACTAAAAGATGTTGCACAGTCTTCAACTAGTCAGAGTAGAAAGTTTAGAGAAAGAATATTTTTTCAAAGACTGGTGCTACCACAGTAAACGCCTCTGCTATATATAAGGGCAATGATTAAGCATGGGCGGAAAATCCGTTACGCTCGCGGATTTTGCGGATTTTCGGTAAATTCGCAATCCGCGAGATTCGCGAATCTCCCGCAAAATCCGCAAATCCGCGAGCAGCGGATTTTATGGCTTGCTCGCACTGTTCGCGTGAGTTCGCGGCTTCCCAGTACAACTTCGCGCCCCGCGAATAAGCGCTAAATTGCAGAAATACGATCTTAGAAAAACTGAAACTACTTACCAGGTTCAAAAGTTCAGGCTCATCATTAGTAGCCATTTCCTGTAGTGCTTCCTGAGGGGCCCCTCCAGAGTTCAGTTGCCTACTTGCAACTATTATGTGACCCTGCTCTGAACCTCAGAATAGTTACACATATGCCACAAAGGTCCTGAATTACAGCTAAGGGAGACAAGCAGGAGCCAGGCTGGAAGTTCAAATCCATTAATCAGCCCCTAATTCATTATTGTCAGTTGGGGCAGGGCAGGTGTTGTAACTAATTTTGCAACAATGAAAGCACTTAGCAAGTGCAAAAGATCACTAATCAGGAAGCACTAAGGAAGCAGGTGCCAGCTAAAAAAATATTCTGTGACACATTAATCAGCCCCAAATTAATTCAGGTCACTTGAGGCAGGGAAGGTGTGCTTTGCTTTGCCACAATAATGTACACTAACTGGACAACCAGAGGGTGCTGTGATGAAACAGAGGGTGGCATGAGTGGGCCAGAGGGTGGCATGAGTAGTCAGAGAGTGGCAGTGGTGACAGAGAGTGGCAGTGATGAAGAAGAGTGTCCCAAACAGGCTGGACACGTAGAAACAACAAGTTCGCAAAACTTGCGACCCGACAGGTAAGTTCGCGTTTGCGAAATTGTACAAAACCCTCGCGAACTGGCAGAAACCCACGCGAACACACAAAAAAAATCCGCAAATTCGCGAGAATTCGCGGATTTTGCGAATTGCGAGTTCGCAAATCCGCAAAATTCGCGAACGCGAGATTCGCAAAATTCGCCCATGCTTAGCAATGATGGTGTTACTCCAAAGCATAACAAACCCCTAAATCATAAAACAATATGCTGGAGCACTCCAGCAATTTGTTTAAATAGCACTGTTTGAGGATAAATAACTAGACAAGCCAGTCCATAAGTCCAAGGTCATGTAAAAAATGTTCGTCATCTTTGTTGTGCTTGCACGCTTCCAATCAAGTACATGATCATCACCAGTCACGTGTTTCATCCTCAATGGGACTTTTTCAAGGTGTGTGACTACAAACTGCATTTCTTATTTCTCTAACAACAATAGATTAAGTAAGACAAGCTAGGTGCCAGAGTTGAATTTCTTCTAGGTAATCTCTCCTGTGACCTATTGAACTGTTGAATTCTTCCTAATAACAAATGTAGTCATCCTCATCTTTTTATCAACAATATTTTCGAGCTTACAATAAAGTGGTGTTGCTCTTCAGTCATGTGCAACACTGGTGTAGAGATCCCTGATAAGCTCTATCCTGTCCTTCTCAAAAATGAAATGTGGGTCATGCAGGTATGCTGAAGGATACAAAACGTGATGGAAGGAATGCTTCAATTAATCTCAGTCACTAGTAATTCCTTGGGCCGCATCCCAGCCCATCATTATTTTGCACACCATGCCACCTCAATTTGGCAATTTGGGCTGGACTGTTCCCATTGGAACAAGGTCAAAAGTGATTTGCATACCACTAGGTCCATAATGAGGAGGCAGGGAGTGCAAAATATTAATGGACTTGGAGGCAGCCCCAAGCGATTACCAGGGGCTGAGATTAATTCAAGCATTCTATCCATCACTTCTTTGTATACTGTCGGTATGCAGAATATGTTAGTTGATTTGGATACAGTTGATTGAGGGTTCTGCCAAAAGCTAGAGGAATTGTTATCAACTGTAGATCCAGACAATGTGGAGAATGGAATCACCTCAAGAAGCAAGCTTTTGTCCAAGAAAGCGAAGATGCTTATAGGCTACTCAAGGGTTAAAGCAATGACGAGGTCTTTACAGGAACCAAAACACCCTAAGGTGTGAGTCCTCAAGAGAATGACAGACCCCTAAAGCGACATGGTCGTCCTTTGGAAGTTGGATACAAGGTTCCCAACTCTGCACAATCAGAGGTGAAAAAGAATAGAGAGGATTTTATCTCACATTGAATCGGCAAGCATGGAAGAAATTGTGACTTTGGACTGCAAGATGTGGCTGATGGCCCAAGCATCTGTTAAGTCAGGAGATCACACAAAGCATCATGTGATATTCATTGTTCATTGACTTTGATTTACTGGGAGCAGAGAGTAACAGGGCCCCCTGTAGCCACTGACTAACTCAGGGAACAAGACATTTGGTGATGGATAAACTCACAGAATATCCTGAGGCAATATCTCTCAGGTGAAGGATCATCCTGGGTGTGGACTTACCAATATACTGGATCTTTTCTCATATTGTTTCCCCAAGGGAAGTAATTTCAGAACTAGTCTCATGCCTCATGTCAATGTTCATGAGAATAATATGGGATGATCGGAGAGCTGTAGATACATCTTCCACATCTCAATACCACGAGCCAGTGAACCTGTCGATATGTTTTCCAAAACCCTCATGAGCATGAGGGCTGCTTTTAAATAGCAGCTGTAGAGGAAGTGGAAAAACCCCGCTCCCCCATATTAACAATATCCAATTGGACTTGCTCAAAGGTTCAACTAAGCGGAAAAAGTTTGGCACGTGCTTTGGAACAGCCCCTGCAGAAGCATTGGGATGTCCTCAACAATTTTGTTCTTGGTTTACAGTGAGGTGCCTCAGAAAAGAAAAGGGAAAAGCCTCCTTGAGCTTGTCTTTGGCTTCCCTGGGTGGAGTTCTCTCTTGTTACTTCATGTTTTGAAAGGGAACCAAATTTCACCCCCAAACGAAATCATAGACTATGTTCAATTCAAAAAGTGCTTTATTCGAGTATTACTCATAAAAGCAAGACAAACAAACATATAATTAAAAAACCAATTAAATTTACATACTCAGTCAGTCAAGCACATGCACATTTTAACAATTTAAAAAACAATGCACATTCTTTTTAAAAAAATTAAAAAACAATGACACGTCATATGTACTGGTGCAAAAATCATTACCGTCGGAAAAAAGAGACCAGAGGGGTGACATTCCTAATAACAATGTAAATATCCCCAGAAAATCATTACATTAAAAGAGAATTCATTACATTAAAAATCAACGTTCAAGCCAATGACACATTATATAAACAGAGAATAGACTAAAGCCTAGCAGTCTCTGGTCAACTAAAAAGAATTTACAGAGAATAAACATTAGTTTAGCAGTCTCTGGCTATTTACTAAACAATTACAGAGAATAGACAAATGTCTAGCAGTCTCTGATCGACTTGATGGCAGTATTTAACTTACCAACAGTCTTTGCCTTAAAACCCACGCCCTTCCCAGGTACTTAGCAATTGCAATATTGATCCATTCTTCAGTAGTAGATTTTACTATACGCAGTGCCACCATACTACTTTTTGTACCTAAATTCCTACACATAGGAGCCAACCAGGCTTGCCTTGGGGCAGAATATACTGGGCAACAAAACAAGAAATGGCCTAGGGTTTCTTTTCCTACCCCACAGGCTGGACATAGTACTACCCCCACTGATTTCCATTTAGCTGTTAAATTACGAAGGGGGAGCGAACCTACCCTCATTTGAAATAACAATTTCCTGTCCAGGGGGTTCATTATGTAGTCCCAATACTTTTCATATATGGGGAACATTTTAGCTTCTAGGTAGCCAGTGGTCATGGTCCCACTGTTGGTATTAAGCAAGCTCCTAGTAGCAACGTGTTCCCAGAATATGTCTTTTAAAACAGTCTTAGAGGGAAATAACGCCCCTGCAGGGTCTGTCCATAAGGCATGTTGTCCTAAATTAAACAGTGCAATCTTTAGTGTTTTAAACCTTCTGATTTTATTGTAATGGTCAGCTTTGATGACATCACAGAACCCTTTCGCGTAATGAGAGAGCTCTGGTGTAGTCCAAAGTCTACGCCAGAATAATATCGGGCGCAGTTTGGCCTTTTCCGTGAGTTCTCTTCTACCCAACTCGTAACGCAGGGGCAATAATGGGCTACTCTGTGGGGTACCCGTCAATGACCTCAGAAATTTATTTTCAGATAGTTGGAGTTCGTGGAGGTTTTCGTACCCCCATAACTCCGCACCATACAAAGCAGACCCAATTGCTTTTGCCTCATATATTATCAGGGGCGGTTTAATAGGTTTTGTCATTGACTTCCTATGCTCCTTAATTATAGTGCCGGATAGCTGCTTGTGCCTTAATGTAGCAATATTAAGGTGTTGCTGCCACTTATTGTCATTGGAGATCAGGATCCCCAAATAGGTGAAGGATTTTACAACTTCAAGAATGCGGCCACTCATGGTGATATTTGATTTAAAATTTCTATGTGGGTTAAAAGCCATGAGTTTTGTCTTGGACGCATTCACCTCAAGACCGTGGTCGATACAGAACTCATCAAATATTGCCAATGCTTTTTGTAAACCACTGGGGGTTTTCGATAAAATTAAAGTGTCATCGGCGAACATTAAAATGGGGACTTTCTCCCCAGCGAGAGAAGGGGCATCCACAGCCCGAGATTGCATGCGGGAAACGACACCATTAATAAAAAGGGTAAACAGGGTGGGGGCCATTGAACATCCTTGCCGAACCCCGCGCTCAACAGGGAATTCGGCAGTGTCGTTCCCATATCCTCCCCATCGTATTTTGGCATAGTTGCCCTCATGCAGTCGCATAATTAAAATCAACAGATCCTCGGGGACCCCTAGTGTCTCAAGCACTTCCCACAGTTTCGCCCTTGGTACCAGGTCGAAGGCAGCCCGCAGATCAACAAATGCTGCATACAGGCTGCCTCCGCCTAGCTTGTATGTATAACTCGCCACTCTGACATGAACCACAAGATCAGACAGGCCATTAATTCAAGTTGGCATATTTTGAATGTGGAAAAGGATAAACCACACCTGACCCGACCGATTTTTGCCTTCAAAAAAAACCCCAACCTAAAGAACCATCTGGTCAGGGGTAAACTCAAGGAAACACTGGAAAACAATCAAACATCCTTGACCGGACTTGAACCCATATATGGAAACCATAAATGTGGGACCTGCCACATTTGTCCACAAGCTATTGTGGGAGAGACAGTTAGCACCAACAACCGCACGATATCTGTGCGACGGAATGTAACTATGACAAACTGTCGCACGAGTAATATCGTATATCTAATTCTGTGCCCATGCAACCTCCCATACGTTGGGGAGACGGGCAGAGAATGTAGAGCGCGAATAGGGGAACACAAATCGAATATCAGGAATGAAAAAACCACTGCTCCCTTGGTCACTCACTGGCTTGAAAAAGAGCACAGAGAGCATGATCTTCGCTGGTTCATCCTAGAAAAAATAAGAGCGAACCCAGGCACTGACCCTACAGGTCTAAGAAAAAAACGGGAGGTGTTCTGGATCTTCTACCTGGACACTGTAAACAGAGGACTCAACGAAGAATGCCCCTGGCATCAAGCTTTTTTGTAAAACACGAACATGTTCCAGCAAAGAAACACTTTTTTTAAACAGGAAAAAACTGCAGATAATTATGAAGTAACTGGTCAGTTTTGGATAATTAACTTAAAAGCCCAGTAGGGAATATTAGTAGAATACAATACTTAGAATTACAGCACAAGGATTGGCCTGCCTTGCTAAGAGCAATAATTAAGTGACCTGCCAAATAGGTCCAATATTTACATCTGTAGTGCCAGTAATGTTAATCTGATCTGGGTGGCAGACACGCTCCAACCTTTTTAACAATGGGCTTAAATCTAACAATATATCATTTTTATAGGCTGAATATGATTACACACATCTATCCGTATAAAATATATACAAATGAAATAATATAATCAATATCCAAGGATAAATATGATTACATCCAGCCGTGTAGAACAAATGTAAATGTAATTATATAACCCTTCCTAAAGACGGCGACTACAGCAGTATAATATCAGCCACAGAGTCATTCCCCGTTCAAAGATGGCCGCTACGGAATTACTGACTACCATTTGGTCCGTCTTTTATCTTACTGCCTGTGAGCAGCTGATCGGTGACTTGTTTGGCGCGATATTTGGCTATTTAAAGCCTAATAGGCTCTGTGCCTTCGCGAGTCCTGCCCTCCCGTGATGATAGGTCGACTTGGCTAGTCGACGGAACCCCATCTATGGATGCCGTGTCAGGAACACAGAGTGAGTACGCTGTGCTGAAAATCCCCCTCTCCTGCTAAAATAATATGCGTTAAGAGGTTATTTCATCCTGCCTTTCTTCACTCTAGGCAGCTCCTCTTAAAAGACCTGCAAACTAAGTGCGCCTGCAATAGAACCCCGCCGAGGGACGTTTTGCTAGGGATGCCGAGTAAGTGTTTTTTACCGATGTTCCCGTTTTTCACAGTAACACGCGCGCAGAGGCTTTCCTGACTCTGTCCCCTGTCTTACTTTTAAACACTAGGCAGCGCCGCCCAAAAACTCATTTACTAAGTGCACTATCGAGCCATATCTTGACGAAGGGTCGGTCCAGCCAACCACCGACGGAACTTGAGCTACGGACTGTGTGTCCTTCCAGCCAAGTAAGTGTGAGTTGCCGAGAGTTTGATCTCCTAAATAAAATGTGCTAGCAAGTCTTATTTACTCGACTGCCTTCCTCTATTAGGCAGGTATATGTCAGCTACGTTGGAGGACCCAGATACCTCAGAATTGCCGCCTCTGAATCGTTGTTCACGGTGGGTACTAACTATAAACAATTATACCCCTTTTACTAAATGAACAATGGCCATTATGTATATTCATAATATCTTCCTACTTTAGGGATGCCTGCGTGATATCTCTGAAAAACTATTTAAGTATAACAGTCCCCAGCTCATCCTCCCTCTATAAACCTCTGCGCAGTGGAATTCTGCCCTGGATAAATAAATTTGAAAACTCAGGTAATGGAACTATAAGCTTATTGACAGTTTGGTCGAAATAATGCAATAAGGATAATATATAAAAAGAAACTATTTATCATCTAATAGATCCCTGCTTTGCTGGAAAATAAACAATCTATGCGCCCTTTGCCTTGAGGAATTCCCTATAGACCTCTTCAAGTAACTTTCTATTTTAAAAAAAACCCAGACCGTGCTGTGAGCCTTTTCACTGTTTCTCCACTAGAAACCACCTATAGACAAATCATGTGTGTTCTGCGCTTTTATATCTAGCCATACTTTGTGCTATAACATCTAGTTAAAATAATCAGACACCAGCCTATATAATTATTGGTTGCAGTTACCTGTTTTTCTTAAATGTGTATTTACCTGTACGGGAGCCTAAGGGCCAAGAAACAACTAAGGTTTGGCCTCTAAACAAAACTTCATACCCTGTGACTACCAATCTGATGTTAAATGACCCCTCTTTTGTGTATGGTCAACAAGTGTTCGTGAATGAATGTCTTGTATAATGGGAATAAATGTGAGATAAGAATGATGGTAAAAGGTTTAAAAGTTCTCTCTTGGTTACTTAGCCTAGGTTATCTAATTGCCTCTTACAGACTCCACCGGTTGGGAGTCTGACTTAGGGAGTGGCCCTAGTTCTGTTTGGTACTGCATACTGTTACAATGGTTACATAGAACCATCAGATTAAAAATGACAATTATGTCCGCTGATTTTATCAATGTCTTGGAAAAGAAGAATGTATTTGAATGAGATATGCCTTGATTAACCCAATTGTTACATAGATAAATACTAAGGCATTGTGTTTTATTTTTAGATTACTATCCTGTTTCCTCCCAGTCAACATCTCCCAGCCCTGACGAAGGTGTGGCCCACTTGGCCATCCACCGAAACGCGCGTTGGCTCGTGGCTCCAGAAATACGGCATACTATGTAGTACCAATTAGATGCCGTGTTAAAATCAATTGTCTGGAACAAAATTCTGCTCTATGCCACATATCTACCATCCTTATGTGGCTTACAACAGAACCATTTGTATGTATTGAAGAATGAAAGTGGAATGTCTGAACTCTAGGTAGGATTAGGTTTTTGTAAAAATTGAAAGAATGATAGTTTGATTGTAGTATGAAATGTTGCTGGGTAGGTTTAAAAGAAGAATGTAATTTTGTTACTTTTATCTTTCTTCTGGATTGACTATATGTATTGTGCTATATCTGTATGACAATTATGTGTTATAGATGTATATAAATGTTTTTTTACACTAAAATAAAAGTACTTATATATTTGCTAAATACTTTCTCGTGCAAATACTTAAATCAAGTTTATCTTGTAATGTGCAGTACCAACTTTTAGGCTTATCACCCCACATACATTGGGATCCCAGATTTGGGACCACATCATCAACTGGCGGGGTACGTTCTTCCTTCTTTTGTTCTGCCTCCGCCTAGCACCAAGGTCTTCCACTGTATCAGTTAGAAACGGAAGACTTGATCCACAGTGCTGGTTGCCCTGCGAAATCCGGCTTGAAAGGGGGATAAAATGTTGTGTTCATCAACCCAATCGAGCAACCTATTAACAATTACTCGCCCCACTATTTTCTGGATGGTGTCTATTAAACTAATGGGGCGATAATTACCGGGCTGTGCCCGATCTCCTTTCTTATATATAGGGATGATTACAGCACCTCTCCAGGTCACCGGAATGTCAGCCCCCCTGCTAATCAAATTTATCAACAGATAGATATATTTGCACCATCTATCAGTGTCATTCAGGAAAACGTCTGCCGGCACCCCGTCAATACCAGGAGCCCGCCCACTTTGAACAGTTTTTAGGGCAGTGACTATTTCATTCTTAGTGAAGATGTCATCCTCAGTTGGTAAACAGTACATGCACCTTCTATCCACTGCCTGATCTCTAGAAGCATACTGTTCGCTAAAAAACTTAACCCAATCATCCTGAGGGACATTATTAGTGCTTGCTTCTTCTATCCTGTCGTGTCCCCATTTGACTATATGCCAGAATAACCTGGAGTCCTTACGATCACTTGCATTTTTTAGATTGTTCCAGTGTACCTCATCCCAATCTTTTTTTGCTGTTGCTATACACTGTTTGTAGTGCTTCCTGGCAGATCTAATTGCCTCTAAATTCTTGTTTTTAATAGCGTCACCCAAGGAGATTCTTGCCAGCCTACATTCATGATTGTACCATCGTGCTGGTCTGTGGACATGGGTCTTTTTATTTGCCGGTTTCAGAAAATGGCCTTTGATTTCATTAAAGAGTACTTCATGGACCTTGGTGACAGTATTTTTACTAGGAAGAGGCCCAGTTTCACCTTCAAGGGCCATGATAGCCTTATCCGTTGCCATGCTTATTTTTTCCAGAACCAGCTGATCTGT
The DNA here is from genome assembly GCF_964263255.1 of Lissotriton vulgaris. Taxonomy (NCBI): domain Eukaryota; kingdom Metazoa; phylum Chordata; class Amphibia; order Caudata; family Salamandridae; genus Lissotriton; species Lissotriton vulgaris. The sequence goes on from NW_028249459.1 coordinate 520,617, forward strand.
TTTAACACTAGTCCACCTCAGCCTGCGTAAATCATTTGTAGGTACAATCAGCGGGGGTAAGGGATCAATATAAGTACTAGGGGCAATTACATCAGACAGCCACCATTTATGGAGAACGCAAAGAGGATTGTGGTCACTCTCAAGCCTTTCCTTAACCTCCATATCAATAATGGATGACCATAGGGTCATACTGCATATAACATAGTCGATACGACTCTTAGATCTTCCATTATCAAAAGTCATGGCTGATACTCTGTCTGACTTAGTACGACCATTCAGGGCCCTTAACCCGTGTTCAAGGCACATAGCATTCAGGCTTAGAATATCCTCGGTCCAGCGAGTTATTGGGGATAAGTCAAGTGCAGGGATTTCCCAAATCTTGGCTTCCTCCGCACCTAAAAAAGCCTCACCGGTATCAAGGGGTTCAAAAGTACGGTTTAGGTCTCCTGCCAATAAGATGTTATTCCCAGAAGAGTGAATATCTAGGTAACTGTACAGAGACGATAGAACCGCTGATTTACCAGCATTTCCCCCTCTAGCATATAAATTATAGATGTCAATGGAGGTGGAAGAGTCCCTCTCGAGTCTAATGAGCTGGATATCTTTGTGATTTAGCTCTAGATTTTTTACTAAGATCTTCAGGGACTGACGGACCCATATAGTGAGACCTCCCATTGGTCTCCCTTTGGGACCTTTGATAGCTGGTACATAATAATTAAAATACCCCAAAGCAAAAACAGGATCACAGGCCCATGTTTCTTGAAAAATGCAAATGTCATACTTGCTAACGAATTCAAACCATTCTCCACAGTCCATTTTGGAACATAGCCCTGCTACGTTCCAAGATAGAAGGTTCCCAAAGGCATGCTCCACACATATTTCAGAACTGTGATCAGGCCCATTCAAATTTACATCCACATTGACATTGTCTTCTACTATTGAATATGTTAATCCTACCGAAACATCTGGATTACCTAACTCATTTTGTGAGGCCATAACTTTATATTGCCCCCCTATTGCACACATGGCTGGGGGTATTTGCAGCTGAGGCATACAATTAGTTATTTGTCAATCGCAAGCATCTAGATTGGAAAGAACAGAAAATCTGTTTTCCAATCCTAGACTCCACTCAACGGAACCAAAATTCTTACTACCCCTTTTGGTTACAACGTTCCATTTTGTTCTTAGGGTACTTGGATTGGGGCCTCTGCCTTTCCGTGGGTAAAAGAAGTCAAGAGTCAATGGTACAATAGAAGTAGAACGTCTCTGTGGTGGAAAAATGTTAGGCAGAATGTTTGGTAATACATCAGGGTCAGAGAGGTTAAGCACAACGCAATCACCCTTGAACTTTTTTTCCCTGTTCCCAATCCACTCCACTCTTCTTGCATTTACCAGTTCCTCGGCCAGTTGCTGTTTCACCCATGGAGATATGGCCATGTTGTTGGTTAGCCAAGATAGAGATTTGTTTAGAAGCGATGCTGTTGTTTCAACTTCACCGGAAGCCAGAGGGGGCACGTTTGCTAATACAAGAACTAATGGCGAGGCTTCCACCACCAGCTCAAAAGACCCTTTCGAGGTATTAGGTTCACCAATAAGATGAACGGAGGGTGCAGCACCAGAGCTATTTTCCGTTAGGTTTATCAGAGGAGCCACTGGGGGGTTTTGGGCAACGGAGGGTGGCGATTTAAGTGCTAGAATGTCATTAACCAAGGGTTGTGCATTGGATGTGATGACTTCCGGAAGTTTCCCCACTTCACCCAGAGTTTTACCAAGGAGACCTTCCAATTTAGTCACCTCAGCGGATAACTTGTCAATTTTGCTTATCAAAGGTTTGACTATCCCTTTGATTTTTATGTCCATCAGAGTGCAAAATTTCTGAAATTGAATATTAGAGAAGGTCACATATGTTTCCCCCAGAGAATCATCCTCCTCTTCATCAGAGATTTTCCTTGGTGGTGTTGCAGTTTTGTTTTTAGCTGACCTTAACCCCAGCCGTTTTTGAATAGCTTTTCTTTTAGCCCCTGTAACCCTCGGTGCTGGAATTGGAGCAGTGGAAGGGGTAATGGGCTCACAGATCATAGGGCTCAAAGTCACTACATCATTATCGCTATTGTCTTCAGTGCTGGCCACTATGCCACTGGGTTGAATGATAACAGTGTCCTGTGTGGAAGCATGTGCTGCTCCAGAGAGGCTAGTATTTATCAGGTCAAAAGGGTCCTCTGTCTCTTTGTCTACTCATGGGGATTGTGTAGATGAGTCCAGACCCAATGAGGACCTTCTATCGCTATTGATTTTCGCCACTACCTGGACTAAGTAGTTCTCCATGGTGTTAGTTGCAGGTGTTAACTTTTTACCAGGCATACCAGGCATGTGTACAGATGGCTTTGAATCGATAACAAGACGTAAAGCTTGGATGATTAAATAAAGTTTTACCTGGCAGTCGATGGATTAGCAGGTCAATGATCGACAGTTGGCCTGTAGATGTTTGGGCAGAGTTCCTGGCCCAACCCAACCTTGTCCGACCTCGGACGGCCTCAGACGGCCCGCCCTTTGCCCGGGCTTCGCCCCGGGCGTCCCGCTCGCGTCCCGCGTAGCTGGCCCTTCGGCGCTTTTGTGCGCCTCCCCTGGCGCCCTCGCGGTGTCACAACGCGCGCCGCCGCGTAGGCTGCCGGGAATCGTAGTCCCGGAGCGGCGGCGCGACCAGACTGCAGAGAAAGTGACTCTCGGCGGTGGCGGCGTGGGCTGAGTGTCCTGGCGTGCTGCGGCGTGAAGCAGGTAAGTTTTCAGGTTTCCCGAGGCTCCGCCGGCCCTTCGGCGCTTTTGTGCGCCTGCCCTGGTGCCCTCGCGGTGTCACAACGCGCGCCGCCGCGTAGGCTGCCGGGAATCGTAGTCCCGGAGCGGCGGCGCGACCAGACTGCAGAGAAAGTGACTCTCGGCGGTGGCGGCGTGGGCTGAGTGTCCTGGCGTGCTGCGGCGTGAAGCAGGTAAGTTTTCAGGTTTCCCGAGGCTCCGCCGGCCCTTCGGCGCTTTTGTGCGCCTCCCCTGGTGCCCTCGCGGTGTCACAACGCGCGCCGCCGCGTAGGCTGCCGGGAATCGTAGTCCCGGAGCGGCGGCGCGACCAGACTGCAGAGAAAGTGACTCTCGGCGGTGGCGGCGTGGGCTGAGTGTCCTGGCATGCTGCGGCGTGAAGCAGGTAAGTTTTCAGGTTTCCCTTTAGACTATGTGCTCAGACCATCATTGTCTAACTTGTTGGAAGTTGTTTCTTTAAAAACTTAACTCATCTAAGAAACAGAAACGTTCCCTATTGTCCAGGCAAAGTTTGGCCTTCACTTTCCAGCCACACACAAACCACCCTGCATTGTCTCCAAGTTCTATTCCTTTTTCCTTAAAGGACATCCTATGATCAGGCATTAGGGAAACATCTTCCTTCACTGGTCACCTACTACAACTTGAACGATGCAAGTGAACACTGATCGACTCAGATTCAGATTCAAATACTTTATTCGGTTAAAAAGCAAAAAATAACCATAAAAGTAGCATGAAAAGGTACAATTTACAAAGGGGCCAAGTAGTCATTATATAAAATCACACAGAAGAAAAAGCACCAAAATGAAGTACATATATACAACATAGAAGTTAATTCATTTGAATCGATTTACGACACTTAAAAACTGATTTAAAAAATTCAGCAAGTGAGGCTACCATAAAAACAGTTTCCATTTTCTGGCACTCTAAAAACGCTAAGCGACATCTGTATACATTTAAATCTTTAAGAATAGGGATGATAAGTTTCTTTCGGAAAAAAGTATAAAATTTACAAAAAAATAAAATATGTATATCAGATTGTGGGGACACATCATCACATGGACAAAAACATAGATCTTTCGACCAACAATTCATCACAGGAAAGGATAATAACCTAAAAACAATGTTAAGTCTAAACCGGGTTAAAAGAAAACGTTCATGGTTGGACATATACAATGATAAATATGGCTGTAATTTCTCTCCACATAAAATATCCTGATGGGCAGAAACAGTCTTTTTTCTCGTCTCCTCTAAATATCTTTTGTCCCTGAGATGGGCAATACATACATTTTTCAGGTCTCTTCTTGATATGTATGCCATTGATAGCGGATCCTCGAAGTATTGGGGACAACTTAATTCTTCGAGGAAGTTTCTGACATAGCATATCCATTTGGAATCATTAATATTGTCCAATGCTAAAATGTCCTTTAAAATGGCCCGGTTAACCACACATTCGTCATTTGTCCAAACCCTGTGCCAAAGAAGGATTGGCTGAATCTTAATCGTATCAGTAACATAAAGCACTCCCAATTCAGCGTGGCATACCATAGTCGCAGTACTTTCAGGCACGGACAAGATGTGACGTAAAAACTTGTTTTCCATAGTTTGAATTGAACTAATATTTGAGTAACCCCACAAACCTGATCCATAAGTAGCTACGGCTAAACAAGTCGCCTTATAAATAGTTAAAATTTCCTTTATGGGTTTTTTTCCTAATGTTTTCATAAAACATTGTAAGGCCATGATAGTTTTGGAAAATAACAGAGATCTAGCATAAATTGCAGAAGTCCATGAGCCGCTTTCATGAAACAAAATTCCCAGATATGGGAAGGTGGAGGTCTTTTCTAGGGGATTGGAATTTATAAAAATTGGCTTCAGATGCTTGCTTGTTCTTGACCCACAATACATAGACAAGGTTTTGGAGCAATTCATTTTCAAGTCTAAGCCAAGCATGAAACTATTAAAAGCTGTAACCAAAGTTTGTAATGCCATTGGGGTGTGTGCCATCAGAACAGCATCGTCAGCATACATCAGGGCAGGGACAGGCCTCCCACCCACCATGGGCATGTCCCTACCCTCCTGCACGAGGCAGTTCTCCAAACCATTTATGTATAACAAAAATAGAAAGGGGGCTAGAACGCACCCTTGGCGTACACCCCGACCAATCCCAAATTGTCTACTGCATTCTCCATCCTTCCCATGTCGGACACTTGCAGTGGCCCCCGAATATAGATCTCTCAAGAGGCATATAATAGCATTGTCTACCCCCAGTTCGGCCATAATCGCCCACAATTTACTGTGTGACACACAGTCAAAAGCTGACGATAAGTCAACAAAAGTGAGGTATAGACGTTGTTTTTTAACCCTTATATACTTCTGTTGCAAGATAAACAGATTCAATCCTTGCTCTATAGTCCCTAAACCCCTTTGGAACCCAAATTGAAAATCACTTAACACCCCATTGTCTTCTGCCCAGCTTTACAACTTAGCTAAAACCACTCTCCCCAGAATTTTTATAGAAGAGTCCAATAAAGAAATTGGCCTGTAGCACGTGCAATTCTGCCTGTCACCTTTCTTGAAGATTGGGACTATCATCGATGTAAACCAAGTAGGAATTAGACCTTTTGCCAAAGCAACATTAAAAAGCTGGACTAGCAATGGCCCCCATAATTCGGTGTTGGCCTTATAGAGGTCTGCTGGTATACCATCTGGTCCAGCCGCCTTACCCCCCTTAGTTGTCTTTAAGCTCGTAAGAACTTCAGGAAGGGTTACAACCAAGACTTTAGATGTATCTAAATTTGACATCGTAGGGTCCTGGCCTGTATCAAGGACTGGTTCCACAACCCTATAGAGGGAGGAAAAGTGAGCCACCCACTCATCTTCTGGAACGGCGATTTCCATGCGTGCCTTTTTTTCATATAGGAGGGGGGTGTTAATAACCCTCCAAAAAGCAGCAGGATCCTTTGATTGTGACGCTGCACATAATTCGTCCCAAGCCTCCCTTTTTATCGAGATCTTCCTGTCCTTCAGTACTATGTCATAGTCCCTCCTCAAGTTTCTAATTAGGGTTACATCCCGTGGTCTTTTATGAATTGCATGTCTGAGCTTTGTTAAGGCTTTAGTGCACTTCTTGTCAAACCATTTCCTATTAGACTTTAGGGAGTTTTTCCTTGCAACCCACAACGCCTCCTTAATTGTGGTCGAGATGATATTAAAATGGGTTAAGATTTCATTACTCTCGGCATGTTCATTCAAACAGATCAAAAAGCTACTCATACACTTATTCAGTAGTTTGGACAAAAAATCAACCGGGACCACTCTACTCCATTTAAGGCTATAACCATTTTGGGTACCTAGCTTCACATCCTGCACCATATGCTTAGAACCTGCTATATGATCGGGTGCAGCAAATAGGTTCTCCATTTTTACTACCTGTGGGTAGTGGTCACTCAATGGTAAGTCCATAATACTGGAGCTAAACAATCTACCCGCAGAGCTATGTGTACACAAACTAAAATCAATAATAGACGAAGCCCCCCGCCCCACAAAAGTTGGAACAAATGGCATTGTGTGGTGGGCTAACTCATTTGTAAACCCAAAATCAAAATTAAAAATCATCTCATTTAGTGAGTCCCCTAATAGGGTATGTTCAAAATGCGTCAGGTTAATATCCTGTTCCAACATCAGGCCGCAAATACCCTTCTGACCCTTTTTACACAGAGTACAATTAAAATCACCCCCCCATAGTACCATGACTTCACCCCTTTTTTGTATCAAATTCATGCTGTATGTCTGCAGTTATAGTGACAAGTACATCCTTAATCATGCTGCTTAAACAGTTATTATAAAAATTAAAGAGAACAATCTTTGGACCCTTCCTTGTGTCTATCACTATTTTCTGGTAGTAACTGGATCCAGGGGAAAAGGAGATCTTATCATAAACTAGCAGGTTAGATATATACACAGTCAATCCTCCCTTGGGTCTTCCGTGTGCGCCCCCCACCGCAGGGGTAAAATAAGTTTTATAGCCATTGAGGTGTATCGGTGCGGTGGCCCAAGTTTCTTGTAAAGCTAGTATGCCCACGTCAGTAATGACATCATCCCAGGATGGATTGGAAATTTTCTGTTTTAAACCTGCCACATTCCAAAAGACCACCTTGCAATATTCTTCTATGGGTAAAGCTACTGCAATAACCCCCGCTTGTCTACCCTGACTCCCTTGTGTAATCACGTCCACCACTCGAATTTCAAGTGTCTCCTCACACCCCAAGGGTTTATCAACCCCAAGTCTACAGGTTTGGTTGTCTTAAAGACCTCTTCTTTTATCCTGGGGAGTCAATCCACCGCTTCCAAGCAATCAAACCGGTTATAACACGGAAAGATCGGAGGAAATTGCAGATTGCCAAACCATCCTGGGTCATAACTTTGTGGATGGAAGTAAGGAGGCCTCCCTCTATGTTTCACTACATTCCAACCATCCTCATTCCTCCCTCCCCATTGTGTGTTATAATGGTTGCTGTCAAAAACCTGACCATTATTACCTCCTTGGTGTCGGTTGTCCCTAGTCCAACTCCACCTATTATCCGGTGTTCACCCTCAGGGTAAAAATAGGATAGTGCCCTTGCCACAATTTCTTGGGGGCCTCGTTGTAATATATTCAGCAGTGCGTGGGTTCTCAAAAGTTATCACCACATGTCCCCTTTTTTTATTATACCCAATCCATGGAGCCCTTTCAACCATCAGAATATTACTTCTGATAGCTGGCGGGAGAGGGTAGTTATCATTCAGCCAGTGGATAATTTTATTTACAAGTCCCCCATTATTTTCGTTTGATTTTGCATCTAGTTGAGGGACTCCAGTAAGAACCACAACATACGGTGCAGCTTTTGGGGGTAAGTGTATATTTCTACGCACCTCCCTTTTTTCTGGGTTGTCTTTGTCCTGTTGTGGTTTAGGAGTTTGTGGGACTGACACTACTTTATCAGTTGGGGCGGGAGTTTTAAGTGTTGGTATAGTTTTTGGTGGTTGATTAGTGGTAGGGACACTTTTAGCAGCTACGGGTGGCTTGTTCGTTATGGTTTTTAATTGTGGAACTTTATTATTCAGGTTGAAGCTAGGGGCACTTATATCTTTATGTATATTTTTCAGTATTGTTTCCAAACAGCGTAACCTAACCTCGATGGGTTCGAGAAGAATTTTTAGCATCTCAAAGATGTTATTATTAACCATGCTCAGGCTACTACTGTCCTCGCTACCTCTAACTTGGTTCTTTACTACACCACTTAGTTCCAGAATTTCCTCCAAGCTGCTATCTAAAACAGTTTTGTCAGGGAGACTTAATGGTAGGCCGACGTTGGACTGGTGCCCTCCCCTAGAGTCATTAGAATGAGCAACTGGATTGCTGGTCACATTCAAGGGCGCTGGATCTAAATTGGTTGAATCTTGATTCTTGCTAGTATGGGCTTTTTTTCCTTTGCGAATGGTGGTTTTAATGGTCTTTTGTTTATTAGTCTTCTGTTTGGGAATTGCCCCCTCTTTCATACCCCTTTGATTTAAAGTGCTAGCTATGGATAGGTTTTCAGTCTTGTTTTCAGCTGGGCCGCTATCCACTAGCAAAGAGATATTAGGGGTTGCCTCCAGGCCTTCCTGGGAACCTAGAGCGTTATCACCCCCCTCCTTGTGTACCATTGCAAGGGTGTTCAGGACAGGTACACTATTAGGAGTGCAAGCTTGCGCAATAGGACCTAAAGAGGAACGCCTAGCCATGGCTAAATCTTGAGACACCCTTCTGTCCATGAGTATAATCCCTTCATCAATTAAGGCATGGGTGCGAACGATAAAGTCATCAAGGGTACCCGTCAGCTTCTTTACTCCTGCAGCTGCCATGCTTCTGGTCTCTGGGCAATTCAGGACAGACCCTATAAATACCCAACAGTAAAGCAGAAGAAAGTATAGGCAAATAACACTGCCAATCTCGAAATGTCAATAACCTAATGGCTCACAGTAGCAAGTAACATGGATGGTTAGCCAACTTACAGTTCTGATGTCCCACTATCCATGAGCTGGTAGAAGTCAGACAGGGTTTCTGGCCCAGGCCCACTGATCGACTCTTCGCAATGATGTATATTGTATATTTCATGCCTACCTGCTCAAGTAACTGTTAAAATGAAAAATATTTTAAATATGTGAATTTCTATCTCTGTTTTCTTTTTAGATTCAGTGTTAACCACATCTCAATTTCCACGTTCCACCATTATTGTTGTTATAAAATGCTTCTGATCGAAACGCTAACTAAATAAGTGAATTTGGATGCAGATATGGTCCAATGAATGTATTGCTGCTTCGAAGATGACTGCTCTCTCTCCCAGATCACCTTCAAGGAGCTCAAATCAATGGTTTGTCAGAGGGCCTGCAGCTCCATTTCACACTGTTATGCAGGCCGCAGAGAGAATGCTCAGGCAGCTCTCCGCACTCTTCTTCTTGTCACCGGGACCGACAAGTTGATGTACACATGACATTGAGTCTGGTGGCAGCATGCCTGTCGCATCTGAGAAGCATCAGCTGTCAGATGAGGTCTGCAGAAGCAGCAAGGCTGAGATTAATATTTCTGGCCCTCAGCTCCATGGCTCAGGGAGCTAAATCTTGTTCCAGAGGACCGTGGTGAACTGCAGGTCACAAGTTGAAATCCCATCAAATCCATCGCTGTCCTTCATTCGTCTGAGGTTAATATATTGAGTAGCATTAAATGAAGTAACTGTGACACCAGCCATGTCAGTGTGATGAAACAGCGAACATTGGGTTAGCAATCACAGAACAAAATATGTTATAACTATCAAGGCCTCAAAGAATCTGCTGTCGAGCTAGTCAAACCGGCAATGGAAGGAGAGTCAGCTGATGAGACAGCCTGAAAGGGCCACAGGTGGATCAATGCTTTCATGACCGGGAGCACAAGTCCCTTCACATGTTATGACTGTTCATTTCCAGGGCATGTTCAGTTTGACAAGTAACTGCTGGAAAATGTCCCAGTGAGGCCAGAAACAGGTCACCCTTGACAATCCACGGAGGGCTTAAAATACAGGATCGAACCCATGGATTAACAAAAAAATTCTTGTCACGTAGTAAAGACTGGCAAATAAATTGTCTCTCCAGGCAATAAATTGAGAGCCAGCCAAGTTTCTGGCCACATGCGGATCTTTTTGGACTCGAGAGACTAGAAGAATGTGAAAGGGGTACGTGAGTTAATTGAAGTTGCTTTACTTACAGAACTATCACTCCAATGAACTAAGAGACAAGTTGCAAAAAGTGGCTGCAAATTGCTCATCAACTTTTTGCGACCTGTCTCTGATTTTGTGATGGGACATATGTACTAATAGGTCGCACCATAAAAGCTGCAGCTGCAGATCAGTGTCGCAAAAAGACCTGCCTAATGATTATTAATTAGGCAGACAGAAAACACAGGGTAGGCGAATGGCCAGAATAAAAGAGACCAGTGTCTGCATTTTCGTACGTATTTACTTTTAAAACAGCCTATCTTCTGCAAAGAAACAGGTGCTTCCTTAAAAAAAAATAAGATGACCAGTTGAGAAAACTTCAGGGGAGTTGGACCACTGTTTACACCCTGGTGCTGCCGACGCAATTCACAAGGGGAAGCCCTTATGTGAATCAGTTATTATCTCCTTTGAGGTGCTGGTAACAGATCAGTGGTTTGCAGCAATAATTGCCGTCGCAGCCCATTGATTGACATCCATTATGTCTAAATAAATAAAAAATGTATCCCCAATTGAGACTTCCTTGAGCCTTCATGAATAGATGCAGGAACTTTCATGAAAAGATGCAGGGGCGTGTAGTGAGGTGGCCCCTTACTCGTTTTTGGTGATATCAGTGTGCAAGTTAGTCCCTGAGTTTAGAGGGTAGAGGGAGTTTTATTCCGTAAGTAAATGTGCACATTTCCTTCGGCCTGACTGTAAAACGCACAACATTTTTCCAGTGTTCTAATCTACACCAGGCACGCTATGTGTGCAATTGACTATTTTTATTAGCCTTATAATGCAAACATTTTTTTAAAAACAGCATCAAATAATACACCTACCATAAAAAAAACACATGAAAATACTTCTAGAAAGAATTGCTGTTAGTTGTAGGGATAACTTTATAGAGCAGTTTGGACCTTAATAAAAATACAATAGATTTTAATTGTACCTTGCTTAATTTGATCAACTTTAACTTCCCATGCGCTTGACTTTGCCTTACAACGAGTCACTCACCGGCGGATGCCATAATTGCCTAAACATAACTTGCTTCCCACAAAACAGAAAACATTAGAAATGAACAGGGATCGCAAATGAGTACCGAACTATCATCACCATTGACATATCTGAGGTGCTTTTTATGGAGGGGGTCAGGACCACCATCCTTCATGTGGGAGACATTTACGCAGAAACCAAACTCAATCCTCTGCAAGACCGGTTCTTCAACCTAGCATAAAATGAATGCTCAATAGGTAATGGGGAACCTTGGCATTTAACACCTCAGTGAAACTGAGGTCACTTTAGTCATCCAATAATGATAACATTGTGGGCAGAGCCAACCCAGAGGGGTGAATTTAGCTGGTGAAAGAAGACCGACCGACCTGCAATATGGGTTCCAGGAGAGCCTCGGCACAGTGGAGCAGGTTTTGAATCTTTCCCTCTTGATAGGGAAATATACCGGAGCCAAAAAGTCAAATCTGTTCCTGGTGTACGTGGACCTCAGCGCAGCATTCGACTGCGTCCAGCATTCCAGACTTTGGACCATACTTGGGGATCTGGGGGTTGACCCCCCGCTTGTTATTTTTCTCCGCGAACTCTATTCAGATGCCACTGCTCGCGTCAGGTACGGTGTAAATGGAGAATTATCTCCCGCATTTACCATCACAAAAGGGGTTAGACAGGGTTGTGTCCCTTGAGGTGGCCATGCTAGAAGGGAGCCTCCCAATGATAGCCCATCGCTCAATTTCGGCGCTATTATATGCTGATGATTCTGTAATTCTAGCCAGAACACTGAACCAACTACAAAACCAACTCAACAAATACAGCCAATTTATGGGTGCATTAGGCCTAAAAGTAAATGCGAAAAAGACCTTTGTCATGCACCTTGGTCCTAGGGTGCATAAATCAAAGAGTATTTACAATGATAAAGTGAGGCTGGAATGTACCAAGGAATATCCTTACTTGGGTATCGTAGTAGACGATAATTTAAGTTGGAGACATGCTATGAACACCCAAAAACTTATTTTTCAGCGTGCAACTTCGGCTTTAGTCTCTTTTTCGAGAAAACTGGGTAAACCAGCCCCACTAGAACTGTTAAAGATCTACCATGCAAAATGCCATTCTGTAGCCGTCTATGGAGCCGGGGTCTGGGGATACTCAAATGTCGACTCCCTCCAGAGCATTGAGAACGGGTTTTTAAAATATCTGTTGGCGGTACCACAAGGCGCCCCAAATTACGCATGCCACACAGAATTGGGTGTAGACTATCTCATAGATATCATTAGGTCCCAACCCATTCTCCTGTGGCACCATATTTGGACAAAGATCCAATGTCATTTGACATGCTCACTAATCACAGACTGCTTGGGCTTAGATAGATGGAATAAAATACCCTGGCTAATATATATTAGCAATTTTTTCAGAGACTTGGACCGCTTTTCCTACTTTCAAGACCCCTCCTATTTAGCCTTTATTAGTAGGAAAGATTTGAAAAAGTTATGCTTAACTCACTTGAGAGAACTTCGTCTCTCTCTTGAAATTAATAAACCTTCCAACGTTCAAATTCTGACAGTACAGACCGTCCCGGGTATCCAAGCATACTTAACCTACCATCTCACTTCATATGAAAAGTACCCATTAACGAGGTTTCGATTTGATTCTTTTTTTCGTATTGTTACATTTCCTAAAAAACAGGACTGCTCTCCCACTATTATAAAGTGCCCGTGTGATGGAATATCCCCACAATCAACAATGCACGTCACCTTCTTTTGCAGATATTATGTCTTTGCTCGTAAGTGTTGGATTGTGCCGCTCTTACGCACATTAGGTATGAGATCCTGTCGTCTGGCCTCTTTGGCTCTGAAATTCTTGGACTCAGAATATGCCGCAAAATGTGTAGCCTGCTTTTTAAAATCCTGTTTAAAATATCGTTCTAACCTGGATTGATTAACTATATTGCATTAACTTTTCTTCTTTTTATAAATGTTTCTCCAAATTGTTTTGTTATTTACACGCACTAACCATGGAAATGTTAATTTTTAATTAGCTGTTTTATTTTTCCGTCTTTGTTCTATTTTTAACTACATTGGGATGCTTTTTTATGTTCTATTTATGTACTTTTTATGGTTTCAAAAGTTTTGTAACCGAATAAAAGTTTTATGACTGACTGAGTACCGAACTATCATCACCATTGACATATCTGAGGTGCTTTTTATGTAGGGGGTCAGGACCACCATCCTTCATGTGGGAGACATTTACGCAGAAACCAAAACTCAATCCTCTGCAAGACCGGTTCTTCAACCTAGCATAAAATGAATGCTCAATAGATAAGGGGGAACCTTGGCATTTAACACCTCAGTGAAACTGAGGTCACTTTAGTCATCCAATAATGATAACATTGTGGGCAGAGCCAACCCAGAGGGGTGAATTTAGCTGGTGAAAGAAGACAAAAAATTATTTCAGAGAAGCACTCCCTTTCTCTAAATTAAACCTAACTAACACTATACGTGCTGCTGAGGCCTGCATACTGTCCCAGTGTGCCAATAAACTACATTACTTGAATTCCAAGTGTTCCCACTTGGCCTCTACGCACTGGTGCCTATTCCAATTGGTTCAAATCATAAATTCAAAATGTATACAGTGATCCTAATAATCACAATGGTAATAGATATCATTTCTACAATGCTACTATCTTGTTATCAAAGAAAACTTTCTTTTTGAATGAATTATACAACAAAAATAATAATTTCAGTTCTTCAATGACATGTACGATACAATTCAATTATTCTTGGTGGAGCTGCCCAATGCATTTCGGGCCACATTGGCCCTTCTTCGGTGGCTTGATCTGTAAACAAAATAAATAAAACATGCTCTCATTTACATAGAACCCGTGTTCAAATGAATCAGCCATTGTAAACATGCTAATCACATGATCAAGAAATCCTAAGTGGGTAATGCCCAGTATGTTTAATTTAGTACGGATGGGGATTCTCATGGGTTAGTAGGAAAAAAGTGAACACAGGGAGCACAAAAACCACCATATCAACACTATAAACAAAAAATAAACAAACAGAAATAACCTGTGGTCGTAGCTGAAAACCGTGTGCGTGGGCGGGATTTTGATCGCTATCTTATCACCTTTGATCTAAACCCCGTTCTGGTCGACTGAACCTTTGTTGCCTGTCTTTGAGGAAAGAAGGTGCATCCCTTACCAGGTTAGTTCAATCAATACTGGATTCCGCTCGGAAAAACCACAAACAACTTCTAGCTTTCAAGGATTTATTATAAAGTTAGGGTAAGTTGTAAGTACAAGCATCTCAGCATAATATTCACCAGGTACATGGGTACGATTACATACATGTGCTCTCTGAAAACCCTCAGACGAGCAAAGAAAACTACCAGGAACAGCTCCAAGATTAAAAGAGCCGCAAGCATAGACACATATTGTGATCTCTCAATCATTTACAGGCGGGATAAAAGGGTCAGGTTAGGCTGTCCCTACCCTGTTCTGGATGGTATCCCTACTTAACAGAATCCCAACCTACCCAAAAAGGTGTCAGCGGTGAATGACTCCCAAGGGAGATCACCCACTCTTAGTCTCTAGATGAAAACCTATGGTCGCCGGTCATGACCCCTCTCTGCCTACCCATCCGCTCTCTAAAGGGTCCTCAGGCATCTGCTCTAACTCCACCCAGGGGTGCTGTCCCTTAATACAAAACATACAACAACATTTGAGACGCCCCTCGTGAGACGCCCCTCACGTGGTGTTGCTTCTGGCTTTTTCCATGATGATCCTCGTTGGGGCCTCGTGCGTTAGAGTTGACCTTGCTTCTCAGACTCTTCTCCGGCCCGCCGATACCCCCCAACATTCCTAAACCCTCCTCCATGTCTGTTTCCTTCTCCTGAACAGAACCCTATTCATCCAACCTTTAAATCGATCCCTCCTCACACCCGCAGACAGACATTTGCAGTTAGGATCCCATTTCTCATAAACTTCTAACAGAAGTTGCAACATTAGGTCTCGGCGTCCTTGGCTCCTACCAATACGTGTAAATCAAGCATGGCTAAACAATTCAGGCCTATAATATGGCTCATAATGATTATATTCTTCGAATCCTCCATTAATTAATAGCATGTTAATACTCTACTTTATGATTAGGTAAACACATCTATAAAACATAACCCATTAAACATGACTACTAAATGTCATTAGTGCAATCCATGTCATGCAAACGAGTACCTTTCCCGACCCTTTCAGCTCTGGCCCTGAGGCCTACTGCGTTCTGTGTTTGCAGCATGTCATTCTTACGTTTTAGCAGCTACACGACATGGATTCAGGATTAATCACGTCTAATGAGGTTATACATTTTCACACATTTCTGCATTAGTTCCACTTCTACATAAATCTCTAGATTAACTACACATTTCAGAGTATAGATGCATATAATATCAGCACTCATGGCATTTCTCTTCATGACTTGGGCTTACTACGTGTAAATGTGATGTACTTATACATTTAGGTCAGTTTGCGCTCTCTCAGTTCCCCCCTTTGATGACCTCTCGGGGTCATCACTAACATTTAAACTGACGTAATTGCTAGTGTTCCTCGTTTCTGCGTTTCTAGAGCCCTCAGACTCCTGTACTGATTGTCTTGTATGGCAGCTAATCTCTGTAGCTGTTCTCTCTGGGCCCTCTCCAATCTCCTTGCTCTATACCATTTGAATGCCCTCACCAATCCCCACAACATGATCCCACAGATCAATATTATGATGATAGGTTTCAGCACATACCACACGAAGCTTTTTCCTAAGGTGGTGAACCAACCTCCAGCTTCACTCATTCCATGGCCCACCTTTTCCCAGACATTTTCTTTACTCAGGTCTTCGATCTCTTTGTGAATATCAGTTATGTTCATAATAACTTTCTCAAGGGGCTTCGAATTGTCTGGAATGTAAGTACAACATTCCTGGACCTTCAAAGCCTTACAGACTCCGCCCTCCTTTGCTAGCAGGACGTCCAATGCAAGACGGTTTTGAAGAACCATGGCCCTTATCGATTGCATCTCTCCTTCCACCAGCATTAAGGACTGAGCAGTGCTGGCAGACAACCTGTCTACGACTGTTGCCAGTCGTCTAATTTTAACATCATTAAGGATCAGTCCTAAAAGAGGGAATACAGCTCCAAATACATCTCCAACCATTTCCGCGTCTCCTAGGTCTCTTCTCCCCCTTGCTGAAGCCTTGCCCTCGATGATCTCTAAGTCTTGGGCATGATATATTTTGGGGAAGACAATTGCCAGGTAACATGATCCATACCAGTTATCAGGTAGTCTCACGTAGGCATTTCTTCCACATACAAAATATACATTTGGAATCACTTGCATTCCTTTCAGAAAATCCTTGGTATAATATTCTAGATTGAAAGCATGTTCACAGCTGACTTCTCCTACGTATACATTTTCATAATACGTTTTGGCTCGGTGAAGACATAGCTTTCCTCTCTGCGTTCTATCCAACGCTATTGGACCACTACTACCCTTTCTTTTATGTGCCTTCTCTTCCTCGGTCCAATCTGTTTTCCATTGTCCTGATTTCTTCAAAATCTTTTGTCTCCTGTATCGATCATCCACTTGCCCTATAAACTTTTTCTCGACTTCTGACACCTTGCATGTCAGGTTATTTCTGCGGGCATGTGAAGTATCTAAGGTAATCCAAGGAATGAAGAACTTGGCCAATCTGTCTTCACTCTTCCAGTAGTCCCATTTGTTCATCTGCTTGTAATTTGGGACTTCTGGTAACACTGAGTCATAATTGGAGAAATAGTATTCAAAACTATCTCTCCCATAAAATATACTAAGCAATAAGCTACATGTAATGCCATATGTCAGCGGGAGGTGATGATACCTAATGCCTTCATCTACAGACGCCGGCAACTGCATGCAGACGTAACAGTCCTTAACCTCCATGGCATCCACGTATTCATACAAAAGTTTAGCATAGGCATTTGACCTAAAGTCGCCTTGGGACTCATCCACGTGTAACCTACGGGCTTCTGCTGCTAATAACGCTTTCTCCTGAATGTTTTCCCCTTTCTTACCAGCAACAGTGGGTTTAGGTGTCTCTACAGATTTCTCATCGGTTACCTTTGCCTCATCCTCATGTCCCTTTACATAGGAAACTGTGACTACTAAAACTATTAAAAATATCACTCCTACTATTAGTGTGCCTATTATACATTTGGCTCTACGATTCGGGGTGCCGGCCTCCATTTCGTCAGACAGTATGACTCTCTCTTTTTCTCAGCACAAAGTTCCTTTCTTCTCGTTCCTTTACAGTCCTTTTTGCTCCTTTTGTCCTTAGAACCACACAACTGGAAGCTGACAACCTCCTTTGCAAAAGTCTTTTTAAAGCTTTAACACAGACAACCCTAGCCCTTCTCCGTCAACTTATGGGAAGGTCCCTAAGAATTTCTGCTTCCTGGGCGCTAGGTAATCTTCTTCTTCTTGCTTATTTACAAAAGTCTTTAAGCATCCACAACTAATTTCGGTCCTGCGGCTTGAATAGCATAGTTCAATATTTCCAGGCGAAGAATGTGCTCTTCATGGCTTGTTATTTTTGTTCCAAAGTCAGGGAATTGCAATTCTGTGAAAAACATGTGCTTCAACTTGCTGAGGCGGGGAGGGCTGGGGAGTGTGAAAGTTAGTGACCCTTCTGCTTCGACTCCGGGTACTAACAGCTGTACTTCCACTGTGATGATGGGCTCAGAGCTGGACACCACCACCGCTCGTATCCTCCCTGTCTCCCGTTCCAAAGACATTTGTCACCAGATATGTCCACTCAGGGGTGGCGTATCTTCTGCTAGGCACACGTACTCTTCTTGATCTTCTTAGATCTGGTGCTTCAGAGCCCTGAGCACCTTCTTCCGGGTCTGAGTCCTCTGATATCGGAGCAAGGGTTCTCTCTGGAGTTGACCTCAGGCTAGAGCTCCTTCTTTGTGGCCAATTAGCTTCTCCACGTACCCTTCTGCTCCTTCTCCTTCTGGTCTGTTCACGCTCTCTTTCAGACTGGTCAGTGTCTGATTCGTACTCCCAGCTACTTCCTCCTTCAGTAGCGTCGTCTGTTTCGCTGTTGTACTGACCGTCCTCAGCTTGGTCAGACTCGTTCTCTGCTTCCTCTGGCACCTCTACAGCTTGGCTACCCCCTCTATGGCTTCTCGGTCCGCAGCTGGACTTCTATCCGAGAGAGGAGCTGTTTCTTCCAGAGGTGCTGGAACCCTCCGCGTATGCGACGCGTGGATCCAATTGGGCAGGCCTCCCACCTTCACTGCGGTGTTTGTGATCAGGATGATCTGGTAGGGCCCTCGCCAGCGAACATCCAGGCAGCTTCTTCTCACGTGCTTTCGCACAAGCACCCAATCACCCGGGCACAGGTCATGGCACGGCTCCTGGCACGACGGAACTTCGGCAGCCTGCACCTGAAGGGACACAGAATGAATGGCGTCAGACAGCCCCTTACAATAGTCCAGGATCATATCATCTGTGATGTTTAACAGTGCAGCAGTTGGGACAGATGGCAACCTCATTGCTCTCCCCATTAACACCTCGTGAGGCGACAGCCCCGTTCTTCTGTCTGGGGTACTACGGAGGCTCATAAGGACCAATGGCAGCGCATCAGGCCAACTCAAGGACGTCGATGAATACATTTTTGCAATTCTGGCCTTAATGGTGCTATTTATCTGCTCCACAATTCCTGAGGCTTCTGGTCGGTAACTGCAATGCAATTTCTGATCTATGTTCAGAGCCGCACAAATCATTTTCACAAGCTCGCTGTTGAAATGCGTTCCCCTATCTGATTCCAAAGAGGCCGGCACCCCGAAGCGCGGAATGAGTTCCCTAAGCAGTAACTTGGCTACTGTGAGGGTGTCACACCTACGTGTAGGGTATGCCTCGACCCATCTGGAAAATACGCAAACAACCACCAAGACATAACGTAGGCGGTTGCACCTTGGCATTTCAATAAAATCTAACTGCATTCGATTGAATGGACCTCCAGACCTCCCTATGTGGCTTAGTGCAACTGGTGTCCTTTTTCCTACATTCAGCTGCTGGCAGGTCACACAACATTGGCACACTGCTTCGGCTGCTACTCTGAACTTAGGGTTATACCAGGTCTGTCTGAATACCCTCATCATTGCGTCTCTCCCTAAGTGTACTGGACCATGGATCTGTCTGGCCATTGGGCTCACCATCTCATTGGGCAGCACTGCTCTTCCGTCTGCTGAGACCCAGAAATGGGCTTCCCCTATTACACATCCTGCCTTTTCCCAGGTTTGCTTTTCAAAGTCGGGTGCGTTTTCTTGCATGCACTTCAGTTCGTCCCAGGTATCAACAGTTTCTAATATCATGGCTAATTCAGTTCTTACATTTATTCCGCCCACTTCCACCTCCGTGAAAGAGTACCCTTGTTCCGCGCAATACCTCGCAACTTCGTCGGCATATCTATTGCCTTGTGACACGAAGTCCATATTTCGAGTATGGGCGGTACATTTTACAACGGCGATTCCTGCTGGACATTGCAACGCCTCTAACAACAAACGCACAAACTCTCCATTGCGAATGGGAGAGCCTGAAGAGGTCATGAAGCCTCTTTGAGACCACAACTGCCCGTAATCGTGAACTACCCCGTAACCATATTGGCTGTCGGTGTATATGGTGACTCGAATTTGGTTGCTTGCCAGGCAGGCACGCGTTAATGCAATAATCTCGGCTACCTGAGCGGAGTGTACTCCTTCCAGGCATCCAGCTTCCACAATTCCAGAAATTGTACAAACAGCGTAAGCTGCTCTCAACTGCCCAACTTCGTCTCTTACACATGAGTCATCGACAAAGAAAATTTCATCGGGGTCAGTCAGTGGCTCATCCACGATGTCGGGTCTCGGTTTGGTGCATAGTTCAGTCACATCAAGGCAATCATGGTCTGTACATTCATCGTCATCGATATCACTTGGGAGTGGCATCAAGGTAGCAGGGTTCAAAACAGAGCATCTCTTGAGGGTCACGTTCTCTGCAGCAAGGATGACTTGCTCATAGCGCGTGAGCCTGCTGTTGGTCAGATGCTGTGTTTTGGTCCTGGTCATCAACAGTTCCACCGAGTGGGGCACGTACACCTCTAACGGGTGCCCCATCACGATGTTCTCACAACGCTCGATACTGACACCTGTTGCAGAAACGGATTTGAGACATCCGGGCAACGCTGCGGCTACTGGGTCTAACGTAGCCGAGAAATAGGCAACTGGTCTACGGGCATTCCCATGAATTTGGACCAACACAGATAACGCACAACCTTCTCTCTCGCAACAGTAAAGCAAGAATGGTTTATCGTAATCAGGCATTCCCAGAGCAGGAGCGCGACACAGGTCCTCTCTCAGCTGCAGGAACGCCATCAAACAGTCTTTGTCCCATGGTACCGGATCACTCACTTCCTTGTGCGTCAGTTTTTGCAAGGGTTTTGCTTTCAGTGAAAAGTTTGCGATCCACTGTCGGCAATAACCCACCATCCCTAGGAACATCCTGACTTCTCTCTGCGTTTTAGGCGCATTCATCTTCATGATCGCCTCTATTCGGTCTGGTGACACCTTTCGTTTGCCTTTCTCAATTCTGTGCCCCAAGTACTGCACTTCTGTCAGGCAGTACTGCAATTTTCCCGGGGACACCTTGTGCCCATTTACAGCTAGGTGATTTAGCAAAGCAATGGAATCCTCCCTGCAAGCTTCTTCTGTCTCTGACGCCACAAGGAGGTCGTCTATGTACTTGACCAGAACTGACTTCTGGGGCAGCACTAGACTTTCAAGATTTTTCTTCAATAGCTGGTTAAAGATCGATGGGCTCTCTGTATACCCCTGGGGGATGCGACACCATGTTAATACGCGATTTTCCAGCTTAAAAGCGAAAAGGAAATGGCTATCCTCGTCCAATGGGATCGAAAAGAAAGCCTGACAAAGATCTATCACAGTGAACCATTCGGCTTGAAACGGAATCTGAAACAGTATCACTGATGGATTCGGTACCACTGGACAACATGAGACAACTATGTTATTAATCTTTCGGAGGTCCTGCACTATTCGGAATTTCCCATTTGGTTTCTGCAAACCCATAATCGGGGAGTTACATGGACTACCCACGATTTCTTTCAGTATCCCCTGCTTAATCATGGACTCGATCCCGGGCTTTATACCTGCAATCGTTTCTGGAGTCAATTTATATTGGGGTGTTCTCGGAAACTCAGCATGCGGTTTCACTACAATTTTCACTGGGTCCACCCCTTTGACCAGTCCGATCTCTTCCCCAGTGAAATCCCACACTTCTGGTGCTACGGTCTCTCTCAGATCCCATGGGAGCTCATCCACGGTCAAAGTGGGATACAACTCCACACATATTCTTGAATTTGCGACTTTGAAGTCCGCATCGTCATCATTGGTCAACACCTCCACTCCTTGAGGTGTACAATATATTGTACAATTTAATTTGCACAAGAGGTCTCTTCCCAACAGACATACAGGACTAGAATCGCAAACCACAAACTGATGCTCATCACTGTATTTCCCTATTTTCACCTGCACTGGTTCTGTCAGTGGGCTAGTCATTCTCCGGTTTGCGACCCCCACCACTTGTATGGTCTCTCCTGACATGGGCAGTCCTGGAACTGCGGCTGATCTTATCGTGGATCGAGTGGCTCCTGTGTCCACTTGGAATGTCGTGGGGTACCCTGCCACTTCGGCCTCAACGTAGGGTCCCCTTTGGTCCACGTCTAAGGCTGCCCCGAGGGTACAGTCTTCTCTTTCTACTCTCTGTCCTGTTAGTGGATCGATATAATAGCATTCTTCCCCTCCTACAAACAGAGGCATCTGTCTATACGTCTTACCCATGGTCCCTACTCAGGGTGGCTGTGGGAACTGGGCTCGTGGAGGTGGGGTCCCCCCTTTGAGCACCTTTCCTTGGTATGGCGTTGCCCCTCTCGCAGGCCTACTCTGGACCTCTTCCTCCTCTACCTCCTGTTCCCCAATTTAAACGTTATAGGGACACTCGCGTTTCCAATGCCCCACCTCGTTACACTGGTGGCATCTAGTTGTTTTCTTCAATGCGGCTATATCCACCCTTGGTCTAAAGGTGGAGTTCTCCTCATTGCCCTTGCTCTGGCTATACTGTTTCTTACCCCCAGTTCCTGTTCCCTGCTGCTGTTGCTGCTGTCCACCCTTACCAGCTGCCTGCATCTGCACCACCATCAGTTTCTCTTTTAGCTTCTTTGCCTTGGAGTCTATCTCATCACAGCAGTACCTGGCATACCTCAGTATTTCATCTAAAGGTTTATTTTGCCAACAAATCAAGTGTTGCTGAATCATTAAACTAATATCCGGTCTTAAACCCAAAACGAATTTTGACACAAATTGCCCTATATCCTTAGGATCCATTACATCCAGTCCGCTATACTGTTTAAACGCCTTCAGCAATCTCTCGTAATATTTGTGAACTGTCTCTTTGGGTTCCTGTCTAGTGCGATCTATTTTGACCCAATCTATGTCCTGCATTGGCACCTTGTCCTTCAGCCAAGTCATCACTCTCTCGTATTTTACTATTACCGTCTCGGACGGCCCATTGGTCCGTGGATCCCTCTCTGGTTCTGCTGTGGGCCACTCGGCACTAACCTTACATGCGGTCCACAGGTCTCCTGGTACCACTATGTCAAACAGTGTATTCAGATCTATCCACAGTACCTTGGAGATTTTCACGAACCTCTCCACTTGCTTATACCACTCGACGGGGTTCTCCCTCAATTTAGGGAAGGAGTTGGTAAAAGCTGCCAAGTCCCCCCTGCTCCATGGCACATGTACATAGTTCCCATTTGCAACCTCACGCAAAGGGTATGCCTCTATTCTCTGCAGTCCTCCTGGTGTCATACCCAGCATGCTTCTCCTGACGGTCCCTTTCTTGGACCACCTTTCTTCCCATTTATCTAGTGCCCTCCACGTCCTTATTCCAGTGATCAGTTCCCTTATGTGTGTTTTCAATCCTATTGTTCTTCTCTCATCTAAGTCTCGATCTGAATAATGTAGCCTGTGGTTACCCTGTAATGCTTTAGTCCTGGACAGGTCCACCATATATTTGCCTGCTAGTTCGACTAACTTCTCATGGATTGTTCTCGCCTTTCGAGTGATGTCCTTTGCCATGAACAGTATTTCATCCTGCTCATACATTTCCATTCTTTCTAAAGGCAGGGTACCATCTACCATATCATCCAGATCTGACTTTGAGCTGGCGACATCGAGTCTCTTGGCTTTTATCTCAGCCCACAGTATGTCTTTCGAAGGGGGTTAACTGGCCTCTCTACCATCCCAACTCCGAGCCCTACGCTTGGGCTCAGGAGAGTTAAGGAGTGTTCTCCCTTGCTCCCATCTCTCCAGGTCCCATGCCCGGCCGTCCGATCTTGGAAGGTGATGGAACACGGGCCTGTTACCCCCAATCCTATTTTGTCCATTCTCTCTTTCTTCTCCCTCTCCACGGCAGGTTTCCCTGCTATTCTCCCTCCGGTCGCCATTCTCTCTCTGTCTAGTGTCACTCAGTATCTGGTATGATCCTTCTCGGTTCCCCATATCCCCTGGACTGTGTTCTTGTCCGTAATCACAGGGACTATGGCGCGGCCTCTCGCAACTCCCATTCTGTTCCCCGTTGCCAGGCACACAGTGGGTACACTTAAAGCTGTCTCTGTACTCCTGCGTTCTCCTGTCTCCTTCACTGTGTATTGGGCGAGACACCCCCCCACTCTCTGGGCCCCCGTTTTCCAGGTCTGATCTACCTCCACTCCGGGCCCAATGGGTGACTCCCCTACTGTCCTTCTCCCTCCCGTCCCACTCCGGACTGCTTTCATCAGCCCCGCAGTGAGTCCGGGTCCTGCTATCCTGACTTTCCCTTCCAGCTTCCGCCGCTATGATGCTCTTGTGAGCCTCTACTGCCTCATCCCACTTCTTCATGTACTCGTTTAACTCCTGAAAGGATTTCCGTCCTGATCCCCTCATGTCCACCGGCCATCTAAGGCCCCCCGGATCCCCTACTGGATCCTCTGCTGTGTGTACCGGGGTGCTCCACTCTCTTGGTCTCGGCAACTGACTCGGGGAATTGATCGTATTGTTCCTCCTTGCCATCTCTGCTCTTTCTCTGTCCCTCCGTACCTGTTCCTCCCCTCTAGCTCTTTCTGGGTCATAAATCGATACTATAGGACCTATAGTAACAGGTACTTGCAGGGCATCTGGCAGTGCGTAAGATGTGGCACACTCCGTTTCCGGCACTCTTTGTACCACAAACCTCCCGACCACCTTCTGCACCTGGCTAGATTGGGACAGTTCTTTCTTTGCAGTGGGATCCCAATCGCAAATGGGAAGCGGTCCATGTTCCCCTATCCTGGCCCCCCCCTCTCCACTGGTCTCTACACTTCCTGGCTCTTTGTTATACGGGGGTGGCCTATCTGTCAGTAACCTGTTTATCAGGCTGTCCTCCGTTTTGCTCTCATCATCTTCTTCTAGGGGGCTTTTGTTTCCGGGCGCTTCTAACACTGGGTACAATTTATTTACTTCCATGTTATGCACTCTCCATCTTTTAGCATCCGCATCCCATTTGGCATCCTGCACTGCTCTTACCGATCGTTTCACCCTTTCTTGTCGTCTATTCAGGTTCTTCTCGTGCGCTGCCCTAATCCAGGCATTGAGAGCTTCAAACTGGGTCGGTCTAGGCATAGGTCTCATTGAGGTCATGACTGCTTTTAATCGGTGTAGCACCTCTAATCTGAACGTTCCGTACTTCGGAAACGTCAGTTCCTCATTTCCTTCTGTAATCTTGCTCCACTCTGAAATCCACAAAATTGTGTGCAGCCCAACATTTGCCGCCATATAGCGAGCCGGCGTACCCTCCGGTGGGGCTTCTTCCCCTTCATAAGATCCCCGCCTCTCTTTTTTAAAAGCCGCTCTTAACCATTTAAAACACTTCATGATTATATACACAATTTCCAGCCTCAATACTCTGTTTACTTCCTGATGACAATCCACCAATCCTAGCGCGGCTTTGCTAGCTGGCCTATCGCAGCGCGGTCTTGCTCCGGCCGGCCAATCCCAGCGCGGCACTTTTTGACGTCACTCGTCTCCGCTTCGCAGCAGCACCCCTCCTTTCTCAGCTCGTCTCGCGGTCATGCATGCGTCCCATTCATACTCCGAAAAATGACTACTTCTGACCAAGCCGTCACTTCTCTTGACTGTACGTCCACAGTCTATCTGTAATTGTCATACCAATTGACGAAACGTCCTCCCTCTCTCTGATAGGTTGCTTACACACAGTAACTTCCGACCAGCGTCCGTTACTCACACACTCACTCTTACGTTCCCCCTATCACGGTCCTGCGGGCGATCAATGGTACCTCATGACCCCCTTCACACTGGTTGACAATTACTCTGGATGTCCGATACACCCGAACCACTTAAGCTCTCCTTGAACTTAAGATTTCCACCGGTTGCGCGCGCTCACAACCTGTTCCACAATCACTCTACAGGCATTCAACTCCGCCAGACATTACAACATAGATACAATACAAAAACACCGCAATCTAACACGCATGACCCTTTATACTCACTCTCGACCGATACTGCTGCTTTTCTGTCTCACGTCATCCGGACCTTCTTCGGCGGCGGTTCTTACGGTCATCGATCTCTAGGGACCTTGGGGTAATCTAACCTGGCCTAGATCACCTTCCTCAAGAAGGCAACCATCCTCTATAGCTACCAACTGCGTGGGCAGGATTTTGATCGCTATCTTATCACCTTTGATCTAAACCCCGTTCTGGTCGACTGAACCTTTGTTGCCTGTCTTTGAGGAAAGAAGGTGCATCCCTTACCAGGTTAGTTCAATCAATACTGGATTCCGCTCGGAAAAACCACAAGCAACTTCTAGCTTTCAAGGATTTATTATAAAGTTAGGGTAAGTTGTAAGTAAAAGCATCTCAGCATAATATTCACCAGGTACATGGGTACGATTACATACATGTGCTCTCTGAAAACCCTCAGACGAGCAAAGAAAACTACCAGGACCAGCTCCAAGATTAAAAGAGCCGCAAGCATAGACACATATTGTGATCTCTCAATCATTTACAGGCGGGATAAAAGGGTCAGGTTAGGCTGTCCCTACCCTGTTCTGGATGGTATCCCTACTTAACAGAATCCCAACCTACCCAAAAAGGTGTCAGCGGTGAATGACTCCCAAGGGAGATCACCCACTCTTAGTCTCTAGATGAAAACCTATGGTCGCCGGTCATGACCCCTCTCTGCCTACCCATCCGCTCTCTAAAGGGTCCTCAGGCATCTGCTCTAACTCCACCCAGGGGTGCTGTCCCTTAATACAAAACATACAACAACATTTGAGACGCCCCTCGTGAGACGCCCCTCACGTGGTGTTGCTTCTGGCTTTTTCCATGATGATCCTCGTTGGGGCCTCGTGCGTTAGAGTTGACATTGCTTCTCAGACTCTTCTCCGGCCCGCCGATACCCCCCAACATTCCTAAACCCTCCTCCATGTCTGTTTCCTTCTCCTGAACAGAACCCTATTCATCCAACCTTTAATTGGATCCCTCCTCACACCCGCAGACAGACATTTGCAGTTAGGATCCCATTTCTCATAAACTTCTAACAGAAGTTGCAACATTAGGTCTCGGCGTCCTTGGCTCCTACCTATACGTGTAAATCAAGCATGGCTAAACAATTCAGGCCTATAATATGGCTCATAATGATTATATTCTTCGAATCCTCCATTAATTAATAGCATGTTAATACTCTACTTTATGATTAGGTAAACACATCTATAAAACATAACCCATTAAACATGACTACTAAATGTCATTAGTGCAATCCATGTCATGCAAACGAGTACCTTTCCCGACCCTTTCAGCTCTGGCCCTGAGGCCTACTGCGTTCTGTGTTTGCAGCATGTCATTCTTACGTTTTAGCAGCTACACGACATGGATTGAGGATTAATCACGTCTAATGAGGTTATACATTTTCACACATTTCTGCATTAGTTCCACTTCTACATAAATCTCTAGATTAACTACACATTTCAGAGTATAGATGCATATAATATCAGCACTCATGGCATTTCTCTTCATGACTTGTGCTTACTACGTGTAAATGTGATGTACTTATACATTTAGGTCAGTTTGCGCTCTCTCACGTGCATGAATCAAAACGTAAGCTTACTCTCCCACTGCATCCAATAATGTGTACTTGCGATAATCACGAAATCTGAAGAAACAATGATGAATGATGGGGAAAGAAGACACCTTATGCTGTTATTTTGTTATTCTGTACTATGCAGTGTTACAGGGTTGTAATAACCCAAAGTTTACATAATGGGTTAATGACCTCTGCATAAGTAGCATTCTGATAAATTGCACCACGTAGGATGTATCCACTCCAGTGGTGTGGGAAAGTGTTCAAAGTGGTGGTAAAGGGTTGTATGACTTCCAAAGCATTGCAAAATCCCATGTAAAGTCTTCCTAACCATTTCGAGGCAGACATACATAGAAAGGAACATTGAAAGAAGTCTCTTGGGCATCTAATTTCGTACTAGGATGACTTATGCTGAAAATTTTCAGTGCATGAGAAATATGCAAATATGGTAAGAAATATGTCAACTCACCCAATCACTGCTGACCTGTTGCCATGTCCAACATGTGGACTCTGAGGGATTGAGTGCTATAATTCAAAAAGCCACGAGCAAAATGACATTGTCCTCTTTGGGTGCATCTTTGTCTGTATTAGTAATGTCAATTGTATGCAATCAGGGATACGAGGGGACGCAACAGGCTGCTCTCTTCCCCAATTTTTCCAATTCAATTGCACACAGACAGCGAGGTTTATGAAGCTCACCATCAGACCAGAGTATGGTGGAAATTGGATGAGGCCTACTATAAGCAAGATACACCACTGAAAGGTGCTTGGCCAGATGCTATTTCTGTCCTGCGGAAACCCGCTATATTAAACTTGCCCGCCGAAAAGTCAATAATTGCGTGGGGATTATTCACAGTATTTTGTCATTTGGATCAGTATTCATACTGGACTGTAATGTTTTAAATCATGAATACCCACGGTGTATATATGTATCATGTTTGAATCACTGCACCTTTGCACCAATGAGCACTGCGCCATCTGCACCTTATTATTAATATATCATTTAGCATGTTTTGTATAGAACAAAAAAGTTGTAATAGTCTTAGTATCAAAGATTGATATGTGTTCTTACCTCGTGATGTTTTTATGGGAGTCCCACAGAACGGTTAGTTCTTTATATTTGCTGTAATCTGGCATCCTCTGGTAGCCTTTGGAGGTTGCGTCTTAATGCCGCTGCTTTTAGTAGCGCCAGCCCTGTTAGGATCTAACCCCTGAGTTGAGCACACATTTGAGCGCGCCGCCCAGTTTTCATGTGCTGGAGGCACCGTCCCACTCTCTTTACATATGCATGGGATGAGAGATAGAAAATTGAAATCAAAACACTTCAAAATGTAATCAAGCCTCACATAGTATAGCAGGCGCTATAAATCATTCACGGTTTTAGGGTTTACTGAAAGTGTGAATTCCAATGAGGCTGCCTTGCCACTCCTAATCAATTGCAGCATTTGAGTCATGAGTTTATGAAAATACTCCGTGGAAAGAGCAGTGGCTATGACCAGAAGCAAATCATGTTGGCTACAAGATTCTTTTCACAATTGCTAACTTACCGGGGTTTTCTACAATTATATCAAAGTTTAAATATAGACCTGCGTTTAAATTGATTTCAGAATATCGAGTTAGAATGTATTGCGTCAAGGTGAGTAGATGTAGAGTTACGAGTAGCTAATCTATATCTCCCTACGCATGCTTACCTTCAGCTAATGGTAATAGTTGATCTTCTGGTGTCAACACATGTGCAAGTGAATATTCATGACATTGATATTATGACACCCCCCCACTTCCAAGTTCTTGAGAAAGATAGAAGGGTATTCTATCTGTCAACTCTGTCTTCAACCATCACTTGGACGCTTACAAACTTGTAAAACAGGTTGTTGGACCAGGTGTAAAAATAGCTGTTCAGAGTAGATATCTGATATTTAACACCTTAGCGAAGCATCAAGTGCGGTTACGAAAGTCATTGCTTCATGTTTTATTGTCTTGAGAATCCAGAGGTAAGTCTTCCCTCTTTTTCCAGTCAACTGCGAGAAGACAATTGCTCAGGCAGTAATAACATCAGGCCTGGACTACAGTAACTCACCTTATTGTGGACTTCCCCAAAATTTGAACAGACCTCAGGCAGTTCAGAGCATGACGGCAAGACTTTGTTGGAATCAGACCTGGACAGAACCAGTAATTATTCATTTGGAAAGCCTTCATTGGCTCCCTGTACGGAAGTGAGTCTGCCTTCAGCGCCTTTGCATGGAACACAGCCTCCCACGAACAGGGACCGATCTATGCACAGAAAAAAAGAGACAAATATCTCCCCTTCTGCCTTCAAAGATCACATATGGCATTCCTCCTAAAAATCCAAGACTTTGGAAGGCCCAAGTGGGTGGTAAAACGTATTCCAATTGTACCGCCGGGGCCGGGAATCAGTTGTCGACTGAGATTTAAAAAGAAGCAGGCTATTATATGTTCAGAAAGATGCTTTAAGCATGGCAATCAATTAATTTCCAAACACTGAAATCTGCGCTGTTGTCAGTTCTTTACTTAACCTTCTTTGAGTATCTTCACCAGCGTAAGGATGCCCCTCAGAGTCACTGATGCCCTATATATGTTTGTTACACAAATAAATAAAAAGCTATTGAGTGAATGCATGTTCACTCTGATCCTTCGGCTTTTAACCTCTCTAGAGCTCCAGTGGAAGCTGCATTCTTACCCTTGCTGCAAGTAGGAAAAGTTCAGCTATCCCATATAATTAATAATCCTGATAGTAGATCATACTAAGATGGACCATATCCGTTTATTCTGAGTGGATGTCTGCGTCTCTGACTAGAAGAAGCATGGGGTTGGTGTCTAGAGTGATTAATTCCATGTTCTTACTGGTTTTCAATATGCTGCACTCATGTATCTGCCTATGCAATGCAGCAGCTCCTTCCTTGATGCAGCAAATATGGAAGGGACAGGCCGAGCGCCCCTGCCTTGTGAACATCCTCGGATAATAAACTGGGACAGTAACCCTACAGACTATAGTGGCATCTGAGAGGATTCAGAGGGGCTGAGGGCATGGCACAGCTCGCACAGGTAAATGCTGTGGGGTGGTGAGGCGGGCGGGGGCAGGGCAGCGAGGGTTGTGGAATCGGGCATACGATAGAAATGTAAAAACTAACAAAATAAATAAATTAAAGCCCTTTCTTGCGTTCGCCACATCGCAGACTTCAGCGATTTGGCGAGCACAAGGTAAGTGCTTTTCGTTAATAATTTTTTTAGTTTTTACATTTCCATCGTATATCTGATTCGACTACCCCCCACCCTGCCCCGTCCCACCTTACCGCCTCACAGCATTTGTCAGGGAGCCTCCTCTGAGAAGGAGGAAAGGATGAAGCGAGAGATTATGATAGTATCTTTTGGGTTTTGGGACATTTTGAACACAGTGGGCTGTGGATAGGGATTTAGCTATGTCTGCTGTCACATATAACCCCCGTAGAAGTCCATAACTCCATGTTTTTCCTTCCATCACCCGATATACATAGATTTCAGGTTTATAATGAAATACAAGGTACCGGAGTACTTTACATTTTCCTCATGATTTTAAGCCAGAAACAAACACTGCCATTGAGAGGAACCTCTTTAGGGATTACTGCTCCCCCTGAGGTCCTCCGAGAGCCCATCCAAGATTCATATCATCAGGGAATTGGATGCAGACCTGGGCTCCTGCTGCATTGCTATTACCAACCTTTGAGTTATACATCATTACTGACCAGCTTAGAGGATGGGGATATGGTTGTAGCCACACAGACCCTCCCACAGGGAAGTGCACCATTTTTGGACTGCCCCTGATCATTGTTGTTGGACCACAGAGGACTCCCAAACAACAACACATTAGTCAATCAAACTCAGCCAGTTCAACATTGTCATCTATCCACCCTTAAATAACCCCTGCGAAACCCGAACCAGCGCTGCCAGCTCTGCGAACAGTTGTGAATGCCCCAAGCGCGGTGATTGCAGGGGTGCATGCCGGGCATGTAGGGTGAGCAACCGTCCGAATATTTCACAGACGGCACGCTCTTTCGTTGTCTAGTCCGTTGTTCGTAATCATTCTTTTTACGGATACCTTTTGTTGGTAATTCTGGGGTTTACAGGAATTTGCGATGCCCCCTGTGAGTCGCCCCAGGAGGTCTACAGCACTCCCTGTTGGAGGCCAGTTCACATTTCTTTGAAGTGATGAAAAGGCTTCAACAGCTTCTACCAGACCTGCAGACTGTCAATTAGCCCCATTGTCATTCTGTCTGTGGTGATTCTCTCATACAGAATGACAATGGGACATACTGCTGTTACAGCAGCCTAGGGCATGGCAGGATTGAATACACTTTGAGAGACTGGCAGACTTGTTATTTCGATTTTTAATTATTATAACTGTTCTTGCTAACCTACTTAATAGTAACATTATGTTCCTGTTCAGAAGAATTAATTAATAACAAACTAATTTCAGCGTATGTGCCACTGAAACATGAGCCAAGCTTTGGGGTTCAGGGTGCAAGCTTTACTTTGAAATACAGGGCTAATGGCAAAGACTTCTGAGTTCTTTGCCTGCCTGCAATTATGAGACCAGCATAAAAATGTCAATTTAACTCTGGTGATTAATGTCTCTCCTTGAGAGATATCTGAACTTTGACTAATCCCAGGTTGAACTCATAATAAAGTAGAGCAGAGGGACAATGTGCCTCTTGCAAATCACAAAGTGTAAGGGCTGCTCAAAGAAATGTTTTTTATGTAGATGGTTCAACGGGATCCTTTGGGAAATAATAAAGTTGTATTAGTAAGGACAACCCCCAACCACAATGTTATGTTTTGAAGTCTGAGTTTGTTTTTCTCCAGGCCAAGCACTCTTAAAACATATTCAGGGCAAATGGAACTAAGCCCTTCTGCGGCTGCAGTTTTTTCCTCAAAATTATTGATTTGCCACACAACCCATTATCAATTGCATAATCTGCAGATTTTAGCAAAAAATAAAATTGTTTCTAGGTCAAATGGATTAAAAGTTTCTAAGAAATTGGTGAGATGTGTTCACGCGCAGTGAAAGACCCTTCACAAAGGTTAACTGGTCAGCTTTCCATTGCTTATTTATGTGTTTAGTTGATAAGCTGGCACTGATGAGGGGAAATCTTTGCTAAGACAGTATTACCATGTATTAAAATGAAAACAAATAATGAAGTAATACAACAAAATATGTGTTGCATTATGCAGCATAATTTGCCTTTCCTTGCTGTATAATTTAGTCAAGCCTGCTGCATAATTCCAGTGGCCCTGTATATAATGCCTACCAGTATGAATGTGTATAAGAAACAATAACCCAACTGGTATTATTTATGGACAATTAAATAGGATATCCGTGCAGTATTATCCAAACAGAAACAAGGAGACTCAATATGAATTTTTATATGTGCTCAGAGCATCATTTATATCAACATTTGAGAAAATCACGTAGGACAATAGCAATTACAGTTAGTGTCAGCACTGCAATTAATAAATAACCAATGATAGCCCAATATTGTACAAGGTGCACGAGTGCAACGTGGGTGGCACTACGGCGACACAAGTGACAGTGAAAAGCAGTGTGGTCGGCGCAAAGTGAGAAGTGAGTAAATATATCAGTGCGTGAAAACAATTTAGTATTCAAATAATTCAGTTTTGCATATATCATTTTATGACAACCGCTAAGTAAAGGGCGCCTAGGAGTTCGCTGGGAAGTCGACGGCGTTTCGATCCATTGTACTTAGGATCATCATCAGGACTGGAGGGCCAGGGGCAGTGCGTAAGGCAATTGTTGGGGATGGACCACTGGTCATAAAACTGGGCGTTTGTCTCAGTTTCTAAAGGGCAGGACGGGAGTACAAGCGGGTCCGGAATTGCATCCTCGGTAGAGTAGATGCCGAGGGTAGTTGAGAAGTAATCCGGGACCGGGTGGTCCAGACAAGGTGTGGATACTCTCGGGGTGGGTGATCACGGTAGAAAGAATCAATCAGCGGTAATTCGGTCCGTCGGATGGCCGTAGTTGTCCGTGTGGAGGGGAGGAGAGTAAATCTTTCCTCTCTCGGAGTCAATGCGAGCGAAGCCACAGCAACAGCAACCCAGACACAGCGCACCTTGTCTGGACCACCCGGTCCCGGATTACTTCTCAACTACCCTCGGCATCTGCAACCAGACAGGCAAATGCCTCATGCTGCAATCTTGGATGGATTTCTCTCTCAATATTTGGAAAATAGCCTTGTGAATTTCTGTCCGTATTTATATTTTATTTCTAAAGCGTGACCCTGGTCAAAAGGCAGCAGAAATGGTTTACAAGGTCCCAGACAAGATTCCTCATAAGTCTGTAAATATGGGTTTACATGGGCTGATGCATAGGAAGCCCATGCGCCGTCCATGTAACACCCATGTAACACCTATCTGACAGTGTCATTTTTTTGTTTGTTGTTTTTTACAAAGCCACACCAATCAGGATTGGCAGCATTGTATACTAGAAGAGCTTTCTTAAGCTAGTTATCTGTCACATTCTTGAGACCTGAAAACAATCTTACGATAGAGTACTTCCAGGAAACACTGGTTGGTGAGGATGGTGGTGGTATAGCAAGAGGGATCACAACAGGGCACACTGGGTTTCATTCTCTTTCATAGCTGCCAGGTGTCTCCATGCCATGATGGTCACATTCTGTCAATCTCTTTTTAAACTAACAGAGCATTTCAAGTGTGCTTCAGGGCCAAAGAGAACAGCTTTGTCTCTTTTTAAACTAACAGAGCATTTCAAGGGTGCTTCAGGGCCAAAGAGAACAGCTTTGGGTTAGTGTAGGTCATGCAAAAGCACTCTCTGCAATCACCTTCTTGAAGGGTAAGTTGATTCAAAGTGCTTTTCTCTTGTTTTTACTGCTTTATCTTGCCTCTTCCCCAGTTTTTTTGTGTGCTGTCTCCTTGCTTTTCTCTCATTTTCACTGCTTTCTCCTTCTTCTTTCCCAAGTTTTTTGTGTGCCTCCTGTAGGAAGCTGTGTCTGTATGTGGTATGCCATTAGGTGGTAATACCATTCACAAAGTCCAGGTGTTCTCCAAAAGTGGATTCAACCCAGATCTGTGACTGGGGGTGAGTGTTTGAAAAGTTTCAGTGCTCCGTCCATCATCTCCTTGTGTTTGCTTTGTTACCCATAAGTGTACCGGGCGCAATGTAAACCCAAAGGTGCTCTATTAGTGGTAGTGTGGGCAAGCAGCCTTAGGCCTAACACACAGGAGTGTAATACATTTATTGCACAACATTTACCGATAATGGACACACAACTCAACAAGCATTGGAAATGCAATAGGTCTCGCAGCATTAGAGTTAGTGCTTTTAGAATTGTTTATGGGTTTTTTTGTAAATCTTTAGCATTTTTGTTTCCTGTAGCCAATGCTAAAGAATTACAAAAAAAAAAGCCATAAACATTTCTAAAAGCTCCAACTCAAATGCTCCGAGACCTATTGCACTGTGTGAGGGTGAGGGGTTGAGGGTGAGTGAGGGTGAGGGTGAGTGAGGGGTTGAGGGTGAGTGAGGGTGAGGGTGAGTGAGGGTGAGTGAGGGGTTGAGGGTGAGTGAGGGTGAGGGTGAGTGAGGGTGAGTGAGGGGTTGAGGGTGAGTGAGGGTGAGGGTGAGTGAGGGTGAGTGAGGGGTTGAGGGTGAGTGAGGGTGAGTGAGGGGTTGAGGGTGAGTGAGGGTGAGGGGTTGAGGGTGAGTGAGGGTGAGGGTGAGTGAGGGTGAGGGTGAGTGAGGGTGAGGGTGAGTGAGGGGTTGAGGGTGAGTGAGGGTGAGGGGTTGAGGGTGAGTGAGGGTGAGTGAGGGTGAGTGAGGGTGAGTGAGGGTGAGGGTGGGTGAGGGTGAGTGAGGGGTTGAGGGTGAGTGAGGGTGAGGGTGAGTGAGGGTGAGTGAGGGGTTGAGGGTGAGTGAGGGTGAGTGAGGGGTTGAGGGTGAGTGAGGGTGAGGGGTTGAGGGTGAGTGAGGGTGAGTGAGGGTGAGGGTGAGTGAGGGTGAGGGTGAGTGAGGGTGAGGGTGAGTGAGGGTGAGTGAGGGGTTGAGGGTGAGTGAGGGTGAGGGGTTGAGGGTGAGTGAGGGTGAGTGAGGGTGAGTGAGGGTGGGTGAGGGGTTGAGGGTGAGGGGTTGAGAGTGAGGGTGAGTGAGGGTGAGTGAGAGTGAGGGTGAGTGAGGGTGAGGGTGAGTGAGGGTGAGTGAGGTTTTGAGGGTGAGGTGTTGAGGGTGAGTGAGGGTGAGTGAGGTGTTGAGGGTGAGTGAGGGTGAGTGAGGGTGAGGGGTTTTGGGTGAGTGAGGGTGAGGGGGAGTAGTTGAGGCTGAGTGAGGGTGAGTGAGAGTGAGGGTGAGTGAGGGGTTGAGGGTGAGGGGTTTAGGGTGATGTATGTTTGCCACCAAACTCCCCAGGCCACTAACGCTCGGACGTCCCATGCAGCTTAAATGGTGCGAAGTGAGTTTACAAGCGCACGAGGCCAAGGTATTATGGGGCTTATTTAGAAGCCCCTTGCGCTGCCGGTGGGTCTCTTGTAATGTGGGGAAAGGTGACGAACCGGCGGCGCAAGAGGTTTGCACATAAGCCCCCCATGTATGTAATACATTCATCCCAGAATGCGTGTTAAATATAGCGAATCTTGAAAACTATGCCAAACAAATATAAAATATGATCGATACAAACGATAATATTTCAGCAAGACAGCCCACTGAGTGAGTGCCCAAAACTTGATAACGATAATATATCGATTTTAGTGCAGGCAGTCTTTACAATACCGTAAAATAAGGAAGCGATACATTTTAATACATGAGAAGTAATGTATCATTATAATTTCCTACATACCGACAGGCCTACTCAAGAAAAGAAACAAAAAGACGGGTAGGGAGAGGCGGCGGGAAGGGGAGGGGGCGGAGTGGGTTAAATTAAACAAACGAGACGGAGGGAAGAGAGGGGAGGGGGGAGGAGAAATGTGAGGTAATTGTGCTATTGCTAAATGCGGAATAAAAACAAATTTAAGGTGATCAAGGAAAACTCCAAAAGCTCACTGGCAGGGATCCGAGAAAGGTTTGCACTCTGACGGTAGATAAGGGGTTTCAAGTAGAGGGATTAAGGTTAAGGAGGGATTGCAGTAAAGCAGCACAAACGATAATATTTCAGCAAGACAGCCCACTGAGTGAGTGCCCAAAACTTGATAACGATAATATTTCGATTTTAGTGCAGGCAGTCTTTACAATACCGTAAAATAAGGAAGCGATACATTTTAATACATGAGAAGTAATGTATCATTATAATTTCCTACATACCGACAGGCCTACTCAAGAAAAGAAACAAAAAGACGGGTAGGGAGAGGCGGCGGGAAGGGGAGGGGGCGGAGCGGGTTAAATTAAACAAACGAGACGGAGGGAAGAGAGGGGAGGGGGGAGGAGAAATGCGACACGGCGGGAAGGGGAGGGGGCGGAGCGGGTAAACCAAGACGGACGTGCACGCGCTTTTAAGCTCAATGCGCATGCGCATTGAGCTTAAAAGTCACGGGCACTGCAAGGAATCGCCACGATTCCTTGCAGTGTGGATAAAGAGTGGATGAGTCCCAATACTCTCGCTTGCTCGATGCGCATGCACATCGACAGGCGAGACCTAAAAAGGGGATCCACACCGATTTTAGTAAAGTAAGCTTTGTTTGTAATTTATTTTAAGACCAAGATCTTCGCTATAAGGTAAGTAAGATTTTAATTAAAAATACTTTTCCCTTTCAAAAGTCAGCACAATACAATTTCTGAATAGTTCAATGTTATCCTATGGAGAAAAACAATCATGTACTGCACTATCAGCGGCACAGGGGCGGCTGGGTGCAGAGGCCAAAATCGGGGTTTGGCTCAATGTGTTTCAATGGAGACTAAGGGTGCTCAAAGCCACACTACTTGCATGTAAGTAAATCAGCTGCAGTGGCCAAGCTTCGGGGGTTAGGCCAAGCACCGGGGGGCCACAAAGTAGCACCAAACATACATCACCAGTGGCACAGAGGCAGCCGGTGGCAGGATGCAAATTCAGCATCTGGCTCCCAATGCTTTTCAATGAGGTTTCTGCTTTCAACAAACAGGCAGCAGGCATTGCACCAGGGTTGCAGGAGGAAGACCAATGGCAGCAGAGGGAAGTAGAGATGGGGGTGGTCATGAGGGCACCAGTGATTCAGCTCTCTAAGGCGCATAGGCTTCAGGAGCAGGGGTGCCTTTGGATGTTGAAGTCTTCTTACCGGAGAGTGTCGCGATCAGGGGAGCCTCTGGATTTAGGCTGTAGGCTGGACTTGAGGTCAGGATCGCCGTAGAGACTTCACTGGACAGGTGAGCCACTCACACTCAGGCCGTGGGTGTCGGGTGCATATTGCAGAGTGGGCAGGAATCATAGTTCCAGCCGGATCCGGAGTCCTTGTACTTGTATTCTTCTGGACAGGACCGCTGTCTTCGGGAAATCTGGGGGCATATTATCAAGGGGGTTTATCTCCGCTTTTTAGGCTTTAAAAGCCAAGAAAGCGGAGATAAAATTATCTCCCTATTACCTAGCTGTCGCTACCACCAGTTAGCAACAGCTAGTAGGAGATAGCAACCATCTTGGGCCCCACTTTGCATGTCAGTGATATTTATCACTAATGACATGCAAAGTGGGCGTACCAAGATGTTAGCGACTGGAAACAGTCGCTAACATCGCTATCTCCTATTACCAACTTTTGGAGATATTCGCCCTGAGCAGTTCTTAGCCATGTTATCCAATGGGAGGTGGATAACATGGATAAGAGCATTAGCTCGGTAATGCATGAATATCGCTGACTTTTCAGCGATATTCATGCATTGCGGCCGATTTTTATTGCATTTGCGAAAAACCTTGGTAATACCAAGATTTATCTGCGATAAAAATCGCCGCAGCTCAGCGGTAAATTTTTGTCTCTAACCAAGCAATAGCGATAATTATCGCTATTGCTTGGTAATATGCCCCGTCGTCTTTGATGAAGAGCAGGTAGTCTTCTTCGGGTTTCTGGAAGTCGCTGGCCACAGAGAGGTGTTGTCTTCTTTGCAGAGTCTCAAACTAATATGAACTTATTTTGACTTGTACATATGTTGGTTGTATATTTCATTACTTATATACTATTGCACGACTACTTCTGATGTGTCTGTAACACTTAACTTTTGTCCTGAAGTTTTGTCCTGAATTTTGACCTCTGTCCTGAATTCTGGTCCTGAATTTTGACCCTTTGTCCTGAATGTTTGCACTCACCATCCTGAATTTCAACTCATGCCAGTTGGTCACCCTATGGGCATGGCAATTATTAGTGTACCAGGTGCAGTGGGGCAGGGCCCAGGAGTGTAACGTGCCAATCATTAGTGTTTAATTGCATTAAGGAGCAGTAGAGGGGGTCCATTTTCCTTGCCTATATTAGGACCCTGGGCACTTGTGCTACGTCACTAGGAGGCAGGGCATGGCTGCTGAGATGTACCACTTTACTTTTTTCGGGCCATTTCACCTGACCTCTGATGTAGAAGCCCAGATGTGTAAAAAATAAAAATAAAAGTAGTCAGGAGCAATACAGCGGAGATGAGGCAATGTTAATCAATCATGTATTTATTGTGTTTGGTGATACAACTATAACTAAAAGCACAGAGAAGTGTAAACAAAGCTTGTGCCAAAAAAGTGAATGCATTGGACACAAATAGAGATACATACGGTACAATTGACAACAACATAAATAAATAAATAATACACTCGGGCAAACTCAGTCAATGGTACCCACCTGGTTCGCCTGTGCTGGCTAATATGCAGATTTCACTGTACGGCACAAGGTGACCAAAAAACGGCTACATCCCCAAAATCATTTAAAGGTTTAAAGGGCATTCTTAGGTCTTGTACAAAAAGGGTAATCGGACCATATAGGTTCTCACTAAGAATTAAATCTTATAGGATATGAGGGCATCATGACCCTGGGAAACCTTAAATTATATTTGAATCTTCAAAGGGATTAAAGGTGGGGTCCTGTTCACCGCTTTACAACGCCACTAAAATGGGATATCTGTCGTGTTTTGACGGAGTTCTTTGTCCGTCCCACGCTAAATAAGGCCAATAAATTCTGTACATATTGAATAACACACAAGCTTGTGTAACTTCATGTACTTGCTGGTTCATAGAAACTACAACCCCGCTGTCACGAGTAAAACCACATTTCAGATAAGAGCACTAACTTAATTTTTCTGAGAACATCTTAACATTAAATTGACAAATGTCCTTAGCCATCGACGTGTCAATGTGTGATAGCACATGAATGGCAATACATACAGTATTCTGTCAGAATTGCAAGGATAACTGATGACTGAATACCCATTCATCTCCAAAATGTCATGAAAACAAGTTCCTGAATCAAAATTCGTATAAGTCAATTTCGCACTGTAAATAATGCAACCACATACTGCAAGTATCACAATTTACCTTGACTTCATTCTGTATAAATAAATACTTATTTGGCACTGAATGGAGCCCCAGCTGCTAATATTGCTCTTTTAACTCTTCCATATATCATTAATCCTATATGGTTATATTTCTTTTCTGTTTGTGCATAAAATAAACTTGCAAGTTCACCAGTGCGCTGATTTTCATCTATCTTTACACAGCACACAAATTAATAGGTGGAATGATTCAAATAATGTCAATTGCGGGTGTCAGGGAGGGCTGCATTCTAGTCTGTAGGGGTTTAACTCATCTGTGCATTACAGACAGGAACCAGCCAAATGAAAATCAGAAGTCTGATCTGGGAATTACCTTACTGTTTCAATCACTCAACAACTGGGCCATAGTTCAGTCGAAGGGTTTCCTCTGTGTCTCTATGTAACACCACCCTAAGGTACAACACAGAGTCCCCCACCCAGTGTACAGGAAGCTCCATGCCAGGTGTCTGAGTGTGTTGAGTGGGTGAGAACAGGTCAGTCTTGTTCCAGTTGATGGGTGTTCCAGAGAGTCTGTCAAACTTCATCACCTCTCCGATCAGAGGTGGCAGGCTTGCATTTAGGTGCCAGGCAAACAGGAGAGCGGCTTCAGTATAGATGAAGTGAAGGCTCTACCCTAAATGACGGTAAAGCTCCCTGTGTGTGTGGTGTCCCTGCGTGTGTCTGGCGAGTGGGTCCATGGCCAGTAGAAATAACAAAAGGGAGCGCAGGTATCCCTGTCTCATCCCCATGGGTCGAATGCATGTGACACAAGCTTATTAGCCTGGACTCTTGCCACAGGTTTTGCATACAGCATCATCAGGAGCCTATGGAAGACATTAGCTATACCAAATCTTGCAAGAGTGACCTTTAGTAACGGCCACTCAAGAGAATCGAATGCTTCCTGCCTGTCGACCTGGGCTACCTCAGCTTCCATTTTGCGGTTTATCTGATGGATGGTAGTGAATTCAGTGCGCACCTTAATCACCAAGGACCTATGCAGTACGAAGACCAGCTGGACCGGTGAGACCATCCTCTCCATCAGTAGGGACAGGCAATTCGCCAATACTTAAGTCAGTGTTTTATTATCGGGATTCAGCAATAACAGGGAGCATTAAGAAGGGTGTAGGATGTACCGTTATGATGCCCTCTCACATCAAGGGTGGCAAGATCCACTTCACGAAGGCCTCTTCGTAGAACCTGAGAGGATGGGGTGATAAATATATTTAAAGGCCTTATAAAATTCTGCAAGGAAGCCTTCCGGACCCAGGAGCCTTTCTTCCTGCCAAGCCCTCAAGAGCTGCATTAATCTTTTCTGTTGATATTGGCTCATTTAGAAATAGTGTGTAGCAGTTGTCGAGTCAGAGAAGAGCTATTTCGTCCAGATATATCTCTATATGGCCCGGCTGTTCTCTTATGTGAGATCTTTACCGTTGCTTGTAATAATGGACCAATTCCCCCACTTTATCTTAAATTGTTGTGACTATCTCACACTGCCCAGTAGTTAGCTGTAATACATAAATGCGTTGGCAATCAAGTTGCAACAACCATGCCAACGTCCTGGCCAGTCACTCACCCTCTCCATATTGTCTAACACGAGCATGTTTGCCCATATGTGCCACCTCTGTTTCTCCCAGATTGCTGTATTTCTGCTGCAAAATATGATTTTATTTTAAGAATTGTGTCTGCAGAATTGAGGATGCCTTAATAATCAATTTCTTAAGGTCTGATTGAAGGCTCGCCAGCCGGTTATGAAAATATTTCAAAATACCTGCATATTTAGCAATTGTTATACCCTCAAAATAAGCTTTGAATGCATCCCATTGATTGCCAGAGAACCCACCGATCCTTCATTTAATGTTAAGCATTTGCTGATGGATGTCTGGAGCACCCAATGGAAAATTGGGTCAAACAGAGGCTTTGCAGGGAACATTCACTGTGGGGTCTGTGATCTGGGTTGCTGGATTTGCAGTGACAGAAGCACTGGAGAGTGGTCTGATAACACGCAGGGTTGGTATGATATATCTGAATATCATATATCTGTTACCCAAGAATGTATATCATGAGAAATAGGCCTGTTATCAATGTGCAACATGGATCTGTGTGGGAAGGAATCGAAAGAGTAATCAGAACTAGAGGCATTAAACTGTCGCCACACATCATTTAGACAAAACATTCTTGAAACCTCTTGCATTACTGCCTTAAAGAGTGATTTGTGTGTTTCACTGCAGCTTGAATTGTCTACGATCAGGTCTAGGGATAGAATGAAATCTGCCCCCCTGATCAGGGTTCCCACCTCCACATTTCTCAATAAAGCATATATTCTATAAAAAAAAAAAAACACACAGGGATCAGCATTAAGTGCATATACGTTCACTAGCACTGTTTTATTTTTATGGAGCGTCCCCTCTAGTATGACCTTTGCCCCTCACGGCCTGTAAATTTGCAAGTCAATCAAAAATGTACATGCCATCTTATGAGTATGCACACACCCTCGGAATTGGAGCAGTGTGATGGGAAATGCACCCCATTTCTTAGCCAGGTTAGGAGCATGTGTTGGTGATAGGTGTGTCTACTGCTAGATCTATTTTACGCCTGTCTAGACATGCCATCAGTCTTCTGATTATTTTGCAGACTTCTTAGCCCCCGGGCATTACAGGACATGAATGTCAATATCTTTCTACCGAGGGGAGTCATTTATGTTAATTCAATTTATTTTGCCTTTCTCTGATTACAGTCCTTGTCTCATGTGACTCCCCACTTGCCGAGGCCTGTACTTCAGAATACATTCAACTCCTTCAATACACTTCCCCGCCCTCTCCCAAATTGAATACTCTAGCTTTCAGTGCCCTGAAACACACCAAAGCTAAATCCCAACTATAGTAATGCTCCTGGTAGCAACACACCCCATAGGGCATGTAATGAAGGCAGCCTGCCACATTTACAAATAGGTGTAAATAACACATAGGTGTATGGAAATCTCCATTATTGAGACTACGTACATACAGCAACTCTACCTCTCACTGGGGTTAACAGTTTTGTCATATATATTGAGCACATTTTAATGTTCAAGAGCTTAACCGTTGCAGTTCAGCATCTCAGTCCATCATGTAATAAGGCGGCATGATGGACAACGACAAGTAAGGACAAGGGCGTGTAGCTGCTTAGCGTCACTGATCCCCTGCTATTGAGATAGCTGTCCTCCTCATGTTTCTTTGGATCCTCTTGTTGTGATGCTTTATCTGCACTAGTGAATCTCCCTTAGAAGCCTAAGGCAGCTGTTGCAAAGATGAGGACATTAATAAAAAATATTTCACACCTTTAGTATACAGTGTTCATTTCAGCATGATGAACATTCACCAGGGGTACATGGGTCCTGATACGTAAGTGCATCCTGCTTGTGTGCCAATCTGCACGTCATGGTGCAAAAGTAGAGTATTCTCGTAATTATGGGCTACCGGAAGGGCTCCAGATAGAGGCCTCGGACCCAGAGATTGGTGAACCTCAAAATTGCTGTCACCTCTGATTCCTACTTTGGTCCCATTCCCCTTCCAACTCCTCTCACCCTTGATGATTGTGTGACTTCAAGGGCATGCGCCACCCCCTTCCAATGTTGCATGATATATTCACAAAGTAGGGAAAAAGGACAAACATTTGCGTTTGATGGAGAGTATATCCTACAACTGCATGTCTTTTTGTTATATGTTGTTTGTCCCTTAAAGTTAATACAGGTTGGCAAACATCCTCAACTAACATATGGCAGTGATCTTGGGGCACCTTTGCAGTCCTGATGAAAGCCCTGGACCACAGAGGCCTTGTAGAGTAGGGCTTAAACATGTTGACAAATTAGGAGTGTTTAGGGCTATTATATCCCTGAAGCAATGTGTGTTTTTACTAATACCTGAACAACCAATATCTCCTTCTTAAGACCCCAGTTGAAAAAAATATCTAAAGGACTCCCTGGACTATGTGTAAGTCCATCCTGGCTTTTAGGGGTCAGAATTAGACCTGATAATGAAGCATGCACTAATAGAGCGGGTGAGGATCTAACAAACAAACTGTAGGAATTTCTCTAACAGGGTTCACTTTCTGTTGTGCTTCTGGGCATGGGATACCCTATTGTGTCGAACAATCGTATTTTTAGTCTGAGATTCTCCTTTCTACACCATCCAGCAGTATATTCTGTCTATCAAACCATTCTGCCATCCTGTCTAGACATGAAGTGACAGAGTCAGTACTATGGTCTACAGGCGTAAGGCTTGCCTTCAGCTCCAATAAAATGGCACCTATATAAGTGGGCAAGAGTGTTCCACCTTTTCTCCTTCCACAGCAGTTTCAGATGAAGGTGGCCTCTGGAACTTCGGTCCTGCAGAGATTGAATTCCTGCTTGCTTTGATTGGGTGATAGGTAACTGTGTGGGTGGAAATGTCTGGTGCTACAATTGTTAGTGCTCAAATTTAGCAGTGGCACTTTCCTCGTAAATGGCTACACCCAAGAGCCATTGCGGAGTTGAGTATAGAGAAAGATGGAGGATTGTGCCTTCTTGATTTATCCAAATGAGTCTGGTATAATTATCGATCCACTTTCTGGTGTTTTTCCGTGTTTTGTTTTTTTTATTTGCATTTTCATATGTGAAATAAGCAACAGACCAATGAAAGATAGCCGACACGTGTTTCTCCCTAGTGGTCCATTGACCATGGGCTTTTTCAAGGCAAAGCTTAGTTGTATATTGAAGTAATCTTCGTGTTTCTCGGAAAAGACGATGTTTGATCTCTGCGGTCCCCCTTGCTTTGATTGGGGTCTGTCTTTCCACAGTTCAAAGCGTGAAAACTATAGCGAATGAATTATGCACCCCTGGAGATGCAGCAATGTCTATGTAATCTGTACTGTAGGTAGGTGTATGTTACTCCCAGCAAAAAGATCAAAGGCCAGAAAAAATGGGTGTGTACTTTAGGCCAGTCAGTGTCAGTGAGTATAACTCATTGAACATAAGATTATTATCATAATAATGAAAAGCTTAAATGGAGCTGTGCTTCTGTTATGAGTTGGCTGCACTCCACCCCGCACAACATGCCCCACCAGGCCCACTCACTACAAGTGTAGTTGTCACCGTTAATCAGTAGGGTGTACCTCCTTCAGATCGAACTAGCTCCCACACGTGTCACTACTCAGGAGCGATTCTGTCAGTGGCCCAATGCCTG
Source organism: Lissotriton vulgaris (assembly GCF_964263255.1). NCBI lineage: Eukaryota > Metazoa > Chordata > Amphibia > Caudata > Salamandridae > Lissotriton > Lissotriton vulgaris. The sequence goes on from NW_028249459.1 coordinate 565,604, forward strand.
TGTCATGAGGGTCTCCCCCTCAGCCCCTGAAGTGCCAGGGTCGAGGGCGAAGTGTCGAACCTCTCCTGGTCCATGCCGCCAGGCAACACGCAGTTCAATGCTCCGTTAGGCTGCCTCTCTCAGCGCGCGAGAATCAGGGAGGCTTCAGACTCACTGGTGGCACCTGTTGTAACCGCACCTCCGAGGCTCGCACGTGTATGCTGTGGCAGTCAGGCTGTGAGTCCGCAATTGGCTCAGTGGATTTTAAAACCTGGACAAGGCATCTTGCCATGGATTCACCTGTGCTACAGAGCACTGCTTAATGCAACCATCTTTGTTACTCAGTAAACCAAGTTCCCCGAAAACAGAGGGCTATTGAGAGAACAGCTGATTGTTCAAGGATTATCTGAAGCAGTAACAGATCAGTGTCCCAAGGGTGGTGGGGCGATTGGGACATAAAAAGAAAATTAAATTAAAGAGTCTTATCTGCGAGCGAGACATCCTCCTCGTTCGTCTTTTCTGCTCGAGGCAGGCAGGCTCCAAACTCCCAAGCCAACCCTGGTGCTGCTCTCATCATGAGAACAGCTCCAGGATTGGTGGGAGTGGCCTCTATCCGCGCTCACAATAACACTATATGCTTTTGCTTTCTCTGACCCAGCTGTCATTAGACAGCAGGATTAGAGAGGTTAAAAATGCTCATATTTGGCTGGCCGTTGCAAGATGGCTGGTCAAAGAGACATGCACATTTTTAACTTGAGCACACAGCTACCTGCTGCAACTCAGCAGCAATGGCCAGAGTCATCCTGATGCTCAGTTTGGGATGGGTTGGTTGCCAAAAAGAAAAAATTGTGCTCCCTGGACTCATGAGGTACCATTATGATACCCTCACACATCAAGGGTGGCAAAACCCTGAGCAGATGGGGTGATAAAATATATTTAAAGGCTTTATAAATTCTGCAGGAAAGCCTGGTAATAACTAAACTTTATTAGCATGTATGACATTGGTCTGCATTCTGTCCATCTACTGTTGTTTTTGCATTTGTCACCCGGAGTGGGACGGGTATGCTCAGACATGAGTACCATGCTCTCCATGCCACTGGAATCAAGCTGTCCTGGCTGATAAGGGCTGAAAGCCCTAAACCGGTCCTAGGATGCTTGTTTCCAGTCCAGGGAGGACCTGGCTTGGCAGTTCGGGCTGGACTGGGGCACAGGGTCACAACGGATTTGCATATGGCTGGGTTCAAACTGGAATGGCATGGGGAGCAAAGAAACAATGCATTTAGTCCCAGATCTCTGTACTGGGGTGAATATATGACATTGTTCTGCATTCTGTCCATCAACTGTTGTTTTTGCATTAATAACTAAACTTTATTGCCACTTTTTTTTTCATCTCTGGCCTGAGGCTTGTCTTTGTGGGGTGATGCTCCTCTGCTCAAAAAGAGGAGCCTCCCTTTTGATAGATGGTAGTAAATCTTAGATCTGATGCAAAAACATTCCATTGATAGGCATCAACATAATAGAAAGATTTTACTCTAGTGCAGGATTTGTAGCTCCGGAGGACTGCTATAAGAATAGTTTTGGATAAGTGGAGCTCCTGCAGTGGTATATACTGTTTAAATCGGGACTTGAGGAAATAAGGTCCAAGACTAAAAACACATTTAGGCACTATCCATAATGTTTGAAAATTAATTCTTTTTTGGACAGGAAGCGATTGGAGATCACAAAGTGCAGGTTTGATCAGTGTATAGAGGCCTGTGCAGTTGAACGATCAGCTTCATTTTTTATGATTTCAGCCTGTTCAGTTGTTTCTATGAAAAATGCTGTGCAGGGAATTACAGTAATCGAGTCTTGATCCTATGGTGGCTTACATGCATGGATGTAATTTAGGGGTCACCTGGGGTCGCAGCTGAGAGCCTTGGCTTGCTCTCTGCTACCTCTAGCACTGCATTTACGAGATAGCAAATTTAGTGTAAGAAACACAGGGGCCAGCTGGGGCTCGACTCTCTTTATATTCTGTCAATTCTTTGTTACACTAATAATGAATAAATAAAATGTGTTATGCACTAATACTGTAATAAAAATGGAGTACAATGAGCTGGAATATGCCCAATTGCAGCTGATGTATGTAAAAAAAACTTTTAAATGTATGTTGTGTGCATGCTTGCGGGTGAGAGTGTGGTCATGTGTGAGAAAGTGTATATGTATGAATTTGTTTGTATGTGTAAGTATGTGTGTGTGAGTGAAAGAGGGGGTCAAAGGATATGTGATGTCACTTCTGCTATCTCTGGCATTTTGGTGTATTGACGCCCATGATGAAATACATGTCTGATTTCCCCACCTATGAATTAATAAAATTAAGGTAGCTTTCAGCTTACATGGAGTTTGAAGCAAGACAGCACTACTGTAGAGACTTATAAGTTGAGTTTATAGTTGTGTTTTTTATCTCAAAGACTTTCTACAGAGGTATTTGGTTGAGAGCATTCTAAGTCTGAAGGCCACGAAACAGACAGCCAGGGAGAATGATATCTCTGAATTCCAAAGATTTTGGTTTTGTCAAAGTTAATCTTCAACCAATTAGAGGTCATACATTGTCTGATATTAAAAAAAAGTTGTGAACGCAAAAACAGAGGAGGGTCAGTGTTGGCTATTCAAAAAATAAGCTGTGTATCATCAGCTTAGGAGTAGAATGAAAAGGGTGGGCCCTTGCCCCCCCCCGCCCGCATGGCAGCGCGGTGATCCCCTCTTCCCATGCCTGCCGGTGGCGTGTGGGCGTGATCGCCCGGCGCCCAATGGTACGCGGGAGGTGTGCGCCACACCACCGGTCGGCCGACGCCCAACCCCTGATCCAGAGGCGTGGTTCAGTCTTCCGGGTCAGGGGGGCGGGCATCGAGGGGTGAGGCGAGGGGGCAGCCCGCCCTCTCCCCGCGTCCTTGGGAATAAAGGAGGCGGGAGCGCTCAGTTGGCCCTTCTTGTCGCCTGACGCTCCCCCACACTGGTCGTGCCCCGCGCTCGGGGCCTCCTAATTTTCTGTTTTCTTTTTCAGATCAAGGATTGCTGGCTGGAGTGTGTGGTAGCGCAACATTGGAAGCAGACAAACGGAGCGAGGACGGTGGATCTGTAGAGTACAGGACACGCAAGTCAGCAACAGTAAGAGGAAGCGGGGGGCTTGCATTTCATCGCTTCGTGTGGCCGCCGGGTGGTTCCACGTTAGAGTCTGGCCACCCATTACATTTGGAAAAGCCAGTGTTGCGGTCGCTGTTGCGTGGTGCTCATAGCCCCCTGCACATCCTCTGTCTTGTGAAGGTATAGGGCGGATTGGTTGTGAATCTGATCTGTGAGTGAATTGATCAATAGTAAGAATGCCAGGAGCTAAAGCTAAGGGGTCAAAGATGGAGTTGATGTTTCAGGCCATGATGCGTAAGATGAATGCCATGGATAAAAGATTGAGTTTGGTTGATGGCCTAGAGGCCCGTATGATGAAAAGAATGGATGATATCGAAGGCCCGCGCGGTAGGCCCAAGCGGCAGATTGACACACCTTTACCGGAGGGGGATTCCGATTCCTCGCCGAAGAAGGGCAAGGCTAAACCGCCAAGGCGCAATGCTTCTGCTCCTACACCGGTAGCGGTGCCCGCTACCCCTGAGCCGGTATTCCCGGCCCCCTTCACACCCGCTCCCACATTGCCAGCAGGGACCAATCCTGTCGTGCCGGCGCCATCTGCCCCAGAGTGCCCACTCCCATCGCCCCCAGTGCCAGCACCCTTGGCACCCTCTGCACCGGTGGTGCCGGCAGCAATACCGGATTGTGACACTCAGATACCTCCTGAGTTAACGGCCCAGATAGCGGCGATACTTCCTTGGCTACAGAAAGGGGGTATGATGCCCTCAACGTTAGATGATGCCGCGGAGGCGGCAAAAATGGTGGAGAAGATTAGGGCGGGAACAGTTACAAGTGCGGTTCCGGCCTCTGTTTCTCCCTCTTCTACAGGTTTGAATGCCGCTCGACCGAACGGAAGTGATGCAGGACCAGCCCCCACACCCGGTAACGGTAAGGAGGTAGCCCTGCCCTCTCTTAGGAGACGGGACGATTCCGTCTCGGAGCGAGGATTTAGGGCAACATGTTTCTCGAGCGGTGAAAGAGATGATTTGGGTGGGAGAGTACATATATATTTTCTCTTTGCTGTTAGACAATAGGGAAATGGAAAATGCCAAAATGCTAAAAGAATGGATGCACCCGAGCAAATGGAGAGTACAGAGTGCGAAGTTTAGGGTGGAGGAAACACTGAGCAATTGGATCAGGGCCTTCTCCATTCTTACAGCTATCACTGTTGAACGCCCTCCAAACGTGCACGCGGCAATGGCGTGTTATCAGAGCAGGATTGTGGGTTGGAGCGAGCAATATGCCGGGGACGCATGGAAAGAATATGACGTGAATTTCAGAAAGTCGAAGGAGTTTGACTTATCATTGTCGTGGGACAAGGTGGACTCATTGTCATGGCATAAAAAGTTCGGAGGGGGCTCGGCCCCCACCCAGCCCGGGACCGTAGCCAAAGTGTTCCCCGCAAAGACCCAGCAGCCCTTTCGGGCGGCACCAGGGAATGAGTTCACAGGGAAAGGTAGGGGGGGCGGCGGCGAAAGAAAAGGTGTGTGTTGGGATTTCAACAAACGTTCCTGTACTAGACCCGCCGGTACTTGTAGATTCAGAAATGCATGTGCAATCTGTGGTCACACCTCTCACCCCGAGGCGACATGCAGAAAAAATGGTAATCAGAATCAGAGATGGGGAAAGAAACCTGAATAGTGCAGGGAGTCCGGTTAGCCCCTCCCCGATTAATGTCCTGGCAATGATTCCATGGTTGAACAGATACCCAGACCACGGCGCAGCTGCATTATTGCAGGAAGGTTTCTCCCAATGTTTCCGGATCCCGGCCGGGGGACACATCGGCAGTGCGCGCAGTAGGAACCAGTTATCCGTACAACAGAATCCTGCGGTAGTTATGGCTAAGATTCAAAAAGAACTGTCCCTGGGTAGGATAGCGGGCCATTCCAGGAAGTCCCAGTGCCGAATTTTGTCTGTTCACCATTAGGCGTAGTCCCCAAGAAAGAGAAGGGTGAGTTTAGATTGATCCACAACTTGGCACCAAGAGGGGTGTCCATGAATGATGCGATAGACGAAGCAATTTGCAGTGTGAAATATGCCTCCTTTGATCAAGCAGTTGAGTTATTGCGGGGGTTGGGGCGAGGCACTCTCATGGCCAAATCTGATATTGAATCCGCCTTTCGTTTGTTGCCGGTGCATCCTTTGGACCACCACCTACTTGGTTTTGCTTTTGAAGAAAAGTTCTATATGGACAAATGTATGCCGATGGGTTGCTCGATCTCTTGTGCGTACTTTCAGACTTTCAGTTCCTTTCTTGAGTGGGTCATGAGACAGGCCACGGGCCACAAGCAGGTTATGCATTATTTGGATGACTTCTTGTTCTTGGGAGCGGCGGGGACTTCGGAGTGTGCCTGGGCATTGCAGGAATTTTGCGTGCTCATGCGGGCTTTAGGGGTTCCGCTAGCGCCTGGGAAGACGGTTGGCCCGACCACTTGTTTGGAGTTCTTGGGTATCGAGATTGATTCACTGGAGGGGTGCTTTAGATTACCCGCAAGCAAAGTATTGAAGTTCAGAGCGGCATTGCGCCAGTGCCTTCAGAAGGAGAAAGTTACATTGCAGCTGCTACAGGAGACGGTGGGCCAATTGAACTTTGCATTGCGAGTTATCCCAATGGCACGCCCCTTCTCTCGGTCGATTGCCCAAGCCATGAAAGGTTTGAGAGAGAAACATCACGCACTAGACTGTCAGCAGAGGTTCGCCAGGATATGCGGATATGGGTAGCATTCCTGGAGGATTTCAATGGCAGAGTAGTGTGGCCGCCCCCCCCCCCCCACGTCATCGGCAGAGTTGGGTTTATGGACCGACGCTGCTGGTAGCGTGGGCTTTGGCGCCATCCTGGGCACAAAGTGGGTCACCCAGAAATGGCCCGAGGAATGGGGATCGAGGGAATTAACCACCAACATCGGATTCCTGGAATTGTTCCCGATTTGGGTGGCATTGATGGTCTGGCCGGCGCACCTTAGCAATCGGTCAGTGGTGTTCTGGTCGGACAACATGAGCGTGGTAGAATGCATTAACCAGCAAGAGGCGCGGTGTCCATTCATACTGCGCTTGGTAAAGGAGATTGTGCTACAATGTTTGAAATGGAACATGACCTTCAGGGCCAAACATTTGCCAGGTGTTCTTAATAATACAGCTGATGCCCTTTCTCGCTTCAAAATGCAGGTGTTCAGGGAACAGCTCCCTGCAGCGGACCCATCGCCAGCACCTTTCCCGGTTGCTCTCTGGCGGATTGGTGCCCCAGACTACCGTACCTCGTGGCATCTAGCCTAGCCCCACGGACCAGAACAGCATACGAAGGGGCGTTCTTGTCTTATTGTACTTTCCTTGGGCAGGGTTGGGAGAATAACTGGGCACGTGAGGACAGTTTTGTTGCATACATAGAGCTGATGCACAGGGAAGGGCGCTCGGTGGCAGCCGCAAACAGACACAGGGCTGCTGTTTCATTCTTTGCTCAGGCCAGGGGCGTGAGGGACCCTACAAACACGTTTGTAGTGCGCAAAGCGTTGAGGGGCTGGCGTTGCATTCAGGGACACTTGACTGATTCGAGAAAAGCCCATTGGGCTGGTAAGGCTTACAGCCCTGTTGTTAGCTCTTCCTGATGTCTGTAGTTCCCCTTGGGAGGTACTGCTTTTTAAGGCGGCGTTCACGCTAGTGTTTTATGGGGCCCTGAGATTAAGCGAGCTAGTAGCCGCGTCCAAAGTGGACAAAGAGGGTGGCCTACAAGTGGCCTGTGTGGGGATCCGTGCCGACACCATGTGTGTAACGATTCAAAGATCGAAGACCGACCAGGAGGGAAAGGGGGAAACGATAGTGCTTCACCATGCTCGGACCAACCCTTGTTGCCCAGTCTCGCATGTGGAGGCTTTTAGGAGGTAGCGGGACGGGACGCCCGGAGGGGCACTATTGTGTCACATGGATGGTACTCCTTTAACTAGGTACCAGTTTAGGAAGGTCCTGGACTTAACTACTGCAAAAGCAGGCTTGCATCCCACGGAATTTGGCTCCCATTCTTTTAGAATCGGGGCAGCAACTGAAGCAGTGGTAAGGGGACTCCCACTTGAAAAGGTTAAAAGGATTGGGAGGTGGTCTTCTGAGTGTTACAAACGCTACGTACGTGTTGACATGTTGTGACATAGCTGGATGACTCACACTTGTATCTCTTGGTTTTGCAGTTTCTCGAACCTGTCACACGGGAGAGGAACTTGCCGAATGTCGGCAGAAGACAGCACCATCGCAACAAAAGCAACAGGAAGATCGTCGGACATTGGTGACTTGGGTTGTGGGCCACTCTTATGTTAGGTGTGTAAAAAATGTATTTCTTGCAGGTGACAGGATTAGAAGGGCGAAAGAGGAGGGGTTCTCCATCTCATTCTTCGGGAGGGGAGACCTGGGTATTCGGCAGTTCAGGGATTACTTTCTGGAATTATTGTCGCAGCAACCCGCCCCCGGTCAGTGGTGATACTTCACCTGGGGGAGAACGACTTGGCCAAACTGGGGTGACGCATCCTGATAGACGAGATCATATCCACTGCGGGTTGGGTTTCTAAGACTTGTGCGGGTTGCACTGTAATCTGGTCACAACTTATTCCTCGTTGGCAGTGGCGAGGGGGGGACTCTGTCAAGGCGTTGAATCACCCGGTAAAGAGGATCAACGCACAGTTGGACAAATTGTTTCGAGCCCCCGGTTGCAGACGATTCCTCATGGGTGTATTTGGGGGGAGCATTTCTACCTGCGGGACGGGGTACACTTGACTGAGGCGGGGAACGTCCTGCGGTCGAATAACATTTTAGCATGGCTAGAGAGAGATATGCGAAGAGGACATGACCTTTATGAGGAGTTGGAAGGGGGGAGACCAGATCGTCGGGTAACAATGCTGGCCTGTGGCGGTAAGGTCATGACCAGTGATCATCCTTTGGAGGTGTCCGCCCAGGGGGAGGAGGGGTCACTGGCCCCTCCTAGAACTTCAGGGGCAGCTGGTAACACAAGTTAGGGCCCTCCTTCACTGGTTAAATGAAGTTCACGGGGTGGACCGAGTAATTAACGGGCTCGACTGCATAGGTGGACCGAGTAAGTAACGGGCTCAGCTGCATGGGTGGACTGAGTAATTAACGGGCTCGGCTGCAAGGGGGACCGAGTAAATAACTGGCTCGACTGCAGGGGTGGACCGGGTAATTAACGGGCCCGGCTGCGCATGTGCACCTGCGTAAGGGCGCAGCTTGTAAGACCTGACACCGGTTAGCGACCTTGCCATATCGCCATCAATGTTAGTATGCAAAATTTTCAGATGAGGATGTTAGATTCGGTTAGGAAACAAGCTGGATTAGAATCTTGTTATGGCTAGCCGATCACAATTGTCGATATAAATGTATCTAAATGTTTCTAAATAATTTTGCATAAAAAATTGTATATTTGTTTAACAATTTTATTATTTTGTATCTTAATAAATACGGCTGGGGGGTTTTGCGACCCCCCGCCTTCCAAAGACAAATCATTTTCCATTTCGTTGTGTTCCGGGTTATTGTGGGCATACAGGGAGGGGGGCGGTAGCCGTCACTGACCATGTGAAAAGGGGGGCCCGTGGCCCCCCCGCCCGCATGGCAGCGCGGTGATCCCCTCTTCCCATGCCTGCCGGTGGTGTGGGGGCGTGATCTCCTGGCGCCCAATGGTACGCGGGAGGTGTGTGCCACACCACCGGTCGGCCGACGCCCAACCCCTGATCCAGAGGCGTGGTTCAGTCTTCCGGGTCAGGGGGGCGGGCATCTAGGGGTGAGGGGAGGGGGCGGCCCACCCTCTCCCCGCGTCCCTGGGAATAAAGCAGGCGGGAGCGCTCAGTTGGCCCTTCTTGTCGCCTGACGCTCCCCCACACTGGTCGTGCCCCGCGCTCGGGGCCTCCTAATTTTCCCACCCACCATCCCTTGGAACAAAGCTGTGTAGTGCATTATGTATACCTGTTTTGTTATTAATTAACCTGATTTTCTCCTAGGATGTTGAATTGAAGCGAAATGTCAGTAGACTGTTTGTATAGACGCGAATTGTGTATACATGTCATGTATTAAGTATTTGGTGAAATTTAAAATGTAATTGTTAAATGTTTTTTGTTGTTTAGGCCCATTTTCCCATAGTAGCTGATGATTGTATGTCATACATATGTTGTAGATAGTGTAGCTGTCCTTTAGTCCTTTTTTCCACAGATCGTCTTATTTATTAGGGTATTGGTCATGCGGTAAGGTCATGACCGGTGAGCAGCTATTTTTAAGGTCTTAGGGGGCGGCATCTTCCTTTGGAGGTGTCCGCCCAGGGGGAGGAGGGGTCACTGGCCCCTCCAAGAACTTCAGGGGCAGCTGGTAACGCAAGTTAGGGCCCTCCTTTACTGGTTAAATGAAGTTCACGGGGTGGACCGAGTAATTAACGGGCTCGCAGCATAGGTGGACCGAGTAAGTAACGGGCTTGGCTGCATGGGTGGAGCGAGTAATTAACGGGCTCGGCTGCAAGGGTGGCCCGAGTAATTAACGGACTCGGCTGCAGGGGTGGACCGGTAATTAACGGGCCCGGCTGCGCATACGCACCTGCGTAAGGGCGCTGCTTGTCAATGTTAGTATGCAAAATTTTCAGATGAGGATTTTAGATTCGGTTAGGAAACAAGCTGGATTAGAATCTTGTTAAGGCTAGCCGATCACAATTGTCGATATAAATGTATCTAAATGTTTCTGAATAATTTTTCATAAAAAATTGTATATTTGTTTAACAATTTTAGTATTTTGTATCTTAATAAATACGGCCGGGGGGTTTTGCGACCCCCCGCCTTCCAAAGACAAATCATTTTCCGTTTTGTTGTGTTCCGGGTTATTGTGGGCATACAGGGAGGGGGCGGTAGCCGTCGCTGACCATGCATACATTCATCTTGGCTAACCATGGATAGTAAAGGTTTTATTTAGTTTTTTAAAAGATATGGGCGCGAGGGATGAGCATTGTGGAACTGCTGTCCAGATTTCAAAAAAGTCTGTAGCAATTTCTCCGAGCATGACCTTCTGGTCTCGATTGGTAAGAAAGGAGATAAACAAATTGAGAGCAGGGCCTTCACATCCGTAGAGGAGATTAGAATGTTGTGACCTACCATGTCAAAGGCTGCCGGAAGGCCCAGCGGAATAGGTACGCTGCTGACATTCCTGTCAGCGGCCAGTAAAAGATCATTAAAATCCACTATGAAAGCTGCCAGTTACAATGTTCGTCTGCCAGTGGCCCTATACCGGTGTTTCATGTCTGCATGTGTACCTTCGTCAGTTTCAGTGTCCCGGTGTAAGCGCCACAGTGCCAATATCCCCATCTCACTGTGACATTGTCCCAGTGCCACCATTCCAATGTCAGTCTTTGTTCCTTTACAGGTTTAACTGTACCCGTAGCAGTGCCTCATTATATCTGTGGCCTTTTCCCACTGTCCATGCTAATGTTCCAGTGTCAGTATTGATATACCAGTGTTCCCGTTTCAATGTTTTCATATCAGTATTCTTGTGCCAGTTTCCCTGTATTGGATCCTTCCGTATCAGTATTCATAAGTCTTGGTGCCGCGGTGTCTGTTTTCCCCCTGGCAGTTTACCTGCGTTAGTGTTGGTATTGCAAGGGCTGCGTTCGAGTGCCAGTGCCTTGATGCTTGTGCCCTTGTGTTATTTTATTACCCATTATTCGTGTCAGAATCCATGTGTCATATCTTCCTTGTGTCAGTATCACAATGTGGGTGCCCAAGTGTCAGTTCTAGTGCATATGTCTCAGTGCCTCTTTGCTCGTTTTTATGTCAGTGTTTCAGAATAAAAGTCTTGTTGCTTCCACTTCTTCCTGTGTTCCAGTGTCGCTGCACCATGTGTCAGCGTCCTAGTGTCAAAGATCCCACGTCAGGTCTTTTGTATCAATGCCCAAATGGAAATGTCATCCTTCCCACCATGGGCGTCCGCAGAAAGTTTTCCGGGGGGAAGGGGGCGCCGACTACTAAACTCCTACAAAAGCCGAACCTCTTAGGAAGTCATGTTTCTTCAGCCAGACCAAAATTTGGGAGCAAAACACACATTGTATTGTGCAGTGGGAAACACGAACTTATGGCTAAGCATCACACACATTGCCTTATTCTGCCCTTTATTGAGGATGCTTCATCCGAGAAATAAAGCGTTACTTTTGGGTTTCGCTTAACCCAAGTATAAACTGAGAATAATGAAATAATCTCGAAGGGCACTATTAAAATATTTGTTTATTTAGCGATATGCAAACCTCTATAAAAATGTTTAACAGACAGATTGTGTTTACTACTCGACTCGCCCATATGACGTTGATTTTTCAAAATCAGCTGGGTTTTATAATTAGTAGGTTTGTGGGTGTAGACGTTCATGTAGAATTATTCTATTCTGTTGCTCCTCACAGTACTTATTTCTCAACTTTTGTGCAGATGAACATCAAGTTCATTGACCCTTTGTTCAGCCTAACCAAAAGCCCGGGTCTAAACTATTCCTTGACCATTACTTGAGTTGTATTTATTTGACTGACAGGGCTTTTTTATTGGGTGTTTTTCTTACGTGAAGTACAAAAATAAATAAATACATCTTTACAGAGTGACTGTGTAATGATTTATTTAATTATTTATTTTTGGCATTTTGCATCTATTTTTCTCTTGGTCCCGAGGCTGCACTTTGTAACGGAAACATGTAATATAAAGTGGACATTTCCAGCAAAAGTGTTTCTTTCATCTTTGGATCCATTTCACAGGGAAAGGAATGAATTAAATTAGAGGAAACGGAGGGTAAGAGACGTTTATTGAAGCACCGTTTTCAGCAAGTGAGGAGCTTCGAGAGATACAGAAAGGGAGGGAATACGAGGAAGAAAGAGAGAGGAGGCAGCTGACAGTGGCAGAGCAGGAAAAGTGAACACATCGACCATTAATCTTACCTTAATACACCTGCTGGCACCTAAAAATGCCATAAAAATACATAAAAACTGTAAAAAATGGTTAAAATACAATCCATTGACCCATGATTATACAGTTTACAAACAGTACATTCAATACCGCCCCCTCGAATTCCTCAGCCTTACAGAGATCCTGATAAAATTCATTATACAAAACAGGGTATAGGGATCATTAGCCCTTTGCAAAAACAATAATGCAACCTTAGCGTGTTTAATCTTTGCTTGTTTTAAAATACCCACTAAAAACCTACGCTTGGGTAAGGTATAAAATGAACATAACAATACGAAATGAAGGGTTTCCTGCGGAGACCTATTGTCGCAGCCGCAGCTACCCTTCTGCTCAACCAGTGGCGTAAAACCTGAAGGGTCGGCCAATATGTGATGTAAAAGGTTGAGCCTAAAACGGGTCATATAAAATCTATCCAAATTTTAACACTTGCACTTCATAAATGTTCACTTTACTGCACTGCAAACCTTCAGCACCACTGATCAAAACTGGCGAGTGGCTGTACCGATCACTGGGGTACAAAACAAGCATAGTTTTGATATCACTTTTTGCTGGCTGAACGAATGGTGCAACCAACCACAAATTCCAGATGATGAAGTGTCGCCACTTATGTGGGCTGATGGGATTCTCTTCTACTTAATGTATGCTTTTACTTCTCTTTGGCCTGGACGTTCTAGTGTCTCTGTTATTCTATGTCTTATGGTTTCTAGACCGGTAGGTTTCTTGTGTTTTTTGGGTTGTAGATTGGGGTTAAAACACTACCTGGTCTTTAAAAATTGATATTCCCTAGGACCCTCTGAAAAGGTTTTTGTGTACACAAGTCAATATACCCATGTCAGTGTTAGAGCTCCTAGGTGTGTCTCCCAGAATCTCAGTGGGAGTGAGTGATTGTTCGCGTCCCAGTGGCTGTGTCTCCATGTTCATGTATTTGTGTCAGGTCCCCATCTGAATCCTCGTCACTACCCTAGTGCTGTGTACGCCACAGTCAGTGCCTCGGTGTCAGTCCCATTTCTATTGTTAGATTTTCAGTGTCCATTGAAACTGCCCCAAGCCAGTGTCCCAGCATTAGTCTTTCTGCTCCCTGTCAACGTTCCAGTGTTATTGTTCCCATGCCAGTGTTGGTGCCCCTGTTTCAGAGCCCTCTATGCCAGAGTAGTATTGTTAGTGTTGATTTACCTATGGCACTATCCTGGTTAAAGTGCATATTTGCAGGAACCCACTTGTTAGTGTTCTAGGACAGCGTCCTTTTGGCACCGTTCCCCTGTGAATGTCTGGTGTCAGTGTGGGTGCTCCTGTAGCAATGTGCCAGCGACAATGTTGGTGCTCCTTGGTCAATGTGTCTGTGTCAGTGGGGTCCATCCCTGCAAGTTATTATCTTTAGTGTCTCACGTACTGTCATTGCTTGCTTATGATGCACGTATACCATCATATGCCAACTTCAGAGCTCTCAGGGGATGTAAAAGCCCTGGGGGCTGAGTATGAAGATGAACCCAAGGTCTGGTGATCTAAAAAACAGAAGTGTGATGAGTCTTTTGGAAGGATAACTTAGAAAATGAAGTTGTGAAATAACGTTTCTGTTCGAGGCCCACTTCGAAAAAGTTGACAACTAAAACCCGCAGTTCACTGAGTCACAGATTACACCGACTCACCTAAGCCACATGAACACACCCCGCATTATGGCATTTTTGGTAGATGGCTATGCAGGACCAGTTTCGCTGCCAATTTGAAGTTTGTTTCACAATGTGATGCAGGCCTTTAGCTTTAGCGCTAATGCAGAAGGTACTCGGAGGTTAAGGAAGTGTCAATATGAGAGAGCAATCTCCTCCAGAAAGTTATGGAGGTGCAAAAACACGGACCTTCGATGGAGGAAAAACCAAGAGTCAGTTTGCTGTCCTTAAATCTGCCCGGAGGCATCAGCTAGGAGACTGAGTGAACCCGCTCGATGGAGGGAGGGCCTGCTAAGTTCTTCACAACAGGGCCTTTGTGATGTGACCCAGGATTAAGACGAGGCACTGAAAAGAGCAGGGGATGATGGGGGATTGCATGATTTAAACTCGTAACTCCCTTAAGAGGAACCCCTTCCGCAAAGGTAGGTGCCAACATAGCATGACAAACACATCTAGATTGCATCTGTCCTGCCCGAGGTCGATTCTCAAACTGGAAAGGAGCTGCAGCCTCCTGTGAGAGCTGTGAAGCAAGAGAAACACCTCATTCTGGAGGGTCTGGATTCACACAGACTGCACGTGCCTGGAGACTGGCAAGAATGGCTCAGTGTCTCTGATGGCAACATGGACCCTGAGGGGCTAAGAACTGTTCACTGTTATGATATGTAAAGGGTGGCATCAGCTTATATTCATGAGGTGTGTTTAGAGGGAGATGCAGGGAATGGTACTCACATGAGCCAGATGGAAAGGAATTTCATACATCGCACGTACTTCACTAAATTCTATGCATTCTGCCAGCAGTAGCCAGTACAGATATCTCCCAGTGTAAAAGCAACGGGCCATATTTTGAGTTTGGCGGACAGGGTACTCTGTCAAAATGTGACGGATATCCTGTCTCCCCTATTACAAATGCTATAGGCTTTAATGCACTTACAAAATGGCAGATGGTCATCAGTCACGTGTTGTGACAGAAAATCCCATTCACCAAACCCTAAATAAGGCCCTTGGTGACATTGACAGCAATAGAGTGCATTATACTGGTGCAGATGGGAGTCAATTACTAGGGTCTGGTGAGTGTGGGATAGGATGTGCACAATAGGTCTCAATTTGCTTAGCTGAAACAAAGCTGCTGACCCTATCTGAGGAGACATCATTGCCTTTTTATTGCTAGCAATTTGAAGATATAGGCAAGATAGATATTGTAAAGGGTAGTAGAAACCCCCTGAGGTACCCCGAAACTAAGTACTTTTATCCCAGAGGCTAAAGGAAGGAATCAAAATGAGACATTTTTGCCCACTGTGACCTGCTTTCCAGAAAGAGGCTTTGAAGTTTCCATCAAATCCCCACACCAGTGCACAGCCAGCTATTTCTTATCAGTTGGCTATTGTGTCAAAGCCAGAGGGAAGACGTGGACGTCAATTCACCAAAATGCCAGGGGCAGCAGAAGTGACAACACACTATTTGACCTTTAACGTTGGGGAGGAGGCTGCTCCTTAGCACCCCTGACTTGGTGAAGGGAGAGGGTTGCAAAAACCTCGCCATACCCCCACTTTGCTCAAGCGTGTCAGGGTATATTATTTTCATACCCCCAGTTTTGTATAAAGGTGGGAATGGTGTAGATAGTTCCCCATACCTGGCACAAGGGCAAGGGGGCTATAATTATTCCTTCTATCTTGTTTGAAGACAGAAGTAAGTTTCCCCCCCCCCCTTGTGTTAATCAAGGGATTAGCCTTCACTCCCTCACCTTGCCAAGGGGACAGCTGCCACCTGTTCCACTCCAGTGTGACTCAGCTGTCCCCGCTTCTTGTTTCCATTTGCAAATGCACAGATAGGACCAGGGAAGTTGGCAGCTACCCCAGATTCTCTTTGTGAGCCTCCACCTTGTCCTTCGGTAAGGATAATGAGAAGGGGCCAATAATCACCTCCGCATCCCTGCAGATGTGACTCGTGGGGTTGGGGTGTTGCTGGTGGAAATTGTTTAGACCCCCTTGAAAAAGGCATGTGTGAGATTATTCACCGAGGCCCACATGCATCATTGTGTCATTTTGCATTTCTTAATTTGCGAAAAATAAGGAATCGCAAATTAAGAAGTGCAAAATGCTATGCATCATTTTTTTCGGTATTTCTTTGTGATTCGGTAAAAATCGCAATTTTTACCGAATCCCAAAGAAATACCGAATTCTTAAGTTAATTTTCGCAATTCCCATTGATTCCTATGGGCCAAAAGGCCCATAGGAGTCAATGCAAATTGCGAGTGGCACTTAGACAATTTCATGGGTGCAGGGGGGGGGTCCAAAGGACCCCCCCATGCACCCCTGAAATGTATTTTTCGCATCATGTTTCACACACACATGTCCTAAGGACATGTGTGTGTGAAACATGAATGTTGAAAAAAAAACATTTAAAGCATTTTAAACACTTTTCCCAAATTTACCGAGTGGTTCAACTACTCGGTAAATTTGGAACCCTAATTGCGAATTTCCACTTGTCAAAGTAATGATGCATTGCTTTTAAGAAGTCGCACATCTGTGACTTCTTAAAAGCACCCGCAATTTTAGAACTCGCAACAATGTTGCGAATTCTAAAATTGCTTCATGCATCCCAAAAAGCACTTTTGCATTCGCAAACGGCCGATTTTAAGGAATCGCACCGTTTGCTAATGAAAAAGTGCTTGATGCATGTGGGCCCTAGATCCTACTCAAATCAGCCATTTTGTTTGTGAAAAGCGTGCTCATTTGAAGGAACTGTCTACAGTTTATTAACAGAAAGCCATTCTTCGTGTAGTGTGTCTCTGCAGCTCCTGTCACCAATAGTTCATGACAGCAGTGCTCCGTGATAAGTTAAGAGCAGACGCCTGTCTATATAAACATGGCTGCCTTCACTGTCATCTCTTCCTTTAAATACAAGTTTAGGAAACCTTGTCTTCATTAACATTTTTCAGGATCTACATGCCACTATCCCGCTGCCTGTCAATGCTAAAAAAACTGAATAGAAACAAGCATTTGCAATGCAATAGATTGCGCATTTGAGAGAGTTAGAGCTATTGGTGTTGAAATTGATAATGTCTTTTACATAAACGTGTTTCTTTGTTTGGAGTGGTGTGGATGTATGTGCTGTGTAGTGGAATTGAGTGTGTTGTATTGGACTTTTTAGTTGTGGAATTGTGTGGGGTGGTATTGGTGGTGTGTAGTGTATTTGTGTAATGGAATTATGTGGTATGGTGAATAGATTAGAGTGAAAGATGCGGAGAACAGATTGAAAAGAAGATCGATCGCGAGTTCGTGAATGAAGTGATGAATTACATCCATAGAGAGAAGCAGAAATAGTGTGTGAGAAAGAAGGAGATAGATGGCTATAGATGTAAAAAGAGAGAGCGTTTTTGTATGCAGAACACACCCAAAGAAGCGGAGGAGATGGAAACCGAGAAAAAGTCACAGGAAAGATGTAGTGCTGGAAGTGAACATGTGAGGGGGCAGGGATAGTGCATGAAAGAGCATGAGAGAGGGGTGAGAGATGTCATAGGAGAGAGAGAGAGGGATGAGTGAGAGGGGCACTTGGGGGGTGAAGAAGCAAATGATGTAGCAGTGCACAGCGCGAGGAGGTACAGGAAGGTAGCATGTGTGACAGGTATTATAGAGAGGAGATAGGAAGTGTGAGGGGCAGTTGAATTGTGAGATGAGAGGGGGTAGTGGGAGTGGGAGGAAGATAGAGAGGGAGAGATGAGAGGGATAGTGGGTGAGCTGGGGAGAGATGTAGTATTGGTGAAAGTGTGAGGGAGAAATGTGTTGTATTGGAATTGCTTGTTGTGGAATTGTGTGGCTTGGAACTGTGTTGTGTGGTGTGGAGTTGTGTACTGGAAATATATGGCATGGTGTGTTGTCGAATTATGTGGATACTAATTAAATTGTATTATGTGTAGTGGAATTATGTATACTGAGATTCTATGTAATGGAGTTAATTATTTGGAATTATATTGTATGGTGTGTTTTGGCATGTTGTGGATTTGAAGTATATGGTGTGCTGTTAAATTTTGTGGCATGATGTGGAAATTTGTTTTGGGTATTGGGAGTATGTGGTGTGTTGTGTAATTGTGTTGTTTAGCTGATGTATGTGGTTTGGTGTGGAATAATGTGGTGTGTATTGGAAATGTGTTTAGTTGAATTGTGTGATGTTGTGTGAAATTAGGCCTTTTAGAATTATGTATAATGGTGTGGTGTGTATTTATGTGGATTGTTGGTATGTGGCATAGAGTGTGTTTATATCGGGTTGTATTTAGTTGGATTGAGTAGTGTGTAATTATGTTGTGATGAGTGGTATTATGTGAAATGTATTTATGTTGTGTAGTGCAGAAGTGTATGGTTGAGAATTGTGTGGTGTTGTGTGGCGGTATGTATTATGGTTTGGAGTGGTATTATGTGGCGTGGTGTGGAGTCGTTTTATATGGTGTGTAATTATGTGGTATTGTGCGAAGTAGAATTGATTTAGTGTAGTGTAATTATGTGTTTTGATTTGCGTGAATCTATGTGGAGTGTAAATATGTGGTGTGAAATGTAGCTTGGAGGGTAATTATGTCTAGTGTAATTCTATGAATTTGAATTGCGTTGGGTGTAGTGTAATTCTATGGTTTGAAGTGGAGTGGATTTGTGTAGTAGAGTGTAATTATATGAAGTGGAATTTTGTCGTGTGAAGTTCAGTTATGTGTAGTTTATTTTGTTGGTTTGTAATTATTTGGCATAGAGTGGAATGATGTGCAGCAGAAGTGTGTGTAGTTGAATTAGATGGAATGGCATTATGTTATTATGAGATGTAAAAATGTGTTGTGTGTAGGAAATGTATGTGATATGAAGTTTTTGTGTTGTGGAGAGAGATATAGGAAGTTAGAGAGAATGAGTTAATGTGAGAGAAGGTGAACACAGAGTACATGTTAGAATGATGGTGATCACAGTATATATAAAAAGAAATGGAACATTTGTTTCTGCGTTATTGTTTGATAGGGAAGGTTTTGTAGCAAATATGTAATTAATGCTTCTGATGGAAAATGTTCTATCGTCTGTGTTTTTCCTTTCTGAATGCAAACCTCCCATAAATACATTGACATTGTAATAAGCTGGCGTGGTGTTATGTTATTTGAATATCTGAAAGTTTTATTTTCCTGTGCAGGTAACAAAAATATTTTACTCTAAGAGGATAAATTTAGTATAGCCACACTGCAAATTATTTTACAATGCTACAATGTAGTAGTGCTTTCTTTAAGGTTCTCTTTAATATATTTACTCGTCCATTATGTGCACTTTGCCAATGTAACTAAGAACTGGGCATCTCTCACGTTACAGGGAAGTGGCAAAAAGGAATCTATGGACAAACTGAACAAAACGTGGGCAGAGAAGGATTAGGTCATCAGTTTTCCGACGCCTATATTAGAATTCGACAAAAAAACACTATAAGGGTAACCTTAAGTAAGACGGATATTAATAGACTATAATCGCTAACATAGAGCATCCCCAGAAGATCGTCATATTCGTATCCATCGGCACTAAATAATAATGCCCGATATACCAATTGCAATAATCTTATCGCGGACAGACAAATTGAAATCCCGGTCTATATATCTTGTATAATATGATTCAATTAACAATAAGACAAGAGACAGTTCATGTAAAATAGGTGCTATCTTTCGAGACCCTATCCCCATCAGTTTGACTAAACCACTACAAAATGGCGCACTGTTTCATTGGAAGCTGGGGCGCCTCTACGCATGCGTGTGTGGTTAGTATTCCTGCACACCTGCATCGAATAGAACGAGGACTAGTATATAAACGCAAGCGGCGCATCGGACTTATAACCGAGCAACGCAAAGGAGCAGGCGTACCCGTGGCTATTCCAGATGCAGATCAGTACCAAGGTAAGCGAGAGGGACTCGTATATTGAAACGGGAGTAGGTTGAACCCTTTCCTAATCTGTAATATAGGTGGGTCGTTTTTTTAAAATGTGACTCATATAACTCCCCGAGAGCTTAATCTATCCCTATGTGGGGCTTCATGTACTTACATTTTAAATCTAATTTTTGTAGTGTGCCTCACATTGTCATTAAAAAACGGGGGCACACGCTATGGCCAGAAGGGGACAGGTTAAAGAGGAGAAGAGTAACATTAAGGGGATCTCTACACCTTACAATTTGGTAGAGTCACTGTATGGTTATCACAGACACGAGTTACCCCTTCTCCTTCAGTAAAGATAGAATAGTCCAGCTCGGCTAGGCAGGACTTCATTCGAATTATAGGAGACTAGTAAGATTCCCCCATTAATGCCAGGATTACTTTTACTAAATATGTACCGCGTATTTCCAAAATAAGTTGTCTTCGCCATCAGTATCATCTAGAACAAATACTACCACTTTTAATTTACCCTTCATAGAGATCAGGCATTACTCCTAACGAGCCATTCACCGCCATTCAAAGGTGTGGGGATAACTAATAAAAAGGAGACGAATACCACAGGGAAGAGGCTATCTTCAATATCCACAATATCCACAGGTATGAATTCAGCTATTACCGAACCTTAATGTAGGGATATAGCATTTGAAAGTAAGGACCTATATAAAATCTTAACTGCTACAAAACTATTGATATCACCCTTTACAGGGTCCTGCATACATAAGGTGAAATCCCGTATCCGCAGGATGTGTAACCATATTTGAACCTGAACTGAAGCTTAGGCAAAGAATCTTCCTTTTTACGGTAACACAGTAGAAAATCTATAGACAGCAAGACTAAGTATGGTTTTTCCATAAACTTATGTACAGTCATTCCTACACTTTATGCCAAAAGTTTTTTTCGCTCAACACTCTGATATGTATTCCCCCTTGGTGTTGTATTTTTATATGTATTTCTGAATGTGCAATGTTTTAAACTGTATACTTTTATGATGTTTTTTTAAACAATCGAATAAAGTTTATAAACTGAAACTATAGAGAGCTTGTATTATCAGGCCTATACATGCCTTAGCCTTATATCTAAAATCTTTGTAAACAAAAATATTGTATTTTTCCAGACCACATATTCCAAAGATATTGAGTTCAACGTGGATCTGATGCCTTTCTGACTCATAAAGAAAGAGACCTTCTTAAAGGTCAGTAGTCATGTGAATGGATGGTCTGCATAAGTGTCTGAGTGTACCGATACCAAACTGGTCATCAACTAGGTTATAACGGAGGGTGGAGTAGACAATTTAGGCATTAGGGACACAGATATCAACCTTTGGGATCTCAGTTCTTAATGCACAAATAAACAGAATGAAATGAGAAAATATATATACCATGCATCTTAAATAATATATAGAGTACAATGCTCCTAGGAATAACTACACCATAGAAATATGTATCGTCTTCTTTTGTAATCAGAAATGTCCTTAAAATGTATTGAACCAATCCTTTTCTTATATACAGGAAGGATACATGAGTGTAACCCCAAGGGACTTCGATTTTTGTCCTGAGGAAGGTGTGCCGATATCCAAAGGCAGAGACACCAAAACGCGTCGACGCATTTTCTTTGTTTATAGAATTCAAGCCTAGTAAATCTCTGGTATAAGATCAAAAGTGAAAAAACGAGATTTGTTCCAAAAACACTATAAGGGCTTTATGAATCTTACAATTAGTATTAGAAACGGTTGTTCTTGACTCTTGGGGGTTTCATTTTGGATTCATATGAGCGGTATTGTTTTCCTTACATTCAACTGTGATGTATGTGGTTAGGATCTGTTGACACCTTTAAATGTGCTAGGCTTTGTGCTGATTTACCTATATACATTGATGAATTAGTTTGCAAATTTGATTTTTATTTACTGTATGGATTGTTATTTTCCTTGTTTTTAAATGACAAAATGTATTATGTAATGCATTGTGTTTTATCTATTTATGTGTTTTTTTAATAAAAAAAATCTGTGAACGGTATAAAATAGTTTATGACCAGTGATTGTTTCTAGTATGAAGGAGTGAATGAATTACGCTTTCCAGGGATCCTCTTTATACTTATTGTCAAAGAAGGATTAGGACAGCAAATCCCAACAAGCTAACAAAAAGCAAAAGCAGCCACTAATTAATGCAAAAACTTCTACTCGTCCATAGTGTGCACTCAGTGAATATGACTAGAGAGCAACAAGTAAACACATATTAAAAGAATACTGAAACAATTTGCCAACACACTCCATTTAAAATATAAATAAAGTCTTCCACAAATAAATAAATAAATATAGGGAATGAAATAGCAATAAGGGCGACTGCACATATATGCACTAGATGCAGAACTGGATAAATGACAGCAACAGACAACATTTATTTTTGCTATAACTTCACCTATCCATACCCCCAATGCTGTTTTTGCAGACATTACATTGCTCGACCTATAGTCTGTGATTCGTGTTTAATCCACATAAAACGTAGTATCGAGTGGCCGCTTACCCTGTTCTCAGATGTGAATATTGCTGTAAGAACTGAAATATGGCAGAGTAGCGCCTACAATACCTATTGGCACTTTACGTTAAATACATCATTGCACCTTCAAGTAAATAGATAACATATAAAAACACGCTGGCTTTCAAATATAATTAAGCACTGTTTAATACTAAATATATAATTAAGAAGGATAGCTGACTTTTGTTTGTAGTAAAGCACATAAGTAAATGAAAGTAGGTATTGAAAATTATATTACTAAAATGTGTAAACGTGAATTAAAAACAATTTCCTTTTAAAGAGTTACTTTATATCTGAAACGGTGCAGGTACTTTATATGTGGAACAGTGCAATGTAGTTATTTTACATGTGCTTTATTGCAGCGGCAATTTCTTTTAAGGAGAGATATTGTTAGGAACAAACAAATAGAGAAGAAACATGGAAGAAAAAAAGGGCTCTTGCTGCTCTTGATATAGCAGGACTGTTTAATACAAAAATTTAAAGAGTGCTGCCCTACTTTTTTTGTGCAACGCAAACTCGACCCGAAGGTATTGGAGCACTTCACATGAGCACCAGTTACATTACACAAGGTCACATTAGTCTTAGGTGGGAGGAGGGAGATTAAGTAATTTTCCCTAAATCACAAGATGTTGAGCCTACCCCGAGACACCGACCTTGTTCCCCAGCACTAAATCAGCAGTTTTGGCCATTACGCAACACCCCCTCCTTTAATTTATTTCCACAACAGAAAATTGTAAACATATTTTAAAAATAAATACATTAATTAAATGTACCTTTGCGAGTTTAAAAAAAACATACAGCAACACCATTTTGTCGAAAGTAATTTTTTATTATCACAAAGGGTAACACTGATTTTAAGTTTATTGTAATGTATTTATAATTTATTGATAAGAAAAAGAATGGGTGTTGAGCCAAGCAGTCTGGACTAGTGTGATAGGTTTGAATCATTTCTCGAAGTGTTGGGAATGGAGACACTGATGGGATAATAAACTGCAAATTAGACTCGTAGCAAAGATCGTTGTCTTTACTGCAGTGGCAGATGTGGAACACATAGTGAATTAAGTGGCCATTAATAGCCGGATCTCAAATTTCCCACAAAGTCTATAACTTGCTTCGTAAACTGCCAAGCTGTGTAGAGAGCACAGTGCGTAATAGAGCCAGGGAAAACAAATAAACGTGTAGTCTGTCTATTCAAGCCCACAGGAGTACCGGATGAAGAAGGCCAGTGAAACAAAAGCGTGTGAAGCCATTTACCAGCCGAGGCACAAGGTGAGTGATGCCCATCTGGACCTGCTTCCGCCTCCATGACGTGCTGTGATTTTACAAGCAGCACAAATGAGACACAATTAAAGGACGATAGACTCGGTAGAAGCATCCTGTGCACATTGCACTAAAGAAAATAATATAAAAAACATAGGGACATATTAGCAAGGGCCATATCGCCGCTTTAGCAGCACTTTATGCCGCTAAAGCAGCAATATTTTTATCGCCCTATTAGCAAGCTGTTGCTAACTGCTGTTAGCGACAGCCTTTAGGCGATAGTGACTGGTTTGGGGCCCGCTTTGCATGTCAGCGATATCTATCGCTAATGGCATGCAAAGTGGGTGTATCCAAACTGTTAGCGACTTAAAGCTGTCGCTAACACAGCTATCGCCTATTAGCAAGGCAGGCAAAGCGATAAACAAAATCGTGCTAAGTGCGATTATTGCTATAATCTAACGCCTGCTAAAAACATGACTTACCTGTTTATCCAATGGGAAGTGGATTTTCAGGTTAAGTCCCCATTGGCGTTAATATCGCTGGATTTCCAGCAATATTCACGCATTTCACCGCTATCGCTGGATATTTTAGCACAATGGAGAAAAACGTTGCTAATAGCATGTTTTCTCTGCTAACATATCCAGCGATAGGCAGCATTAAAAAAATGTGCTAAGCGCATTTTGCGATAAATATCGCTATTCCTTGCTAATGTGACCCATAATGTGTATGTGGTGGTGTTACTTGGACCCTGAGGTGGCCATGCAACGTTGCAATGGGTACAGAAGTCCAGAGCATTTGTGTGAACTGTGCATGATGTCACGTACAGGCAAAGATGTGCACGGGGGTGAAAGCGCCTCAGGTGTGTTTTACTTCTCTATGTATGGCACTGTGATTGGCTGCTGCGAGAAGCCGAAAAGAAGACACCATGTGACTATTTTAGGCACAACTACAAAGTCTTTTGCAGGGCAAATTTAGGCAGCAGGAGCACCACAAGTGTTATGCTAATTATTAAATAAATCTACCGGCCACCCCCGCTTTGGAAAGAAGGCATCGGGAATGAAACAGCATACTTTTTGGAATATAGAATATTTTCGCAATCAGTTTGTTGTGTCCCAATCACTGCGCAAGTGGAGACACAATAGCAAGCTTTTGGCACGCATGGTCAGCCCTACGATCACATGGGGAAGAAAGGGGCACCGACTTCAGAGTCGCGCTCAGTTTACGGGATGGAGGTGCAGATGGGGGAGCTTTGCCTGCATAGGCTTACCAGCCATCGTTGCCAATGGGGGCCGCTCTGAGGGGAGTTGTTGAAGGGCGGGCCTGGAATACAAGCCACAGCTGAACAAGAGCTGAGGAAGGAAACATCAAGAAAAGACAGAGTTATCCAAAACAACTAATAAAGAATCCAAGCTTAATGCACTTGGCCGATGCTCCTCTGCAAAAACAGAAAGTGACGTATCGCTGTGTGAACCAAGTTAGGCAGCAGCAAAGAAGAGCGACAGTGGACTGAACCTATTGTAAGTAACAGGCGGGAGCAAAGTCCTATATTGAATACATCAGGTATGCTGGCTAGGCACGACCTAGAAGGTGAGTAACAACCTTTCCCTTCTACCAGATTTCGATATATTTTCTCGTCGGTCCAGTTTTTCACATATTGTATAAAGTTGTATCGAAAATTCCAGTAGATTTTAAATAGTGAACATAGTCGGGCATGTAAGTAAGTGTAGCGGCAACAGGGTATTGTGATGTCACAGCATTGCAGGCCTCTGATTGCGATAGCTCTTCAGTTGTGATGTGACAGTTGCACAGTAAACTGTAATCAGTTAGAGAGTTACAAAAGCGAACAAGCTTTATTAGTATTATATACTATATGAAGTTCATTCTGCCCTACATTTCAATTATATTTTAAGTCACCAAGGAACTCTGTGTCTGTCTAAAAGTACAAGACATTAGGCCAAGTGCCTTTATAAAATAACGGAATTCAGGGTGGTTTGCAAGTATTACATTCCTTAAATGCAATGCATGGTCAAATACACACGGATCCCACTCCCTGCAGCTGCATGTGGTTTAAAATGTAAAATATAAATGTATACATCTTCCATACATGTATGTGTGAGTGTGTATGTGAGAGTTTGAGGGCTCAGCGGGTGCCTTGTTTGCTGAGCACCAGACTTGTACTTAGAGGCCTCCAATCATCAATAAATGGATCTCCTTCCAGAATGATGGGTGACCTGAGGAAGTTAAGGATTCCTGTATTTCATGCCTGGGAGTTTTACATAGTCTGACTTGCAGATGGTTTGTGCATGAGCGCATTAGTTGCGAAATTCTTGTAATTAGAGTCAGTCATGAGCTGGTCTAAAAAGAGAGTGAGGGAGAACTCCCAGGCCCTAGCCCTAGCCCTAGGGTAGCCCTACCAAGCCTCTTCCATGTGTTACCTCCATAGGAGAGAATGGCCAGTCATCATTCTTTAAGAGAGGAGCTCTGACAGTCCAGTGCCACCATCCTGACTAGAAAGACTGGATCCGAGGACACCAAAGAGTTGGGCAGACAGGCACGGGCTCTTTGGAGCACCTGGGGGCATATTCCCTCACTGGTACAAGTGTGACCCTAATGCATGTCGCTTGAATACTTACATTTACTAAGTTTCCGTATCATTGTTTGTGTTTCCTTCCATTCTGCTCTGCTTCAACAGAGGCTGTACTTAAACTTCTGAATAGGGCACACATCCTTCTTAAGAATGTGTATCATTTGTGGAATGCACAATGGAGGATTCTATACGCTGCAAACCAGGAAAGATGCACTTGAAGTTACACTGAAGCACCTAATGCGATGCTTTCTTGTTTTCAGGATTTCTTTTTGTGAACCCAGTAGGAATATTCCAGTGTTTTCCTAACTTCTCAAAATCAGTAGTTATCGGTGTTAATACATTTCAGCACCATAAAAATTTCACAGAGACTGTGTTTTGTGGTGCATTCACAGATACACTTTGATTGTAGCCGGACTATCTCTAATCTGAGGTAATGTGCTTCTTTATGTTGGAATTGTATTGTGGCTTCTGGTAACTGGGCATAATATCGAATTCAAAATATCGAATGGAAAAAATATCGAGTTAAAAATATCGTTAGAGAAATATCGAAATAAATAATATTGATGTAAAAAATATTGTTATATTTTAACTAAGTTAATATCGAAGTCAAAAATACCGTATCAAAATATCGTGTAGTGTTAATATCGAATTGTTAGTGTAGTATAAAATAACGAAAAAATATATATAGAATGTAAAAAATATCGAAAAAAATATATAGATAGGAAAAAATATCGAAAATTGTATATAATTTTAATAATAATAAAAAAAAGTGTTAATATTGTAAAATCTGTAAATTATTTCTAATAATTAAAAAGTGAAAATTATTTTATTTGTGTATTTTATGTTTTTTTTAGAGACGGGATGTTGGGTTGATAGGGCATAAGGGTGGGGAGTGTTTTAAAATAATAAATTTTAAATTGATAAAAAATTAAATAATTGAAAAATGTAGAATTTAATAATAAATTAAAATATTTTACATTTTAATAAAGTATGTTACATTTTAGGAGTGGGATGTTGGGTTATTAGGGGATAAGGGTGGGGAGTGTTTTAAAAAAAGTATAAAAAAAAGAAATTAGAATTTAAATAATGTAATAAATAATTTAAGGAGCAAGATGTTTGTTCAATAGGATATAATTTTGGGGATTATGTAAAAATATGTAAAAATTCTATTCAATATTATGTTAAAAATAAATAATTTTAATAATATGCAAAATTTGAAATATTTTATAATTTGCAAAATAATTTTCAAAAAAAATATATATGGAGTTTATAGAGTGTAATGGTGATTATTGAGCTTTAGAATATGTTTATTATAGTAAAATAAATACAATTATTGATACAGTACAAAATTAGTAATATTAATTTTATAAATAAAAATTGTCCAAAATAATATCAATTTATAATTAAAATTTAAAAATAATTTTGCAAAACAAATTTTGCAAATAAATTCGAAAAATATGATTATTATTTACAAAATTTAAAAATTTAAAGAAAATTTCAAAATAATTTTGAAAAATATTACTAATATAGAAAAATAAATATGAATGTAAAAAAATTAACATCAAGTTTATAATAAATTAATAAAATTTATAAATTTGAGGTTTGTTTAATATGTGTAATGACATATAGAGTGAGACGTAAAATACTTATTTATAATGTAAAATATAGGTATTAGGATTAGTACCGTTTTTATGATTATTATCCTGCACCTTCTTACAATTTAATCAGATTGGAGTGGTAATAGTAATTTATAATGGGTCTGTGTTTATCACATTACTAAAAAATTACATTATTTGAGTGTGAATATTACATTAAATAGTGGTAGTGTACAGTACCTTCTATGACATTTATCTGATTGGAGTTGGAATTGTAAATTATATTGGGTCACTGTCCAGCACCTTCCCTGGATGTCACCTGACTGGAGTTGGAATAGTAAATTATATTTTGTCACTGTCCAGCACCTTCCCTGAGTTTCATCTGACTGAAGTTGGAATAGTAAATTATATATGGTCAGTGTCCAGTACCTTCCCTGTTTGTTACCTGACTGGAGTTGGAATAGTAAATTATATTGGGTCACTGTCCAGCACCTTCCCTGAGTTTCATCTGACTGGAGTTGGAAGAGTAAATTATGTATGGTCAGTGTCCAGTACCTTCCCTGTTTGTTACCTGACTGGAGTTGGAATAGTAAATTATATTGGGTCACTGTCCAGCACCTTCCCTGAGTTTCACCTGACTGGAGTTGGAATAGTAAATTGTATTTGGTCACTGTCCAGCACCTTCCCTGAGTTTCAACTGACTGGAGTTAGAATAGTAAATTGTATATGGTCAGTGTCCAGCACCTTCCCTGTGTTTCACCTGGCTGGAGTTGGAATAGTAAATTATATTGGGTCAGTGTCCTGCACCTTCCCTGTTTGTCACCTGATTGGAGTTGGAATAGTAAATTATATTGGGTCACTGTCCAGCACCTTCCCTGAGTTTCAAGTGACTAGAGTTTGAATAGTAAATTGTATATGGTCAATATCAAGCACATTCCCTGTGTTTCACCTGACTGAAGTTGGAATAGTAAATTATATTGGGTCACTGTCCAGCACCTTCCCTGAATTTCACCTGACTGGAGTTGGAATAGTAAATTGTATATGGCCAGTTTCCAGTACCTTTTCTGTTTGTCACCTGACTGGAGTTGGAATAGTAAATTGTATATGGTCAGTGTCCATTACCTTCCCTGAGTATCACCTGACTGGACTTGGAATAGTAAATTGTATATGGTCTGTGTCCAGCACCTTCTCTGTTTTTTACCTGACTGGAGTTGGAATAGTAAATTATATTGGGTCACTGTCCAGCACCTTCCCTCATTTTCATCTGACTGGAGTTGGAATAGTAAATTGTATATGGTCAGTGTCCAGTACCTTCCTTGTTTGTCACCTGACTGGAGTTGGAATAGTAAATTATATTGGGTCACTGTCCAGCACCTTCCCTGAGTTTCACCTGACTGGAGTTGGAATAGTAAATTGTAATTTGTCAATATCCAGCACCTTCCCTGTTTTCCACCTGACTGGAGTTGGAATAGTAAATTATATTTGGTCACTGTCCAGCACCTTCCCTCAGTTTCAACTGACTGATGTTGGAATAGTAAATTGTATATGGGCAGTGTCCAGCACCTTCCCTTTGTTTTACCTGACAGGAGTTGGAATAATACATTGTATATGGTCAGTGTCCAGCACCTTACCTGTTTTTCACCTCACTGGAGTTGGAATAGTAAGTTGTATATGGTCAGTGTCCAGCACCTTACCTGTTTGTCACCTGATTGGAGTTGTAATAGTAAATTGTATTTTGTCAATGTCCAGCACCTTCCCTATTTTTCACCTCACTGGAGTTGGAATAGTAAATTATATTTGGTCTCTGTCCAGCACCTTCCCTGATATTTAACAGACTGGAGTTGGAATAGTAAATTATAATGGGTCACTGTCCAGCACCTTCCCTGATATTTGTATGACTGGAGTTGGAATAGTAATTTACATTTGGTCAGTGTCCAGCACTTTCACTAATATTTATTTGACAGTTTTTTGAGTAGTATATTTCATTGGGTAAGTCTCCACCACCTTGTTATTTTTCTATGTAATGTCAATGAAGTGGGAATAGTGAGTTATATATATGTTAAACCTGTTTCTCAAAACCAATATTAATAAAAAATCTGATCTAATTTATTTCAATTTTTATTATATGTAATGGTACATGAAGTTTTACATTTATATCTCTTATCATAATATTTAAATTTTTACATAACAGTTTCTTCATCTTTTAAAAATAAGTAGACATGGACGTTTAGAAATTTTTTATTGTCAATTTGTATTTATAATATGCACAGTACAGTATACAAAATTTGTATCATTTTACTTAAGTACTTAGTTACATAGGATCTATTACATTACATTTATTTATAATCATAAATGTACATTTTTACAAAATGATCTTTTTGATAATATCTCCACAAGAAATTATAAAGTGTTGTTTCTGATATTTTGCAAAGAATTTGTAATATTTAAAACATACTTTAATTAAAGCATATACTAATTTATTTAATAATGTTAATATATTATATATTAATATTATTAAATATACATGTTGTATATAGACATGACTATAAACTAATAATTAAGTAAATACTTATTTCTAACATTTTAATTCAAAATAGACATTTAAATACTTTGGTACATATTACATACAATGTTCTTAATCAAAATAAGTTATATAAATAATTATTATTACATGTATATAAATCTTTTATGAAAAAACATTATTTCTAATGCTATATCAAATAGTAAATAATTTAATTAGTTGGATATAATGTTTCATTTGTAATTTCAATTTATTTACATACCTGTTTTGAATCATTAATTATAATAATTAATATAGTATATTAATTATTAAAATTAATTTACAATTGTTACAAATTATAACATTTTTAATAAAATCACATATATCAAATCTACAAATATAAAATAACATTTATATTTCTCATTGTATTAATTTACAATTGACATATTTATATATTATTAATAATAATAATAACTAATATTTTTTATTTATTAATATTATTAATTTAAAAATGGAATATAGTTGTAGAGTCACTTAAATAAAGGAAAACACAAATATAATATATATAAATTCACATTACATATGTTTTATGTATTAATTGCAATGTTTATATATTTTTAATATAATAATATTAAATAATATCAATAAAATATTATTTAATATTAATTAACTAAGGATAGTTAATGTAATAATATTTTTATATGTGTTAGAAAATAGTGTATAAAATTATAAGTGTAGTTATATATTTTATTTCTACTCAGAACATTGTATTTAGTATGTTTAAGTTGCTAATATTGTTTCAAGGGGACTACTTTTTTACCGCGTAAGGTTATTTTGCTTCATTCAGGATTGGAGAAGCTCGCGGTTGGAAGCTGCGTCGCGTTGAGAAAGGTAAGGTTTATTTTAGGTAATATATCTTAGAGAGTAGTAGTGTTTGAGTGTATATTAAAGTTTTGCAGTGCTATTGTGTGTATGTAGTCGTTGTTTAGCTATGTTTTAGGTGAAAAAACGTTTTGACGGAGGTGTCGTGAGTGTTTGAGGCATAGTGTAGTTTAATGCTTTGGATATTATCATATATGTATTTAAATGCTTTACATTACTGTTTATGTATATTTGGAAATGTATAGGAGTTTGTGTGGGTGGTTTTGTTTTCTGTATGCTTTTTTACAGGTTCAGGTATTTAGCTGTTTATTTCTGGAGAAGGAAGCGTTTTTTTTTTGGGAGAAAAGATTGTATTACTTTTTAATGTTATATGTAAAATTCTCTCTCCTCTTTTCGTGCTTTCATGTAGCAATTTTTACTTTTATTTAACATTTTTCGGGTTTTTATGGCTATCCTTTTGGAATGGACTTGGAGAACATAATGCGTTTTTTTAGAAACTAATTGTGTGTATGTTCATATTTTTGAATAATGTCAACACACTTTGTTTAGTTCCGTGTTCCTGGAGCGATTTATATGTTCTTTGAGTTTTGAGGGTATCGCATTGGATTGGGAGAAGAATATGCGTTTTTTTTAACTACGCGTGTGTATATCACTTTAAATAAAAAAGTTACCACACTTCTTTTATCGGGATTTCCTGGAATTTTTTTTTCTATTTTAACTTGTTTTCGGGTTTTTGAGTGGTTGGAAAATTGGATTTGTAATGGATTGCCAAAGGATTTGATGGATTATAAGTGGCTGTATTACGTCTTCTTCTGTGACATAAATTGTAAGTATTTTATTTTTTATAATATTTGGGTGGGAAATGTAATTTTTTATTTTATTTAAATGTTTGATATCATATTAAATAATGCATATTTTTCTACAAAATGTTTTTTAAATGTTTATACTTATGTACAACAAATATGTAAATTTATTTATGAAACAAAAATGTCAAGGTTTTGTCACTTTTTAAGTAAATAACAGAAATTATTGTTATTTATGGACATATAATTTATAGTAGAGTTTTTGCTATTAGGGATAGGTAGTCTAGACCTCTTGTTGAAGGATATAGTGTGACCTGGCTTTGAAGTAGTCAGAACATTTGTTTTGTTTGTTTTGTTAGTTTAGGTCCTATTTGTGTTACAGATTGTTCTATGCGTAGTTCTTGATAGCTTTGTTCTTTTAGTAAAGCTTGTATTAGATTGTGGAAGGTTGGTTTTCCTCTGCTAGTGGTAGCTTGGAATGCATTGTGCCATCTAAGCATGGGCGAATTTTGCGAATCTCGCGTTCGCGAATTTTGCGGATTTGCGAACTCGCAATCCGCAAAATCCACGAATTCTCGCGAATTTGCGGATTTATTTTTTTTGTGTGTTTGCGCGGGTTTCTGCCAGTTCGCGAGGGTTTTGTACAATGTCGCAAATTGCGAACTTACCTGTCGGGTCGCAAGTTTCGCGAACTTGTTGTTTCTACGTGTCCAGCCTGTTTGGGACACTCTTCTTCATCACTGCCACATTCTGTCACCACTGCCACTCTCTGACTACTCATGCCACCCTCTGGCCCACCCATGCCACCCTCTGTTTCATCACAGCACCCTCTGGTTGTCCAGTCAGTGTACATTATTGTGGCAACGCAAGCACACCTTCCCTGCCTCAAGTGACCTGAATTAATTTGGGGCTGATTAATGTGTCACAGAATATTTTTTTAGCTGGCACCTGCTTCCTTAGTGCTTCCTGATTAGTGATCTTTTGCACTTGCTAAGTGCTTTCATTGTTGCAAAATTAGTTACAACACCTGCCCTGCCCCAACTGACAATAATGAATTAGGGGCTGATTAATGGATTTGAACTTCCAGCCTGGCTCCTGCTTGTCTCCCTTAGCTGTAATTCAGGACCTTTGTGGCATATGTGTAACTATTCTGAGGTTTAGAGCAGGGTCACATAATAGTTGCAACTGGCAACTGAACTCTGGAGGGGCCCCTCAGGAAGCACTACAGGAAATGGCTACTAATGATGAGCCTGAACTTTTGAACCTGGTAAGTAGTTTCAGTTTTGCTAAGATCGTATTTCTGCAATTTTGCACTTATTCGCGGGGCGCAAAGTTGTGCTGGGAAGCCGCAAACTCACGCGAACAGTGCGAGCAAAATCCGCTGCTCGCGGATTTGCGGATTTTGCGGGAGATTCTGCGAATCTCGCGGATTGCGAATTTACCGAAAATCCGCAAAATCCGCGAGCGAAACGGATTTTCCGCCCATGCTTAGTGCCATCCTTCAACCCTGTTGTTTGTTTTTTCCTCTTGATTCAATGTACTTTCCACCAAGCTATGTGGAATTTAGTTTGGCGTCTGTGTCCACATCTATGTAACCTTCCCACCCAAGTATCTTCAAAGTAGTCTAGAAGTGGGGCTAATTTTTCCTCATATTTCTTGTAGTATAGACTGTTACACTTCAAACATACACCCCAGGGGGACG
Source organism: Lissotriton vulgaris (assembly GCF_964263255.1). Taxonomy (NCBI): domain Eukaryota; kingdom Metazoa; phylum Chordata; class Amphibia; order Caudata; family Salamandridae; genus Lissotriton; species Lissotriton vulgaris. Next base: position 599,159 of record NW_028249459.1, read on the forward strand.
CTTTAAACAACATCATTATTTTAAATGATCTATGCATAGCGGAGCCCTGGGTTGATCCAAATTCTGCTCCAATACCGACGTTTCAGGGAAGTAGAGGTATGATGAGTTTTATTGACTTTGTAATTGTCTCTAGTGGGCACTTTCATCATGTTGATAAGTTGGAAGTAATTGCTAATGCTGCCAGTGACCACAACCCTCTAAACTTATCCCTGCTTTGTCCCGTTAAACCCAAACATTCTGTTTGGGAGCAACCTGTAAAGTATAGTAGGAACCAAGGTATCACACTTAAATGGGGCAAAATAGACGCGGCAGGTCTTGAGGCAGAGATCCTAAATGGATATAGCTCTGAGTACGAGGCATGTCTAACACCTACAACTACCCCTGAAAAGGTCATAGGGAATTTTGAATCTTTATGTGGGCATGTAGCCGAACGCCTCACAAAACCAATTGGTAAAAATAAAATGCTAGGTCCCAGATGGTTTGATGCTGCATGCTCGGCAACACACAGATCCTTGAAAGCGGCATTAAAACAAAAACCTAGGGACATAGAACTGGTTAGAGCATCTCGACTGGCCTATAAAGAAGCCATAAGAATAAGGAAGTTGGACTTAAAAAACCAAGCCTGGGAAGATCTAGAAAAGGCCTCGGAATTGAAGGACAGCAGGTTTTTCTGGGAAGTTATCAATCGCCCCCTTTTTACAAGTAATGGCAAGGATAACATTGTGATGCAGATTGCATGCGAAACATGGGAATCTCACTTTGGGAACATTTTTAACCCACATGGTACTTTATCCAATGAACCATCACTAGGAGACGCTAGGGAATCGGTGGTCTCTCAATCT